>NC_143129.1:170881754-171490504 GCF_059928025.1 Delphinapterus leucas
AACACATGTACACTCAAGGCAGCCAAGGGTCATGCCAGCCTCCCGTGGCTTTAGTAAGCACAGCCCAAAAGGAGTCTAAAACCAGGCTTAGGAAACATCATTAAGGTGGGCAGGAAAAGCAGAGAAGTGAAATCTCTGGAGATCAGATTATTTAGACAAGGGTCTGAAAAAGGAAATTAGGAAGCTGAGAAGTATGTAAACTTTGACCATTTAGAAAGTCAAAGGCCAGAAAACTCTTCTCTGAAGTAAGGATGGGAAAAGGTACTGTATATACCAGGGAAGTCTCGAGTCCTAAAATGTAAAAGTCAGGTACAGTACTACACTGCTTAAGCTTCAGGCAACATACTACAAGGAGAACCCAGCACACCATGACAGGAAGTATCCAGAAATCCACCAGTGAAGGAATGCTTCCTTCAACCACCAGTAACAAAGCTATAAAATAATTTCCTGAAGCTTAAAACACCTGCCTTACTTAAAATTCTTATATTACTTACTTGGGTAAGGAACAATTTTAACTGCAGAGACTTTAAACATAAATGTTTCTGCCTCTGTCTTCTACTCACCACACCTTATCTCCTCATCTTCCTATTATAAAATCATTAATTCTCAGGCAAGATGAAAGGTGAATGAACCACCCGGAATTCCCTTAAGCCTTTTAAAATCTACATAGCACTCCAACCCCACTTCACCTGGAGAATCACTGCATGGAGTAATTAGATATTACTTTTGGGAGGGTCTGGTGCATGTGTGAAGGCAGACACAGGGAGAGAGTCACTGCCCTAAAACCCGAGGACCTCTGAAATGTTATAGTTATGTAGAGTTATTCATTTTACTTTCTCTTATTAATAACGTTTTTCATAACTTCCAAAGTACTTTCACATCTATTTCATTTGAGTTAGAAAATACATATTCCCTCACATAGTGGCAACTGTGTACCGCATCATAAAATAGTACAGGGCAAAATTGTTAATGCATCAGGTGAACCACTAAAACGGCAAGTGAAAATTTAATTCAACTAAAATATTCTTACTTGAACAGAACTCAAAGTTCTTTGGAGCCTCAAAACCACTGTACAAATTTAAGAGGGCATTATTATGGCCTCCAAGACTGTAAACTCCTGGAAGACAAGGAACCATGTCTTATCCTGTATCCTCCATAATTACCAAAACAACGCAGGTTCTTAAATGAATAGAATGGATTGGTTTATATTCATTTATTTACTAATTCACTTGCTCAACATTTACTGAGGACTGAATTCCTATTCTCTGTCAGGCTCTATACTGGCTCAGAGTTTTTGAAAATGACATTGATTTTAGCTCATAATAATATAAAAGAAAATAATCACCATTCCTATTTCCTTTCTCTTATTTTTGATTACTAACTTGACCGGAATAACATATTTCTATACATTTCAGTTTTCAAATGATGGGCATATATATAAATGTAGGTAATACTAACATAATGTTAAAATCCATTTTCCATCTACCTTACCCCTGAAACAGAATTCTACCACAGCCATTATAATGACAATAATGATATCATTTGACAATCACCTCAGTCACAGTTGCTGGATTGGAGCCCATGATTAAAAGCATCTCAGCAACAGGATTTTTTTTCAGCAAGACCAAGCAGAAACTGACCCCTTGTTTTGACTACTCAACTTTTGTTTGATAGTTGTACCAAACCTTATGGTCTTTCCTGACTCCTTAAAAATAAAACAAATATGGTAAACTGCGATAACAAGTACATGCTAAATAATGTTTGTATTAAGCATGCTAGAATTTACAGAGTTTCACAAACTGTACATTATTTCCTCTCAGTCCTCAAAACTCACTTGACAGGTGAGAGAACTGGGGCTCAAAGCGGTGGATGCCCTGCCTATCCCACACAGCAGAGCTGGGACACTGAGTCTGAACCTAGGTCTCCTGACACTCCCAGTCCAGTGCTCTCTTCACCACAGCTGCCTCCTTGCTATGCCAAGCTCAGAGAGCTGTGCAGACTGAGAACATGAAAATAATAAGTCCATGAAAAGTTATGCTGTGAAACAGTAGATAGTGGTTATCAAAACTGTCAACGGAGCCTGAGAAAAAAACAAAGCTCTCTATTTAATGAGATAAAAATTGGCCAGACACTGAGAAACAAAGTGGGCAATGGTGTGAAAAACAATTTAGTGTAGACTTAAATGTGATGATTAACAGAAATTTGATACTCACAAATCCTCAAACACCTAATTTGTAACTAACCCACTCATTATGTCTGCTTTAGAAATAACTGGAAATTTTCTAAATCTTTTTAAAAACAAAATTGTAAAAAAAAAAAAACAACCCCAACACTATGGTCTTGTTCTTCAGACAATAATATTCCATAATATAATACTCCATAATATACACTAAGAAACAGATAAGTGAATTGAAACACTCATTTGATATATGATGCTCCAAGAGAAAAGAAAGTAGAAATATATGTAAGTTTTTTTATTAACGTTTAACCTAAAGAATGCCAAATAGAGAAGAGTAAGGATATTTGAGAGCTGAAGTACTATTGGTTTTTTAAACTTTTACAGATGAAACTCTGAATAACTTGCATAGGGCATTTACTATTAACCTTTAGGGTAAGAAAATTCAAATTCCAAAAGTTCATCAATAAAATAATAGACCTTAATTAGACAGTAAATTCACTTCTTCACATTGATGCACACTGACTGAGTGGTTACTATGGGGCAGGTGCTAAACTGGGCATATTTGTTCAAATACTAGAGAAGTTGAAATACAACAGAAAACATGTAAACAATATGGGATTCCCAATCTTCTCACTATAAACAGAAGTACATCATCATATGTTACTGTAAATAGCAGCCATTCAAATGGCACAGCTGTCCTTGCTTTACCAACTCTGTTTAACACGCTTTTTCTATTCTTGTGTCACTATTAATATTAAATTGTTCAAATCGTTTTCAATAGGCAGGGGGAAAACCCTTCCTTTATTCAAGAATTATAGTGTGTGTAACTTGAAGAGAACTTTCCCCCACCCATTAAATCTGTAGGAAAAATGGTTTTTGCTTTTACAGTTTTAGTTTAAATGGTCAGGTTTGATTGATTCAGCATGGATTTTGGCCTGTTTTACTCACTGCTGCACCCTTACTAGCTAGAACAGGGCCTGGCACATAGTACATGGATTTGTTTAATGAATGAACTCTTCCTATGATCTGCGGCTCATTACATAAGGATATATCTAAAAACTTTTTGTTTCAACTGACTTCTTAACCCTTTTAAGCTTGAAATTAAAAAAAACACCCAATGTTTACATCGGTCAGCTGCTTGTGGAAAGGAATCATTCTAAATGTGTAAACAGTAGCATGTGCAAGGTGTACAGCTATGCTAAGGCAACTTGGGTGTTACCAGCTACCTCACATATTTCTCTAAGTCCCACAGCTAGAAGAGCTAAACTGTAAAACACCAATTAAGCTTATATGCACATCCTGAGAATTCTCCTTTGTAAACTAATTACTTCTCCTCTGAAATCATTTCTTTATCAAGGCAGGTACCATTCAGAATTAACATTGTGAGAACCAGAAAATAACAGTCCTACACAAATTTTGCTTAGGGAAGCTGGGATTCTCACTAAGTTGCCCCATGAACCTGTTGTCCTTCTACCCCTCAGTCCTGAATTCAATTTCTATTTAAAGGGACACTGCTTTGTTTTTGGAGAATTAAAACAAACTAAAAACAACAACCACAAACCACGCGAGTTTGGAGAAAATCCTTTTTAAAGGGGTCGAAGAAAACTATCTGCTTGGAATTGTCAAAATAATGCTGCTGAGAAAATGATCATCACTCCTGAGTCTGGAGCACGGCCACAGGCCATGATTTGGGGGTATCGGCTTCAGCCCTCGGTGCCAAGTTTGAGATCCCATAAAAGAAGTAAAAGGCGAAAGGGGGCAACGTGGCCACCTGCCCAGTCCGCAGAGGGACCGCGGGGCCACTGTCTGCTCCCAACTTTGTCAGCCTTCCCCCGCACCAGTGCATATGCTCCACGCGCCTCCCGACTCAGGCCGGCGACTCCCGGGCCGGAGCGGGTTGGGGGACCAGCGGAGGCCCTTCAGCCCCTAGAGCAGCCCCGAGGGCCCGGCGGCGCGGATGGGGAGGGGGTCACCGCCGTTGGGGACAGTCCCAACGGCGGCCCGCGCCCGCCGCGCCCTCCCAGCCCGGCCGTCGGCCCTCGCCACGCCCCGCGCCCTCGGGGCGGACCCCGGCGGGCCGCCCGGGGCCCCATGGGCAGCGCTCCTCCGGGGAGCCCCCGGCAAGGGCGTGAGGCCTAGTCGGGGTTACATAACGGGGCTCGGCCCCTCCAGAAACGGCCGGGGGCCGCAGGGCCCGCGCCGGCGGAGGCGGGGGCGCCGCCGCTCACCTGCCGTAGATGCCCTCGGTGATCCGGTTCCGCTTTAGGGGGCGGCGGAGCTTACTGCACTCGGTGTTCCGCCGCTTCATCCTCCCGCTGGGGGGCCGGGTGCCCGCGCCGCCGCCGCCTCTCACCTCAGCCGCCGCCGCCGCCGCCGCCGCCGCCGCCGCCGCCGGCCCGCCCCGCGTCGGGCCTGGACTCTACCCCTGGGGCCGGTCACACAGACATGGAGCCAGCACCCGGGGGGAGGGGGTGGGACGAGGAGGTGTGGGCTCAGCGCTTCCTCCGCCTTCGGAAACAAAGAAATGACAATTCCGGGGCCCGCCCGCCCCAGCACCAGCCAGCCGCCTGCCCCGCCTCCTCCGCTCCGACGGACGGCCCTCGGGACCAATCGAAGGCGCCTCTGCGCCGCTGCCGGCCAATCCCAGGACCCGCTGTGGCAAAACGGACCCTAGAACCCGCCTCTTTGAAGGACAGAAGAGTGCCCCAATCATTACGGTGTCTGGGCCCGAGTCCGAGCCTATCAGAAAAGACTTAAATAGAGGCTTATAAATAGGCCCTATAAATATAACATCCTATATTATGCCCTGTTGCGAAGATACATTTCATTATTATTGGATTGCATTTCATTGTATTATAATCCACATTAGAGCATACGGTGCTGTTTTCATTGTAGGCTATCACTAGCACCCTATGAAATCGCGAGGCCTGGGTTTGCGGCATGTGCGTATCTGGGCTGAACTGTGCTCCAGTCAGTCGCATCATTATGTAAGGGGCTCACAGCACCCTTCTCATCCCGGAGCCGCCGGGGACAGCGCCGGGGGCCTTTTCTGCGGAGCCTGGAGTGCCCGGCCAAGCCGGCCGCGCCTGCCTGCGACGGGGGTACGAATGACAAAGCAAACCACACACACACACACACACACACACACACACACACACACACACACACACACACACACACACACACACACACACACACACACACGCCCTGCCAGCTTCCCCCGACGCGGTGACAGCGCGGCGGCCTATCGGAGGCGCGGGCGGGGCCGCTGCAGTCCTGCCTCCTGGAGGTGGTGTCACAGGGGGCGGGGCCGTGGGTGAGCGCGACGTCGCGCGAGGTTGCAGGGGGTGTGTGGGGCGGTGCGGCCCGGGCTCCACGTACGCAGGGCGGGCTGGGCGGCGGGTTTTGCGGGCACCGCGCCTGCTGGACCCGGCGAGCGTCGGCTTCGGGAGCGTTTCTGACGCCGGGCAGAGGTCTGGAGATGCGGGGATGCTGGGCCAGCGACCGTTCTCACCTAACATTCCTAGAGCCCCGATTTTGTGCCAAGAACCGTGCTAGGTGCTCTGCATCCATTTGTTCATTTACCCCTGCAACGTAGGTATGGCAAAATAACAGAAAAGACAAAAAAAAATTTTTTAAGAGAAAGAAAAAGATGAATGTATGTCGAAAAGAGGAATGCATGTAATTAAAGAAAACTGGGGAAATGTAGCACAGTTGCTGGGTTGGGGGGAACACCCATGGGTCTCATCACCTTAACACAACTACTGTTAGCATTCTATATATTCCCCTTTCTTTCCAGTTTTCCCCCATGGATGATATATTATTACTATTACTGTTGCCTTTATTATTAAGCAGAATAGTGATCATATTAAATATTCAATTTTGTATTCTGTTCTTTAGCTAACGTAAGCATTTTTACATGCTATAATTAATGCACCCTTCCTAAATATTTCTGATGAATGCAAAATCTCCTGTCAAGCGGCTGTACCAACTTAACCACTCACCAACAGTGGGACAGTTAGATGGTCTTACAGCACATTTTAAATACTTACAGGAAGCAGATGCCGTCTTGTTTTGTCCTGGGATGCATGGACCTCTCCCTGCCCTGTGATCACCCCGAAATAAAAACCTGCCCCAAGAAGGAACTTGTAATTTACACCAAATGCATCACCCTCCACTGCTGCTCTTTTATACTGTCGCAAATCTTCAAGGATCACCCAGTGCCTGAAAGAGAAAACCCATTCTCTCTATTACGGCATCCAAAGATGGTCACAATGGGGACCCACCCCTATTTTCCAGGCCTCCTCAGGCAAGCAAGCCTTATCTATTCACTGTCCTCAAACCCACTAGTACAACCTTATCTTCCCTCATTCCTGCCTTTACTTCTACAGAGAGCATCCCTGTCAGTATTGTTCCTAACTTGTGGTTTCTTGGGTGAGGCTTGTCCATCCACCTAGATGAAAAGCTTCTTGGGGATTGGATTCATACCCTGTACAGATGCAGTTTAGAAAAATGGCAAGAATACCTGCTTTTTCAGACCAGGATTGAAATTCCAGCTTGGCCACTTACTAGCTTGGGCAAGTTACTGAATGTCTCAGAGCCTCTGTTTTCACGCATGTTTGTTTGAAGGCTTACCAGATGATGAACTCTCAGGGCCAGGCATACAGTAGGTAAGAGCAAGTCATTTCTGTTAACAGTATACTTGGTTTTCTTCCTTCACCTCTACTCCAGCATGTTGATAAAGTGTCACCGGGCAGCCAAGGATAACATACTCTGTGAGCTCAAAGTTTCACCAAGGCTGTCCGTCATTGTGAAATGCTCTGCTTGGAACCACAGAAAAAGACTGCAGTTGCCAGGGCAGGTTGGTTCATGGAGAAGGATACAGGCAGAACCTAAATCAATATGACTGGAGGCTGAAAGGCATAGGTACATGGTGAGGTCATGGCTCCAGACTCCATGGGGTTCGTCAACCTGAATAGCCCTCCTCTCCATGACTGCAAGTTTCCAGATTACCTGGGCCAGGGACTAAGACAGTCAACTCTGTGAGGTTAGGGGCCGTATCTGTGGTCTTTTCCACTCCTCACTGGGTCCCTGTCATCTAGGACAGTGCCACGGCACACTGCGGAATGGGTAGGTGAATAATCCAGAGAAAAGATGAGAGAGGCACTGGGGACACATGCCAGCTTTCTGGAGCTCACTGTCTAGCCTGCCATCAAATAGGTTCCTGGCAAGGGCATTCCATGTGGAGAAGTGTGGAGTGGCTGGGTGTTACTGGAGTATGTGGCTGGGAGTTACTATTGGGCAACAGACTATCTGAGAGCAGAGGAAGGGCAGAGAGAATCCCAGGGTTGGCCCAAGATGATGCAATCTGGAGGTCTGGGTTCCAGTCCCAATTCAAATGTCAACTCACTGGTGTCCAGAGTTGAGTCACCAGCCCGCCCTGTGCCAAGATCAACTCTGGAGACACTTCAAGCCCTATGTTTAGAAACAGAACATGTTAGCTCCATTTTACGGATGAGAAAACCGAAGCTCAGAGAAAACAAGGTCATGCAGTTGGTATGGTAAAGGAATTTGGCTTGAGTCACGAGCTGAGCAATATGAAGCCTTGGTGCTCTGGTGCCTGTACATGGCTCTTGATGGTAAGGATTGTTGATCTAATGATTGGCTGGAGTGGGTTGATGGGAAAGGCCTCCTTGTCAAGAGCCCTAGGACGGGCCACAGTAAGTCTGCCCTTCTCCATTCCCTTCCTCTCACACCTCCTGTCCCAGCTGGATCCTGTATTTCCCTGACCGACCATAGCCCAAGCCCCTCTGGCTCCAGCCAAGTTCCAGCCTTTCACCTCTGCAACCTGAAAGGACCCTTTGGGATCCTAAGGGCACAGAACTGGGCTGAGATGAGGCCTGACACAGAGCTCCCCAGTTCCCCACACTGCCACCACCAATCAGGAAGCAGGGGAGATCAGCAGTGGCCATTTTACAGATGAGTAAGACAGGGAAGAGGAAATCATTTGCTCTCATTCAAAAGACCAAGGGCCAGACAGGAATTCAGGGCTGTTCCTCCTCTTCTCCTGGGACTTTCTGATGGCCAAGGGGTTGGGATTGGCATGTGAGCTTCAACTGAGCTCAAAATAGCTCAGAATAGCCTGGAGAGAGATCATCACACCCTATTTCACATATAAGGAAATTGCATACCCACCTCTTTCAGCAGCTTCGATCCCCTCAAACCCACCAGGCACGGCTGGCCCAGCTCCCTTGAGCTTTGTTCCTGTCCCACGTGAGTCACAGAAAAATCCAGACATTGGATGGCCACCTCCTATACGTGTGTCTGTATCCCCCAGAGAACGCTGTTAATGAACGATGCTCATAGTATGTTTAGAACAGAAACAGTTTAGAAACAGCCCAGCTATCCCACAAAGGGAGCTGGTCAAACAAATGACCACACATCCTTACTGTGGAAATCAGTGTGCCATGGAGAATGATGACACATAACACTTACTATGTGCAGGCACTCCTCTAAGTATCATATACATTTTGATCTAATCCTCACAACAGTCCTGTGACAAAGAGATTACTACTGGTGCCATATTACAGATGAGAAAACTGTGACACACACAACTACTGAGCCTGAGCTCTAGAGCCCGCAAGCCACAACTACTGAGCCCACGTGCCACAGCTACTGAAGCCTGTGCGCCTAGAGCCCGTGCTCCGCAACAAGAGAAGCCACGACAATGAGAAGCCCACACACCGCAACGAGGAGTGGCCCCCGCTCACCGCAACTAGAGAAAGCCCACGCACAGCAACGAAGACCCAACACAGCCAAAAATAAATAAATATATTAAAAAAAAAGAAAAGAAAAGAAAACTATGGCACAGAGAAGTTAAGTCATTTGCCTAAGGTCACACAGTAAGTGATAGAGCTAGGATTCAAACCTAGGCAGTCTGGTGTCAGAACCTGGGCTCTTATCCACCATGATAGTGTTATAGAAAGATTTTTTCCTGGCTTGGAAACCGCTTGTGATATTCTGTTCATGAAAAAAGCAAGTTACTAAACATTTGCTACATAATCCCTTTTTTGTAGGGGAAGAAAAAAGGCATAAATTCACATGAATAGAAAAAAATCTGAAAGGATATATACACAAAGAAGTAGAGCTGGTTTGGGGAGATGATGAAATCATGGGTGCTTTATGTAAGCTTTACGCACCTTTGCATTTTTGAAGTTTCCTATGGTAAACATGCCAAGCTTGTGCCATAATAATAATGCTAACATTTATGGAGTGTTTTCTACACGTGACACTTTATGTGCATTACCTCATTTAATCTTCACAGCCACCCTGTGAGATCGATCCTGATTTTCTCCACTTTACAGGTAAAGAAACAGACTCAGAGATATTGGTACTCTTATCGAAGGTCACACAGCTAATAATTTGCAGAGTTAGGATTTGAACCCATGTTGCCTGACTCCAAAGCTCATGTTTGTTAAATGAATAAATTATTGACTTAGCCACACTTTAACCAGGCATGCCCAGAGCAGGATCAAACCCTTGGTTTGGACAAGCTTCCAGAGAGGAGATGGAGGGCCTACCTACCTCCTTGGTCACTGCTCATGACTGAGTTTTACAATACTTGGCTCAGGTGAGGAGGGCCTGGTGAGTATTCTCATAGAGTCCTGTTTCTTACAGAAAACGCGAGATTACACGTGAAAGCTGCAGTCTCTCTGACTTGATTCATCACACGCGGAGGAAGCCTGGTCACTCAGAACAGGAGGCCACAGTCATGGCACCACTTGCTCACCTTCATTTCCGAAACACAGGTTGCCAAGCATGCTTACATAGTCTCACATTTATAATAACTCTGTGAGGAAAGCAAAGCAGCTCATCTTATTTGACTCACAAGGAAATTGAGACTGTGAGTTGTTTAGTTAATGGAAGGCAGAATTGCAAAGAAGTTAACAGCACAAGCCATGGCGTCAGATGGATGTGGGTTGGGTTCCGACTCTGCTGTTTATTAGCTTTGTGACTTTGGGCATTCACATCACCTCTCTGAGCCGTAGTTTTCTCATCTGTAAAATGGGAGTGGTGATGCCTGTACTCACAGGCTTGAGGGGGAGAGTAGATGAAATAATGTACGCAAAATGCCGGGTCCAGTGCTTGGCATTCCAGAAATGGCAGTTGTTAGTCAGTCAACAGATATTTATTGAGCACCTACTATGGACTAAGCATCAGGTGCTGAGGATACAACAGTCAAAAGTCCTTGGTCTCCTGTTGCTTGGATCTGGGTCAGCGAGGGCAGGAACATGCAGATACCTGGGTGGAGGGGTGCTTTTGGCATAGGGAGTGGCAGGTGCACACAGAACCTTTTCCCCCCAACATTTTGTTATGAAAAATTTCAAACATATATCAAAAAAGTTGAAAGAAATGTTCAGTGAAAAGCCATTCACCTCCCACCTAGAGTCAACAATTAACATTTGATTTGCCTTATGACATTTCTGGCCTAGATCGCCTGTGCTTTTCTGTACTAGGGGCCCTGCCTTGAAGATTTGGAGTCACACTAGCTGGAACTGTCATCAGACAACAGGGGTCTTTTGCAAGAGTTAGAGAGGAAGACAGAAAACTCCCCTTTTGACCAGTCTTCTGGGAGAGGCCACCTGTGGGGGTCCCCTCTCTTTAATAAAAAAAGCCTTTCTGTTCACTGAGGAGCTTGGCCCTCTTGTCAAGCGGTCCATCCCTCACTGAGGCAGGATCAGGACACACAGTGGGTTAGGATGCCTCTGTGAGAACCAGCTGCCGTCATCACTGAGTTTGCTAGCTGGGAAACGCAACCATCAGGGGCTCCAGGCGCAGGGGCGGGCAGCGACTGGAAACCTTTGGTGTTCATCTGCCTGACATTTGGTTTCCCTGGGCTGCCTGGTTTACAACCTGCTGGTACAGGACCCATGCCAACAGGGGTCACATTCACTTATCGCCCTCACAGGGGAGTCCCTCTTTAAGGAAACCCAGCTCATCAGAAGTGCTGATGGCCAGAAAAGGACCAGAAATCAGAACCAGGGCTGACCAATCTCTAGAGACCAGGGCACCTACTCCCTTATTTACTGTTGAGATAGCAGAAGCCTTAGAATCCTACATTCCTAGACTTTTAGAAGTGGAAGAAGACTTAGAAGTTATCTGGGCTAAAGTTAAGTGGTTCAACACCCAGGTGCACAAGTCAGACTGCCCGGGTTGAAATCCCAGCTCTATTACTTACTAGCCCCATGAACTTGGGCGAGTCACCTAACCTTTCTGTGCCTCAGCTTCCTCTGTTGTAGTAAAGGCTAATAGTCCCATCTCACAGGCTAGTTAACTGAGTTCATACATGTAAAGTGCCTAGGACAGTGCCTAGCATGCTAAGTGCTTAGTAAATTTTAGCTCCCGAAAATACCTAAAGCAAAAGTAACCAGGTAGTGGTTTGCAGCCATTTTTTTTTCCTATGCATGTCTTAACATACTGTGGCATTATTATTTTACAAAAGTGGGATCGTACTTACACACTGTTCTGTAATTTCCTTTTTCACCAAATAATATATCCTCTGTGCCATTTTTGAGAAACCTTAAAAGCATTTTCCTCTGGATTTTCCCCCATGTTCAGAACCATCATATGGGTGGCAGATTGTGTGTCCTGTAGTTTACTTAACCAGTCTTCTACTATTGGACATTTAGGTTATTCTCAATTTTTTCCCTTCTGTAAATAAAGCTGTGCTGAGCAAGAAGTGACTGATGCCCATGACTGTATGACCTTGGGTGTGACCTTCTGTGTCTCGGTTTCTTCATCTAAAAACAAAAAGACAAGATTCTACCAGGTGATTAGAATCTCCCTTGATCCAGATATGAATCGCATGCCAGACATCTCTGACAAGCAACCATCAGTTTCTGCTTGCATTCCCCTAGTGACAGGGTGCTCACTACCCCATGAATGGTCAATAAAGTATCCACTCATGTTGGGTCAAAATCTGCCTCCCTGCTACTCCTAGCCAAGTTTTAGTCTCTGGGCTCCCATAAATTCAGTCTATACTCAGTGGCCAGTAGCTGGCCAGTGCAGAAGGTAAAAAACTTTGATTCCTCCCTCCCTCCCTTTCTCCATGCTTACTATGTATTAGGTCTTCTGCTGAGCAAATGGATGTGACCACAGGAAAAGTTAGCTGCAGGGTCAGAACTAGATCTCAGGTGCCCTAAATCCTATTCCAGGGGACTGTCCTCCATTGTGGGTTGGGCGTGCTAAGGCCGGTGGCCATCCTCAAATGAATTGCAGTGTTCATGCCCCAGGCAGAGTCCTGGGATGCTCTGTGAGCAAGTGACCAGAATGGGGGACAACTTTAGCCTCACCAGGGTTTTACTAGAGCTGGACCCAAGCCTCTTTTCTTTTCTCCCACCTGTCCTTAAGAGATTTAGAAACAGGTCAATTTAAATACAGTTTCAAATAAAAATAATTTCAACTGTGTAGCTCTGAGGACTTAGTTCTCTGTGGGTCCTGTGTCCTCCCCAGGGCTTAGCATTGCTCTTTGCTTTCATTCATTCATTCAATATATCCTTTTTAAGAGCCCACTTGGTGCCCTCTCTGACATGTGGTAAGGTTTTAAAGAGAAATTTTGCCAATCCAAAGCCCCATCTGAGCTTTAGTTTCTCCATTTGTAAAATAGAGGTGTTGAGTTGATCTATTCTTTGCCATTCTTGCAAGATATAGTGAAGGTAAACGAAGTAAGGGGTAGAGAAGGATTCTCATGTTTGGGGATCAAGTGAATGAATGCCCTCTTTTCAACTGAGCACAGTGCCTGTAGTAGGAATGTAGCAACTCCTTGTTGAATGAATAAGTCAATGAATGATTGAATGAATCAGTTAATGTTGGAATAAATGCATTTTTTCCTCCTCCCTGTCATTGCCCCTCTGCTCCTGTGTTAACTCCATAGACAGGCCAGCAGGGCCAGCCTTGAAGCCTGAGATAAGGCCTTTGGCGGGTGTCTCCCCTATCCCTCCCCCGAGTGGGTGTGGAGCCGAGGTGTAATGCCCGGTGCTGGTGGAACTGACGCACAGAGACAGACACAGGATGGGCTCTAAGTACCAAAAGTCTGTGCGGGGCCCGCTGACCCTGTGGGCCTTTATGCTGGAGGTGACTCTCATTCTCATGTTCTTCTTTTTCACCTCCTATGAAACTTCTGTAAAGGAACAGAAGAAGCTCATGAGGACCTATCGAGGTGAGTGTCCAGAGGGGAGGTGGTCACAGAGGCAAATAGCAGGGGCAGGGGAAGAGGAGGTCTGTGGTCCTCCAAGGGCCTAGGGGCTCCTTTCCACAAAGTCTCCGAGGAAAGGGGTTCCCTCGTCCTCTTCCATTCATTGCACAAAGACCCAGCCAACAATACAGTCTCTTCTTTAGGACCGGTGTCACCATCACCTCTTCCATGAAGCCTCCCTTGATTTGTCAGGGCAGAGGGAGGGGCCTCCTTTTCTGTGTTCCTAGAATTCCCTTTGCCAAATGGTCTTCACAATTCTCTGCTTCTCTGCTCCCCCACCCCCGCTTCTCTCTCCTTAAAAGCAATGAATTTCATGTTGTTGTTGGGTTTGGGGGATTTCGTTTCCTTTTTTTGTCTCTTTTTCTCATTTCTGTGCCACCCTCCTTTTGGAAGCTTTCCTCTCACTTAGGGGCTGGGAAGTCTGCTTTCTGCCTGCAAATCCAGAGCCATAAGCTCTGGCTGAAGGGGAATGTAGGATGGTTGTTATTTTATATGCAGCTAAAAATATTCATAGGCTGTGATGAGAACAACTCTAAACAAGACAGACATCCACAGTGGTGTGGCTTTTGCTTTTTTTAAAAGTTGAGATGAGTTTTCAAGTATATCTGTGGGTCAATATGTTGTTTATGATAATGGAAGGGCCTCCTTGAGTGAAGTCCCTGGGACAAAGCTGAAACTTGAGCCTAGTTGAGTGCTTGCTTGTTTCTAATTGATATTAACTAGTTAACTGGAAGCAAAGGGAAGGCATCCCTGGGCCCTCAGCAGTGGAAAGAAGGACAAGGAGATGACTTGGGAAAGGAAGTCCCTATACTGCTTAATGGGCTAGCCCAGAGAGGGCTCTCAGTGCTGGACAAGTGAGACCTGGGCACAATTTTAATTCATTTCAATTTACTTTAATTCTTTTTAATCCGGTACAATGTAATTCAATCCATTCACTCATTCATTCCCTCAACCCTGTATTACAAACCATGTGAGATCCAAACGCATGCTAATCAGGGATGATATTTATTGATTACTTACTAGGTACCAGGCACTATTCTAAATGCTTTACCATAACTCTACAAGACAGGTACTATTATGATCTCCTTTGTTCTTGTGAGGAAACTAGGCACTTAGACATGGAATGATTTGCCCTAGGTTGTTCAGCTAGCAATAGTACAGCAGATTTAAACTTAGTCAGCCTTATATTTTAAATAGGTAACCAACAAGGACCTACTGTATAGCACAGGGCACTCTGCTCAATATTCTGTAATAACCTAAATGGGAAAAGAATTTTAAAAAGAATAGATCCATGTATATGCATAACTGAATCACTTTGCTGTATACCTGAAACTAACACATTGTTAATCAACTATACTACAGTATAAAAGTTAAAAATTAAAAAAAATTAAATAGATTAAATAAATAAAACTAAATTAAGGGGAAAAAATAAACTTAGGCAGCCTGGTTTGAGTTTCCATGCCCTTAACCATGATGCTTCACGACCCCATTTTACAGTAAGGTTGAGTCTCTTGTCATATAATCAGTAGGCGTAGGAGCCGACATTGAAACTTTGTCCTTTGGGTACAGGGTCCCTCTTCTTTACACCTAGGCTGTGCTGCTAACATATAATAGATATAAGTGTCCTCAGGTGCTCACTTGGTATGGAAGCACAGAGGAGGGCCCACAGTCCATGCAGGGAGATGGTTATGTCAGGAAAGGCCTCTGGAGGGAAGTGACTGCCCAGCCAGGACTTGGAGGCTCAGTAGGAGTTACCATGTGAAAATGGAGGGTCAAGAGCTCAGCAGGAGCCATTGTGTGTACACTCATTGGACTGCACCAATCTGGGGTTCAACAGTGCAGTGCTGTCGGAGCATAAATAGGGAAGCAGGGTGTGGTGGACCCATTGCACTGAGTGAGAAATTTGCCCTTCATTCTTTTGATCTAATAGGAAGCAGGAGTGTGATCAGTTTGGGTTTGGGTTATGGAGAAAGCCATTCCAGGGCTGGCATGGGGATGGGGAAGAGAGCATGACTTGAGGTAGAAGGCCAGTGTGGAGGCTGTAGTGTAGTATGGACCAGGGGGCTTCAAATTTTTCTGATCATGCACACCATTATTCAAGCATGCACCATATTTATACGTACCGCTACATGAATACATTTTGTACATTATTATACATGTACACAACTTAGAAAATTTGAAAGAAATCAAAAGTAAATATAAAATATTTTCAAATTACTGATCATAATGGTGTCAGTCACTCTTAAGGCAAGGTCCATTGTTACTGTTAATGATAGTGGGTGGGGACTTCCCTGGTGGCGCAGTGGTTAAGAATCCACCTGCCAATGCAGGGGACATGGGTTCGATCCCTGGTCCAGGAAGATCCCACATGCCGCGGAGCAACTAAGCCCATGCTCCACAACTGAGCCCGTGTGCCACAACTACTGAAGCCTGCACGCCTAGAGCTGGTGCTCTGCAACAAGAGAAGCAACTGCAGTAAGAAACCCACGCACCGCAATGAAGAGTAGCCCCCACTCGCCGCAACTAGTGAAAGCCTGCGTGCAGCAACAGAGACCCAATGCAGCCAAATAAATAAATAAATAAATAAATGATAGTGGATGGCAATCCATTCCTCGGGGTCTTCTTAACAATTTCAAATTATCTTGCTTGATTTCTTGTCAGATATGGTTAGATTGACATTTTTTTTTAAACTCTGAATGTGGCTGACCGAGAGTCTGCACGAGGAGAAGTATCACTCTGCCCTTTTGTTTCTGTATGTTTGGCTGCCATTATTGATCAGCCTTCAATCTTTGTTTTTTTGGCAGGAGTTGTTTGAGCCATTAGTCCATTTTGTGAAGGTTAGTTGAGTTAAAACTAGGAAGCAATCTGTCAATCCACTTAATCTAACCCAGTCCCTGTAAACGATAAGTTATTTAAACCAACCAATTCTTTTTTTTTAAACATCTTTATTGGAGTATAATTGCTTTACAATGGTGTGTTACTTTCTGCTTTAGAACAAAGTGAATCAGTTATACATATACATATATCCCCATATCTCCTCCCTCTTGCGTCTCCCTCCCACCCTCCCTATCACACCCTTCTAGGTGACCACAAAGCACCGAGCTGATCTCCCTGTGCTATGTGGCTGCTTCCCACTAGCTATCTATTTTACATTTGGTAGTGTGTATATGTCCATGCCACTCTCTCACTTCGTCCCAGCTTACCCTTCCCCCTCCCCATGTCCTCAAGTCCATTCTCTACATCTGTGTCTATATTCCTGTCCTGTCCCTAGGTTCTTCAGAACAATTTTTTTTTTAGATTCCATATATATGTGTTAGCATACGGTATTTGTTTTTCTCTTTCTGACTTACTTCACTCTGTATGACAGACTCTAGGTCCATCCACCTCACTACAAATAACTCAATTTCATTTCTTTTTATGGCTGAGTAATATTCCATTACATATATGTGCCACATCTTCTTTATCCAGTCATCTGTCGATGGACACTTAGGTTGCTTCCATGTCCTGGCTATTGTAAATAGAGCTGCAATGAACATTGTGGTACATGACTCTTTTTGAATTATGGTTTTCTCAGGGTGTATGCCCAGTAATGGGATTGCTGGGTCGTACGTAAACCAGCCAATTCTTAAAAAAGACATTTTTAAGACAATCTGGAAACTGGAATAAAACATGAATATTATATAATATACAGAAATTATTGTTAGTTTTGTTAGGTGTGATAATAGCATAGTGGGTGGTTTTTAACTTATTTAGAAACAGGTTTAACAATTTAACAAATAGTGAGCCCTATTTGTTAGAGAAGCATATTGAAATGGAATGATGTCTAGGGTCTGCTTCACGCCAAAAAAAAAAAAAAAAAGAAGAAAGGAAACAAGGATAATAAAAACAAGATTGACCCCATGTGACAATCATCAAAGCTGGGAATGGGTACATGAGGTTCACCATGCTACTCTGTTTTTGTGTATGCTTAAAATTTTCCATAATATAGAGGTAAATTTAAAAAAAAACAAATCCCTGTCGTCAGTCGCAACATGACGCATATAGAGAAACACGTCACCCCCCTGCTCAGTGGCCCAATATTCCCTTAGAACACCTTCCGAAGCTAGGAGACTAAGCTGTCTGACATCCTGAGCAAGTGAGAGGAGGCTCCTGGGTTCATCTCAACATTAAATGCTTGCAGAGTTGCAAACTTCACCAAGTGCCTTTAGGGGTAGAAGAGCCTAGATTAGTGGTTCTCACAATGTGGTCCCCAGACTAGCCACCTCAGCATCCCCTGGGAACTTGTTAGAAATTCCCGGGCCCCCATCCATACTTACTGACCTGAAACTCTAGGGTGGGGCCCAGCAATCTGTGTTTTACCAAGCGCTCTAAGTGACTCTAATGCTCATGGAAGCTTGAGGACTACTGGAGCTAGACTGATTCCCATCTTGCCTCTGCCTTTTCTTAGCTGTGAGACCCTGGGCAAATCACTCAACCTCTCTCTGCCTCTGTCACACGATGATAGTACTCATTTAGCTGTCAAAAGGATTAGAAGAATGAACACATACCAAGACTGATAAAGAGTATTATCTTTTATTATGAATAAACTTTAATTTCTTAATTTTGTTAGTAAAAACGAATAGAACTAGAGTGCTAATATCTCTTCTTCCAGCAGCCCCTATGGATTGTCTGGAGCATCTTCTGAGGGGTGTGATCCCTACTCTGATGACCACTGGCCTGGATGACCTGTGATGAGGCCAAATGGGCAGGGACAATAGAGGAGAAGTGAAGAGTCAGATTCAAGAGCTACTTAGGAGATAAAATCAGCTGTTCTTGGCAAAAACGAGGGAGGAGTCAAGGATGGCTCCATATGTGAGATTTGGCAGATGAAGGAGCTCATTCCTGAGACGAGAGACACAAGGGGAGGGGCAGATTGTGGGATAAAGGAACAATGATATGTTCATTCTGGGCTTGGGGTTCAGGCGCCTGTGAGATGCTTGGGGGAAGCAAGTGCATCCATTATCTATTGCCGCATAACAAACCACCCCCAACCTTAGTGGCTCAAAACAGAAATCATCTAACTTGTTCCTGATTGTGATTCCATGGTTCAGCAATTTTGGCTGTATTTGGGGATGCAGTTCTTCTGTCAGTTTCACCTAGGGTCACTATGCATCTCTAGCCTGGAGGTGGCTGAATGGCCTCAGATAACCTCATTTGCATGTTCGTCAGTTAGTGCTGGCTGGCAGCTAGCCCATGTGGTTCCAGCAGACTAGCCCAGACTTTTCACATGGCAGCCAATGTGTTACCACAGTAAGAGAGGGCAAGCCCCAATGAGCAGGTGCTTTTCAAGCCTCTGCTTGTATGGTGTTTGCTAATGTCCCATTAACCAAAGCCAATCACAAGGCTCTACTCAGGTGGGAGGGGTCTACACTGGAAACCTTGATTCACTGGGGGCCATTACTCTGACAACCTATCACACAGAGCCTGCTTGCAAGCTGCCACATTGGGGGACCATCCTGGGCCCTGCACTGTGGCTACCACCCAATTGCCCCCATACGCCTTAGAAGCAGTAAGCAGAGCTACTAAAAGACAAGAGCGGCTTTGCCAGTGACATATAAATACCCCCAAATCCTGGTACCTTCTATATCTCAGCCTTGACTGCCCCTTTGATTGGGCAATCTCTTTTTCTTTTCCCAGGCTGCTGCAGAGGTGAGGGTGGGGTGAGAGGATGCGGGGAGGGGGAAGGCAGCATGGGGCTCCGTGGATGGTCCCTGACAGGGGCTGCAGTCAGGTCCTCCCAGTCAGTGGTGGGGAGCACGGTGTGGAGGCCGAGCCCAGGGCCTGAGGGACAGAAGTCTGGCCTGGCTTCAGAGCTGACGATGCTGACGTGTCTGCAGGCCAGAGGGAGGGGCTCGGGTGGGTGGGGACACAGAATGAGACTCCGAGGGGCAGCCAGGCCGAAGGAAGGGGGAACAGTCTTGCCTGAAGTCACAGCTAACAAGTGGCAGGTGTGGAATAATAGTTACTAACACTTACCGTGCACCCAGCGCTAGGCTAAGCAATTCGAAGGAGCCAGCGAGCTCAGTACTCACAGCAAACCTCTGAGCAGGTGCTCTTGTTTCAGACCATTTTACAGACTAGCAAGCGGGTACACAGAGGTAGAGCCAGACTCTGGACTCTGACAACCTGACTCAGAGGCCCACGCTCTTCGTTTGACACTATGGAGAGCGAAGAATGTATGGAGAGGCAGGATGGTATAGTGGTTAAGCCCAGAGAGTCAGGATTCAGCTCTGCCACCAACATTTGCTAGCTGTGTGACCTGGGCTAATTACAGCACCTCTCTGTGCCTCCCTGTCCCCATCTGTAAAATGGGGATAACAAATAGTACCTCCTACATGGGCTTGTTGAAGGTTAAGGCTGGCAGGCACTTGGAAGAGTGCCTGGTATGTGGCGGGCACCATGTATGTGCCCGCTGTTACAGTGATGGTAATTATTGTCCTGCAGGACTCCCAGGTTAGACTTTCTCTAAGTCATGGGACTTTCATAAACTTCTGAAGGCCTGCCTTAGACAGCATGTAAAACTCCCCTCTGGGGCCCGGTTGTTGGGGCCCCTGCAGCAATCCTCTCTTTATCACCCCTGGACACCTTAGCATCATTAGCTTGTCAGACCAGCAGCTGGTGAGGGGCTCAGCGCAGGGTCAGAGAGGCAGAGGCTGGCACCAGTGGGGATGCCCTGAGCTGGCACCCAGCGCTGAAGCTGGGGTCCAGGTCGTGAGACATGGGAGGAGCAGGGGTGGGCCAGAGCCCTGAGAGGCTGGGAGAGGAAATGGGAGGATGCATGGGGTGAGAGTAAAGGGACCCTGAAATCAAATGTGATTTACTGACCAGTTTGGGGTGAATGTGCTCTGTCAACAGCTCCCAGAAACTTCCACCCTAATTTCATCCCCCTGGCCGAAGCACAACCCCACCCTCAAGGACACTGTGGGGTCTTGGGAGGAGGGTCCTGAGTGCCTATACCAGGCAGCAGGCGTGGCAGCTGTGCCTGATAAAGCTCCCCAACCAAGAGGCGCTGACTTTCTATCTTTAGAGCCCCACGTCTGCCGTAATCCTGGTGCCCTTCCCCTCCCCACCCACTGCCCCCCTCCTCTGAACACACCAGAGCGGTGAGGTCCTTACAGAGTATCAAGTCTGACTCCCATGTGTTACAGATAGGGAAACGGAGGCCCAAAGAGGGCAAGGGACTTGCCCAAGGTCCTTTAGTGCATTGCGGGCAAACAAGAGCAAGAGACAGCCTAGCCTGATGGGAGGGCACTGCACCAGGAGTCCAGAGCTTGGCTCTGCTACTGACATGCTGTGTGCCCTTAAGTAAGTCACAGGCTGTCTCTGGTCCCCCTGTAGAATGAGAGGAAAATGCAAGATCCCCCTACTCATGGAAACTTTGATAAATCTGGACCCTTTGCATATAGCATTGCTGCAAGATGGTGGATGTGTTTGTTTGTTTGTTAGTTTATTTGTTTTTTAACAGCAGTGTTTAAGAAAAGATTGAATTTGAATATCTAAAGTGGAGTTCGCAGTCTCCATTTGGCCATAGCCCTCACCACTCCCTAATACACATTGTACCCTTTGTATACATAGTTTCCTGTTCGGCTCCTGAAGGAATTTGAGGGATCCCAGGAGGAGCCCCTATACAAAATGTGCCCTGCCCACCCCCATTCCACCCCCATTCCTAAGGGGATGCAAGCAGGAGATGGAAACATTGCCTCCCCCTCCCTTATGTCAGAGAAAAAAGGTGAAAGAAGTTGAATCCTCCTGATTGCCCACTTCTCACCCACTCCAAGTCCCCAGATCCTGTGGAGATGCCCGGGTCTCCTATAACCCAGTGTTTGTCAGACTGACCTGGGATCGTCAACACCCACCCAAGTCCTATGTGCAAGATTCTAGGTATGTGTATTTTTCAATGAAAGTGAATTTAAATGTAAATTGAAGAGGCTTTGGAGAGATCTGGAAATGAGAGCTTCCTTGTTATCAGAGCCAAGGGTGGAGACCAGGTGAGTTCTTATTGCTGTGACGGTGATGATGGTGCTGGTGCTGAATAACCACCACTTTCTGAGCTTTCTCCATGTGTCAGGCATGGTGCCAAGCTCTTGAACAAAACATTACTTCCTCTGGCTCTCCCAGCACCCTCCGGGGGGGATAATTGCTCATATTTAGCGGATGAAGAAAGTAAGCAACCCACAAGGCCGTGCCGCTAAGAGGTTGAAACATAAAAACTGCCATTTTTGTAGGTCAAAATGGTCAAATGTTGGCAATTTAATGTGGTTTAACCTAATAGGGAGCGATAGAGGTGGAGTCAAACAGAACTGTCTGACCTCAAAGCCCATGCTTTTTCCTTTAAAAGAAAATTACTTACTGTCCACGTGCTGGTTGTAGAAATTTTTAACACTGAAAATTTTTTAAAATATAAAACTCTCCTAAACCCAGAGATAATCTCCACGGGGCAAAAAATTCCTTCAAGATCTCTCTCCAGGCATTTGTACACGTATGAACATAGTTGGTGTTTGTTGATGAAATAGTCTTTACTATTCTGAGCAATTATGTGCCTCACACTGTTTGATTCTGGCAACCTGACGAGAGAGGTGAGATTATTTTTCCCATTTAATAGATGAGAAAAGCAGGAGGGTAGATAGTGCGGTAGCTCAAGGCACAGGCTCCAGAGCAGACCGTCTAGGTTGAAATCCCAACTCTACCAGCTGGAGCAAGTTACTTAACCCCTCTGTGCCTCGGTTTTCTTGTCTGTAAAATGGTGATAGTAACAGTACCCGGGACCTCCCTGGTGGCGCAGTGGTTAAGACTCCGCACTCCCCATGCAGGGGGCCCAGGTTCGTTCCCTGGTCAGGGAACTAGATCCCACATGCCTCCTGCAACTATAAATTTGCATACCACAGCTAAGGAGCCCGCCGGCCACAACTAAAAAAACAAACAAACCAGTGCCCACCTTGCAGGGTGCCTGTGAGAACTAAATGAGGCCGTTTACGTGAAGTGGTTAAAACGGTGCTGGCGTTTGATAAACACTTAATAAACGTCGGCTGTTACTAATGCTCAGAGACATTAAATAACTAGATTAAGCCACACAGCCGGAAAGTGCCGGAGCCCTGATATGACCCCAAGCTTATCTGGTTCCAGAGCCCAAACTGTTATCCATTTTGCAAACCTGGCATTAATTCAAAGCATCCGCCCGTTTCCTTTTGCTGGTCCCCTCCGGAACATTAGCTAAGTCCCTTGCGCTCATCTGTCACAGCAGCCCCTGTGCAGGGTCCGAGGCTAGAAAAGGGGAGGGTCACCCGTGTGGCTCTGGTGCTTTCTGCTGGCCCACCAGGTCCCTTTCAGCAGGGGTCAAAGGGAGAGAGCCGTTTTCTGCAAAGATAATTTTGGTTCTTGCCTATGAACCCCCAGACCCGCTTCTGCCCCCTCTTCTGCATGACCTGAGCTAAGTCACCAGCTTCTGTGGCCTTATTTTCTCTCACACATGATCAGGAGGTTGAACCGGATCCTCAAAAGCAGGAGTCAGTACCTTTACTGATTGTAAGCTATGTGCAAGGACTTGTCCTGATGCTCTACACGTGTTCATATCATTGTGTTTAATAATAACAATAATTGCTGCATTTACTGAGCACTCAGTATGGGCCAGGCCCTGCATTAGCTCAGTTAAACCTTCCCTCAAACCTGCATGGTATGTCTGTGTTATCCCCATTATTCAGATGAGAAAACTGAGGCTCAAAGAGGGGAAATAACTTGACTAAGCACTCTTCAATGATCTTCAATGTCCCTTCCAGCTGCCGTTCTGTAAAACTCCAATTTCACACAACCCTCCACCTTTTCTGCTTCTCCTCCTCCTTCTCGACATCTCTTCCCTGAGCAGACTTCCAGGATGTTATCATCATGGCAGTCCTTGGCTTGGGTTTCCTTAACACATCTTTGCGGAGACACTGCTGGAGCAGCGTGGCCTTCAGTCTCTTCGTGCTGGCCCTCGGGGTGCAGCTGACAGTCCTGCTGGATGGCTTCCTGAACCAACTCTCCCTTAGGAAGATGGTCCTCAATATTTCCAGGTAACTGGACGGCCACTGGATCACTTTTGGGTCCTTGGGAGTCTGGGGCCCAAGAGGGCAGATTCTAGAAGAGCTGGCTTGTCCCCTTCCCTTTCTAGCACCGGCACCACGCAATATTCAGGGCTTATTTATACTCACAAATTACTCATTGTTTGTCTAAAATTCAAATTTAACTGGCATCCTCTATTTTATCTGACAACCCTACTCTGTGACATCACAAGGGGCCCAGATCTACAGCCCACCCTGTATCCTTTCATTTTTGTTGATTTTGATTTCATAAACTTATACAATAAATATTAGTTCAAAGAAAAAATTAATAGAGATTAGACAAAAAGAAATAGAAATCTCACACTCAGACAGAGAGTCTCTTGAAAAGAAGGAAGTACTCTCAGTCCTCAAATGCTGGTGGACAATAAATAGCCTTGTCTTTAGTTTCTTTAAATTAACTTTGATTTATTTAGATGCCTTTGTAAGAACTAGCAAAATTAACCTGCGTTGCTAGAAGTCAGAATAATGGTTACCTGAGGAAGGTGGTGTTTATTGATTAGGAAGGGGCACAAAAGAAGTTTACGTGGTGCAGTAAACATTCTCTATGTTATCCTGCGTGATGGTTACACAAGAGTATATATATACACACACACATACATTAAGTTGTACATACCTGCAAAAAAAGTCATTCACACTTAATAGGAGGAACCAGGTAAAATTTTTCTATAAAAATTGGTTTTTGGTTTTATCCAATTCTGAAACTTTGTCTTGCCCAGATGATGGGTAAATCCCACCTTAGGTATCTTGGGGACCCCTTCAAGGCCATTCTACCCTCCCCTCTGAGACCCTACTAAACCTCTGGGCACTGCTGTTAAACATCTCTCCATGAACCAGGCTCTGTGCTGGGCACTTCACAAACATTGTTTGTTTAGCCCTTCCAAGTAGGGGTCTGATGTGGCGTACAGGCAAGGAACTAGAGGCTCAGAGCTCGTAAGACACTTGCCTAGGGTCACATAGCTAACTGGTGGAAGTGACTTCAGTTTTAACTCTGTAACCTTTCCCACACACTGCAGAGTGGTCCTGACAAGAAACACAGTGTAGCCAGCTCCCCAGGGGCCCTGAACAAAACTCTTCACCTTTTTTCTTTTAAACCATTTTAGAGCTGATCCCCATGGGGATTCAATAACCCTCCCCCCACCCCCCCAGTAACCACCTGGGAAGTGACAAAGGGCATTCTGGGGGAACTCCAATAGGGTGGTCCTGGTCTGGTGTTTCTGCTGCCCTGGCTTAAGGTCACACAAGCCTTTGGCTTCCTGAGCCTGAGTCTCCAGGCATCTCCAGGCTGCCCCCGTCTTCTGACGTCCTGCCTGCAGGAATCTGTCAATCCGGAAAGACAAGAAGAGGCCATTTACAGCCCGAGTGAACGCCCCTGCCCTGCCCTGACCACTTGGGTCCTCCCAGCTGTGACCCCCAATGGGGCTGGCTTCACAAATTTGAACAATGGGCTCCTTCCTGACCTTTCCTGCTCTGGCTGGGCTGGTAGGCGGTGTCCAGGCCTGCCTCTCAGACGGCCCTCTCCCTCTCCTGCCGCCTCACCAGCTCGAGGCCTGACTTGGCACTGAATCGGTTCTGCCTTGAGTCACCGATGACCAGAACCTTCAGGGCGGGGGCCTGTCTTATTCAATTTTGTCCTCCTTTGTTTTCCTCACATAGTAAGGACTTAGTAAATGGTTATTGGAACAAATATGAAAATAAAAAGAACCCTGAAAGTTGTGATATTTTTAATGCTGTATGTTAAAAGGTCTTGGAGGGCCTATCATAGCAATAACCAACCCCCTTACTCTGCTTGACTCACTTTGCCCTCCCAACAGCTCCATAGGCCTTGCCTCTCTTATAGATGAGGACATGGAAACACAGAGTGGTTAAGTCATTTGCCCAAGGCCACACAGCCAGGAAGTGGCTGAGTCAGGATCCCAACCGTGGCAGCCTGAACAAGACTGTCCTAAGTACCGTACTTCACTGTCTTAATACCTCCCTGGTCCCAACTGGCCCCTGAGGTCTGAAATCCTCCCACTGGCACAGAATCTCTTGAATTAGGCTTTTGCCAGTTAAATGAGTGCTTACCCAAAAGATAACATGGCCAGCCACAGTGAAGCACTGAGTGACCCTTCATTTCAAATAATTCCTGGCCCCTGTGAGGCTCCTTCCCCATACCTTTGGCCTCCTCTGGCTTTTCCTCTGAAGTCCTTGAGCCTTAAGTAGGACACTACATTGGCAGCAAACAGTGGGAAGTCTGTGTCCAGACTTCAGAACACAGGCTTTGGATCCAGGCCAAATGGGTGGGTTTGAACCTTACATTTGTCATTAACTAGCTGTGTGGCCGTTACCAAAACAAGTCACCTCTTCCAGTCTCAATGTCCTCACCTGTAAAATGGAGGCACTGAATGGTACCCTAGCACCATTTACAGAGGGCTACCTGGAGGATTAAAGTTTAAATGAGGTGACGTACTTGCAAGCCTGTTATACGTAATGCTCCATAGATTATTATTATTACTATATCACTAGTATGGTGGTGGTGGTGGTTGAGGCATCATCATCATCAGCTCCCGGCGGGAGGGGTGGTCTCAGCAAAGTGCCAGAGGAGGGTGGGTTGGTTTAACCACAATGGATTGTCCAGCTCAGTGCCACCTCCTCCAGGAAGCCCTCCCTGATGAGTCCAGTTCACATTGCTCTCTCCCTCCAGCGAACCCCTCTGGCCTCATGATATTGCAGATGGTTTTAATTGACAGGGTCATGATGTCGCTTTGTCTCCCCAGCCTAATCGTAAGTGTCTTGAAAACAAAAATTGTTTTCTCCTTCTGAATCCCTGCACTAAGCTTGCTCACTTGTCAAGGGAAAGAAGGAATCAGTAATAGCACTGAGTTAGTTCTTTGTGCCAGTCATGGTGTGCGAGACACACATGCACGACTATTCCTTCTAATCCCCGCAACACTCCCATGAGATAAGTATTATCATCCTCCTTATTTTACAGATGAAGAAACAGGCTCAGTGAGATTAAATAGCTGTTCAAGTGGAAAAGCTGGAACTGGAAGCCAGGCTTGTCCTACTTCCAAACCCAGTCTCTTTCCACTACAGCGAGAGGGAGAGAGGAGGGTGGTGGTGCCTGAAGGATGGGCGGGCAGGTGAAGAGCGCCCTCTATTGGGCATCTGTAAGTGATGACAGCAGAAGAGAAGCCCAGGGCAGAATCCTAGTAGTCAGATCCCAGAAGCGGTCCCGTGGGAACAATCAGACATTCCTATGAGAACTTCGGCGCATCCTCAGTACAGATGAGCGTATGCAGGTCAATCAGAGTGTGGCTGCCATCCTGAGGGTGGGGGAGGGGATGAAGGAGACCCCAGACTCGGCAGCCTCCATCCCCATGAGAGCGGAAATCTTGTCTATTTGCTCTCCTACTCCATCCCCAGTTTCTTGAAAAGTTTCAGGCAGAGAGTAGGTCCTCAACAAGTGTTTGCTGAATGCGTGGATGAATGAATGGGAGGCATCCTTCCTTCTCAATCATCCCTGTCTTGCCCCCTCTCCCCAGTATTCAGATATCCACCATGAGCGCTACGTCTGTGCTGATCTCAGTGGGTGTCATCCTGGGGAGGGTCAACCTGCTGCAGCTGCTCTTGATGACGTTGATAGAGGTGACAGCCTTTAGTGCCACGAGGATGGTCGGCAAGGAAGTCTTCAATGTGAGTCATGGTGCTGTGAGGAGGGACCTCGGGGATGAGGGCTGAGCAGGTGAAAGGGGAGGGCTCTGTCTCCATTTGATAAAGCTTCTGGGATTAAAAAAAATTAAAGACAGGCCAAAATGGGGTTGCAAAAGTGTGGTCTATGCTAAACATTTAAACATAGCAAGCAAATGCTATGAAGGCGGTTCTCACGGTAAAAACTGTCAAGGAGGACTTCCCTGGTGGTGCAGTGGTTGAGAGTCCGCCTGCTGATGCAGGGGACACGGGTTCGTGCCCCGGTCCGGGAAGATCCCACATGCCGCGGAGCGGCTGGGCCCGTGAGCCATGGCCACTGAGCCTGCGCGTCCGGGGCCTGTGCTCCGCAACGGGAGAGGCCGCAACAGTGAGAGGCCCGCATACCGCAAAAAAAAAAAAAAAAAAAAAAAACTGTCAAGGAAAGAGGTCAGTTCCCAGAGACGGAAAGCCCACTGTGGGCAATGCATTATAAGCCTTTTCCTGCTTTGTTATGGTTTTCATAGTGGTTGTTTTAAAAAGCTGCATTAATTCAAAGCCATCTCCTCTCTTCCCTGCAGCTTCAATGTTTTAGTTTAGCTGGTCCGGGGGAGGGTTTGGCACTGATTTTGAGAGTTCACTGCTTCTCCTCAAAAACTTCAATTCAGCCTGGGTTTGTTGCATGGAAGGGCTCAGGGGAAACTAGAGCCAGAAACCAGAGCTGTTCCCAGTAGAGGCAACTCAAGAAATGAGTATTCCAAGCTGACGATTCCTGGGGGACCACAAAGAGATTAAAAATGCAAGACTTCTTCAGGTCTTACAAGGGAATTCCACAGACTTTCATTTTTATGTGTGACTGAGGGTTCCTTACCATTCATTCATTCCTTTCACAAATATTTATTCTGAGCCTATTGTGTACCAGGCACTCTTCTAGGCAGTGGGAAAATGCAGCTGTCGTGGAACTTCTATTCCAGAGGGAAAGACTGCCAATAAACAATAAAATAGGCAACAGATACAGTGTGTTAGATAGTGATAAGTACCATGGAGGAAAAAATAGAATGAGGAAAGCAGACAGGAATAGCTGTGAGGGAGGATAAAGTGTTAGAGAGGTTGGCCAAGGAAGGCTTCCCTGGGCAAATAATTTTTGAGTAAAGAGCTGAAGGCAGCAGGTTTGCAAGTCACATGGGTATCTGAGGACAGTGGCAGATGGAAGGCAGGGCCGTGGGAGCGGTCTGCCTCTTTCAGGAGGAGGATTGTGTCAGTGACACTGTTTAGAATTGCTGGCACATGATGATAATAAAAAGCAGATGGGCTTTTAGTTGCTTTAATTGTTTTAAATTCTCTACAGACAATGCATCCCCTTATTGCCTGTACCCAGGGTGGACCACTCCCTTCGCTGTGCACTCCAGGCAGTGGAACAGATGGTGCAAAGTGGTACTGATGTGGGAGCATGAGTGTGGGTTTGAGGAACAGCAAGGACAGTGTGTGTGGAATGAGTAGGAGGTGGAGTCACAGAGGTTGTGGGAGGGCAGATCATGCAGGGTCCTGTAGGTCGTAGGAAGAACGCTGACTTTGACATTGAGGGAGACATTGAGGAATTCCCACCCCCCTCACTGGGGGATTCTGAGCAGAAATATGCCATGAGCTAAGATTTTAACAGGGTCTCTCTGGCTGCTACGTGGAGAAGAGTCAGTTGGGGGACAAGGGTGGAAATGGGGAGACCAGTTAGAAGATTACTGCAAAAATTTGCGAAAGTGTTGATGGTGGCTTAAACCAAGATGGGGATCAGTGGAGCATGGTGGTGAAAATTCTGCCAAACCTGGATATTTGTTGAAGACACAGCTGACAGGGCTTACCAGTAGCCCACGAAGTGAGTTATGAAGGGTTACTAAATTCGATATTCGTAAAGCAAAATTAACATATAGCTGGAATTTTCTGAACACTTTAGTTCAGTATTATAAAAATTCTGGCTGCTTCATGGTGCAAAGATCATATCACTCATACTCTATGCAAAATTTGAAATTCTGCCAAAATGTAGGAAGCAGTGGGGTGCATGTCCGTGTGGCTCTTCCCCCACCTAAGTGGACTTCAGCCAAAAGTGTTTAAAGCCAACCAGAGGGGAGTCCCCTGGCGGTCCAGTGGTTAGGACTCGGCGCTTTCACTGCTGGGGCCTGGATTCAATTCCTGGTCCTGGAGCTAAGATCCTGCAAGCCGCAAGACGTGGCCAACTAAATAAATAAAGCCAACCAGAAACCTGTCGGGAATAAATACACAGCAACTCACGGGACTCCTCTGAAAGGCGGGCTGCTGGGCTGGGTCAGTCTCCTGACTTCAAGTCACGCCTCCTACATGAAGCCAGAACTTTCTCCAAGGAACACGGGAGGTTCCCTCCCTGTGGGCAGAAGGTGCTGACACTCACTGTTCCCGCTGGGTTTTGTTGCAGATGGACAACCACATAAGCATGATGTACATCCACGTGTTTGCGGCCTGTTTCGGGCTGACTGTGGCCTGCTGCCTCCCGAAGCCTCTGCCTAATGAAGCGGAGGACAAACAACAGACGGCCACGAGCCCCAGTTTGTTCGCCATGCTGGGTGAGGACAAGGTGGCGTGGGTGGGCTCGGATCTGGGGTGGGCAAGAAGCTCCAAAAGGGCTCTGCAGGAAAATCTCTCTCCTTTTCCAACCTTCTCTGGGTGTCTGAAAGCCCCTCGGTAATGATCCATTTCTTCAAGTGGTATCTGATGAATTCACATCTTTGAATTCCCCTCTAGGGAATTTCTCTTCATTAATATCCAAAGGAGAGGAGAGGCTCATTACATCTCAGTTTAAATAAGGTTATCCAATCCTTTTGTCCTCAACTTAAAGCAGAGAATTGGACACATGAAGAAAGCCGGGCCTAGGAGTGGAGGAAAGAATGGGAGTGGGAAGAGAGGAGTAATAATGGTGTATCAATAGTTTGAAGAGCTCCAGTAAAAGTGATGAACTTAGAGGCTGGGAGAGGCTTAGAAGAAGGAAATCAGGCAGTGAGATCGTCAGCAGGCAACTGAATACCAGGCCATTGGGCCAAATGAAAGCATCCCATTAATTTTTTAAAATAAGCATTTAAGCCATCACAGGCCAGGGTCAGGAGGCCTGGGGTTTGGTGATTTCAACTCTCTGGACCTTAGTTTCCTTGCCTGTAAAGTATGTTAGCTGGGCCCTACCAGCTTAAGAATTCAGAGAGGAGACATGATTTGCCCAAAGTCACAGAGCAAGAAAGTGACAGAGATGAGACTTGCCAGGTCCAGAATTCTCCTGTCTGAAGTCCCCCTGGCTCAGGCTTTGGAGCAGGAATACCGGCTCCGGCCACTGACCCTCTCTGGCTTCCAGGCACCCTCTTCTTGTGGATGTTCTGGCCGAGTTTCAACTCCGCTCTGCTGGACATTCCAGATGAAAAGAAGAAGGCCTTGTTCAACACCTACTACGCCCTTGCTGTCAGCATGGTGACAGCCATCTCAGTGTCAGCCTTGGCGCACCCTCAAGGGAAGATCAACATGGTGAGGAGGGGGTGCTGTCCCTTGGGCAGCACTTGGGTCTTCTAGGCCTGACACACATATTCACACCCAACCCGCCGGCCTCAGTGCCAGCCCCACAGGTCGGGAAAGAGCATATCGGGTGATGGGGTCTTGTCTGCAGCATCGTGGGGCATCAGCCCATCAGCACTGCCTTGTCAAAATGGGCCTGGAACATAGGAGACTGTCAAATGAGCAAAGGCCCTCTGGGGGGAGTGATTAAATCTATCAGCCTTGACATCAAACAAACCCAAGTCTGAACTCCATTTCTGGTGGTTACTAAAGCCAGCTCCCATAAGCAAGAGTCAGCAGAGAAAAACCGGGGTAGAATGAACCATCCTCTCCCCTTCCCCGAAGAAATTTCAAGAATGGAATAAACAGAATCAGAAGTAAAGAACTTTGTTTCCCTAGCCATCTGAACTTGGCCAAGCCACTTAAACTGTTTGAGTCTCAACTGCCTCATATGTAAAGTGGGAATTGAGAGATGATGCACGTACAGGGCTTCATGCCCAGAGCTAATAAGTACTGGGCAAATATTAGCTGCTGTTATCAACGTAGCTGCGAGTCTGTGTGTGAGTTTTCGGGGGAGAGATGGGTGAGATGGTAGACTAAAGACAAAACAAGGTCCCATGCTGATCAGGGCGTGAGGTCAGCCAGCCAGACATGATGGGAAAGTCTAGACAGATGGGGCAGGGGGTGGGGTAGGGGGTGGGGGTGAAAGGGGGAGAAGATGGCCAAGGATGACAGGTTAACAGCACTAAGGGGAGGTGAGGGTCCCCACAGGTGAGCTCCATGGTCACAGAGAGTCTAGGATCAGACAAGGTAGCAACATCCAGGGAGGCAGGTGCAGGCAGCAGGTCGGGGAAGCCCAGAAGCTGGTCCCAGGGCCCAGAGCTCCAAGATCTGGGTAGAATTGAGAGGGGCAGAGAGCAGTAGCATAAGAGCAAGGCAGGGCCCCAGCTCTAGAGGAGGTAAAGGTCACAGCAGAGACATGACCCAGGAACAAGGGCCAGCTTCTTGGGATGGGGTCCAATAATACAGGGTGACATCGGCACCAAGTAGCCAATAATAATAATAGTAAAAAAACAATAATAATGGCTTATATTTGGGGGCATTTACTCATGTTCTATGCCAGGCACTGGGCTCAGAGTTTTATATATGGTAACTCAATTTTCACAATAACCATATCAGTAGATACAACCAAAACCCCATTTTTCCGGTGACAAAGTTAAAGCACTGAGTGGTTAAGCGCCCAAGGACACATCACAACTAAGTGTGAGCATGGCTAGGATCCTGAGTAACTGCACTTTCAGGCTAAATGACTCCCAGTCAGGGTGACTGCCCCCTCAGCCTGAGAAGTGGGGTGAGATAAGACCGTTGGTGAACTCTCAGCAGAGGGGAGGGGCTGGTTTCAGGATCAGAGAAGCAGGGAAGATGGTACACTGCTGTCTTGCTACCGGCTTACCAAGTAATTTAGAGAGATGCTGTCCTCTCTATGTCATTTCATTCACCCACAAGCTATTCCTCTGCAGACTCACATCCACAATGCGGTGCTGGCAGGAGGTGTGGCTGTGGGCGCCCCCTGTTACCTGATCCCTTCTCCTTGGCTTGCCATGGTGCTGGGTCTCCTGGCTGGGCTGATCTCCATCTGGGGAGCCATGTACCTGCAGGTAAGGAGCTGGGCAATGAACACCTGCTGCTTTGGCTTCCACCAGGGTCCAGGCCCCTAGAACATGGCGGGCCATCTTGTAGTGCCAAGGGCTGCATTAGGCAGCCGTTGGCACCTTCTCAGTTTAGCTTCAGAGCTTGGGTGAGGGATCCACTCAAGTTGGATGGTGCATTTGTTAAGATCTGGGGAGCAAGTATCAGAACCTATTCAAGCTTGCTCAGGAATAAGGGGGATTTGTTAGAAGGCTACTGGGGTATCACCGAACCCAAGGACAGGAATGCTGCTAGGAGCCCAGGAATGGCTGGCACCAGGGATGCGAGTCTTGTGGGGAACCCAAGAAGTCCCCACTCTTCTTTTTTTGCTTTTCCTGAACATCTGCTTTATTCTCACCCTGTAGACTTCCTTCTTCTTCTCCTACTCCACATGGTGGAGTGTCATCTTTCTCTTCAAGAAAGCAGCCAGGTGAAATCTCTTGGCCCCAGTTGCAAATTCTTTGGAGAAGGGGCTCCTTGGTCTAACTTGGATAATGTGCCCATCTTTGGCTGGGTGGGAGGTAGGGCACATCATACATGCAAGTCTGCTGTTCATGAACCATGTGAATGGGGGTGGGAAGGGCAGCACTCAAAAGAGGGATGCTGGGCTGATAATCCAGGTCACGTCCACTTCTGATTATTTAATTCTTCTTCTAAGTGGATGGATTTGTCTTCCTTCAATATTCAACATATACTGGTAACATCAGAATGCGCCATTATAGCCGATTTGTTATCACACGCTTCTAAGAGAAATATTTAGGAGCAACAGATCTTCATAGGTTTGAAGACCTGATGGAGGAAATAGGAATAGACTTTTGGGTGACACAAGAAGATGAATTTGGATGAACCGTGGATATTCAGGGAGGCAGTTTCAATCCCAAATAAGGAAGAACTTACCAACAGTTCGATCTGACCAAAAGATGGGGTAGTCTGCTTTTCATCTTTGGAGTGGAAGTGCACGTCTTTTATCTCCTCTGGCTTTGAGATCCTCTGATGAAAGTAGGACATATTCAGCAAAACGTGTATCACAGGAATTCCCTGGCGGTCCAGCGGTTAGGACTCCGAGCTTTCACTGCCGAGGGCCCGGGTTCAATCCCTGGTTGGGGAACTAAGATCCCACAAGTCACGCGGCGTGGCCAAAAAACATGTATCACAAGTATCATGAGGCTCAGTGTCTGTCACTTTCTCTGTGCCTCAGGTTCCTTGAGTCTATCACTGCGGGAAGGATTCAAAGATGATTCACTGATTTTTTCATTCATTCATTCATTCATTCAACACATTTGTTTTAACAGTCATCCTGCTTCCCAAGCTATAGTGTAGTGAAGGAAATGGACAAATAAACGCAACACAGTGTGTTAACTGCTACTGGAGCACATCTAAGCTGGCCTGAGATGGGTCAGGAAATGCTTCCCAGAGCAGAGAAGGTCTCACCCGAGCATTGACAAAGAACTTATATTAGCCAGGGAAAGAAGTGGGAAATGTACTCCAGGCAGAAGGAACAGTGTGTTCAAAGGCTCAGTGGCAAGAAGAGCATGTGGCCCAACCAGGAAACGGAAAGATGTTCTTTGGGCTGAAGCGTAAAGTTCATCAGGGAGTTCGCCTCTCACCATAGCCTTGGGAGATGGCAGGTGCTCAGGAATACCTTCTGGGCGAGTTCAGGAGTCTGAATTTTTATTCCCAAGACAATGAGGATTCTAAGGAGGGAACTAGCCTGATGAAATTTGCATTGGTATCCACATCTGTTGGCTCCCAGCCATCTGGGAGGCCAAGTGATGAAATGGAAGGAGTACTGACTGGGCGTCTAGAGGTGTGGTCAGATTCTTTCCTTTTAATCAGCCATGTAGTCTCTTGGATGGCAGTTAGGTTTGGTCTAGACCAGTAGGTCTCAATCAGCCCCTGGGGACATTTGCCAATATCTGGAGACAGTTTTGGTTGACACACCTGGGAGAGGGGTGCTCCTGGCATCTAGAGGGTACAGACCAGGGGCGCTGCTAAACCTCCTACAGTGCACAGGAGGGCCCCTAGCATAACACAGAATTATCAGCCCCAAATGTCAGTAGTGTGGACAGCGGACCAGCATTGGTGTCATCTGGGACTTTGCTAGAAATGCAGAATCTCAGGCCCCAGACCCACTAAATCCAAGTCTGCATTTTAATGAGCTCCCCAGGTTCTGTGTGTGCACGTTCAAATCTGAGAAGCACTTATTTAGTTGAGTCCTAATGCCCATTCCCCTGGATGCCCTGGATGCCAAGGGTCTGTGAAAGGGTGGGTAAGGAGTATCAGTCCCACATGCAGATCTGCTGATAATGGTGTTTGTTCTCAGGTGTGTCTTCAACGAACGCTGGACCTCCATGACACCTACGGTGTGCAATATACCTTCGGCTTGCCGGGTCTACTCGGAGGGATCACCAACATTGTGCTGATGGCGCTTCAGGTCAAGTGGACCAAGATTTCCACGTAGGTCACTTGGCTCAGCCCCTTATCACCCCATCCAGCTCAGGAAGGAGTGTGCCCAGAGCCCTTGGCCGGGGAAGGGGGGTGGTGCCCAGGGCCGGGCAGTCAGAGGCTTCAGTGAATATTTGTTGGCCAATTTATTCTGAAATTCTGCCCAGCCCCTACTGTGTATGGACTTATCACCTGTCCAGGCCCCTTCTTTCTAAAGCAGGCAGCTTAGGTGCAGGGCAAAGGCAGACAGTCCCGAGTCCTCCCCAAATGCAGGCAGAGCAGGCAATCAGGCTCAAGCCAACTGAGCCTGTCTTTCAGTCCCTGGTGGTTTAGGTTGTGGTGAAGTGTGCCGTGGGGTCTTGACCTCTTACTAGCTGGGCCATGCTACCTAACCTCTCTGAGCCTCTGTCACCCGATGGTAAATGAAGATAATGATAATTCCTCCCCTCCTAGGGGTGTTGGGTGCTACTTGAGGCCAGGTACTGTGTGGTTAAGAGGATTTGATATGTTAATGTAGGAAAATGCTGACTACAGCCCATCCCTGAGACCCAGAGAGGGAAGGAGCTTGGCTAAGGTCACACAGTGAGGTGGGACCGTGGGTCTCTGGACCAGAGTCAGGTCCTGTGCCCCCCAGACAATGGACAGCAATGATCAGAACCCTGGCCATCACCTTCTGGAAGTTATCTTCTTGTTTCTTTCCTTTTTTTTTTTTTTTGCGGTGGGGGGCAGTTGTTTATCTTCTGAATGTGACACATATAATGGAAGAGTGACTTGGGCACAGGGATAGATTTTTCCAGATGAACTGAGTTAGTGATAACAATAATAATATTACTGGTGACAGTGCTGTTCGACCGCTTTCTAAATGCTAGGCATTATGCTAAAATCATTATGTCATCATCTCATTCAATCCTCACAACCACCTGGTGAGGTATTATTAGCTTTCCCTAAGAAATGATACTTCGGGGGAGTTAGCTGTCCAAGGTCATGTGGCTGAAACCTGGCTGTAAAGGTTATGAGCACCTGCAGTGGGTGATGAGAGCTCATTGTTGTGGAGGTATCTCAAAGAAATCATGGAGGTCTGCATCCCTCAGTTCTAACAACAGAGACGACCATAGCCCCAAATTATAGGAATCTTCTGTGAGCGGGTGAGATATACCTCCATGAGCTGCTTGGGGGTGAAGAGCATCCCATTTGGGGGTGGGGAGGGGATGGTCTGTGTGAAGCAGTGCATCTCTGTAATGGACTCCAATGATGTGCCTGTCACTGCTTCAATAGCTGTGTGACTCTCAGCAAAGCTTTTTCCTCTCTCTGGGCTCCTGAGTTCCCCTCTGTAAAATGAGGGGTTGATCTAGCAGGGTCCTACACTCAGATACCTGTAGGGACCAGGCAGGTAAGGTTAAAACTGAGACCAGTGAGGGGAGGAAACTATGGGCATTTGCTCTTCAGTGCCAGGCAGCTAATACCGTGCAGGGTCCCAAGATAATTGTTGCCAGATCTAATGACTTTTCAAAAGTCAGAAATCCAGAGTTTTGCATGTACTTCCCAAGCATTGGCAAAAGATTCAAAATCATTGGAAACATTGTGTGGGCCAAATTCTGCTCGTGGGCTGCCGACCTGGAACTTCTGCATCACCTACCCTTCTATCCCCCAAATTCTGTGGCTCTCCTAGAACAGTGGCTCTCAACAGCATCAGCATCATCTGGGAACTTGTTTGAAATGCAAATCATACCCCACTCCAGACCCACACAATTAGAAATCTGGGGGCAGGCCCAGCAGTCTGTTTTAAGGAGTCCTCTGTGTGATTCTCATACAAGCTCAAGTTTGAGAACTATACAAAGCCCTGACTTAGAGCATTTGCTGATTTCTCCCTGTGGCCAATTTCAAGCCATCAAGGTAACACCCCTGAACGTGGAGTTGAGGAGAGCTGAGAACCATCGGCCTGTGTGTCTGTGTGAGCTGGCTCCAGCACCCCTCTGCAAGCCAATTCTCATCAGGATGAGACAGCCGAGGACCAAGAAGTAGTCCTCTCTCCTCTGCGGGAACCTGGCAAAGGGAAGGGCACAGTGACAGCGATGACCCCTCTCAGGGTGGCCTCTGGTCTGCTGGAAGCAAAGGGCTTCAGGGACAAACAGACCAAGGTCACATTTACCAGTTGTGTGACCTTAGGCATGGTATTCAAACTCTCTTTAAGTCTCAGTTTTCTATCTGTAAAATAGGATAATAAGATCCATGTCCCAGGGCTGCTGTGAAGATTCAGCAACATATAATAATTAAAGGGCTCAGGACAGTGTTTGGCATGGAGTAAACACCCAACGCATGGCCCCTTTCTTTATGATGGTTACTGATGCTGCTGCCTCCGTAGGAGGGGCATCTGGATGTAGTGGAAAGATGGGGAAAGGACTGAGCTGGCTGTTAGAGCGCTTTCTGGGAAGTGTGGGTCAGCTGCTTTATTAGCTCTATGTCATTGGATGAGTCAGTTGACTTTACATTCATTCCACAAACAATATTTGTCGATTTCCTATTTGGGTGAGCGAATGTAAATCAGTCAGATGCTGTGCTTGGAGGCTGGATGGAGCATTTTTCACAAATTGTGGGATTTTTTAAAAATAAATTTATTTATTTAATTTATTTATTTTTGGCTGCATTGGGTCTTCGTTACTGCGCGCGGGCTTTCTCTAGTTGTGGCGAGCTGGGGCCACTCCTCGTTGCGGTGTGCAGGCTTCTCATTTCGGTGGCTTCTCTTGTTGCAGAGCATGGCCTCTAGGCACATGGGGTTCAGTAGTTGTGGCACGTGGGCTCAGTAGTTGTGGCTCACGGGCTGTAGAGCGCAGGCTCAGTATTTGTGGCTCACGGGCTTAGTTGCTCTGCGGCATGTGGGATCTTCTCGGACCAGGGCTCGAACCCGTGTCCCCTGTATTGGCAGGTGTACTCTTATCCACTGTGCCACCAGGGAAGTTCCTTGATTTTTTACTTTCTTAATGGTATCTTTTGATGAACAATAGTTTTAATTTTACCATAGTCCAATTTATCATTGTTCCCTCTATGTTTAGCTCCTGTGTGTCATGTTTAAGAACTTTTTGCCTACTGCAAGGTCACACAGGTGTCCTCCAAGGGCCGCTTAACAGTTTAAAGTGAAGCCCTGGGGTTGCTTTGAAGGAGAGCGGACAGGCACATATGTCCAAGGGGGTAGGCAGGGGAGATGGGTCTGATGGCCAAGCTGTACTCCATCTCGCCCTGATAGAAATAAAACCTTCATCTTTAATTGCCTAATGAGGAAACTCAGGACTCTGAGAGTTTAAGTGCCTAGGGTCGTGCAGCTAGTAACAGAACTGGGACCTGAACTTGGGTTTTCTGACTTCTACTCTAGTTCATCGTTCATGGGGTCTGAGAACTAAAGCAAGCCAAAGAGGATCTTGAAATCCCTTCTTCCCCTTCTACATGTCTGCATAGCTTTGTGGGAGAATGACAGGAATGTACTGCCTAGGGAGGGGACATTTGTTCTCCTGGTGGCCCTTCCTGACAGCATCACTACTGATGCAATCTTTTCTGTCCCCAATGACCTCTGCGGCCTGATGCCCAAATGTGACCACCTCTGCTTTGTCATTTCTAGGCTTGGCTACCAGATACTCACTGACTCCGGGGCATTCAGCTTCACCATCATTATGGGTGTGGGATCTGGTCTTCTGACAGGTCAGTGTGAGACCACCCTTCTTCCACCATTGTCCAGGGCACAGGGCCTGGGCCTAGACTGCACCTGCCCCATCCCTGGACGTGTATGTGCCTGTGCCCTTCCCCCTGAACCCACCCCCTCAGCTCCAGCCAAAGGAGGCAAAGAGCCCAGACCTTGATTAAAAAATAAAGGAACACAGAATTACAAACTTTCATAATTGGAAAGGTCCCCAGAAGTCACCTGGACACTGCAGCCTCTTGAGCCCAGGACTGGTGATTTCATCAAATTTTGCACAGAAGACCAAGGAGACCCTTATGCTACAGAGCTTACCTTTTACTCCCTGAGAACACCTAAATACTATTTTGTTCAGCAAATATTTGTTCAGTATCTGCTATGAGTCAGGCACTATTCTTAGGTACTCAGGATACAGCAGTGAACCAAATTCCCTGGCCTCATCGAGTTGACCTTCTAGATGGGGAGGGGGCTTTTACCATAAACAGAAAAAAAATAAATAAAATAAAATAAAATATATATATATGTGCTATGTCAGATAGTAATAAGCACTATGAAGGGAAATAAATCAGGGTAGGGGAAATGTAGAGTTATTGTGAAGGTGGGCTGCTCTTTTAGAAGGGTGGTAAGGAAGGCCTATCTAAGAAGCTGACTTTTAAGCAAGGACTTGAATGCAAAACGAGGGAGATACCATGTGTTTATTTGGGAGAAGAACATTCCATGAAAAGGGACAGCAAGTGCAAAGGCACTGAGGCAGGAGCATGCATTGCATGTTTGGGGAACAGCAAGGATGTCAGTGTAGCTGATGTGGATGGAGTGACAGGGAGAGTGGCAGGGGTTGAGGATAGAGTGGTAGCAAGGAGCCAGATCATTCTGAGACATGGGAAGGCATTAGAGATCTGTAAACAGAGGACTGATGTTTTTTTGCTTCTGCAATATGACAGGCCTGCAAAGAATCTTGGGGAGATACCAATTTGCCAGTCTTACATGCTAGGTGAAAACATGCATTCTGTACAGAAGTGCTCACTCTTATTCTACAAGCAAACAGCTTTTATTGGTTAGACTTTCATATATTGTATCTCTAAGCATGGAGTGAATGCCAAATAAGAGACAAAATAGCATAAGTCGACACTAAGGAGTTGTGTGATCTTGGGCATGTCACTTTGGGCATTGGCTGGCTTCTCTGTAAAATGAAATGATTATAGTAACTAATCATATGGCGTCCTTTCAGCTCTAAAACGTATGAAAGTACTGTTTGGAGTTTTAGAGAGTGAGATTGGCTAGAATTGCTTTAACGTAACAATTGGCCTCAGCTTTCGACAGAGTCTGAGGTGATTAATTAAATACAGATAAGAAAAATGTCTCCAGCCATCACTTTACGTTCTATTCATGGTGGCAGTCCAACCCTGAATAGGGTTGCCAGATTTAGCAAGTGAAAACACAAGGCACCCAATTTGGAATTCAAAAGTAACTGAGCATCTTGTATTTTATCTGGCAGCCCTACACCTGGCCTCTCACACCATTTACCACTCTCCCCAGCGTGTGGAGGCTTCCTGTGCTTCACTGAAGCCAAGAAAGAGAATAGAGGAAAGACACTCCTATCATTCCTTTAAGAGTTAAGACCAACCACCTTTCCTCTTCACATGTTGCTTTCCACATGAGGGAGCCAGTGATAAAAAAGGACTTGGACAATGGAAGCGGAAAGAGGCCTCTAAGAGGCCAAGATGGCAACAAATTGACCCCCTTAAGCCAAGCATTTTACATGCGAAGAGACCCCGTTCCGTGGAGCCCGTCTATAATATATGCACTTATTTAAGAAACCATCTTATCAAGCATAGTTATGGGGTTTCCCAGGTCAGGCAGATTAGAAATAGCAGATTAGACGTGGATAGGTTTCTAGAGGCAAGGCACCCTCATAGAAGTTAGAAGTGAAAGCAGAGAGCCTAGCAGGAGAAGAGAATTTCCTAAAACCAGTCACAAGAACATGAGAAGCTTGGGCTGCTGGAGAACAGGCCAGTAACCTTCAGCAGCTGTAGCCCTTCTCCACGTTACACAGCACATTTCATAAAAGGATGTTCCTAGGAACAGTTCTGATTTTTTTTTTTAAAGTCTAAATGTGTTCAGTGTTGTCTCATAAGACAAGAAAATATAATAATTTTAGAGGATTTGCATCAGATGAGTAAGCCTCAGCTATCTGGAAAATATATGTAGGCGACAGGGGTCGTTTCTGAGTAATTCTAGCTAAATGAGGTGTGCTGATTGCACTCTACATGCCAATCAGTTAAAGGCACGCACTATAAGATGAAAATATGAATAAGCACACACCTACTCTTGTTAATCTTACTCTTTAATACATTGGGACTGATCGTCATTAAAAATACACAGATAAACCTATCAATGGCATTTCCCTGCTTCACATGAAAGGTAAACACTACTTTATGTACTGGAAATTTGGCAGACTTGGAGCGACTGGGGAAAGCATAGGGCCCGAGTTCTCTGGGCGGAGGAGGGATGGGTGAAAAGAACAGGCACAGATGCAAGTTGTTATAAACTACTTTCCTAACAAGTGGAATCTTGAGCTGAGGTCACTGGGACTTTATTGGAACCAGTGAGGATGGACCTGCAGGGGTGGCTATCTGAGTCGCTCTCCATGGTAGCTTTTGCATTTTAAATGCACCAGCTCTTAAGAGGGGCACCGTCTAACAGGGTCCTTCTATTCCGTCTTGGGAAGTGTATTAATCCATGACTATCGTATACCTCCCTGCGTAACCGAAATCCTTTGGATGTAATTGTTCTTGCCAGTTCCTTTTGAAAGATGTCTATAGAATTAATTAAGCTGGTCCAGGAAGGACAGTGCTTCAATTTGTCTATTTCCTGGTTGTGGAAGAATAAAGGATTTCTGTTGAGATACCATAGTTGACTTATAATATTTTGATTAATTTTAAGATAACAAATGCAATCATCTAAGTGTGTTAACATTTAATTATGAATTTAAACAGGTATGCTCTTAAACCTCAAAATATGGAAGTCACCTCACGTGGTTAACTATTTCAATGACCAAACTTTCTGGAAGGTAAGAGTTTTAACCTATTAATGTCTAAGGTTTTGAGTGAATGAACTTAAAGAGATACCTGGGTATATATGTTAACTTGGTGTTTATGAGAGTAAAGTAACAAACAAACAAATCCAAGATGTGTGTGTGAGCGTGTGTGCATGCCTGCGTGTGTAAGCATGCGTGCATGCATGAGCGTGTGTGCATGCGTGCGTGAGCATGTGTGCATGCGTGCGTGTGTGAGCGTGTGTGCATGCATGTGTGTGTGTGTGTGTGTGTTGGTGGGGGGGTGAGGAGGTAGTAAATGTTCCCATTTCCCTGATGCCTCAAAATCACTGAGGGACAGGGATGCGAGAACTGTCACTGGCCACATGTCTCCTCCCCACCTGGAGTCACCAAAGTGGGCGGGCGAACAGTTTGACGTCAAGGTGATGGAATCCTGCAGTGCAAGAGCCAGAAGGACCACAGGGGCCAGAGAGTCCAATCCCCTCACTTGATAGACCTCCAAGTGGAGCCATGAGTATCCAAGTTCTCACAGGGAGTGAGTGGCACAGCTGAAGAAATTAGAGCTAGTGGACATGAGAAAGCTTGCAGCATAGGTGTCTGGGGTTATTTAGTCAGGGGACATAAAGTTCAAACAACTCAGCTGCTGCTGAGGGTCTCTGTGATATTGTAGTGTTTGTTGTCATGACTGGGCTAGAAAGGAGGTCAGGGCTCATTCCCTGAAACCCCACTGCCCTCCTCCCTTTAACCTACACTTACAGTTCACAAAGCATTCTGATGTGTGTCACCTTAGGTAATCTTCCAATTGATGCTGAGGTTGGCTGGGCAAGCAGGGACCCATATTGCCAAGTTATAAATGGGAAGTGGGGGCCGACAGAGGGCAGGCTAATGCCCAGCATCATGTCTTTGTGAGTGGAAGCAGTCCTTCTGAGTCCCAGGCCAACCCTTTCTCCACCCAGCAGGCCAAGATACTGACCACTAAAGAGACAGAGAACCAGCCTTACTATAGGCCTTGGCATTTGTGTCTGTAGGGGCAAAACAGAGAGAACCTACGGAGAAAACCCACCTCGTCTCCCTTTCCTTCATCTCCGCACTCTCTTTCCTCCTCTTCCTCTTGAAACAACTTTCTAGAGGTATACTTGACAATGAACTGCACATATTTAAAGCATACATTTTGATACATTAAACATGTTTATACACCTATGAAACCATGACCGCAATAAAGGTAAGAACATATCCATCACCACCAAACATTTCCTCCTGACTCTTTGAAACTGCTCCCTCCTGACTCCACCCTGTTCCATCCCCAGGCCACCACTGAACTGCTTTCTGTCCTATAGATTAGCTTACATTTTCTGTAATTTTGTATAAATGGAAGCACACGGCATGTACTCTTCTTCGCCTGGCTTCTTTTGCTCAGTGTAATTATTCTGGGAGTCATCCATGTTGTTGTGTGTAATCTGCCTCATCTTGCACCAGCTTCTCTCTATATGGCTTCTCCCAACAGCAGTCTCTCCCAGTCCCCTGCAAGTATTCTTGCCCCTTTAGCAGAAACAGGGTGATCTAGTGAAAGGATTCAGAAAACTGGCTTCATCCATCCATTCATTCCACAAGTGCTTATTGAGCAACTATTATATACCAAGCACTCTGCTCATTAATGAGAGATACCACAAATAGGACAAATATCCAGCTGAATTATTTGAGTTGCAATAAATACTTGCTGAACAAATGAAGGAAATCTGAGGAACCCCCGCCCCCAACACTAGCCCCTTGCAGCAGCAGGTGAAATGGAGATTGTGTCCCTGGAACAAGAAGACCTGGATTCTAGTCACCATTCTGCAAGGTCTGATGTAGGCAAGACCCTTGACCTCTCTCACTGGTAAAATAAGAACAGTAACCTTCGTTCTACCTCACTGGGTTGTTTTGAAGACCAAGTGGGGTCATAACATATGTGACCACATTATGTAAAACGCAAACTGCCATGTGAATGTGAAAGTTTATTACTAGGGGTTTAGACAACCACAAAGGAATGTGTAAGCCTAACAGCTATCATTTATTGCAAGCCTATTTTTTCCGATTCTGTGCTGGATGCTTTTCAACATTATCTGATTTTATCCTCGCAAAAACCCTGCGTAAGAATAAGTCTCCCCGTCTGCAGATGAGGGGTAACTTGTCCAACATGACAGAGCTAGTAAATGGAACAGGAGGAATTTGAATCGGTGTCTGTTTGGCTCCAAAGACACAGCATGTATGTGTTGTGGGCAGCTACTGGAGAATGGTTATGTCTCCCCTCATCTTCTGATGTATATTTTTTTACAGCTGAGTAGAACTATTTATTCAGCAGTGTAACACTTATAGCTTGCATTTAAAAAGCAAGAATACAAACTTCCAAAGCTGATAAATCCAGAGGTGATTTTTTTTTTTTTTTTGTAAACCATCCAAAAAGACATTTTAAACATTATGGAATGCCCTTTATTGTGTGTCATAGAAGCAGACTACTGGGGGTTGGAAGGGACATTCCTTCACCGGTTGCCCAGACCATGCTCAGCACTTCCTGGGATGGGGCACTCACCACCCCCCAAGAACACCCATCCCATCCTTGGATGACTTTATTAAGATGTACTCATTCATTCACTCATTATTAATTTCATAAATATATTAGCTAATATGTGATCAATATTGTATGAAGAGCTGGGGAGACACATCTAAATAAAATTTAGTTCTAGGTCTTAAGGAGCTGCATGTACTAACCCTTTGTCTTCTTGGAAATTACAGTGATCCTCACCCAGATACTGATTTACAAAAATCCAATTTATAATTTTTCATATGTCTTCTGCATTCACTAAGAGGATAAATTCTTTCAACTTTTAATTTCAATTTCATAAACCATGGATTTTATTTCATGCTTTCCAAGGCACAAGGACCCACTGACATCCATTTATTAAAATGAAGAAAGGAACTTTGTTTTGCGAGTCTCCCATGGACAAGCCCCTGTTCTGATTATTGTGTGGATGCAAACAGAGAAAATAGGGGTCTAAGCACTTAGAAGAACTGGATCTTTACCTGTGCACAGCTCTATCTATTAGGTACTAAATAAGTAACCCTGTAGCTGCTAGTTGAACCAGCGGAGGCAGAGGTCACAAGCTTGGGGAGGTCAGGATTTGCTGGACGTGGCTAAGTGACAGAAACTGGAAGACATTCCAAGAAAGGGGAGGATTCAGAGCAAACACAGGAGAAGCATGAAGCAACTGGCTCAGGGGCGAGTTGGTGAAGAGGAGGATGAATGGTGGGCAGAGTCACTTGAATCATCCTTCAGGCGATGGGGAGCTCCCAAGGTTTACGTGGGGAAATGGTGCCATAAAATGAATGTTTCAGGGGTGAGCAGTATGACGGGATTAAGCATGTAGGATGGATTCTGAAATGACTGCAGTATACTCAAGGTCATCCGTTGCTTTCTGAACACGTATTTGTAGTTTATTTTTTACAGGATTGTATTGCCAAAAAATTTAAACACCACCACTGTTTTGGCACAAAAACACGACAAAATGTGTTGAGTTCCTCTTGCTGTTTTATGCAAAACAGCATAGCCTTGTCACATTGGTGTCACCCCTGCTTCTGATTTAAAACAGATGTTCTAGACACACAGTAAGGGTCCAAAAAATGCTCGTTCTGCCAAAATGAGGAGAGCCGGTTTTTAAAGCAAAGTAGGAAAACAGATCAAGAGCCTGCTGATTCCTCCCCTTTGGGAGAGGCCCAGTGGAAACAGCCTCATCTGGGCGGCAGATCTGAATTGAGTCCTAGCTCACCCACCACAGGCTGGTGCCCTTGGGCAAGTCACTTTACTTCTGTGGGGTGGAGGGGAGGTTCAGTTCCTTCATTTGTGAAATGAGATCAAATTCGACGTTCTGGAGTCAGACAGATCTGGGTTCTACCACCTCTAGCTCTGTGATCTCTGAAATGGAGATATCTCACTAGGTTGTTGGAAGGATTTAAGGGAGGTAACATGTGTGAAATGTTAGCACACTGATCCATAGAAAACACCGCATAAACTTTAGCTACTCTGATTTCTGGTTCTAGAATTCTGTGATCCAAGGCTACTCAACATGCAGTGATGTTGTATGGCAGGGTACCATATGGCACAACCAAAGAACTGAGGGTTGATTTATTTAGCTTGCAGAAGAGAAGACCCAAGGGAGACCTAAGAACAATCTTCAAACACTTGAGAGACTGTCATGTAGAAGAGGGAAAAGATTTTTTTCTATGCTTCTCCAAAGAATTTAACTAGTCCCAGTGGGCGATGCAGTATAAATTGCTAACAATTTGAACTGTCTGCAAAACGGAATAAACTACTTCATGTGGTAGTGAGTCTCCTGTCACTGGAGGTGTTCAAACAAAAGCCAGGTGACCACTAATGATCCATGTAAAGAGCTATATGAAATGAGATCTACCTATCTAAGAGATCTTCCAATTCATATTTTATGAAAGAACTTCTAAGACCTTTGTGATGAAACAACATTTCGGGCAACAGAAGTTTCAAAAGATCAAGCCAGAATCAATATGTGTACAATATTAAGCATATAATAAGGGTTCATCTGTAATAAAAAATGTTTGCTTTCCTTTTACAGTTTCCACATTTGGCTGTTGGATACTAAGCGAAAGCATCCAAGAAAAACAAGGGCTGTTTGAAAACAACCTCTTTTCACTGTTGCCCATTTTTTTGTGTGTGCGACACTCATTACAGCAAAGTCTCATGTCCAATGAAACAGGTCAGAGATAGATTTGATATTAAAAATAAAAGACTAAAAACATAAGGGATAATTTTATATTATAATAATTTTAAATAATTATGTTTGGTTTCATGAAAGATACTGGTATCATTATTTTCTTGGGTGCAGACACACAGTTCACAAAATTAAGGTTTTGGTTCAATTTTATTGACAATTTAGATCCTTTCTTGCGCTTAGTAAAGTATTAAGCTATCAGTTAACTCACCTACATCAGCAAAGCAGATGATATAAAACAGGGGAAAACTAAGAACTCACTTAGATTTAGCCCTTGCAGACACTGTGCTTTTATTCCAGTGGTTTTACAAGGAGTTCCTACTCCCTGAGCATATCCTGAATTTAACTGTGGGGAAGAAATTCGTGGTCAAAGGTGGAGATACACTGCCTCAAGATTTAAAAACTAGTTCTATGACCTTGAGGAAATCATTTAAATTTGCCATGGTCCGGGTTCCCTTATCTGTAAGAAAAGAAGGTGAACTTCAACCCCTAAGATCGCCTCCACTTCTCACATCCTGTGGATCTAAAACCTCACCAGGAGTGATTTGCTGTGAGATGAGAACAACACAGCCGTTTCTTTGAATAGTTGATGACCAGGCAACATTCAAATTGTACACACTGGGAGAAAAAGATGGCTGACATAGAAAGGGGACCACTGGGACTTCCCTGGTGGTCCAGTGGTAAAGAATCTGCCTTCCAATGCGGGGGACGAGGGTTCGATCCCTGGTCAGGGAAGATCCCACATGCCATGGGGTGACTAAGCCCGTGCACCACAGCTACTGAGCTCGCGTGCCTCAACTAGAGAGCTCGCGCACTGCAATGAAGATCCCGTGTGCCGCAACAAAGATGCAGCTAAATAAATAATAAATTAAATTAATTAAATAAATAATAAACTAAATTAAATAAATAATAAATTTAAAATAATAAATTAAAAATATAAATAATAAATAAACAAATAAAAATAAATAAATACTAAAAAAAAGGACCGCAATTTAAATCTAAGTGATATTTGGCATTTAATGAATGGCTAATTGTAGCAAGTTTTATGAAAGAAAACATTTCAAGCTTTAGTTCTGAAGAACATGTATCCCACAGTTAGTTTATTAAAGAATAAAAAAAATTCCCATTTTGCCAAAGTGGGGAGCCTGGGGGATAACAGAATTCCAAAGAGGAACAGACTAAGAATTCCCAGTAGTTAACATTTGTCATTATAATTGACCCTGCTGGTCTATCTTGAGCTTAGTGGTTCAGTACAGAGATACAATGAAATGGAATCTAATTTATTATCAAACCGACAACAGAATTAGTCATGTGAGTAAAGACCAGTGTCAAGTCCCTATCCTCTTCCTCTTTCCTTCCATGGTAGCTGTGGAGTGATTGTCAGCGTCCCACCAGGACCAGGTATCACAGCTGAGTTATTACTCACCCCCTTCCCCCCCCCCCAATCACTACCACTGAAGGGACACTTTTGAGGAGACTGGAGGCAGGATTGTGGGGCTACTCTCTTTCAACATGTTCACTCATCCCTTGGGAGATGCTCAATGGTTACTTACACTGAAATATTTACAGAATTTTTGGCAAAACCATATAAACCAAACACAAAGTATACTGAGAAATAATTCTGACCACTGAATAGTTTTTTAAAAACAACAATATGTTTATATTTCATTTAACATTTGACACAGAAGAGGCCACATTTAAATAAACACATTAAATCTTCAGAGAACTTTAACTGCAGTTTTGCACCTTGGATATGACAGATACTCATATAAGATGCTTCCATAATTTCTTTTGTCATTTATTTTTATTTTTACAAATTATACCATGATAAAACATAATAAAAATTTCTCGTATGAAATATTTTTAACATTTTACAAGTTAATCAAATGCATACCACAATAGATTTTGCTGTTGTTGGTGTTGTTTAAATAGGGAGTTCTCATGATTTTAGTATTATACAAATTTAAGTTGAGACTACACTCAGAAAGAAGTTTAGAAAATGGCATTACAAAAGACTGGGAGTGAGCAGTGAAAATAAAAACCAAACCCATGCAGGACTTCTCTGCAGTAATAAATCAGATGTTTTCACTGCCACAAGTCTTCAGTGCGGCCAAACTTAAAAATGAGTCCTCTGTGAATAAAATAAGAAACATCATATGACTAGCTGAGTTTGGTAAAAGAAAGACTGTGTGAGATTTAGAATCGTGGGAAACTAACAGTAAAGAATAATTGATGAGTTGTATGGAAAAAACCCATGGGACGTATCAGAACAGAAACTGATCATTCTAAGGTAGTAAATTCTTTCACTGTGCTCAGCTGTGCTATTTACCGCTAGCTTCCCTGCATCCTTAACTTCTAAGTTTGGAGACATATGTCCCCCCTAAAAAGTTAACCAATGTTTAGCATGTAACCATTATATGTCTGATTTTATCTAGTTCATTCAACAAGCCTTTTTTTCTTTTAACATCTTTATTGGAGTATAATTGCTTTACAATGGTGTGTTAGTTTCTGCTTTATAACAAAGTGAATCAGCTATACATATACATATATCCCCATATCTCCTCCCTCTTGTGTGTCCCTCCCACCCTCCCTATCCCACCCCTCTAGGTCATCACAAAGCACCGAGCTGATCTCCCTGTGCTATGTGGTTGCTTCCCACTAGCTAGCTATTTCACATTTGGTAGTGTATATATGTCCATGCCACTCTCTCACTTTGTCCCAGCTTACCCTTCCCCCTCTCCGGATCCTCAAGTCCATTCTCTACATCTGAGTGTTTATTCCTGTCCTGCCCCTAGGTTCTTCAGAACCATTTTTTTTTTCTTAGATTCCATATATATATATGTGTTAGCATACGGTATTTGTCTTTCCCCTTCTGACTTACTTCACTTTGTATGACAGTCTCTAGGTCCATCCATCTCACTACAAATAACTCAATTTCGTTTCATTTTATGGCTGAGTAATATTCCATTGTAATATGTGCCACATCTTCTTTATCCATTCATCTGTTGATGGACACTTAGGTTGCTTCCATGTCCCGGCTATTGCAAATAGTTCTGCAATGAACATTACTGTACATGTATCTTTTTGAATTAGGGTTTCTCAGGGTATATGCCCAGTAGCAGGATTGCTGGGTCATATGGTAGTTCTATTTTTAGTTTTTTAAGGAACCTCCATACTGTTCTCCATAGTGGCTGTATCAATTTACATTCCCACCAACAGTGCAAGAGGGTTCCCTTTTCTCCACACCCTCTCCAGCATTTATTGTTTCTAGATTTTTTGATGATGGCCATTCTGACTGGTGTGAGGTGATACTGCATTGTAGTTTTGATTTGCATTTCTCTATTAGTCATGTTCAGCATCCTTTCATGTGTTTATTGACAGTCTGTATATCTTCTATGGAGAAATATTTTTTTGAGGATTTTTGCATCTATGTTCATCAGTGATATTGGCCTGTAGTTTTCTTTCTTTGTGACATCTTTGTCTGGTTTTGGTATCAGGGTGATAGTGGCCTCATAAAATGAGTTTGGGAGTGTTCCTCCCTCTGCTATATTTTGGAAGAGTTTGAGAAGGATAGGTGTTAGCTCTTCTCTAAATGTTTGATAGAATTCGCCTGTGAAGCCATTTGGTCCTGGGCTTGTTTGTTGGAAGATTTTAAATCACAATTTCAATTTTAGCATTTGTGATTGGTCTGTTTATATTTTCTATTTCTTCCTGGTTCAGTATCGGAAGGTTGTGCTTTTCTAAGAATTTGTCCATTTCTTCCAGGTTGTCCATTTTATTGGCATAGAGTTGCTTGTAGTAATCGCTCATGATCCTGTGTATTTCTGCAGTGTCAGTTGTTACTTCTCCTTTTTCATTTCTAATTCTATTGATTTGTCTTCTCCCTTTTTTTCTTGATGAGTCTGGCTAATGGTTTATCAATTTTGTGTATCTTCTCAAAGAACCAGCTTTTAGTTTCATTGATCTTTGCTATTGTTTCCTTCATTTATTTCTGATCTGATCTTTATGATTTCTTTCATTCTGCTAACTTTGGGGGTTTTTTGTTCTTTCTCTAATTGCTTTAGGTGTAAGGTTAGGTTGTTTAATTGAGATGTTTCTTGTTTCTTGAGGTAGGATTGTGTTGCTATAAACTTCCCTCTTAGAACTGCCTTTGCTGCATCCCATAGGTTTTGGGTTGTCATGTTTTTCTGTTTGTTTGTTTTTTTGCGGTACGTGGGCCTCTCACTGTTGTGGCCTCTCCTGCTGCGGAGCACAGGCTCCGGATGCGCAGGCTCAGCAGCCATGGCTCACGGGCCCAGCCGCTCCACGGCATGTGGGATCTTCCCAGACTGGGGCACAAACCCATGTCCCCTGCATCCGCAGGCGGACTCTCAACCACTGCGCCACCAGGGAAGCCCGGGTTGTCATGTTTTCATTGTCATTTGTTTCTAGGTATTTTTTGATTTCCTCTTTGATTTCTTCAGTGATCTCTTGGTTATTTAGTAGTGTATTGCTTACACTCCATGTGTTTGTATTTTTTATAGATTTTTTTTCCTGTAATTGATATCTAGTCTCATAGTGTTGTGGTCAGAAAAGATACTTGATACAATTTCAATTTTCTTAAATTTACCAAGGCTTGATTTGTGACCCAAGATATGGTCTATCCTGGAGAATGTTCCATGAGCACTTGAGAAAAGTGTATTCTGTTGTTCTTGGATGTAATGTCCTATAAATATCAATTAAATCCATCTTGTTTAAAGTATCATTTAAATCTTGTGTTTCCTTATTTATTTTCATTTTGGATGATCTGTCCATTGGTGAAAGTGGGGTGTTAAAGTCCCCTACTATGAATGTGTTACCGTCGATTTCCCCTTTTATGGCTGTTAGCATATGCCTTATGTATTGAGGTGCTCCTATGTTGGGTGCATAAATATTTACAATTGTTACATCTTCTTCTTGGATTGATCCCTTGGTCATTATGTAGTGTCCTTCTTTGTCTTTTGTAATTGTCTTTAAAGTCTATTTTGTCTGGTATGAGAATTGCTACTCCAGCTTTCTTTTGATTTCCATTTGTATGGAGTATCTTTTTCCATCCCCTCACTTTCAATCTGTATGTGTCCCTAGGTCTTATGTCTGAAGTGGGTCTCTTGTAGACAGCATATATACGGGTCTTGTTTTTGTTATCCATTCAGCCATTCTATGTCTTTTGGCTGGAGCTTTTAATCCATTTACATTTAAGGTAATTATCGATATGTATGTTCCTATTACCATTTTCTTAATTGATTTGGGTTTGTTATCGCAGGTCTTTTCCTCCTCTTGTGTTTCCTGCCTAGCGAAGATCCTTTAGCATTTGTTGTAAAGCTGGTTTGGTGGTGCTGAATTCTCTTAGCTTTTGCTTGTCTGTAAAGGTTTTAATTTCTCCATCGAATCTGAATGAGATCCTTGCTGGGTAGAGTAATCTTGGTTGTAGTTTTCTCCCTTTCATCACTTTAAATATGTCCTGCCACTCCCTTCTGGCTTGCGGAGTTTCTGCTGAAAGATCAGCTGTTAACCTTATGGGGATTCCCTTGTATGTTATTTGTTGTTTTTCCCTTGCTGCTTTTAGTATTTTTCCTTTGTATTTAATTTTTGATATTTGATTACTATGTGTCAGCGTGTTTCTCCTTGGATTTATCCTGTATGGGACTCTCTGTGCTTCCTGGACTTAACTATTTCCTTTCCCATACTAGGGAAGTTTTCAACTATAATCTCTTCAAATATTTTCTCAGTCCCTTTCTTTTTCTCTTCTTCTTCTGGGACCTCCGTAATTTGCATGTTGGTGTGTTTAATGTTGTCCCAGAGGTCTCTGAGGCTGTCTTCAATTCTTTTCATTCTTTTTTCTTTATTCTGCTCTGTGGTAGTTATTTCCACTATTTTATCTTCCAGGTCACTTAACCATTCTTCTGCCTCAGTTATTCTATTGATTCCTTCTAGAGAATTTTTAATTTCATTTCTTGTGTTGTTCATCACTGTTTGTTTGCTCTTTAGTTCTTCTAGGTCCTTGTTAAACATTTCTTGTATTTTCTCCATTGTATTTCCAAGATTTTGGATCATCTTTACTATCATTGCTCTGAATACTTTTTCAGGTAGACTATTTCCTCTTCATTTGTTAGGTCTGGTGAGTTTTTATCTTGCTCCTTCATCTGCTGTGTGTTTCTCTGTCTTCTCATTTTGCTTATCTTACTGTGTTTGGGGTCTCCTTTTTGCAGGCTTCAGGTTTGTAGTTCCTGTTGTTTTTGGTCTCTGCCCCCAGTGGCTAAGGTTAGTTCAGTGGGCTGTGTAGGCTTCCTGGTGGAGGGGACTGGTGCCTGTGTTCTGGTGGATGAGGCTAGATCTTGTCTTTCTGGTGGGCAGGACCACGTCCAGCGGTGTGTTTTGGGGTGTCTGTGACCTTATTATGATTTTAGGCAGCCTCTCTGCTAATGGGTGGGTTTGTGTTCCTGTCTTGCTAGTTGTTTGCCATGGAATGTCCAGCACTGTAGCTTGCTGGTCCTTGAGTGGAGCTGGGTCTTAGCATTGAGATGGAGATCTCTGGGAGAGCTCTCGCCATTTGATATTATGTGGAGCTGGGAGGTCTCTGGTGGACCAGTGTCCTGAACTCGGCTCTCCCACCTCAGAGGCAAAGGCCTGACACCCGGCCGGAGCACCAAGACCCTGTCAGCCACACGGCTGCTGCCATTTTCCCCCGGCCAACAAGCCTTTTTTAAGTCGAGGTGCTAGGTGCTAGAAGCTAGGGCTAAAGAAGTAAAGATACAGTCCCTGCTTTCAAGTTGCTCATGTTCTTGATGACACAATGTGGTAGTATAGGGGGTGGGGGTGGGGAGACACATATATATCACATGTTAAGGGAGCAGAGAACATATGGGAATTTATTTTGCCTGAATGTGTTAGAAAAGGATTTACAGAGGAGGTAATATTAGATAAGTTTTGAAGGATAAGCAGGAGTTTGAATGGGAGGTTGGGAGGAACAGGAGCTAGTGGGATGATGAAGGAAGATGTTTCAGGGAGAGGAAAAGGAAAAGTAGATCACAAGGCAAAGAGGAATAAAAGACCATGGGGCCTCAGAACAAGCCCAGGAGATGGATGTGTCAGGAAATGCCCTCACAGAGCTTACACTCTAGGTTTTAGTTTGGGAAGTATCTATAGTTGTCTTCAAGGCTTCAGTTTAAGAGGGCAGAGTGGAATTATATGCATATGTATACACACACATATATATATATCTCAATATAAATATCTGTGGTGTAGTAAAGCAGCGGAGAGTCCAATATGGCAAGTATAGTTCAAGAATCAAGGAGGATGAGGAACAGCAGTGGCTGGATTTGGCCTGACCAGGGTGGCAAATTGCCCACAGGGGCCTTCGGTGCCTTAGATGAGTCAAGGGGGCAGGCACCAGCCTGTGATCTACTAAAGGGGCAGCTGGTACTCGGGCCCAGGCAATGCATGAGATGGGACTATGCAGAGATGCATCCCCCATTAAAAGAAACAACTTTAGCTCCAGCGGATTGTTGCTGAGCAGGGCCCAGGGTTGTCAGATCCTCTAGTTTTTCAAGAAAGGCCCCAAATTCCAATTTTTGATGAAATCTCTTGATATTTAAATGTCAGCTCAATAAAAAAAAAATACTGTATAGGCTAAATAAAACAGAATTGTGGGCAGAATTTGGTTGGACGGTCATTAGTGGTGGCCTCTTCTGTAGACAGCTCCGAGTTTTGAAAAATTTTAAAACAGGAAATGACAAGCTTAGAGCTTTGTTTTAGAAGGAAACCTGACATAGGAAAACTGGATCCAAGAGAGGTATCAGTCAAGGATGTGAAGTGCTCAGGAAGGGATGAGGACGACCAAACATAACAATGGAAATAGACAAAAAGAGAACAGGTTTAAGACAATTCAGAACCAGACTCATCATCAGGGCTTGGATGTGGGCAGTTAAGTGCAAGGGAGAAATGAAGAGAGGAGTGGACGCTTCAAGGACATCTGCTGGTTTTCATATCTGTTTTCCGATCTCCAGTGTATACTCAAGGTTAAACCCTCCATCAAAATGGTTGATTTAAAACAGGTTTCATAGGGAATTCCCTGGCGTGCCAGTGGTTAGGACTCTGTGCTACCACTGCAGGGGGCCCAGGTTCGATCCCTGGTGGGGGAACTAAGATCCCGCAAGCCTAGCAGCACGGCCAAAAATTAAAAAAAAACAGGTTTCATAGGCCTTTTTTAAAGGAAAACACCTGAGTGTTTTTTGATGAAAACAAAAATGCAACCAGGGGAAAAAAAAAAAAAGTGCAACCAGAAAGTCATCTATACCCTCTCTTGGAAGTATATGAATTTCTCTTTATAAAGGATTTCATAAACCTCCAAAAAGTGATTTGATCTCTGCTCTTCCAGGTAATGTCAAACCTACTGCTGCAAAAAAAGAAAAACCAAAGTTGGGTGTTAGGGACCCTACTCTCCAGAGAGCTTAAAAGAGATGTGGTAACTTCAGCACACTAGTCACCAGATGTAAACTATAATCTCAATAGTTTCTTGGGCAAGAGCCAGTCCCTCCTACATTGTCAGATGGTCACCTTTGGTACTGACATCTGTTTCTGAAACAGTAATTTCTAAGTGTTGCTGAGAACTGTTCTGTTATAAATCAAAATGGTAGGCAATCTGCTACAACTATTCTAACAATGGTGTCTATTAGTTGAATTTAATTTTGATTTGCTTACAGTATTTTCACAAAACCAAATTAGTTTTTAGACTTAATAGATAGAATAGTAATAAATGAGAAATTAACCAAACTCATTGCATAGAAAAGTAATTTATTATAACTAATTTGAGACAATGACAAGTCATTGATCGGTTTCCAAGGTTTTGTGAAATGTGCTAACTACCATATGAACTTAACGTGTTTCTTCCCTCATTGGAAAAGATAAAAGTTTCCCACAAATCTTCTCTCAATCCTCTGGTTCCTCTCTGCTGTGACAGAGTAACTTCTCTGCCAAAAACAGCATCTCAAAGTGGAACTTACTTTATCCTCTACCTCTGCCAGAGAAAATAATGATTAAAATAAAGAAGGCTGCTGTTTGCCCTTCCTTGGCTGGTTCTCGTAAATCCCCTCCCTACCACGCCATCCTGAAGCTTTTCTAACCCCTGCCTCTGACCCTGTTACACTGCCTTCCTTTGGCTGAAGTTGTGGGGCACTGAATTCCACCGAGCACCTCTAACCCTGTGGAGATACTGGGGTAGTGAGCTCAGGGTGCCTGGTCCTTCTTTAAAGATGCCCAAGCCTCAGCATTGCAGCTTGAAAGGAAAAGAAATCATAAATATCAACACTGTCCCTCTCATAAACACATGCTACATTACCCTATAAAATAACAAGCTTACCCATATTTACCAAATTTGCATAACCTGCGGGGTGAGGTTTGTTCACTTCGTACTTTTCAAGTACAGTGTTATACCAAGCAACTGGCTGGAGATTCAGCAAAAGGAGAAAATGTCAATTACATTCATTCCAAATTTCAAATTTCACCCTCATAGTACCTGGAGGCTGAACTTTGAAGTCAGATAGCCTGAATTCTAGCCACACGATCTCAAACATGAGCTCTGTGCCTGTTTCTCACATATAAAATGGTGACAATAATGGAGCCACCTTCCGAGTTGTGTTGGGGATTAACTGAGAGCACACATGTAACACTAAGATGGTGCCTTGCCCATAAAAAGTGCTCAATAAACTTTGGTCATTATTATTTTCTGCACAAAAATCAATGGGCTTTTTTTTTTTTTTTTTTTGCGGTACGCAAGCCTCTCACTGTCGTGGCCTCTCCCGTTGCGGAGCACAGACTCCGGACGCGCAGGCTCAGCGGCCATGGCTCACGGGCCCAGCCGCTCCGCGGCATGCGGGATATTCCCGGACTGGGGCATGAACCCGTGTCCCCTGCATCGGCAGGCAGACTCCCAACCACTGCGCCACCAGGGAAGCCCTGGCCTAACATTTTTAAAAAACCCTTTGGGTTTTTTCCACTAGTTTCAAGATGCAAGGTATGACCCAAAGTGGCTGTGGATCTTGCCACATGTAAGTTCACATTTTTCTTATTTCTAAACTGATTTTATAAAATTGCAAAAATGCTTTGTGGTAGAACGCGAAAAGTGTGAATACCAACTGCAGACTATTATTAAAGGGCAACTGCTAGCATTTCATGAGTGGTTCAAGTAGATATGGGGCATCTATTTCCTTTTAGGAGGTGGGTGGGAAGGGACAGGGAAGGAGAAGTCCTAGAATAGACTGTCCTAGAATATACAGCATATAAAGAAGATACAGAATATAAAGGTTTTTTTTAAAACCTTTTTTGGATTAAGGACATCTTTGAAAATCTGATGAAAGCCACAGACTCTCTTCCCAGAAACAAGCAGAAAAACCAACGTCTTGCATACAGAAATACCTGGTGGTTTCCAATCTTTAGAAGCCTACCCATGGAAAGGAAGTTAAGAACTCCTGATACACAGGATAAAGAGAAGTTTTTGTTGTTGTTGTTGTTTTGGGGGGGAGGGGTTGAGTGGGAGGCCAGGGATAGGGGAAAGAGCAGGCCCTAAGTGTCCAGGAAAGAATGAACATTAGAAAAGATTAGTGATAAAAGTATTAAGGTCTTAGCAATCTTTTAATTTGCCATTGCATCAGAAGGATAAAAAAATGTCAGGGCTTTTCCTCTACCCCTCAACTGTCACAAATTCTCGTGACACCAAGGATAGTAAGAACCATAAAATGCATTCAGAAACAAAATTTTAAGAAGAAATGATTTTAAGCAGGCTTTCATTAAAAGCAACTGTTAGAGATACAGATTTTAAATGAACAGTGCCAGTGTTATGTAACTAAATCTACACAAATCACAGTTCTTCGTTAAAGGGGAGGTGGTGGCAATTTTAAAAATCGATGTATGTTCCCAAGGTGGGCAGCAAGCCAACCCATGTAGTAAAAATATCTTTCTCAGTCTCATTCTTCGTATTTTATGACACTAACATGGGGAAGGGGCATTAGACGGGGAAATTAAGCAACTAAATATAGTAAATGACATAAAATAAACCATAATTTTAAAAAAAGATTGGATGAAGAATGCAAAACAAACTTACCCAAAAAAGATGAAGGCATTTTGGAAAAATACAGCAATTCCAGGGTATACTATGGCTTTTTCTGTAAAAGTAATTGTAATATTTAGAGGTTTATGATCTCAACACATTGTTTCTGATAAACTGGTGAATATGTTTTCCTGCCTAACATAATTGATTTTTCTGGTAACTATGGTTGGTGTGGGCATTAAATGACATAATACATACAACAGAGTGTAGCGCTGGTAGCCTCCTGCATTTATTTAACAAATACTGAGCACATATTACGTGCCAGCACTGTTCAACGTGCTGAGGACACTGCAGTACATAAAACAGGCAAAGTGTTTGCCTTCACGGAGCTAGAGAATACCAAGAATAAATAAGGAGAAAAAGCAGGAAAGGTATAGGAAATGTAGTGAATGATGATATTTTCTACAGGTGGCCAGAAAAACCACATGAGAAGGTGACACTGGCATAAGGACACAAAGAAGGAAGTGGGGGCAGGAGCCGTGCAGAAGCAGCAGAACAACAAGTGCAAACGCCCTGGGGTGGGAGTGGTCTGGTACATCAGAGGAATGGTCACGTGGGCCAAAGAGAGAAAAGTAGGAGACAGATCAGAGAAGTACGAGGGGCAGGCTGGGAGGTGCAGATCCTCTAGAGCCTTGCAGTAATGGTGAGGACTCTGATTTTCACTCTGGGTGAGAGGAAAAGCCATTGGAGGGTTTTGAGCAGAAAAGTGACCTGAGCTGACACATTTCAATAGGATCCTGCTGGTTGCTGTGCTGACAGTAGACTAAAGGGAGGAAGGGGAGAAACAGAAACCAGTGAGGCGGCTATTTTAAGAAATCAGGCCACAGACTATAATGGATTGAACCAGGGTGGGAGCCATGGAGAAGGTAAAAAGTGGTCAGATGCAAGACCACTTTCTTTAATAGCAGAATCAACAGGATTTGCTGATGGACTGGGGTGTGTGGGATGTGAGAGAAAGAGGTGTCATCCTTGACAGGCCTTAACCACCCAGGTTTTGGGCTTAAACACCTGGATAGAGAAAGCAGCCCCTAACTAAGATGGGCAAGACTGCCAGAGGACCATTTTGTCCCCATTTTATCCTCGACTGATGGAAATTCTCATAAATTTCTACTATTGGAACTGTTAATTATCACTGCTTAATTGACAAACTGAGGCATGATGAACAGATGAATAGCAACTTTTTCTCATAATAGTTTTAAATTAATCTGATTACCATAGCCACTGGTTTGTACAGGCCTTCTCTACTAGAAGGCCACATTAAACAACTATTGACACTAGAATGACTCATAAAGATCCTATATAAAGGCAACTTTATAAAATTCCAGATCTGCTGCTAATAATTCTCAAAGCATAACCTGGCTTCAGAAGCCTTTAGGAAAATAACTTAAAAGTCTATGAGATGAACACATTCTTACAAAAAGGGGCTCTGTATTAATAGTTGTATCTAGGAAAGAAGAATTATCAGTAATTTTAGTTTCCTCTTTTTTTTTTTTTTTTTTTTTTTTTGCGGTACGCGGGCCTCTCACTGTTGTGGCCTCTCCCGCTACAGAGCACAGGCTCCGGACGCGCAGGCTCAGCGGTCATGGCTCACGGGCCCAGCCGCTCCGCGGCACGTGGGATCCTCCGGACCGGGGCACGAACCCGTGTCCCCTGCATTGGCAGGCGGACTTGCAACCACTGCGCCACCAGGGAAGCCCTAGTTTCCTCTTTGAGCTCTTTTTTTTTTGGCGGTACGCAGGCCTCTCACCGCTGCGGCCTCTCCCGCTGCGGAGCACAGGCCCCAGACGCGCAGGCTCAGCGGCCACGGCCCACAGGCCCAGCCGCTCCGCGGCATGTGGGATCCTCCCGGACCGGGGCACGAACCTGCATCCCCTGCATCGGCAGGCGGACTCTCAACCACTGCGCCACCAGGGAAGCCCTGAGCTCTTTTATATTCTCAATTTTCTACAGTGAGAAAGAATTATGCACTTCACGTGATAAAAAAGTAACATTTTTGTTTCTAAAATATGATGGTGATAGATTTTATAGCAGCAAGAAAACTACTTATGATATCATGTTAAATGCAAAAGGCTAGGTTCAAAATTATATTTATACTATGATTATAACTACTTAAAAAACGCAAGATACCAAAGGAAATATACCAAAATATTTAAGAGTAGAAAGATTATTATAGTTTTTTTCTTTCTTTTCTACATTTTTAGTAACATGGTTTTATAATAAATTATATAAATAAAAGAAAAAAATATAAATATTTAAAATTGCCTATCATTCCTATCTGTAAGATTAAAACAATTTTAATAAAAAATCAGGAAACAAATGATTTCAATCCAAGAATTACATTTTATTCAAAGAAATAAAATGTTAAAATATGAGCTAGCTTAGATCTCTGCTGGTCTAGTTTGGCAAATCATTAATATTATATTTTTACTATGATAAGCATCGTCAATTTTACCCAGAACATTAAATGGATTTCATGTTTTTCTGGGGTCCCTCAAGGCAAAATTTCAGCCAGGGACCCAAAAGCAGGTCTTTTCCTAGCTTGCCTTAAACTGGCCTTATATAGCAGATACTCCTTAAATGTTAATTTGCTTTTCTGTCTAAAAGAAGATACTATCATATTATCAGGGAGCTTTAGCTCAATAAATTTCAATTCTAGGATGTTAGAGCTTTGCCTGGATATTACTCAGCAAGTCAAAACTTGCCCAATAGCTGGACAACATATGTGTTCTGCTTTTGAGGTTTCTGGAAGCCAAAGAGAAACAAGGTATAGAGCTATGTCCCATTCCTTCCAGGCTCTAGATTAGAAAATACAGAAGAAAGGCACACTAAAAACATAGCAAACAAACAAAACAAATACAGATAGGGGGAGGAAAGTTCCCAGGCACAAATGCCTTGTTAGTATGAAAAAAGCTTTATTCTAAAAAAAACCAACTTTAACACAAAATTTCAGTATTCCATTGAAGTAAAATAAAAACTGCGTTTTCTCTTACCTTTAGCAACATACCCTCCAAAAAGGATCCACATAGATGCGATCAGAGAGCCAAAGGCCAACATGAAACCAATGAACAGCCAAATGCGAGCACCTTAAGGAAAATAATATTTTACCAGAATTGTTTCTCAAATGGCAGCAGTCAGTTCAATTAACTTTTCAAAGAGAAGACAAAAACCCAAAGAGAAAAAAAATGTGTAGTTGCCATTAAAGTCTAAAGCAAGAACAGTGAAAAATGTGCTGAGTATCATCAGTGTGGACGTTGGCTCTTTTCCTGTTGGTTGGTTGGTCTGTATATTCTAAGTGCCTGTGCTTACTTTCCCCAACTATGACACTGAGAAAAACTTTACTCTCCCTCCCTATATAAATCTCATGAAATATGTTTCACCATATTTAGCAGCTCATTCTCCAAGTATTTTTAGAAATTGTGCTCCAAAGTTTAAAGCCCTCTAAGAGAACTTTCAAACAATAACATAGGTATACTTAACAAAAAATTCATATTCAGTGATATGTGAACCTAAACACTACCGTATTTCCCTTTTAGGCAAGTCAGGCAGCAAAGCAAATTCAAATTTAGTGTGGCTGGCACTTAGGACTAAGCTGCATTAAAATCATGTTAACAGAGAAAGACAACCAACTTATAAATCACATTATACAATATTTCTGAAGATTTGATATGAAATAAATGGAGTCATTAGATGGCCTAAAATGAATTCTGAGATGAGTTTGTTTAATTAGCACAAATACATTTTAATAAAAACACTGCCCTGCTCAATAAAGCACAGCAAATAGAATGTTATAAATTTCTGATTTCATACCCAAAACATAAAATAGTTCTGAAATAATAAGCTGTTACTCATAGATGAGATATTAAAACAAATACAACTAGCTCTGGACCCCCCAAAGCTGTGCTAGCTAACAAATTTTATTTATGGATGTGATTGCCATACTCTATCTAGTCTTAGCTCAAGCTATTATTGGCTTATTATTACCAACACTAACTGCTAACGTCCATCTCTTTGTTTAGAGTTTACAAGGTTGTGGTACGCTGGTATTTCTGTATCTTTTCTACTTAAGTTGATCTACAAAGAGAGTGAACCAAAGGAGAGTCTGAAAGCATAGACCAGAGCTGACTACTGCAGTTTCTCCTGTTTCATTAGGGAAAGAAAAAAAAGTCACCTGAAATTTGCCTATATCCAGGTTTATTTTTGTATGGATATAATATTTTACCATTTAAACTGCTCAATAAATATCTGTCCCCTCAAATCTCTGACTAAATTGCACCCTATAGGAAGCTGTGCTACACGTATCCTGTATTCTGCCTACCTTGGGGTTCAGGGGATATGAATTCCTTAGTTGAGCAGGGCAGGCCTGGGTGAATCTAAGCACTAAAATTCTATTATTCTATTCAGTTTTGCAAGATTGAAAGAGTTGCACAACAAAAATGAATGCACCTACTACTGAACTGTATACTTAAAAATAGTTAAGATGGTAAATTTTATGTTGTGTATTTTAAAACACACCAAAAAACTATGACTCTAAGCTATTTCAAAATGCTAATTCAATCAAGTAAGGTTGGCAAAAAAGGGAAGAAAATAATTTATATGGTATAGCTTCTTAAAAAAAAAAAAATTAATTAATTTGGCTGCGCTGGGTCTTAGTTGCGGCACGCGGAATCTGCATTGCTGTGTGTGGGATCTTTGTTGCAACGTGCGGGATCTCTAGTTGCGGCATGTGGGCTCTAGTTCCCTGACCAGGGATCCAACCCAGGCCCCCTGCATTGGGAGCGCCAAGTCTTAACCACTGGACCATCAGGGAAGTCCCGGTACAGCCTCAAGTAGCAGAAATTCTATTTTGCACATGTATTCTTTATTATACACTGTTCTTTACTGTACTCTGTATACGTTTATATCCACATATTATTGCACAGGGTTATATATTCAAAACTGTGCATATATTTAAAAACACTATTCGGCAATCTGTGATCAAATGCGACTTTTACCTTAGGCCTTGGAACCTATGACCTCTCCTTGGAACCTATAACCTATCTCTGATCTGAAGGAGGCAGACAAGTGGCCCTTCCATGCATAATTCTCATTTTCAGGGTGTATAGTAAGATGTTGTTTGCACCTATTTACCTGTTTGACCCAGGCAACCTTCACTGTAGCTATCACCTCGCACTTGTCCATTCGATACTGCATTAATCCTGTGTGAATACAATAAAACCAAGAGATCTTAACCAGAAATTATCCATGACATCAAATTACCAGGCACAATAAGCTAGACTTCTGCAAATTTAAGGTAAGTCTTATAAGTCTTGAGTCATGGGTTTATACACCTTAGGCAAATCCCCTCTACCAGGTATCCTGTAAAGCAGTGGCCATAGTCCCCAGACCAGCAGAATCAGCATCACCTGGGAATTCTTTAGAAAGAAAATTCCTCGGCTCCACCCCAAATTTACTGAAGCAGAAACTCTGGGTATGGGCCCCAGCAATCTGAATTTTAACAAATCCTTCAGGTGATTCTGATGCTTGTTAAAATTTGAGAGTGAAATTCTCAAAATTATATCTTGCTAAGATTGGAAGGATCTTTAGCTTGGTCCTATCAAGTTTTCCATTTGTACACATCAGACATACTCAACATGAAGAGGTGCAAGTGGTAAAATCTTGTTTTCTCAATCCCTGTTACACGTTCCAGACATAAGAAGTCTTTTGCTGACTTTCACAGAATACTAAATTGAGATAGCCTTGCTTTCTTTAGAAGTATCCTCTGAAAATTTTAAAATATCATGGGAAACTGTTCACAAGACATCAAGTTAAGAAGTTAGAAAACTATATATGTGTGTATGTGTGTGTATATCTCCATTTAACTGTGTATGTGTGAGTGTCTACTGCTAGAAAGACACAGGGGCTGTGTCTATCTTATTTCTCACTTTTGGTCTCAGTGCCTAGCACAGGGATCGGCACATAGTAGGTGCTGAATACATGAACCCTAATTTTTTCACAACAACATAAAGTCTTAATTTATTCATTCAAATCTAAGTTTTAAAAAGAATGATCAAAATACTCTTAATTATTTTCAGTGATCTCTTGTAAGTTATTTGGTACATAAAACAAATACATTTTAAAACAAGTTTCATATTTTTAAACAATGCAGATGTTCTTGGGCTAGTGGCTATTGGCTCTGCTTTTTCCTTGCTGGGCCACCTGAATACACTTCACAGCTCTCTGTGGGACAGTCATGACCCTGCCTCGTCAGTCTTCACCACTAGGCACATCCTCGAATGAACAACCTCTTTTTGTTCTCTGGTATTACCGGTTTTATACATATCTCAAACTTATAGAAAAGTCCCAAGTATAGTTCAAATAAATCTGTTTTCCTGAAACATTTGAAACTTGCCAACACGATGACCCATAACCCCAGAAATTTGTATGTATTTCCTATAAATGAGACAGTTCTACCGAACAATACAACCATCAAGATCGGGAAATTAACAATGATCCATTCCCATTAGCTAACCATCACACCTCATCCAAGTTCCCCGGTTGTCCCAATAATGCTCTAAATAGTAAAAGGATCCGGTCCAGAACCATGAGGGACATTTTGTTCTCCTGTCTCTTTAGTCTCCTCAGTCTGGACAGTTCTGCAGTCTTCTCTGGCTTTTATGACCTTGACCCTTTACTCCAGCCATGCTGGTCCCCTTGCCATACAGCCTTTGTGCTTGCTCTTCCATCTGTCTGGAATGATCCTCTCCTACGTATCTCCATGATCAGGTCCTTCACTTCTTCAAATCTGTACTTAAAAATCACCTTCCAATAAGGCCTTCCTTGACTCTATTTAAAATTTCTGCACCCTCTGCTGACATCTCATATCCCCACCTCTGCTTTTTCTCTCTAGCACTTATCATTATCTTACATGCTATATATTTAATTTATTTCTCTTTAGTTACAATCTGCCTCACTCATTAAGGTATAAATTCCATAAAGGCATGGATTTTCCTGTTTTATATACTGTATTTACTGTACCTAGAGCAGAGCCTGGGAATATAAAAGCTTAATAAATATTTGTTGGATGAATGAATAAACAAACTCTTAGACAAAGTATATGGTTTCTGACGTGAAAATAAAGTTATAAACACTGACAGCCTAGAAATAAAAGGATAGCTGAGAGAAGCTGGGGGACAGAAGTGGGAGAGGAGAGGTGGAAGGAAGAAAAGAAGCCTCCTGCTTTTCTTCAACAGTCCTTCTCTATGATTTGCCTTTTGTTGTTGTTGTTGTTGCGGTACGTGGGCCTCTCACTGTTGTGGCCTCTCCCGTTGCGGAGCACAGGCTCCGGACACGCAGGCTCAGCGGCCATGGCTCACGGGCCCAGCCACTCCACGGCATGTGGGATCTTCCCGGACCGAGGCACGAACCCGTGTCCCCTGCATCAGCAGGCGGACTCTCAACCACTGCGCCACCAGGGAAGCCCTATGATTTGACTTTTAAACCATGTCCCATATGTTAATTTGGTTAGCACTTAAAAGATTTAACTCTACTCAACTGTATGTAAAACATTTTTCTTTTGTGACAATCTGTAAGTCATGTCACTAACAATGACACTTACATTAGGAAGGCTATGGTTGCTATAACACCACAGGCATGGTAGGAGTGGTTGAACTCTTCCACACTGGGATAAATGACAGCTGCATCTATGATAATCCACCAGCCTGTAAAAAACTAAAACAAACAAACCACAAAAAGGAGAAATTAAAGTTATTTCATATCTTACTGGATAAAAAGCAAGGAATCTTGCTTTCCAGCAAAAAAAGCAAGAAATCAAGCAAAGAATCTAAGTGAACAGATCCTTTCTAATAAAGTCCAAAATTTTCTTAAATGTTCCAGCAGTTTCTTGCATATAATTAGTATATGGCTTAATATCTGATGAAAGATTAGATACCCTAAAGTCCCACAGCAATTATTATTTATTAACACTTCTTTTCTAAGTCTACTTTAGTCATTATTTTATGTTGTCATATTAAAGTCTGTAATCTAATTTTGTGAACTAGAAGTTACAATATTTCATGGCAGGAGAAAGGAAAAAAGTGATTCAGACTCCAGCTGACAGGAGGAGTGGCCTGTTGCCGATATATTATAAGCCTCCAGGAAGATATTATTGAAAATGAAAAAAAAGTATTCAAAATAATATAGGGAATAATTATCGTTGATAGAATTTTAGCTAGCCTCTTGGTGTTGTGAAATAAACAATGGCTATGCAGTACTGCTTTCCCTTTTGATGAACTATAGTGCAGTCTACAGATGGTTTCAGAGATTATGCTAAATTCAACTTAAATACCAAATTATAATTTATTTTAATTGCATTTGGTTCTGGACACTATCAAGGGCAAACATATAATGAAAAAACATTAAAACTGCACAAATATTTTTTAATCACCTGAGCAGAAACTTACAATAAGATGATATTAAGCAAATACTGACAAGTAGCTTAGAAGGTTTGGAAAGTAACCCCCTTCTCTATCCCCACTTGCAATCCTGACCTAGTTCGCTCTCAGAATTGCCATCTTCAGGGAATCATTTTAAAATAACTATTTTAGGCTAATCAAATTATTTTTATCAGGTTACAGACAGATCCATACTCCATTAATGACTTTTTTACTAGCTAGTGCAAGTACTCTTTCACTGTTTTTTTTCACCCTTAGCTCAATGTATTCAAGATATTTTCTTCATAGATTAAAATTCAAAGCTTTTTTTGTTAAGAGCAGAATTTCTATAGTAGTTTTATATTTTGACATTACTTTGGAAAAATAAAGGATAATTATTTTTCATAGATTATAACTGTCAGAGACTAGGCAAAGAGGACATATTTAGAGTTTTGTTTGTTTAAAATTCACTGTTTAGAGCATATGACAACATTAGAGGACAAAACAAATATCAGATACCTTGAAGGATCTGTAATGTAAATAAGAATTTTATACTCTAAATTACTTCTAAGCAATATATTTCTATGAGTTCTTTCCTTCTATTTTCTAATGAGATTGAGAAGAAAGTTAACGCTGATCATGGAGAAATGCAATCATATCTCTTGAATGGTTTTGACCTGATTGTTTCTTAAACACTTCTTAGTAACTTAATGTACTCATTAAGAGGAAGCATAATCCATGCTGAGTAAGTGTATAAAATATACTGTCTTACTATACAATTTTTTCATGCAGTTAAAGTAAAATAATCTAATCAAATTTCAAGCCATAATATCAACTCTAGATGGAATAACTAAACCCTCTCATAAATAAAACAAAATATCAACATTTTAAAAAATTCAGTAGCAAAGATAAAATAAATAGCACTTACTTAAAGACATCACACAGAGCTTTAAATACATAAAAACAAACACACCAAAATAATGAAGGCCCAAATTATCAAGGACACTTACTAGGATACCAGCAGCAATGGAAGCAATAGTATTGCGCTTTTCCCCCCAATCAATGCATTCTGAGCATCTCAAGCCTTCTAGAAATCCAGACATTTTTTTCAGGTCACTTGAAAAAACAAACAAACAAACAAAACCAACTAAAGTACTTCTATTGACTTGCTTCTAAGCTGACTTATGTTTCTAGAAAATAATTAACAGTTTAGGAATAATTTAATAAAAGTGAAGTTACAAATACTTTATCTGGCTACATATACTTCAGAATATTTAATTTAGCTTTTGATGAATTTCCACATAACTCTGGAAAACAAAATGTGGACTCATTTAAGTTTCTTTTTTTTTAATTTAAAAGATGGTTTTGGTATATTTTAAGCAATGTAAACAAAAGCGGGCATCCCAATATTGAAAAAATTTTACACTGATTATTAATTTTAATTCCAAACTAAGTTATTATGTGACTTAGATATTTACAGTCCAGCAGCACTAGCATAGCAGAGACAAGTGATAAAACTTTGGTTCTGAGTTAAAGCATGGACTCAGATGAAAAATATTTCTCTTAACAATTTACACATTTTGTCATAGAACATGTTTCTTCACACTCAGATTAAGAAATTAAACACTGCACCCGCCTCACGTCCCTTCACTTCATTGTTTTTTCCTTCTCCATGTCTGTCTGTTGGCGTCATTTCTATGTAAAGAACATCCACTTCATTTTAGTAAGCTCTATCTCTGACACTAACATGTTTTCCAGCCAAGAGGAAGCACAAAATTGAAGTCAATATTAATTCAGACCATAAAAAAAGAAAGAAGAAAAAAAAAAAGGAAGGAAGAAATTAAAGAAAGAAGGAAGGAAGAAAGGAAAGAAAGAAAGAAAACGCACTGCTATATTACCATGGATAAGTTACCATAGACGACACTTACATAAAACATTCCTTAGAGCTGGGCCATACAAACCTGGTCTGATACACATCCATAGGATCTCTATTTCAGAATATGAAAAAGCCTGCATTAAGTGTAAATTGTTAATAATCAAGCAAACATCCAAACTCCTACAGTGAATCTTAACCTGTCCATGAAGCTACTCTGTAGCCAGCAACCATGGTTGTTCAAAAACATATCCTAAAAAAGAGCAATGAATCCAGTTGGAAACTCCCTTATAAAAATTAAATTTAAAACCGTGATTATACCCAGTGCTAATATGCCTTTAGGACAAGTCCAATTTTGAAAATTCACTCGTTTTATTCTTCCCTGGGAGGAACGGCAAGCCAGTATGTTGTTTTCGGTTCACCCCAATGACGCCGCCCCGAATCTGTTTTTCTTTGGTTTATTACCCGCACAACTCGTGCCCAAACTCCGCCCTCCAGATTCTGGGAATCTGAGGTGTAGAGAGTGGCCTGCGACTGGGAAGATGTGGAAACTAGTTCTAGCTCTTGTGGCTCGGCCATCTCCCTCGCCCAGGGAACCAGCCGGCTTACACTCCTTCCGGGGTGTCAGTTTCTGCAGCTCTAAAGTAGGGAGGCATGCTGAGTTTCAGGGATCCTGTGACGTGTCGGGGAGGGCGCTGTCCGGACTGCTGAGGCGGTCGTCCTCTCCCGCCGCCGGCCGGACACGAGTCAGCAGGAAGTGGCCAGGAAGTGTCCAGCAAGACACAGCCTGAGCCTGCAGCTTCCCAGAGGGTGGACCCAATGACTCAGGCAGCATCAGCCGGGCAGACACTCCCAGGTCCCGGCCTCATCCGGCCTGCGGCAGTTCCTCCCCTTCCCCCACTCCTGCCTGGCACTTACGTCCAGCCCCGCGCGTGCAGTCGGTCCAGAGCCCGGTGTCGCGCCGCGCCGCGCCGGGCCGCCTCACTTTCCCAGTTCCAGCCAAGAAAACAAAACAGCCACAGGCCGCCGGATACCCGGATTGAGCAGCACCGCCCGAGGAGCTCGGTTGCGCATGCGGAGAAGGGGCGGAGGGAGCGGTGCGGGGAGAGTAGGACTCGCTGAGGGAGGGCCAGAGAGAGCCACGCCCACCACGCCGACGTCTCTGCGCATGCTCCGGGCGCCAGCTGTGGGGACTTTCCGCAGCGCTCAGTTCACATGTGTACGTCGGAAGTGATACATGGGTCCGGCATTGCAGGGTAGGTGTGGGAAGTTGCTTTCTCCTAAGCTTTCGAAAGAAGGCGTTTGTTGGGGCTCTGTATCCGTCTTCGGTGAGGTGGTAAAGTTTCTATTGCTGGGGTCGCTCACACAGTTATCTCAGGCATGGGTCCTGTGTGGTGCAAAAGGTAGGTCCGGATTCGCGGCCGGCCCCACAGCACTAATAGAGGTTTTAAAGTCCCGTTTATTTTCTCAGAGCCTGGCCCCGTCCTCGCCGTAGCTTCGCCTGCGTGAGTGGCGGGGTCATTCCCGGGAGGCGGGGACCTCCCGGTTCTGGAAGCGGGCTACATGGGCGACCCAGAGGGTCCCGGCGCGGTGACCCTCTTCTGAGACTTGACCTTTTTTTCCCGTTTGCATTAAGGTAGGGTTTCTCAGCCTAAGCACTACTGACATTTTGGGCCAGATAATTCTGTTTTTTTGGGGGGGGAGCAGTCCTGTGCGCTGTAGGGTGTTTATCTGCATCCCCTTCTTTCCGCCAGTTGTGACAACCAAAAATGTATCCAGATTACCGGACATCCCCTCCCGGGGAAAATCGTCGGGAGATAGGATTAGGTTTAGGAGATACTCTGGGTTTTGGGGAAGTGACCCTTTTCAGAGCCGGCATCAACGATGTCTTAGCTACGTGAAGGAACTTGTGGCCGGGCTCGCCCGCTCTTCCAGACGCTCTCGTTCCTGTTCCAGCGTCTCGCTGGAGTCGGTCGTGGTCCAGGAGTCAGAGCCCGCACGGGAGAAGGAGCAGGTCACGGTCTCGGTCCGGAAGGCGCCACCAGAGAAAGTACGGGCGCCACTCGCAGTCTTCTTCGCGGAGCGGGTCGCGACCCCGCAAGAAGTGCCGCTCTCGGAGAAGGTCGTATTACAGAAGGGCCTTCTCGAACACGCGGGGTGACAGTACTAGGGCTTTGACCCTGTAGTGTACCCACGCGGGGAGACAGTACTAGGAATTTGACCCTGTAGTGTACCCGAAAGAACACAGCACTTGGAGGGAGAGATCCAGGAAGAGGTCGCAGAGCAGAACCCCGTTTCCTGTAAGTAAAAAAGGTGGGTGGGTTATTTGTGCTTAAGAGAGGCGCACAGTTTCCTCTTTTTACATGTAGGGCGACAGTATATGAGTAGGCTAGGGAACCAAGGTGGTTGTGTCATTTAATTTCTTTGATTTCTTTTGATGTATGAAATCTCTGTAGCTTTGGGTTGGGGGCGGTATTATCTTTTTTAAAAAATAAATTTATTTTATTATTTTATTTTATTTATTTATTGTTTCTGGCTGTGTTGCGTCCTCGTTGCTGTGCATGGGCTTTCTCTAGTTGCGTCGAGCGGGAGCTACTCTTCGTTGGGGTGTACGGACTTCTCACTGCGGTGGCTTCTTTTGTTGCGGAGCATGGGCTCTAGGTGTGCGGGCTTCAGTAGTTGTGGCTCGTGGGCTTTAGAGCGCAGGCTCAGTAGTTGTGACACATGGGCTTAGTTGCTCCATGGCTGCTCCATGGCATGTGGGATCTTCGCGGACCAGGGCTCGAACCCGTGTCCCCTGCACTGGTAGGTGGATTCTCAACCATTGCACCACCAGAGAGGCCTGTGGGGGCGGTATTATCAGATTAGCAGACAAAACTATACAATCACAATCCATAGCCTATTTTTAAATGGACATCATTCATACCCCTCGAGATTAAAGATTAATTGTCGCTTTAAATAGCTCAGGGTGGAGGAATCTAGTGCAGGCAGTTCTTAATGGAAACTTTAAAATGTCTATTAATGACAACATTAGTTTACCAGCTCTGAGCAGTTTTTTTTTTTTTTTTTTTTTTGCGGTACGCGGGCCTCTCACTGTTGTGGCCTCTCCTGTTTCAGAGCACAGGCTCCGGACGCGCAGGCTCAGCAGCCATGGCTCACAGGCCTAGCTGCCCCGCGGCATGTGGGATCTTCCTGGACCGGGGCACGAACCCGTGTCCCCTGCATCGGCAGGCGGACTCTCAACCACTGCACCACCAGGGAAGCCCAGCCCACTTTTTTTTTTCTTTTTTGGCTGCACCACACAGCGTATGGAATCCTAGTTCCCCTACCAGGGATCGAACCTGCGCCCCTTGCATTGGAAGTGCAGAGTGTTAACCACTGGACTGCCAGGGAAGTCCAAAAACATGCCACTTTTAGCAATCCAGTTGCCCTATAAGAGAGAGCTCTCAACTCCCAGATTCTTGTGATGACTGTCAACAATGATAAGGCTCCAAGAAATTGCCCAGTAAGCTACTTTCAATAATTCCTTTAACTCAAGAATGAAAATTAAACTAAACTTAAATGGAGAAATTTCCACCATGTTGATAGATACCAGAGCAACTCTACTTTTTCTTTCTTTTTTTTTTTTTGTGGCTGTGCCATGAGGCTGGTGGGATCTCAGTTCCTCACCAGGGGTTGAACCTGAGCCATGGCAGCGAAGGCCCCGAATCCTAACCACCAGGGAACTCCCTTCCCCCCATCCCCCCAACTGTATTTACTTTAAAACCACCGTGATACATGAAGAACCTCCTCAGAGTAATAAAAATATCTTAGTAGTGGGAGTTTCCAGTCAAGTTCAAAGAGTTCCTTTATTGGAACCCATAACTGTTGGCTCTTTCTCTGAAAGTCATACTTTTCTATTATGCATTACTACCCCTGTGAATTTCCTAGGTAAAGACCTGCTTTCTATAGCTATTTACTATTTATAATAGCCGAGAAAATGGAAGCAACCTAAATGTCATCAACAGATGAATGGATAAAGAAGATGTGGTATGTATACACATACACACACACACACACACACACACACACACACACACCAATGGAATATTACTCAGCCATAACAAAGAATGAAATTATGCCATTTGCAGCGACATGGATGGACCTAGAGATTATCATACTAAGTGAAGTAAGTCAGACAAAGACAAATATAGTATGATATCACTTATATGCAGAATCTTAAAAAATGATACAGGGACTTCCCTGGTGGCGCAGTGGATAAGACTCTGTGCTCCCAATGCAGGGGGCCTGGGTTCGATCCCTGGTCAGGGAACTAGATCCCACATGTGTGCCACAACTAAGAGCCCTTGTGCTGCAACTAAGGCGCCTGTGAGCTGCAACTAAGACCTGGTGCAACCAAATAAATAAATAAATAATTTTTATAAAAATGATACAAATGAACTTATTTACAAAACAGAAATAGACTCACAGACAGAAAACAAACTTATGGTTACCAAAGGGGGAAGGGAGAGGGGAGGAATAAATTAATAGACACACACTACTATATATAAATAGATAAACAACAAGCACCTACTATATGGCACAGGGAACTGCATTCAATATCTTGTAATAAATAACCTATAATGGAAAAGAATCTGAAAAAGTTATACATATATAACTTTGCTGTACACATGAAACTAACACAACATTGTAAGTCAATTATACTTCAATAAAAAGTTGGTTGTTTTGGGGGGAGAAAAAGATCTGCTTTCTAAATTACAAGGCCAAATAAAATTTTCCTCAGGAGAAATAACCTTAGACTTTCCAGACTCATCAGACACTGAAGCATTATGTGTTCTCCAAGCCCAAATTGATTGTCCAGAGGAGACTACTAAATTCCATAAAAGTATAGATGTTATAGATCTCTCTGAAATCCCTGATACTTTTTATCAGGGATAAAAAGTATTAAAATTCAGAATGATCCTTCTAAATTGCTTCCTAACTCACCTCAGTACCCCTTAAAGCCTGAAGCCCTATAAGGGGTCACCCCTATAATAGAAGATTTATTAAGTCAGAGGGTAATTATCCCCTGTATCAATTCTTTCAGTGCTCCTATCTTGCCTTTAAAGAAGCCCTGTAGATGGGGATGGAGATTTGTATAAGACCTTAGAGCCATAAGTCTGTGATACTGACATTCCCAGGGGTACCAAAGCCAAGTACTTTGTTGGCAAATATACCAACTGAATCCAAATGCTTTACAGTTGTGATCTTATGCTCTGCTTTCTTCAGCATCCCTGTGGACAAAGTAAGTCAATATTTATTTGCTTTTACTTGGAGAAATCAAGTTGTATCGGACAGTAATGCATCAGGGATTTACTGAGGCTCCCCCACACTTTTCACAAATTTAACATGAGGGTTTAAACACTCTGCTGCAATTTCTCAGAAATTCTACCTTGATTTAATATGTAGATGATTTAATATGTAGGTATCGATTCAACATATCTGTTACAACGATTGGCTTATAAAGGCTGTAAGGCCTCAAGATAAGCTTCAGTTACCACAAGAGATGGTTCATTATCTAGGTCATGACTTCTCTGCAAAAGGAATCTTTCTGTCTTTAGAAAGAATAAATACCATTCGGGACTTCCCTGGTGGCACAGTGGTTAAGACTCTGCAGTCCCAGTACGGGGCACCCAGGTTTGATCCCTGCTCAGGGAGCTAGATCCCACATGCATGCCACAACTAAAAGGTCGCATGCCACAACTAAGGAGCCCACCTGCTGTAACTAAGACCCGGCACAACCAAATCAATAAATAAGTAAATATTAATAAAGTAAATAAATACCATTCAAAATTATCCTAAACCTGTAAGGATTCCTCGGACTTGCAGGATATTGTAGGTCCTGAGTCTCGTAGTTTTCTTTATTGGCTTCCCCACTCTATGAACTAAGAATTGCACTCAGGAATCTCTTCCTTGGGAAATAAAACATAAGGAAACCTTTACTGAACTCAAATGGGCTTTACAAAATCCTCCCACATTATTGCCCCCCAAATGTACTAGACCCTTTGTATTGTTCATCCATGAATGGAACAATCTGGCTTTAGGAGTCCTCACTCAAGAACATGGAGGAAAAAATAGACCTATAGCCTATTACAGCCTGCAGTTGGACCCAGCAGTCAGGGCATATCCAAATTGTTTAAAAGCAGTAGCTGCAGCAACAAAAAATTGTAGAGTCCTCCTCGGAACTTTTTCAAGGAAATGATTCATACCTACAGGTTCCTCATGCTGTAGAAAGTTTACTAAATACTGAGCATTCACAGCATTTCTCAGTCAGGAGACTAATATCTTAGGAGATTCTGCTCCTTCCTGTGTTCTTCAAACCTATGCATTCTTTGCTATAACTCTTTAAACCCTGCTACCCTCCTGCCTTTACCCAACAAAGGAGAGACGTATAACTGTGTTGAACTGGTTCCTCAAAATTTGACTCCTAGATTAGATTTACAGGAAACCCCACTAACCAATCCAGAATTAATACTCTATGTTGGTGGCTCCTATGCCAAAAATTCTGCAGGAAAGTATCAGGCTCTTATGTTGTTACTGCCCCAAATGAATGATTAGAAAGGAAAGTTCTTACCCAATTTAATTCAGCACAACCTGCAGAGTTAGTTGGCCTGACTCCAGCCTGTGAGTTAGCCAAAGATAAAACTATAAATAGGTATGACCAATAGAGAGTATGCTTTTGGAGTAGTCCATGATTTTGGTGTACTATAGAAACAGAGGGAATTCCTAACATCAAATGGCATGCCTGTAAAAAATGGACCTCAGAGTGCTGAGCCCCTCTGCACTATTACAGCCTTCACAAGTTGCTGTCAGAAAAGTTGAAGCTTATACAGATCAGACCGTGAATATCAAGGAAATGTTATAGCTGACTTTTATGCTAAGGTTGCAACTCAAGAGATTCAAAATGTACCAAAACTCTGTAACAAATTAACTCCATAAAATTGATGCACATCAATCACTTATGATAACTTACTCAACAGACAAGCAAGTGTATCTATATTAGAAAACAAAAGTGGCACCAAGTAGGATGAAAATTTGATATAAAAAGAAGACTCGGAGGCCCTGAGTAGCCACCTGGTGTTTCCTGAATCCCTCAAGTTGCCACTTTTGCGAGCGCTCTATGCCTATTCACCATGGAATTGACAAAATGATTCAAATTATGAAAAAGTATTGGTGGGGTAACTGTTTTAAGATGGTGTGAAACATCTCTAATTAATGTCTAACCTGCCAATCACATAACCTGGGTAAGTCCATTATAGTGGCTCCAGAACTGCTCCCTCACCATCTGGACCATTTGAACGTTTACATTTGCACTTCATTCATTTGCCTCCTTCTATGGGCCATCAGTATGTACTTAATACTAGTATGTCTGTTTTCTAGACGGGTAGAAGCTTTTCCATGTTGGAAAGCTGATGCCACCACTGTAGCAAAGAAATTATTAGAAAATGTTTATTCCCCTTCAGGGAATCCCAAACTTAATTTATTTTTAAAATTTTATTTACTTTTAGCTGCATTGGGTCTTCGTTGCTGTGTGCAGGCTTTCTCTAGTTGCAGTGAGTGGGGCTACTGTTCGTTGCAGTGCGTGGGCTTCACTTGTGGAGCATGGGCTCTCGGCGTGCAGGCTTCAGTAGTTGTGGCACGCGGGCTCTAGAGCACAGGCTCAGTAGTTGTGGCTCCCGGGCTTAGTTGCTCTGCAGTATGGGATCTTCCCGGGCCAGGGCTGGAACCCCTGTCCCCTGCATTGGCAGGCAGCTTTTTAACCACTGCACCACCAGGGAAGTCCCCAAACTTAATTTCAAGTGATAGAGAGATTCACTTTACTGGACAAGTTATAAAACAACTAGACAAGGTTATTCAAACGTAACGGCACTACCACTGTCCCTGTCATCCTCAATCTTCAGGAAAGGTTGAATGCACCAATAGTATTCTAAAATTAAAATTGACGAAATTAACTGAGACCACAGGATTACCTCGGCCTAAAGCGTTACCTTTAACTCTTAAGACAATAAGATCAACACCTTTTGGAAAATATAAGTTGACGCCTGATGGACTTATATATACTAACAAATGTAATACAGATAGCTAGTGGGAAGCAGCCGCATAGCACAGGGAGATAAGCTCGGTGCTCTGTGACCACCTAGAGGGGTGGATGGGGAGGGTGGGAGGGAGACGCAAGAGGGAGGAGATATGGGGATATATGTATAGGTATAGCTGATTCACTTTGTTATAAAGCAGAAACTAACACACCATTGTAAGGCAATTATACTCCAATAAAGATGTTAAAAAAAAAATAAGTTGACGCCTGATGAAATCATTACTGGGTGACCCATGCCCTTAATGATAGAACCCCACCTGCTCATTCAGCTCTTGTGAACTCTGATATGACCAAGTACTGTAAGGCTCTAGTGCAATATTAGAAGCTTATTTCCAGGAGGTCAAAGAGGCCTTTAGAGACCCTCAACCGGATGAGGACTTTCTACCCCACACTTTGGAACCCAGTGACAGTATTCAGGAAAACACATCAACCAAAAGCTGCACTTGAACCTTGATGGAGTCCCATCAGGTTCTTTTAACCTCTCAGATAGTAGTCAAATTACAGAGTGTTGAACCGTGAGTTCATATCTTTCAACTAAAAAGAACGCCCTCAGACTCTTGGACCTGTCAACCTACAGCCGACTTAAAATTAAGGATACCAGGGAAAAATTTTCCCCAGAAGCAGACAACCACATGATGTAGACAACTTTCCCAAGTCAATGGAGCAAGACCACTGGTGCCAAAATTAACGTGCTTTTATTATTAATAATTCTATTAAGGCTTTACTAATGTTAAGTATAAACACCTCTTAATTGACACTGTAAAAAAAAAATATCATCAGTGACTAATTAAGTAGAATGTTGGATATGTACCCAGATTGATGAAGAACCTGATGTATTCTTACAGTTATATCTTGCTAACAAAACAGTTTGGTATCAACCCAATGGATTATGGACACATTCCTAAAGCCTAACTAACCAGTTCTTGCCAATTATATTTCCTATTCATCCTCCAATAAAAGAAAAATTTCCACTTCATATTTTCAGTAATCAAATAGATTTTCTCTCTTTGGGACTTATCACTCCTCAATAGTGTAATGAAACTGTTCAGATTAGATTTTCTTAACAAAACCCTAAAAGATTCTCTACCTATATTCATTACCAATACTATGACCACAATAAAATTTTCCTGACTGGATGTTCTCCAATCCCTAAAACCATGGCGAATTCTTTCTTCTATCTAAATTCAGTAATCGAAGCACTGCTTGCTCATGGTTCTTGTTTTTGTTTTTTTGTGTTGTTTTTGCGGTACGCGGGCCTCTCACTGTTGTGGCCTTTCCCGTTGCGGAGCACAGGCTCCCGATGCGCAGGCTCAGTGGCCATGGCTCACGGGCCCAGCCACTCCGCGGCATGTGAGATTCTCCCGGACCGGGGCACAAACCCGTGTCGCCTGCATTGGCAGGCGGACTCTCAACCACTGCGCCACCAGGGAAGCCCACTCATGGTTCTTGAAGAAACCTCAGGTAACCAATCCACAAATTGCCCAAGCCAATACCATCAAAATTTAACTCTGTCCCTAAGAGGAGTGGGGCTTTATTTCCAATGCAACACCACCCTGTATCGGGAACTTCCCCTAAACTGGAATGGTCATTGTGGGTTAGAGCTATTAACTCCCAATAGTCAGAAACAAAAAAATATCTGCACATGAAACCACCAATCTTGATTCATTTATTCATAAGATACCAGTTCACAAGAGAAATCCATGAAGCACCAAAACCCTCTGCACACCATGCTGGATTCCTTCCTTTGTCAGAGCATTAATTCTTCATATTGGCACCTGTAAATTAGAAAAGACTGTTTTATATATCCCTAAAACTTAAAAAAAAAAAGCTTCAGTGACACAGCTAATTCTCTCCAAGCCTTAGATACCAAGGTTTCCAGCCTTGCTTCAGAAGTCTTACAAATAGAAGAGTCTTAGGCACCTAACTGCCCAACAAGGAGGTGCGTGTATTGTCATTGGTGAAAAATGTTTCCATGTTAATAAATCAGGAATTGTTACCCCAAATTTAAAAGATCTTAAAGGTCAGATGTTCATCTTTCGCCAAATAGGTGACACGGTTCATCCGTTGATTTCTTTAGTTAAGTCTTGGCTCCTGGGAATCTCTGCCCTAGGGAATTTTTCAGTCCTTGGTTATTATTCTCATAGTCATCACATTAATTTCCCTAGTGTGTTGCATCTTCTCAAGATATTTAAATACTTTTCAGCAGCTACTCACGCATCAAATGATGTCCATCAGGGTTAGGCAACTAGAAGAATTCAGTGATCCAACCACCCATGTGTACCATGACTATACAACTGTCAGTAATAGTGACTGCACACAATCCACCCCCCCGCCCGCCAAAAAAAGAAAGGAATTCCCTGGCGGTCCAGTGGTTAGGACTTGGCTCTTTCACTGCCAGGACCCGAGTTCAATCCCTGGTTGGGGAACTGAGATCCTGTAAGCCTCGTGGTGCGTCCAACAAACAAACAAACAAACAAAAAACCAATCCATCCTACCAACGTCAACAGTGGTACCCAAGAGTAACCCTATACTAGAACATATACAGGAACAAGAACTTGCTGAGAGTATGACCAAAAGTGGAGACCAGCCTTAAAAATCCCCCGAGCAGGGACTTCTCTGGTGGTCCAGTGGCTAAGACTGCACTCCTGATGCAGGGGGCCAGGGGTTCGATCCCTGGTCAGGGAACTAGATCCCACATGCCACAACTAAGGTTTCGTATGCTGCAACTAAAGATGCCACATGCGGCAACGAAGATCCCAGGTGCCGCAACTAAGACCCAGAGCAGCCAAATAAATAAATATTAAAAAAAAAAAATCCCGTGAGCAGACAAAACCAATTAGGCCATGAAAGGGAAACTTAATCTAGCTTATTTCATGAATGTAAATGAAATTCAATTTATTTCTTGTAAATGCCTCTGATAATCATAAATGAAATTTAAATTGTCTTCCTAAAATGGTATAAGATAATCACTTTTAACCAATCTCCTACTGTCTGGAAACCCCTATTGTAATAATCAATCATTGTAAAGGTTGAACAACTTCCTATTCTCGTGTTATAAGCCATCCTGTAGGGACATGCCTCTGAGCTTCTTGCCACTTTCTATCTGAAGTCTACCAGTTTGCGAACTCTTCTTTTGTATGCGCAGTAAACTCTTAACATTTTACTTTGATCTGATTTTATTTTTGACAGGTCTTAACAGAAATGAGGGAGGCTTTCTAGAAAAAGGAAGAGTATTAGGAAAAAGTACAGAATTAGAGAAGTGTAGACATGTCAAAAGAAAAATGAGATAGATTAATTTGACCTCAAAGGTCAAATTGAGACCGGCTCATAAAGGGTTTTTTGAAAGCCCAATCTGAGTTAGTAGGCAATGGACTCCCCTTAAAGTTCCTTTGCAGAGGAGAGGGAAATCATCTGAGCTGACCTTACAAATACTTTGGAATCAGTTACTAGGTTACACTGAAGTAGGATTAGACTATCGATCCAGAGACCCCGAAGGTACTTCTGTAAAGATGTAGGCAAGAGGTGTTAAGGAAGCATGGGATCCCTACAGAGAGAACAGGATGACTTTGCACTGAATATTACAGGGAGGATCTTATGGGAGAGATAAAAGACATAAACAGAAGAAACAATCAATAACCAGAGGAATCTATCATAAAATACAGGTATAGACAATTAGAGAATGAGGGCGACTCAAGCTACTAACAGTGTGAGGTATGAACCTTCCCTCATGGTAAACACAATACCAGAAATAATAAAAATAATACTCTTGTCTCCAATGTTCATTGACAAGGAGGCCATTAAAAGCTTTGGCTTTAGAGCTAGACACACCTGAGTTTAATGCCTGGCTTGGATACAACTAGGTCTATAATACTGAACAAGTGATGTGACCTCTCCAAGCTGCAGTTTTCTCAGGTCTACAGCACTACCTCTTTCACTGTGGGCTGTGACGAGAATTACACGAGTATGGAAAAGGTACTGGCATAGTTCCTGGTACCTAGGAAAAGCTCAATTCATATTTGTTGAATGAATGAATATGAGCTAGTAATCTTAAGAGCTCTCTGGGGGAGGTAAGACCTTGGAATATATGTGAAATGCAAGGGGAGAAGGGGTCCCACGGACACTAATGGAGGGACAATAAAGCAGGGTGGATAAGGCATGGGCTTTGGAGGCGGATCTGGGTTCAAATATCAGTTCTGTCACTTATAATACTATGAGGAAATCATCTAATTCTAAACCTTGTGAACAGAAAAAAAAAACTGAAGCAAAAATGTCAAACATCTTTTTTTATTGCAATAAAATGTACGTAACATACAATTTATCATTTTAACCATTTTTAAGTATATGGTTTTGTGGCATTAAGTATATTCACATTGTGCAACCGTCACCACCAGCCATCTCCATGGATACGTGGATGTAAGTTACATTGTTGGTTTTTTTTTTCCTTTTTTACTTGGATTTACAGAAAAAATAAACAGATAGTATAGAAGGTTTCATATTACACCCCCCACACAGTTTCCCTATGAACATTGTCATTAGTGTGGTATATTTGGTATAATTAATGAACCGATATTGATGCATTATTATTACTTAAGTCCGTAGTTTATAAACTACAGATTTCCTTAGTTTTTACCTAATGTCTTTTTTCTGTTCCAGGATCCCATCCAGGACAGCACATTACATTTATGTCTCCTGAGGCTCCTCTTAACTGTGAGAGTTTCTCAGACTTTCCTTGTTTCTGATGCACAGATTTGAGGAGTACTGGTCAGGAATATTGTAGGTGTTGGTTATATTTTGTATGTAACATTTCATGATAAAAAATTACTAATCAGGGGGACTTCCCTGGTGGTCCAGTGGTTAAGAATCCATCTGCCAATGCAGGGGACACAGGTTCCATCCCTGGTCTGGGAAGATCCCATATGCCGTGGGGCAGCTAAGCCCGTGCACCACAACTACAAAGCGCGAGCTCTAGAGCCCGCGAGCCACAACTACTGAGCCCGTGTGCCACAACTACTGAAGCCTGCATGCCTAGAGCCTGTGCTCCACAGCAAGAGAAGCCACTGCAGTGAGAAGCCCACGCACCGTAATGAAGAGTAGCCCCGCTCGCCGCATCTAGAGAAAAGACTGCACGCAGCAATGAAGACCCAGCGCAGCCAAAAAAAAAAAAAAAGAACCTAAGAGTGGTGATCATTAAAAAAAAGAAAAAGAAAAATTACTAACCAGGGACTTTCCTCGCAGTCCAGTGGTTAAGAATTCGTGCTTCCACTGCAGGGGGCACAGGTTCAATTCCTGGTTGGGGAACCAAGATCCCGCATGCCATACAGTGCGACCAAAAAGAGAAAAAAATTACTAATCGTGATAGCAATACCTGTTGGGCCTACCTTAAAACACACACAGACACACACACACACACACACCTCCATGCTATCAATTTAGTGCAAGCCAGCATCATTCTTCACTCTAATCACTGCAGTTGTCTCTCTGCTCTATATTGGGCCTCCACTCCCCCCATCTTTTCTCCACACAGCAGCCAGAGAGGCTTTAAAATATAAATCAGCTTCTATTTCTTCTGGTCTCCAGATGCTTCAATGGCTTCTTTTCTTGTAGACTAAAATACACTACAGGATCCTTCATGCTCTCATCACTTATCACTCTTCCCCCGGCTCACTCTGCTCTGTCACACTGGCCTCCTTGTAGCCCCTGAAACACACCGCACTCCTGCCCTAGGACCGTTCCACCTGTCCTTTACCTGGAACGTTCCTCCCCCGCACAGCCACAGGCTCACTCCTCCACTCTTTCTAGTCTCTGCTCAGATGTCACCTCTTCAGAGAGGCATTCCCTCGCACCTTAGCTTGCAGCCCGCCCCCCACAAGTTGTCCTCTTTCTCTGTAACTTTTTTTTAAATTCAAAATATCACTACCTGACATTACATTCTACAACTTAATTTATTTATTGTCTGTCTCTTCCACTAGAATACAAGTTTCACGAGGCCAAGCACTTAATACAATTTGTTTATTGCTGTATCTTAGGCTCAAAGTTAACAATAAATATTGGTTACATTAATTAGTCAATAAAATACTTCTTTTTTTTTTTTACAAGGAAGTTGGTTGTTAGGTAAGGTCGTTCACAATCTGGGACTCCTGAACTCCTAGATATCTTTGAAGGTGGCAGTTTTCTGAATTTCTAAAGATCTGGTCAGACTACAAGTTACTTACAGGGGGATGGTTCATTAATGGATATATCTCCAGAACCTGGGATAATTCCTTGAATACACTGAGCACTCAATAGAGATACCCGTATTATAATTAACCGGAATGAAATTGGCAATGTGGCAAAGCAAAGTCTTTGTGATGGCAGCATATCTGAAAGGCAGAGGAATACTGAGAAAGTTTATGTACAAGGACAATAATCACACCTTAAAATTATATAATGTTTGTTAATAACACTGTTATGGACTGAATTGTGTCTCCGTGCCCCACCCCTCCCCCTGTAGCCCTAACCCCCATTATGACTATATTTGGAGATAGAGCCTCTAAGGAAGTCATTAAGGTTAAATGAGGTCATAACAGCGGAGCCCTAATCTAATAGAACTAGTGTCCTTATAAGAAGAGGAAGAGACAGGTGTGCACAGAGAAAAGGCCATGTGAATACACAGTGAGAAGGCCAGTATCTGCAAGCTAGGAAGAGGTCTCGAAAAACCAGCCCCTCTAGCACCTTGATCTTGGACTTCCAGCCTCCAGAACTGTAAACAAATAAATTTCTGTGGTTTTAAGCCACCTAGTCTGATTTCAGTCACTATGAGTGGTATCATCTTAGAAGGTGAAGGACAATGGAAGGAAGACAAGGAAGACACCCCATCCCGTGTTTTGGGGGTGGCTTCAGATTCATTGTTTTATGTACTATATGGGAAGATATCTGTGAAATAGAATTGTATCTCAGTTGTAAATAATCAATAGATTGGTTCTCTTTCATTCAAATAATGTTCATAATTTAAAAGTCCTGGAAAAATAAATTCACAATCAAATTTTATATGTGCAACTACATTGATACAAGTTAAACCTCAGTAATGGGATAGCTTGTTCATTTTTTAAAGTGTTATGGAAACATAAAGGACCTTGGTCTGTCAGAATTTTCATTAAAAATAATACTTTGGCCAAACCAAGATTCCCCACAGTAATAACCTACATACAGCCATATTCAGTGACTAAATTGTGTTTATGCTTTTCTTAAGCAATGGCATTCATTTTGACCGTTTATCTAAACAAAATGTGGCAAACAGCAATAGAAAAGACAAACGTAACCCTGGGCTACATTTGCAATCAATGCCCAGAGCTGTGGCATTAGCTTTTGGAAGAGTACTTAAACACTGCCACACAGTGTCCAGCTGTGTGTTCTGCCCTTGGTCTCAATGGAAGTCTGAATTACAAGCACTACCAGGTTCACAAGATTGTTAATTCTGCACAAACACCAAATGGACTTCAAAAAGGGAAGTATAAAAATCTTAAGACTCTAATAGTGTATCCTAGCTAAAATTCCATGAAACACATGATTGTACTTGTGACAAAGTGGTCCTTTTTTTTTTTAACATCTTTATTGGAGTTTAATTGCTTTACAATGGTGTGTTAGTTTCTGCTTTATAACAAAGTGAATCAGCTATACATTTACATATATCCCCATATCTCCTCCCTCTTGCGTCTCCCTCCCACCCTCCCTATCCACCCCTCCAGGTGGTCACAAAGCACCGAGCTGATCTCCCTGTGCTATGCGGCTGCTTCCCACTACCTAGCTATTTTACATTTGGTAGTATATATAAGTCCATGCCACTCTCTCACTTCGTCCCAGCTTACCCTTCCCCCTCCCCATGTCCACTACTGGGCATATACCCTGAGAAAACCATAATTCAAAAAGAGTCATGTACCACAATGTTCATTGCAGCTCTATTAACAATAGCCAGGACATGGAAGCAACCTAAGTGTCCATCGACAGATGAATGGCTAAAGAAGATGTGGCACATATATACAAAGTGGTCTTTATGAGCATGTTTACTGTTAAAGTAGAAGCCCTGCCAGAAAGACTTTATATATAATGTATTAAACTTATTAATGTTTGAGCTTTTTATTTTACAAATTTCATAACATTTTCTATTTATCAGTGCTAATTTTATGTGATGGTACATAGGACCAAGTTCTCTAAAAGAATTTGTTCATATAAAAGTATATTTGCCTCGGGAATTCCCTGGCGGTTCAGTGGTTAGGACTTGCCACTTTCACCGATGTACTTCGAGTTAGGAATCATGTTTAATTGAGTTTTGTTTTTCCTGTAACTGGTAAAAAAGGATATATGGAGGAAATGCTTGTTGAATGAATTAGTAAATGGATAATCAAGCACAGTTCAGAATTTTAGAAAGAAATTTCTAGAGAATACCAGATCATACAGCTACTGTTTACTTCTAGTTTCCTCCTTTTCTGAAAATAACATGTAGATGGACAGATTCAAAACTAGTTGTCAGTTTTAAATCCTTCTTTATTCAGCAACGTCATCCTCAAGAGAAATAAATGTACTAAAATGAAATCCTTGTTTAATCTAATTACCTTGATCAGAAAAATTAAACTAGGATGTGCTACTCTTTGCTCTTATGTGGTCTTTAATTTAAATAAAATCTGGCATAAAGCATTTCTCTTTGTGCATGCAACATAAACTCAGTATTAACTCATTTTATTTTTCATTCATTTAAATACTGAAAACCTCTATGGTAAGAGAAGATCAGATGTTGGAGAAAAAAATAGTACTGACTGGTCTTTTGAACTCATGATCACTAACTTCAAGTGATGCCTAGCTGTCCTACTCTGTCTAGTCAATTTCATCCTAAAAGATTACACTGGACCTGCTTCTTTCTCTTCAGATCTTTAATATCTCCTGCCCCTCCTCAATCTCAGCTGCTCATGTCACTGGGGTAAAAATCACAAAGGGATTTCCACAAGTGCTCACCACTAAGCTATCATCTTACCTTCATTTGTGTTCCTGCTCTGCCTTCCCACCTGTTTTAGTCCATTCAGGCTGCTATAACAAAGTACCACAGACTGGGTGGCTTAAACAAAAGTTCATTTCTCACATTTCTGAAAGCTGGAAGTTCAAGAACAGGGTGCCAATATGGTCAGGTTCTGGTAAAGGGCTTCTTATGGGTTGCAGACTGCTGACTTCTTGCTGTGTCCTCACATGGTAGAAAAGATGAGGAATCTCTCCAGGGTTCCTTTTATAAGGGCACTAATCCCAATCATGAAGCCCCACCCTCATAACCTAATCACCCCCAAGGGCCCCACCTCCTAATTTAATCACCTTGGGGATTAGATTTCAATATATGAACTTGGGCACCAACATTCAGACCACAGCACCACCATATTGGGTAAACTGTCTGTGCTCCCATTTAAGGCCAACTCTTCCACTTGTCCTCTGGACCTACCCTCTCTCCTACTCAAGAACGTGGCTCCACAACTGTACAATCTCTCTCCTACATAACCCATTTTCCCCTCTCTACTAGATTATTACCATCAGTATACAAACATGCTATAATATATCCCATCTTAAAATAAAAAACAAAAACAAAAAAACCTTGATAGAACCACCCTCTTTAGCCACCAGCCCAATTCTTTGCTTCTCTTTACAGCAAAACTCTCTAAATTTATATCCACTATGATGATTATAATTTTTTTAAAGCAAAAATGTTGGCAAGGATGTAGAGAAATTAGAACCCTCATACACGCCTGGTAGGAATGTAAAATAGTGCTGTCACTGTGAAAAACAGTTTGACAGTCCCACAAAAAGTTAAACATAGTGTTATCAAATGACCCAGCAATTCCACTCCAGCAATGTACTAAGAGAACCGAAGACATTTGTTCACACAAAAACTTGTACATGGATGTTCACAGCAGCATTATTCATAATAGCCAAAAAATAGAAACAACCCAAATGTCCATCAACCAGTGAATGGATAAACAAAGTGTGGTATATACATACAGTGGAATATAATTTAGCCATAAAAAGGGATGAAGTATGGATGCATGCTACAACAAGGCTGAACTCTTAAAACATGCCAAGTGAAAGAAGCCACACACAAAAGACCACATGTTGTAGGATTCCTTTTATATGAAATGTCCATAATAGGCAAATCCATAGAGACAGAAAGTAGATCAGTGGTTGCAAGGGACTGAGGGGAATGAGGCATGTTGCCAATGGGTAAGGAGTTTCTTTTCTGGGGGATGAAAGAGTTCTGGAATTAGTGGTTATGGTTACATAACCTCATGAGTATACTAAAACCCACTTAGTTGTATACTTTAAAAGGATGAATGTTTTGCTATGTACATTATATCTCAATTAAAAAACTCCTCTAATTTGCCCAAACCTACTATCTTGACATCCTCTTTTCTTATTTTATTTTTCTTGAGTCTATTCCAGTCTGGTTTTCATTCCCAGTAACCCATGGAAACTGCTATTGTTGATGTCAACTATGCCCTGTTGTTTTCTGTACTTTTAATCAAAACATTTTCACAGAATGTCAAGGAAAAATAGTTAAAAATTCCTTTAGTGAATGAATTTGTCCTCATGACAGAGGATTCTGAAAGTTATAGAAAGGAAGCTAAAGGTGTTCATTATGGGCAGGATTTTATCTTTGCATTCTATAGTGCATAATAAGGTGTGAGATTATGCATTTTTATAGTATAGCTGACTGTTCTGGGTGTCTGTTTAAGGGGAGCATATGTTAGGGTTAAAAGCCTTTTGAACCCTATTCCCCAAATCCTGCAAGTGTTTTCTTCCTTCCAATCAAGTAAAGCTATTTACCATCTCAGTGTATTCAGTCAGCTTTTGAAAGGTAGATTCAGTATTTCTGACAAACTAGGACCCTGCTGCTTGATAAGCAGATGTTCACATTCATGGTTCCCCATAATCTGCCCCAATTCTACATCTCCAGCTTGATCTTCCAAAATTCCACACCACAAACTCGTTGCTCTAGCCAAGCTGGTTTGTTTTCTGTCCCCAAGTTATAAAATGGGCAATTCTATTTCTATCATTTTGCTAAGAACTTTGTTCCTGTCTAAAACATTCCCTTCCTTTCCAGAATTCCCTGGTGGTCCATTGTTAGGACTTGGCGCTTTTACTGCCATGGGCCTGGGTTCGATCCCTGGTTGGGGAACTAAGATCTTGTAAGCCGCGTGGTGTGGCCAATAAATAAATAAAATAAAATAAAATATTTCCTTCCTTTCCCTCTGCCTGCTCTTCAAGATTTATTTGAGAGTCTATGCCATTTGCTTATTCAGTAAACATCAGCTGAGTGCCTTCCATATGCCATGTACTGTCTGGCATACTGGGGTACAATAAAAACAAGCCTGTCCTTATGTAGTTTATATTCTAGCAGGAAAATGACACACTACAAAATGAATTAAAACATTATTACAGTTGTGATAAATGCTAAAAATATGAGGCACAGGAAAATAGGATAACCTATAATGGGGAAAATTAACTGGTCTGGGGGATCAGAAAGGCTTTCTCTCAGACATCATTGCTTTTTGGAAAACAATATGGCAATATATTAAATCACACAAAAACTTTAACCCAGAAATCCCACTTTTGAGACTTTATCATATAACAATAAAAGTACCAGTACTTAAAGTGTGACTCTGACTCCTAGTAAAGTTGCAAGCATTATAATGTATAATATCCCACAAAGCCAGGCTGCCCAAGAGGTCAAATCTCCAAGCCAGACTGGTGGATTGAGGAAAGCAAATGCAGGTAACCCAGTAAGTCATTAGAAAATATTCAGGTGGGTGGACTCATCACGAGATGCTTAGAACATTCCAGATAAATCAGATTTAGGTCCAATCGCATAATACAAAGTATCCAGCACCTGAAAGCTTGCTATAAGGTCCTGATGGAAGTCTCCCAGTAAAAGTTTATCCATTAACGGGGTTTGACGAAATGGTTGTTGAACATGGGGGCGATGGCTAGTTCTGGCTACCTGGAGCACATTTTTCTTATTGGCCAAACTGGCTGATATGTATGGTCCTTTGCCTATGGGAGGCAAATTGCTGTATGAGATCCTGTTCCATTGGTAAAACATCACAGTTGCATTGCATTGTACCTTGAAGCAAAGCTCACCTGTTGTTAGATTGAGGACAGAATAGTTTACCTTTACATAGGGCAAGACAAGTGCTGAGTCTCGTGAGATAATATCTGTAATTATTTGGTTGTTGAGCCAAGGTTGCAAAAATTGAGTATGGTCAAGTAAAGGCTGTGAGAAGCTTGAGGGAGCAGGACACAGAGTAGATTGCGTGACATGTATCCTTTGAAAAGGAAGTCTCTTACAGAATCAGTAGTGTAGCCTTGTGCAGTATTTCTCCGTTTTCTATGCTGGACCCATCGACATTCTCGTTATTACATTGCCTCTGACTGTGCCTTTACTGAAGTCAAATTCCTTGTGCAGGTCTTATAACCCACAGACGTACAGTTAGTTATGGTTCCTCTGATGTTCAGGTGGGTATGGCCGAGACGGCTCATCTGATTGAGGAGCAGAGCTCTACTGAGCAAAGGTGTGCACTGAAGAGTTATATTGCTGTGCAGAGTAGAGCAATCCTCAAACAAGCAATACAGGTGGCCATTAGGCATGGACACAAATGTCACATTCTTAGTTAGGCAGAGGCACCGATCAGTCCTTATATTGTAATGACACCACTTTTGTGGGTTATTGGGAATGCTATTGACAGGTACACATCTGGATTTGTGTGCTGTTTGCTTGCTTTTCCTGGCTTCTGAGTAGACACCCAAAAGCCAAATGACATGGTACAGGAGACTTCCTAACACCTCTCGATGGTGGCTGCAATGGGGACACGGTGGTCAGCTTCCATGGTGATACTGTAGATAACATCCTCCTGTGATAAGTCTTCATGGCAGGAAACAGCTGTGTCAAGCTGCTACATCGAGGGGTGCCTCCTGAATAGCATTGCAAGTCTGGTATTTCCATGCCAGAGCTACCAACCCAAGAAACATTCATCTGGAGGAGCAGTAACAGCCTAGTTATAGTGAGGCTCAGTAATCACAGGCGGTGGAGTGGCGAGCCCACATGGGGTGATGTTTGAATCAATGGCAGGAGTTCCTTGGGACATCTTGGAAGACAGGAATGTCACATCAGGCTGGAGTTTATTGATCTCTGTGTTAACTGCCTTGAATGCTGCACTGGTTGACTGTAGCTAATGATTCTATAGCAGCTCTAACAACAGAGATGTCTCATCTCAACTCATCTCTGATCTAAGATCAATGAATATGTCTTCTGCGTCAGAATTCCTCTTTGCAGCTCTCACTCTCTAGATGAGCTCCGTGGTTGCAAGTTCATCTTATCCTGTCGTCTGAGAGAGCTAAGCTTACTTCCTGAGCTACTATCTCAGGTACTTTGGAAGTAACTCCTCCAGTAGTGCTGGAGTCTTCATTGCAATCAGCTGCTCCAAGCTGTGTACCGGACACGGTTCTGTTGACCTTGAAACATGTATTAAGAGCCAGTGGAGTAGCTCCACTCTGCAACTGTTCTTATGTTTTTGGAATCTGACTTTGGTTCCAAAGCATAGTTTTTAGTGGTGGAAAAACAGGATACCACATGAATGTCCATGAATAAGCAATAAGGGATAAAAGATTAATTTCTGGTTTTTCTAGACAATGGAATATTAGATAGCTGATTGGAAATAAATTAGATCTAAATGGTTTGTCTTAAAGGATATTGATTATAAGAACAAGTTTCAAATCAGTTTGTTTAGAACGAGCCCATATTCATAAAAAATACCATATGCTTGTATATTTGAAAGAGTTTGAAAATGTTAACGTTGGTTACTTCTAAGTTATGGGGAAGAAGAATGGGGACCTCTTTTAGAGGATTCCATACTTCTAGGGAATGGACTATTAGCTTTTACTTTATATATCTTTGGATTTCCTCACCTGTCACAAAATTAGCTGTTATTAAAATTAATGAAAGAATTTAATTTTGGTAGGGGAAAGGACTACTAAATTTTTCTTAACCTATCCTACACCATCTAATACAGTAAACATTCTATAAATATTTATGGAAGGAGATATGGGGGAGGAGGAACAGGTTAAAATATGTTTCACAGTGCTAAAAAGATAACCCTTAAAGCATTAATTGTATGATGAAGCATTGTAGAACCTCTAAATGAACAGTAGGAGGGAGGAAGAAAGAGATACTTGATTAGGCTGGCAGAATAAAATGGGAAGAAGTGAAAAAAGCAAAGTATTATAAAATAAATAATAGGCACCAATGGAAAAGATAAGATCAATATTGCAGTTACTCCAATAAATGTAAATGGGTTGAATTTACCTATCGAATGACAAAATCTTTCATACTGGGTGTAAACACTCAGGTAGGTGTTATTCACCTAACTAGATGTTGTGTACCTTTCAAAACACATAAAACAAAGTGAACCTTTAATAAAACGTGGTCTCGGGCGGCCTTGGCCTGCACTGGCTTGCAGCAGGATTTTGGTGTCCGGCCTGAGATTGAGGTTGGGCAGCGGTAGCGAGAGCACTGAATCCTAACCACTAGACCACAAGGGACCAGTGGCCTGGGACAAGGCCCTGGCCCATCAGCTGTGTAGAAATGAAGTTCCACATGGAGACGGAAAGTAGTGAAGCAAGTAAACTGTTTATTAGGAGGAAAAAGACTACAGTACGTGCGGATAGACACACGGGCGGGCTCAGAGAGAGAGTCTTGCCCTCCTGGCAGTTTGAATCACTTTTATGGGACATTTCCTCCGGGTTTCCCTTGACCAATCATCTTGCTTTGCCTGGTTCTGAGTCCGTATTTGGTACCTCTCACCATCCTCCCCTGTGTGCGTGTGCCTCTGTTAGCCAAGATGGATTCTAGTGAAGAGGCCTATGGGTAGTTGGCATCACTTACTATGAGGTGGCACCCCCTCCCTTTTTGAACTCCAAGGAACCTTTCTGTGCATGTGTAGTCGGTGAAGTCTCCTTGACTTCAAGAATGAGGAATACGTGGTCTTTTATCTCTTTTCTGGGCAGGGCCCAGCCTCCTCCATTATCCTGCTTTTATGGAGTTTCTGCTATTATGGAGTTTCTGTCCACAGGGGAGAAACTGTTCAGCCTGGGGCTCATCTATCTTCTGCCTCAGAAGGATACTATTTGCAAGCCACAAGTACCATCAAAATATTTTAGAATACACCTAGCAAGACAAGTACAAGATGTGTATGGAAAAAAGCTACAAAATTTTGGTGAATGTATTAGTTTTCTATTGCTTCAGTAATAAAGAGCCACAGACTTAGTGACTTAAATCAATCCCAACTTATTATCTTACAGTTCTGTAGGTGACACGTCTCACTGAGGTAAAGTCAAGGTGTCAGCAGGGCAGAGAGTGCATTCTTTTCGTAAACCTAGGGGAGAATCCCCAGCAGTGCTCCTTCAGGTGTTGGAGGAATTCACTTCTGAGGTCATTGGATTGAGATCTCTGTTTCCTTGGTGCTGCCAGCTGGGAGCCATCCTTAGCTCCTAGACGTCTCTCAGGGGTCCTTGTGGAGACCCCACATTTCAGAAGCAGCAATAAAATGTGGAATCCTTCTCGCGCTTTTAATCTCTCAAGTGATTAGATTAGGCCCACCCTATATAATCCAGGATAAGTGATTTCCTACCTACCTCCCAAGAAAGTAGCTTTTGTAAAAATACCTGCAAAGCAGCATTGACTTGCACAAGCAGCTCATAGGACTAATTCTCCTTACGTGGTTAGTTCATTCGATGAAAAATTATTTCAAGGCAATTGTCATGCTTTATTAACAACAATAAATATGTCTAAAATGTATCCTACTTATAAATCCCTGGAAATAAAACAGTCACCATTGTCTAATCCTTAGCACCAAGAACACTGTCCTCAGAATAGACATCTCAGACGTCATTCTGAACCTTTAGACTAACTTAAAGGTCAGCTATGAGTGCCCTCTGCATTCTGTCTCCACCTTTCTGACTTTTCCTAGCCAAAGCACGGGAGTGAAAAACGTTTTCTAAGATAATGCATTGACAGGCATCCTGTGACGTCCCGGGGAAGGCGGCCCGCCGGCCGGACATGGGTCAGGAGGAAGTGGCCAAGAAGGGTCCAGGGAGGCACAGCCCGAAGGGGAGGAAACGACCCAGTTAACATCGGCCAGGCACACAGTCCCAGAGTCAGGTGTAGCCGGCGCGAGGCCGCCTCGTTTCCACCCGGTTTCAGCCAAGAACACTAAATAGCCACAGGTTGCTACCCGGATGGAGCTGAGACTCCCCCTGCCCACCTTCCGTGCTAGGGCGCGCATGCGCATCCTGGAGGCCATTGGGCGAGGCGGAGGGTGGGGCTCGGGGTGGAGAGAGGAGGGGAGCGGCGGTTGGACGAGAGGGGAGCCACGCCCACCACGCAACGTCTCTGCGCAGGCGCGGGGCGCCAGTTTCTGGTATTTTCGACACGTCTGCCGCGCCCCCGTTCAGTTCGCTTTTGCACGTTGGACGTCGGAGGTAGGGGGCGAGAGTCAGCCGTTCAGGAGAAGCAGCGAAAAGCCTGTCTCCGTCCTTAACTTGAGAAGGAAGGCGTCCGTTGTGCCTTTATCTCCTTGAGTGAGGCGTCGACGGCCCGTGGTGGGTTTTCTGGTGACGGGGTGGCCCTGCGGTCGGCTACCTCAAGGCGAGCGTAGCCGGGCCCTGTGGGCCCCGCGGAGCGTGGACGGGGACGGTGGCGGGGCGGGAAGGCCGGCAGCAGACGGCGCCACAGCCCGGAGTTCCGTAGGCCGGGAGGCCCGTTTCTTTTTCGGCCCGAGGCTGCCCGCGCGGCTCACTTCGGGACTTCACTTGTATTTTGTTTCCTCTCGTTTGTTTTTAGGAACTGAGTTTTCGGGCAGGGGTCGTCAAAGCAAAGGAAGCTCGGAAGCTGCCGTCCGAGATGTCCAGCTACGTGAACGACCTGTGGCCGGGCTCGCCGCACAAGGCCTCCCCCTCGTCGTCGCGGTCGGGCCCGTCCAGCCGGCTGTCCTCGGCGTCCGGGAGCCGCTCTCCCCCGAGCTCTCCGTCCCGATCCATCGTCTCGACTCGGTCGTGGTCGCGGAGCCGCAGCCGCAGCCCGCCCCGGCGGAGGAGCAGGTCGAGGTCTCGCTCCCGAAGGCGCCACCGGAGGAGGTACCGGCGCTACTCGCGCTCGTACTCGCGGAGCCGCTCGCGCCCCCGCAGCCGCCGGTACCGGGAGAGGCACCACGGCTCCTCCAGGAGGTCCTACCGGTCCCTCAGCCGCCCCCGCTCCCGAGGCCGCTCGCCTTACCGGAGGGCCTACGCCTTCGCGCGGGACCGCCCTTACTACGGCTTCGGCCGCACCGTCTACCCGGAGGAGCGCAGAGGCTGGAGGGGGCGATCCCGGACCAGGTCGCGCAGCCCAACCGCATTTCGTCTGAGTGAGAAGGGTGAGTCGTCGGTCGTCGAGAGAGGCGTTAGGGGAAAGAGGAAGGACGTCAGTAGGTTAATAGTTAAAACTACACTGTAGTGGGCGCCCAGTTTTAAAATGGACGGCATGCTTTCCCCTTGGGAGTAACGCTGTGCACGTTAAATGGCTTGGTGGAGGGCGGTTCTGAGTGGAGCCTTGAAATTGTCAGGGAGTTAGTTATTTACCCACCGTGTGCTTTTACTTGTTGATCACTTAGGGATGCTTGTTTTTCTCAGCAAAATAAGTAGAGTTCTTTTTCCATCAATAGAAATATATCTTACATGTGGAAGTACCAGGTAAATGTGTAGATACTACTAGTTTAAAAGCACAAACATAGGGCTTCCCTGGTGGCGCAGTGGTTGGGAGTCCGCCTGCCAATGCAGGGGACGCGGGTTCGTGCCCTGGTCCAGGAGGATCCCACATGCTGCGGAGCGGGTGGGCCCGTGAGCCATGGCCGCTGAGCCTGCGCGTCCGGAGCCTGTGCTCCGCAGCGGGAGAGGCCACAGCAGTGAGAGGCCTGTGTACAGCAAAAAAAGCACAAACACAGTTTGTGAATTTTGAGTTTTCTGGAGAAATACTACAGGATAAATGAACACTTTCTGTTTCTTTTGTAGATCGAATGGAGCTGTTAGAAATAGCAAAAGCCAATGCCGCAAAAGCATTAGGAACAGCCAACTTTGACTTGCCAGCTAGTCTCAGAACTGTTTCTGTATCTAAAGAAACCAACCGTGGAACAGCTGTACTGAATAATGGTGCAAAGTCTGAGGTAAGTGTTTTAGATTTATCCAAACAAAATCTTCAGGAAACTACTACCAGAAAGATCTGATTAGCCATTTTTATTTGATTTGCCTTAGACTGCTTCCTGGAAAGGCTAGCTAAATATAATTTAAAATAACAGATCTGACAATACTAGATAGTCTCCCCCCGTGAAAATGGGAGACTAATGAACTTTATTTTCAGTTGACACAGTACTAATTACTTTCATAATTGTAGCTGGTACTTTGGTGATTTCTATGTAGTTACCAAGTTTTTCTAGCTAGTTTTTTACGGAGTATTTATCTGTAGCGCTCATTTGCAGCATTATGTTCCCACAAATTCTGTACTCAACATACAGTATAGTTTATCTGCTTTATTTCTGTCTTATAGAAATCATGAATGTGGTCTCCAGACATTGATGAAGAAAATCTGTTGGTAATTGATATATGCGCAAAAGCATCAGAGGTTTAACTAATTTGAAGTTTATGTTGACACACTGAAAACTTAGTTTTTTGTTGGTAGATCCCTATGCATGCTAGAATTTGGGACAGGTACTAAACTAAACAAAAGTGTACTTTGTAATGGTGGGGCATCTGATATAGATGTCCCTTTCATAATATATGCAATATATTCCAGATGTTTTGAGAGATTACAGAAGAAGAGGCCTGCTTCACTTGCAGATAAGTTTATTACAATTCTCCAGAAATGTGCAGCATAAAATTCATATCTTAAAGGTTTAAGGTAGTTAGGAATTGATAACACTCAGTTAACATAGGAAAGATGGGTTATCTCCTGTCATTCAGACCCAGATGTGGGTTTGCCTAAGTATTAGTGGTGGACAAAAAAGATCTTAGTTCAGTCGCTTTTTCAGACGGTTAGGTTCCCAACTGGATGGGCAAATGCCTTAGTTCTTTGAAACTAGGTGTTTTCTGGTATGACTTGACTTTCAAAGTTACTTGAATTTGCATCAGGGGGATACAATACTCCTTTATGGGGAAGAGTGTCTTAAGCCTATCATTGAATCAGTTTTGTTATGGGGAAAACTCAACAGAGTACTGTTATTTATTTTAGGATGTTAACTATTTGGTTACATCCAACTTGATTTGTGTCTCTACAAGTGAATTTGTAATACAGTTGGGCTGCTTTTTATACCTACAAGGGTATGGTTTTTTAAAATTTACTTTCTCTTACCTGTCTAGCTGTCGGATAAGTTAATAGAAGATGAAACAGAAAATCCCAACGAGAAGTCTTCCCAGCAAAAAAGCATAGCTTTTAGCTCTAATGTAAGTATTATCTAAGCATTGACCACTCAAAAACTGGCCTTAAACATATTTCTGTTATGTGGGTTTTTATTTTTGTTGGCTCATTGTTTTTATGCTGATAATTCGAGGCCTACTAAGCCGCTAAATAAATAGAATTAAAAAAAATTTTTTTGTATGGTTCTTACAAGTGACCAATATAATGGGCTCCTACTTTAATATCTACATTCTCAGTCTCAATATTTTGTCCTCCTTTTAATTATTCCTATTTTCCTTTTTAACTGGTAAAATATTCAAAAAACAAGTCTCAGAATATCCTGTAGTCAGAATATTTTAAAATGGGCTAAGGGCTTAATAAAATTTCAAAACTATTTTTAATACTTCACTACTGCAATAGTGACATGCCTTGCATATGTCTGATTTGATTGAATCAAGTTGCAAGTGCAGTCCGTGGCTTTGCATTTATTTGGTTGGTGTCTCTTTTAAGTTCTAGTCTTAAATGGAATTATTTAATGTATTTTGTAAAAAGCGAGTATTTTAAATATGTATAATAATATTTGTTTGGGAAGCTGACTTAAGAACTTGTTCTCTTACAGAATTCTGTAGCAAAGCCATTGCTTCAGAAATCAGCTAAAGCTACTGCTGAAGAGACCTCTTCAGGATCCCCAAAAATAGATAAGAAGAAAAGTCCATATGGACTGTGGATACCTGTTGAAAAGAACATCAATAGCTAAGGTTGCCTGAAATGCATTTTTTTTTTTTGCAAGTTTGTTTCCAGCATTATTCCATTCCTTTGAACCATTTAGTGATAATTGTTGCAATTACAGATGACAACACAGAAAGATGTAAATACTTAATATTTAAATATTAACATTTTAGATTTCTCTTGCAGATAGGAGATAGCACAAATGGACCAGAGGTTACGCACAGGTGGCATTCTTGTATATATACTTGTAAATGTTTTATATAATATGGATTGGTTATGTAGAAGTGAAATTTTTAAGACAAACAGTAATTGAACTGTTTGTATATATTTTATTAATAAATTTGTTTTTATTTTAGTTTCACTTTATTGTATATATTTTACATAATGGGTTTTTATTTAATGAAGAAGAATGAGGTGGTATCTCTTGTTTAAAGCCTTGCTAATCCCAGATCCAAATCCATGGACTGACAGCATAGGGCCCTGTGATCTTAGCTGAGAGTTTGTGAGAAATGTTGAATCTGAAATCTACCCCAGAACTGAATTAGAAGCTGATATGTAAAGTACTCCCGGTTGATGTAGATACTCATTAAAATTTGGGAAGTTTGGCCTAAGACTTAAAAGAATACTGGCATAGTGTTATCCTGGAAGAATTGAGCTTCACGGCAGGAAACTCAGCCAGAGAGGGGTTGAAACAGAATGCCTCACTGGGTTATAAAATCAGAGGTTTCGTTGCATTTTTTTCTTATTATATTTTAAAAAGTATTTATTGATTTGAAATTCTTCGTTGCTTCTTACTGTAGCTGGGAAAGACCTTAACTAAGCACATAAAAATTTAGAGATGAATGTTACACTTAACTGAAAGGTCTGGGCAGTTGGTTTAAACGTTAGCTGATTATGGATTTTTGTGGTTTTGCCTGTTAATACATTCTAGTGGATACCAAAACTAGGAGGATTTAAGCCAGTTTTAGATGGTCTCTCCAAGTGTTAATTTGACTTAATCAAATGTTTGGATTAAACATAAAATGCCAGCTTAATGAATTTATTTTGCCTATGTGCTAGGCTTTAGCAACAAAACATGTCTTGCTAGAACCTAAGCAAAAAATAAAAATCCTAGTAGATCAAAAACATGCATGAGGTTTTATTTTAGTGATGGGGGTGGGTACTATTGATTGCTTGAATGTTTCTCTTTTCTACTCCTTGGAATCTTGCCCTAATTTTGAACAGACTTTTAGTTTGGGAAAAAATGAAATAGACTTCCAATAGGCAGGGATAACAAGTTAGAGAATAGGATGAGGAGAATATTAGAGGCAAGACAAAAAACCTGGGAAAAGACAAACACCCAGAAATTAGACAATAGATGAGCAGGCTTAAGTCCTAAATTTTTAAGTAGAAGTTGACTTTAAAAAGATGGTGAAGAATCCTCAAGTGCAATGTAATACTGTATTAACTAAAGCTGTGCTGTCCAGTATTTTACCTGCATTTCCCATGAAGACAGCCACCAGCCACTGTGGCTATTGACCACTTGAGAAGTTGGCTAGTATGACTGAGGAACTGAATTTTAAGTAACCACTTACTGGAAAGTGCAGATAATAGAATACTTCTGTGGTAGAACATTGTATTGGATAAGAGCTGCTCTTAAATTTGACCCTATGAAAAATTTAAATGTACAAATTTAGACTTGGATATATACATTCCTGGACATATAATTTCTATTCCTATAGTAAAGCTATAGAACTCAAGGATTTCCTTGTAAGGGAGACTTTTGCAATGAATTGAGGACATAATGCTAAGATCATTTTCACCTTCACTTAGCTGGTAACAGAAAAGCACCTGCTTTGATTATGACCTTATGTAAGAGGTTTGGCTAGTTGCTATGGATATGTGCCACTTCTGAGATTTCACTTCTACAGTGGTCTTTTCCTTCAGCCTTGAGACTTGCCTATTTTCCCTTTATTAGTTCATTTTCTTTTTACTACCCAGTATCCTGAAAAGAATGTACACTTTCTCCATTTTTTTTTCATAATAACCCCATGAAGTCCTGTCAGTCCTTGTCTAACCTGACCTTGTCGTTTGTGTGTGGCCAGGACAACTGTGCTCAGTCTCTCCTAGGCTTTGTAACACAGAAGATAACTCGTTGTGCATATTCCCAGACTGCCTGTCATTACATAAGTGGGATGCAGTTGCCCAGGTGTGATACCACGTCATTACATAACCTGTGGACAATATAGCAAACAGGCGCTGATAGTGAGAAATTGTACCAAGAGACTAGATTTAGTGCTGTCCAATAGAAAGGAGAGCTTCAATGAAAAGTAAAAAGGTGAATTCGTTTTTTACCCCAGTAGATGTTAAAATATTTAAACATATAATGTAGAAAAGTGGTATTTTACTTTTTTTGGGTAGGTGTTGTGATTCAGTGTGTACTTTACACTTAAAGCACACCTCAATTTGCCCTAGTCACATTTCAGATGATCACTAGTGACATATGGTGGGTGGCTACCATTTTGGAAAGCACAGCCCTAGATCGTAGGTTCAGGTGTGTAATGCTTTGCTTTTTTTCTAGAGAAGCCATGATTACTGAACCAACCACAGCATGCTGTCCTTTGGTTTTCTTTGCTGAAGCACTTATTAAGCTTACCTAGCAAAATAAAACTTGTTCTTATGCGGGCTCACTTTTCACTATTTCTTCACGGAGTCCTTTCTCAAATTTTTCTGTCATTCAGGCAGATTTCCATGCATTTGTCTTCTTTTCTTTGACCTCTTCCATTATCTACAGTGGCTTTTTGTCCTTTGCCCACTGTTAGGATTCTATCCTTAGCCTACTCCCTCTACAAGCTCTTTTGCTAATTTCCTCTACTCTGTCTTTAACTACCATCTACTAACTGAAGAGTATCAATTTCTGAACTCTAGTTTCCAAAGCTTGCCTCAGCTCTTCAAAATGAACCTTTCCCATACTGGGCTAATTACAGTATTGCCTGTTTGAATTAGTGGCTTTTACCATCCACCTAGTCACCTTCAGAGTAGTCGTCAGATCATACTGACATCTGTTTTTTTGGTTGGCTATTGGGAGCACTTTTCTCCTCTGGGGAAATCCTATTTGTCCTTTAAGCCCAAGTCAGTATGATGTCTTTGAAGACCTATTAATTTTTCCTTCCCCTCCTTTTCCCTTAGTAGAAAGGTATTATTAAATGTTTCTTTGAAAATACAGGAGAAGAAAAAAACTACTGGCATGTTATTACTCTTGATAAGATTGGGCAGCATGGGTGTGTATTTGTGTCAAATTATTTTAAAAAATAAGTAAAATTACCACATCTGTTCCCATTCCCAGCAGCAATCACTGTAAATAGTATGGTGCACATCCTGGATTTTATTTCTATGCCTGTACAAACCTCTTTATATAGGTAAGAGCATCTTTTCATGTTAGATCTGTCTCATTCTGTAGTTGTATGACTGTACCACAATGTTAAAATTTCGCTATTCACAGTACACTGAATATACCTTTATTATTAGCATTTATATTACCATCTTTATAAACCCGTCATTAGCTAAATCGGAGCTTCCTACTCGTTGATCAATAAGTGTGCCCATCTTATACTGATCTCAAGCCTAGGCATGTTTTTATTCACGTAACATGGCACAATCTTCACTTTCATGGGATACTCCTGACTTCAGGTTTTCTATCCTCTGTTTCCCATAATTACTACTAAAATCGCATGTCCTAATTTTTTAGTTACAGTTGAAATAAGGTTAGAATTCCAGTTAGCCTTTAAAAAAAAAGATTGTATTATGTGTATTTTAATAATATTTTCACCAAGTGTTTTAACTTACCTTCTTCCAAGGGATATTTGCTTTTTGAAGGATGGCATATTTGTAAAATGCTACTGGAGAATCAGTCTCCCACCCTCTATGCTTGCCCCATAAATGCACCTGGGCCATGGGATACAACATGGGACAGGCAAGCACCTGCTAATTGTGACCTCTTGGAGCAGGGAGGGATTAGGTTGAATTTCCAGTGACCACTGCCTGCCTTTCACTACCTACCATAGCTTATAAGAAGAATTAGTGCCATTTTAGCAACTCACCTCTGAAGCTCCCAAGTTCAACTCCAGGTCAAGTCAAATGTATGACAGATTTCAGCATGATGATGACTTGTGTTCGTATCTAAGGATTTTAAGCCTAGCAGAGTGCACACATTAAGCACACACTTCAAACACAGAAATACGAGACATTTTTCTAAAACAAATGAATAATAAATATATGAAAATACACAGATTTGTAGAACATGTCTTTACAAATTATAAAAGGAAAGAGTCCTGATTTACTGGTACAATTTGGCAGAACAGTTCCTGAAGGGATTAGACAGCTGTTCCTCTTTCCAAGTTCTGTTTAATTTCAGCTGTGTATTTCCCATAGAATCTTTCTGCCTTCTTGTTGAATTTGGCATTCCTTTCGTTAATGTAGTCGATATCTGCATCATCATTATAGGGACGTCTCCGGCTGTATTTGTCTCGTTTCTCAATTCTTTAACGGAAACAAATATACAGAATTCAAAGCGGCATTCCTTTTTTTTTTTTATTTTTTTAATTTATTTTTGTGTTGGGGCCTCGTTGCTGTGCGCGGCCTTTTCTCTGGTTGCCGTGAGCAGGGGCTACTCTTCATTGTGGTGCACGGGCTTCTCGCTGCGGTGGCTTCTCTTGTTGCAGAGCATGGGCTCTAGGACCGCGGGCTTCAGTAGTTGTGGCTCGTGGGCTTAGTTGCTCTGCGGCATGTGGGATATTCTCGGACCAGGGATCGAACCCATGTCCCCTACGTTGGCAGGTGGATTCTTAACCACTGTGCCACCAGGGAAGTCCCTCCTTTTTGTTCTTAATAGTTAAGCCTGAAAGCAATATCTTTAGAAAGCATCCTACAAGGATATATGTTCAATGAGCATTCTTCTTGAATTTAATCTTAACAGTATCATCAGATGATCTGGTCTGAAGTTTGGGAAATTACCCGGGTTCACGCTGAAATATGAGTGGTCACATATTACGTTGAGAGAATTTTTATACGTACTCTGTAGATTCTGCCTAGTAGTTACCCCATTCAAAACACATATAAGCAACATAAGTGTCCATCGACAGATGAATGGATAAAGATGTGGCACATATAAATGGAATTCTACTCAGCCATAAAATGAAACGAAATTTGAGTTATTTGAGGTGAATGGACCTAGTGTTTGTCATACAGAGTGAAGTCAGTCAGAAAAAATACCGTATGCTAACACATATGGAATCTAAAAAAAAATGGTTCTGATGAACCTAGGGGCAGGACAGGAATAAAGACACAGATGTAGAGAATGGACTTGAGGAGGAGGGTGGGGTGGGGGGAGGGTAAGCCGGGACGAAATGAGAGAGTAGCATTGAAATACATACACTACCAAATGTAAAACAGCTAGTGGGAAGCAGCTGCATAGCACAGGGAGATGAGCTTGATGCTTTGTGACCACCTAGAGGGGTGGGAGAGCGAGGGTGGGAGGGAGACGCAAGAGGGAGGGAATATGGGATATATGTATACATATAGCTGATTCACTTTTTTATACAGCAGAAACTAACACAACATTGTAAAGCACTTATACTCCAATAAAAATGTTAAAAAAACCACACACATATAAAAGTGGTGGTGAATGGGACCATTCTTCAAACTAATAACTCAAATGTTCCTTAACTTCAGTCCAGTTGCTACACTTCAAGACCATATAGTTAATTTTGTTATTAAGCATGAATCACTACTAAAACTTTAGGCTGCATTTGTAGTACTTACTGCTTTTCCAAGTCTACGACCATCCTATCAGTTTCCTCTGTGGAAGGCACGTGTGTTCCGTGAAGAAGACTGTTAGATGTTGGGTAGAACTCCTCTCCACTGAAAAAGAGTGAAGTGGTGAGTAACACAAAAAAAGATCCTATACCTTCAGAACTGGACAATGTTTAGTGGTCAAAAGTGGAAAACTCTGAGATACTTGATTTCAAAGAAATAGAATTCAGACCAAAAAATATATATTTAAGAAATATCTACTCCTGGGACTTCCCTGGCAGTCCAGTGGTTAAAACTCCATGCTTCCACTGCAGGGGGCATGGGTTCGATCCCTGATCTGGGAACTAAGATCCTGCATGCTGTGTGGCCAAAAAATAAACCTCCAAAGCCCAAATGAGTTAGCTGAGGACCACAGGTTAATGGAATTAACGAAGTTCATACAGTAGGAGAGCTTGAGTAACATGCTCAATTGAGGGCACAATTTACAGCCCTCTCCACTATCTACACTATCACTATTAAAAGTCTTGATCTTTAGCACAGTACCTGTCTTACATAATTAGGTAAGGAGTGTAGTTTACCATTGTTTACTGTGCATGACGAAAGAAAGTATTACTGTGTCCCTTACCTGTGGATAAGGGTAATAGCAACAGTAATAATCAATGATAACAAATAATAGCCAATACATATACAGTGCTTTCTATGTGCCAAGCACTGATTGAGGGCATTGTATGAATTTATTTAATCTTGATAATAACCCTGTGAGGTGGGCACTGTTGTTATTCCCTATTTACAGATGAGAAAACAGAGAAAAATAGTGTGACACAGCTACTAAGTGGTGGAGCCGGGACCCAAGGCCAGGAAGCAAAGCTCCAGAATCAGCACTCTTAAATTCAAGGCCTTTCAGTAACATACATAATGTATGCTTTTAAATCACATCGACTTACTGCTTTTCTCTCAGTCTCTCATATGTTTCCATGTCAGGTCTGATCTGCTTTGTCAACCTATGATACTGGTGTAATTGGGCAGCAGCATAATCTGAAAAAATGAGAACCCATACTATTTTAGATGTTGGGTGGGGCATTATTAGACTTGTTAAATGGGCCATTAATAGGCCCATTCAATAAAGTAAAAGCCATTTTTACCTGAAAATCCCAGATTGGGGTTTTTCCTCCTCTTTTTCCTCTCCCATTTTTCTGCATCTTCTGCACTGATCTCGAGCAACTTCACTTTCTTATAGTCTTCCCCTCTTGCTGTACATTCCTAAAACGAGGGGAAAAAACATTAGCTTTATTGCCTTATACAATTCCTTAATTCCTTTCAAATCAAAGGCCTAAAGACTGCCATCAAGACAGTTAAATGGCCAGTTTACAAAGAAAATTGTGGAATCTGCTATATCTGTAAGAAATAATACATCTATAAAACTGACACCAAAGATAGCTGTGGGGGACACATTCGATGTCCATCAAAATCCTTTCTTGCCTCCTTTCTGGGCTCATGGCCGCCCATTTCTCAACGTCCCTTGCAGCTGCATCAGGCCAGGTGACTTGGGCTGCTCAACTGGGAACTGATACAGGAGAGACTCATGAGCTTTATCTTTTCTTATTGCTGGAGCTTTTGTTACTGTAGCTTAACCTTTTACCCTAATATCCATTGTGTGGCTGTAACTATGTGCCAGGCAGTGTTGTAAATGTCTTCCGTATTTTATTCTCAAAACTCTCTAAGGTACAGATGAGGAAACCAGAGCTGGAATGTTTAATGCTTAACTACCATGCAATATACTGCCTGAACAAAACACAATATAATATTTGAATCCACAGCTTATGAAGGTGGCAGGAGTGTACTTACTTTTTCTTTTCTTTTTCCTGCAATTCCCATTCCAAATGAGCTTTCTTAGCTTCCCAATTTGCAGGTAATTTAAGTCTTTTATCTTCCTCCACAACTTCCTGGTGATTTAATTTTCGAGCTTCATTCTACCACCAGGACACAAAGTTTGTCAGCAGAGGTATGGAAACATATCCAAATAAATGTTACCTATCTTGTATGGTAGGCCATCCAAAATGGACTTCTGGATTTTATCCTGAAAGGTAGGGAGCCACTGGAGAAGTTTGTGTGAGAGTGTGTTTGTACTGAAGAGATTTCATGTAGGGGGAAGAGAGGTAAACACCAATATCTATACCTTTACGTATTATTTTACTGCCTTCAAGGAACCATGTGGTAAAGATGGAAAGAGCAATAGTTTGGGAGTAAGAAGGCCTGAGAAATATACTGATTTGACTACTCCCTAGCTGTGTGATGTAAGCAAGTCACTTAGGATTGGATTGAAACAGCATTTCCCAAAGTATGAGTTCCACTGTACAGAGGTACTCGAGATGATTTTAGATACTACTGAATGACACAGTCACATACTGAGAAAGTGATTCCATTTCTCATTCCTTTTTTAATTCAGATTGGGTTGAAGACAAAATTTCAGTTTTAACACCTCTAAAATCACCTATCTTAACTCCTCATTTAGTCTCCCTTTAAAAACAAACAGAGGGGGCATTCCCTGGTAGCGCAGTGGTTAAGAATCTGCCCGCCAATGCAGGAGACACAGATCGAGCCCTGGTCCGGGAAGATCCCACATGCCTCGGAGCAACAAAGCCCATGTGCCACAACTACTGAGCCTGTGCTCTAGAGCCTTCGAGCCACAGCTATTGAGCCTGCGTGCCACAACTACTGAAGCCTGCACTCTAGAGCCTGCGAGCCACATCTACTGAGCCTGCGTGCACAACTACTGAAGTCCACGTGGCTAGAGCCCATGCTCCGCAACAAGAAAAGCCACTGCAATGAGAAGCCTGCACGCTGCAACAAAGAGTAGCCCCCGCTCACCACTAGAGAAAGCCCACGTGCAGCAACGATCACCCAATGCAGCCAAAAATAAAATAAAAATTTATTAAAAAAATAAAAACACTGAGCAAGTGGACAGGTGGTCACACTTACAGTATAAACCATGAAGGTGGTATGAGAAGGACTACAATCTAATTCTCCTATTATCTATGAAGTTCAGAAAGTTTTAGGTGAGTTAGTGGCAGAGTTAGGCCAAGAACCCAAATTTCCTGATTTCTAGCTGGTTTTCTTTTCTACCTATAATATTGTAATTATCTCTTTAACCACAATACCATCAGCACACTCCCCAAATAATTCCTTGTTATCAAATATCTTGTCAGTGTTCACATTTTCCTGATGGTCTCATAAGTGTTCATTATTATTTTTACAATCTGAATTGGAATTCAGACAAGTCCCACATGTTGCGATTAGTCAATATGTATGTACACCTCTTAAGGTTTATTTAATGTATAGTTTCCTTTTCCATCTTTTTTATCCATTGCTTTTTTGAGGAGTGTGAAAATGACTGTGTTGACTGTCCTATTGTTTCCCAAAGTGGCATCTGCTAGTTGCCTCCCTATAATGTCCTATAACATATTTTTTGACCCCTGTATTTTCTGTAAATTGGTCAGTAGATCTAGTGGTTTCATCCAATTCAGGTTAGATTTATTTTTTTAAAAGATTTATTTATATTTATTTATTTAATTTTATTTTTGGCTGTGTCGGGTCTTAGTTGCGGCACGCGGGATCTTTGTTGAGGCATGCAGGATCTTTCGTTGTGGTGTGCGGGCTTCTCTCTAGTTGTGGCGTGCAGGTTTTCTCTTCTCTAGTTGTGGCGTGTGGGTTTTCTCTTCTCTAGTGGCATGCGGGTTCCAGAGCACGTGGGCTCTGTAGTTTGCGGCACACGGGCTCTAGTTGAGGTGTGCGAGTTCAGTAGTTGTGGCGTGTGGGCTTAGTTGCCCTGTGGCATGTGGGATCTTAGTTCCCCGACCAGGGATTGAACCCGCGTCTCCTGCATTAAGGCAGATTCTTTACCACTGGACCACCAGGGAAGTCCCCAATTCAGGTTAGATTTATTTTTAGCAAGTCTACTTATATGAAACTGGTGCTACATACTTCTATCAGGAGACACATAATCTCTGATTTTATCCTTTTTGTGATGTTCACAGCCACTGACTGTGATCCAGTGACTCATTAAAAACTGCAAAAGGGGGATGTTTGAATTATATCATTGCTTCACACATCATCCGGCCTCCTTTTTTTTTTTTTTACAGTATTTCAAGTGAATTAAGTATGTCCCACTAGTTTTTAGATTGCGTTTTTCTGCGCAAATAGAGATAACTACCATCCTCACACATACCTCTTGTCTCCAGCTGCCTGCTGACCTCCTATCCTAATGAGGACTTTTCCTTTGCTCTTGTTCCTACTGCTCTATACCACTTCCCCCAACTCCTTTACTTGTCTAATAATATCCTACCCATTTTTCAAGCAGCTTAGTTGTCACCTTAGTCTCTAGTTGTCAGTCTTCTTCTCTGCACTTCTGAGGCACTTTGTTCCTCCCTCTAACATACCATTTACCAAGTCGTGAAGTAATTATTGGTTACGGATCTGCCTCCATAACTGGACAGCAGCCTTACCATATTTACCGCTGTATCCACACCATCTGTTGATAGTTGGCTATAGCACACTAGAGGCCATTAGGCGAGGGGCTGTTTTTGGATGAATGACGCCAACTTGCTGCGTGACAACAGACAAGTTACTTTCCATTTCTGGTCCACGGTATCCCCCTCCATGAAAAGAAAGGTTTGACAGAATCACTTGAGCTGAGAGGAGGGTGCGGGGAGAGGATGCTTAAAAAAATACCAATGTCTGTGTTTAGAAACTGATCAAATCAGACACTCTGGAAGTGAGGCCTAAGCATGTCTAGCTTTTAAAAGGTCTCAAAGTGACTTCAGTGTGATTCCAGGTTGAGAACCACCGGGACCGAACTTTCATCTAGCTCTGCAGGTCTGTCACACGCGCTGGTGCGGCTTCCTCGTCGCTCCACAAACGCGCACGGGCCTGGCCACGTGACAGGTCTCAGCTGGACTCTGGGGCGACTCACCCACTTCAGGTGCAGCTCCCGGAATTTGCGCAGTCTCTGTTCGCGCTTCTGGGCGGCCAGCTCCTCGGCCGCCGCAGGGGGCTGCTGTTCCTCCGCGCCGTCTACCGGCACCTGTGGCGGAGGACAGGCTGGAGGCGGGGCCGGTTCGGCTTCTTCCCGGACGGCCCAGGTGATTCCCCGCGGTTCCCGACAGGCCGGGCGCCCTCACCGCCGACCCCGACCCCACAGCGTCTGCGCCCCCGTCTCTGCCTCCCTGGCACTACCTCTTCGTCTAGCCGCCGTCGTCTAGCCTACACTCCCAACCGTTGGGCAAGACCAGCCCCACCCACCTCCTCTGCCTTAGCCTTTGCCGCCATCACCCGGTAGCGCTTTTTCCCCAGACTTCCTGCGACAACTTTTCCGAGTCTCCAGCTCACTTCCGTCAGCCAGCAGCCACAGGTTTCGGGACAAAGCCCCGCCCCTTTCTGCTTCTCCAGCTGAGGAACCAATCCCTTGGGCTGTATCCGATTGGGCCAGGCTTGGGCCCAGGCGCACTGAGTGGAGACACGAGGGCAGCGCGGCGGAATCGTCTGAGGAAGAGGGGTAAAAGGAAGAAAACGCCACCAAAAGTGTGAGAAAGCAACCCAGAGCACAGATTGTGCCCATCAAGTGACCAAAGTAGGCCTACAGTCACCATCACAGCATCCTATCTTAATCTTTGCGTGGCGGTACAACGCCCGGTACAACGGAAGCTCCAAGAGAACAGGATCTATTTCTGTCTTGTTCACAGCGGATTCCCTGTGCCCCGAACTGTCTGAATGAAGAAAGGAAGGAACAAATTGACTGAGGGTACTTGGGATCTCTTCCTGAAGCATCTCCGAGATGCAGAAAGATTTCTTGGATTAATGTGAGATTTTGACTTTCTTCTCAGAATTCTGCATAGGACACCATTCTTCGTATATCTGTCCATTCATTCAGTAATGAACTGTATAACCATTCTCTATTTAACTCGTCTATTCTTTGGTTCATCATCTATGAAAAATAAATAATAATACAATACCCATGTTACAGAGTAGTTTGAGGACAAATTCGACAATATTTGTGAAATATTTGTGACTTGTGCCTGGCCCATAGCAAATGACCAATATACCAGTTGGGATTAGGTGTGTCCTCCTCCTAAGATGTCTTTAAATGTTTTTCTTCAGGGGGCCCTAACCTTCACCACCTTAAGGGTCAGTTTCCCCTGTTACAGCTTTTCATACCGTCTTCTTTGTGGTGCCTACATAAATAATTAAATTAGCGTGGAACTGACTGTTCAGTGCAGTTAATTTAAATGAGACAAGTTTCTTAACAACTATGAAAGCAGCAAATCTAGCAGTCATAAGCTTATATTTTTTCTACATTATGATTTGACAGAGCAATCCTAACACATATTTTTATTCTTTAGGAATACAGAAATGTCAGTTATTTTCAGTATGATCACTTAACCAGAATTACACGATTTGTAAAAATATTTTATCCGTCAAAGCCCTACATACTCAAACCAAGTAATTAAGGAGAGTTTAATAAAGGGACTGTTTACAGAATTGTAGACTGGGTTAAGAGAAACCAACAAAAGAGTGAAGCATTCCAGGGCTAGCAACAAGAGGGAGCCATTGCTACCCCTAATCCTAAGGAGAAGAAGGAAGGATAGGATAGGAGAAAGTCTTCAGACAGAAGTTGTGACTAAAGAAATGCAGCCAACTCATAATCCAGTCAGGGAATAAATATCCTGACCATTTATTCTCTTCTATTCTAGAAAGCATCACTTTCCCACTAAATCCACTTGTGAACTTTCTATTCTGTTCCTTTTTTTTTTTTTGGTGGCCCATATGGGGACTGAACCCCTGACCTTATTCTGTTCCGATTATGTGTCATTTTCTGTGCCAATGTTTTTACTGAAGTCTCTTATTAAGTTTTAATTCCTAGTAAGATAAGTTCCTTCTCAGTTTTTTTTTCCAAAACTACTCTTGGCTGTTTCTGTAAAAAATTTTTAATTTTGGAATTGGAAATATATTAATATGATTCGAAGTATATATATAGTAAATCCCCCAGATTGTCACTTATATTAGCTTCTTGCAAAGCAAAAATATGTTCTTAGTAACCCTAACCCTGCCCATTGCCTCTTAAATATAGCATACTATAACCATATACAGTTCTGTACCTTGCATTTTTCATTTAGTATACTTTGGAGAACTTTCCAAATTAGTATACAGAGAGCTGCCCCATTCCTTATTTATTTATTTATTTTGGCTGTGCCGCGTGGCTTGTGCGATCTTAGAACCCCGACCAGGGATTGAACCCGTGCCCCCTGCATTGGAAGCACAGTGTCCTAACCACTGGACCGCCAGAGAATTCCCTGCCCCATTCCTTTTTACAGCTTCCCCCGAATGTACCATAATGTATTTAACCGGTCTTCTATTGACAGACGTTTGAGTTGTTTCCAATTTTTTGCTTTTACAAAAAACTGAAATGAACAACCTTGTACATAAGTCAGTTTATGCCTGTGCAATTGTACCTGTAGGATAAATTCCCAGATAGCTGGGTCAAAGATTAGATGCCTTTGTAATTTTTATAGATATTGCCAAATTGCTCTCCCTAAGGGTTGTACCAATTTTCAGTCCTACTGAGACAGGCTGGGACCTGGGACCACAAGGAAACAATAAGGGACTAAAAATAACTGGGTACATGAGCAGTTGGTACGAACCACACAATACAAAAAGGCCCAAAACCCAACTGCCTCTTCTGAGATGTCAGGAACAAAAACAGTCTACTGCAGCATGATCCCTGAACACAGCACCACCAAACAGGTGGGCAGACCACCTAAGCCAACCCTCTGGCCCAACCTATGGATCCGCCCCTACCATTTAAAAGGACCAGCTAGCGTGCCCCTTCTCCACCACTCCCTCAGGGAGCTCAAGGGCACCTGTTACTTGTTTTCACTCCCTCCTGCTGCAGCAAGAGTCCCAATTCAAACCTTGCTTGAATTCCTCATCCGGCCTCATCAATTTCTATTGATTAAAGAGTCCAAGAACCCTGGCTGGTAACACTTCACAGGCTCACCGATAGTGTTTCACTGAACTTTTAGATTTTTGTCACAATATTTTACAGTTCCAAAAAAACAAAAACAACCCACTGAGATTGATGAAATAATATTACATTTATACTCATTCGAGATACTCATTTGTGATATTACATTTTTCTATTGTCTTCCAACCAGAAAATCCTTCATCACTTACTGAAATTTAATTTCTTTGTACTTTATTTCGTATTTTTCTTCACATTACCGTTTAAATCTTATACCCAGGTATCTTTTCATTTGGGGGATTAATTTTTCATTTCCACATCTAATTAATGGTTTTAGTGAAGAAAAAAATTATTTTCATGTATTTCTCTTGTATCCAGCACCTTAACTGAATTATATTAATAACTTCAGCACTATTATTAATTCTGGCGCAGTTTCACCGCTGAGCACGAAGAACGAACAGGATGGGACGGGTCCTGCTCTCCTGCAGTTTACAACGTCGTTGGGGAAAAAGAAAACGAACAGACGAGAAAAACATCTTACATATATTAAAGAGAAAGAAAGTGGTAACATATGACAGTACTAAGGGCCTACGCGATACAACGTAGTCAGGGGAAGCCTGCCTCGGAGAAGGTGACACAGGTTAAGCGCTGAATGGAAAGCACTTTTCGCTCAAGGGTGCAGCACACAGTTGAGGTGACTTTCCACGAGGCTCCCAGCTCCACCATTCCTACCTAGCCACCCTCTACCGAAACCGCCAGCGCTTCTCTCTCAGCCTCCACCCTTCCGGCCCCCGCCTCTGCGGCCTTTTGCGGCTGCGCAAGGCCCTGCCCAATTGAAAACGTCTCACTGCCAAAAGGGGCAGGGATTGGTCCTAAATTCCTGAGGCTGACAGGAAGGGGCGGGGCTTATAGTAGGCTATTAATCTGTATTGACGCTGCAGTCCGACGGCCGGCGGAAGTGCTCTGGGTTGTTGCCGGAAGTGGGCGAGGAAAGGTTGTGATGGCGGCTGCGACAGTAGCAGAGAAGGTGAGTGCTGCCGGCTCTTTCCAGGGGTTTTAGTTGGGGAGGGCTCTGAGGGACGGCAAGGGCGAGAGGTGGAGGAGGTGCTTGTGTGCCGGGCCAGGAAGGCGCAGATACTTTGGGGCCTGGGTCGGCGGTGAGGGCCCGGCCTGGACTGTCGGGACCCGCGGGTTGTCCGCCTGGGCTCTCCGGGGAGAAGCCTAACCGGCCCCAACTCCAGCCTGTCCTCCGCCACAGGTGCCGGTAGGCGGCGCGGAGGAACAGCAGCCCCCTGCGGCGGCCGAGGAGCTGGCCGCCCAGAAGCGCGAACAGAGACTGCGCAAATTCCGGGAGCTGCACCTGAAGCGGGTGAGTCGCCCCAGAGTCCAGCTGAGACCTGTCACGTGGCCAGGCCCGTGCGCGTTTGTGGAGCGACGAGGAAGCCGCACCAGCGCGTGTGACAGACTCGCAGAGCTTGATGAAAGTTTAGTCCCGATGCTTATCAACCTGGCAACACCTTGTAGTCACTTTTGGAAAGGGACATGCTTTCACCAAGCTTTTCTTCACCCCCATCTGTTTTAACTTAGTTGGGCTAGTTTGGGGGTCTCTGTTACTAACCGCCTCCGTCCTGTATAATTCTAGTAAACTGTTCATTTTATCTAGGGAAATACGTGGAGCTAGAGACTGGAAGAAACTTGTCCATTAAGAAAGCTAGTTGCCTCTTCATTCAAAAATAATCAGCAAATCTCGGGAAGTCTATAGGGTCAGTGGTTCAGCTAGCAGGTGGGGAACTACATGAGTAAGATAAGTTCTCTGCTCTTAAGTAGAGGAGACGTTCTAGCTAGAAATTACATTGTGATAAATGCCATGCTTGAGTGAGGAACAAAGTGCCTTGGGAGTGCAGTGAAGGAGAGATTGGTATAGTTTAGGGGCCCCCAGGGAGTGCTCGTATAAGAGGTGACACCTAAAGTACTGCTATAAAGATGAGTAAGATGTTACCAGAAAAATAAAGAAGTTTGAGGAAGAAATATCTAAGCAGAGGGAACAAATGCAAAGGAAGAGAATTCATATCAAGGATAAGAGTCCAGCAAACAACTGGCTGCAGTTGGAGCTGAGAAACAAAAAAGCAGCTCTTGACTCTTTCACCTCAAAGGGGCCTGACTGGTAGTTTGGCCATGGTTTCACAAAACTCCAACATCACTCTGACTGTCACAGTGTGACGAAAACAAAGCTGTTCAAACCACAGAAATGACCACACAGCACCCACTTCTGCTAACACCAGTGACAAATACAGCACTAGCCTCACTCCATTAGTTCTGCTTCCTGTATAAAAACTGAAGATACCCAGTCATAGAATGCCCTGGCTTTCTGACAGTGCCTAATCCAGGGCACAACCGTGCTTCCTTGAACCTTTCCCTCCAGTCACCTGATACAAACTCAAATCCTGTAAGTGGCTCCTCCTAACACCCTCTCACTGAAATGCCTCCAGTTCCCCATGGTTTGCTGTTTCCTTCAATGCAATACACACAACTTTGACTACACGTGTGTTCTTGGTGTCTTCAACTGGAGGGCATTGTCAGAGCCAAGAGTATGTGAGGGATGGTTGTTGAGAGGAATGTTCTGGGTTTTTCTCTTTACCCAGAAAAATTTAATAAAGAATTCAGCACACTTACATATTTACTTGGAGGGACTGTGTAAAGAACATGGGGTTGGATTAAGAGACATGTCTTCCTGGACTAACGGCCACCAGCCTGTAACCCAAGAAACATCTAACTTAAGTTGTTCCTAAGATGGTATACTCATTTTGTTTTATGCAGTTATTTTAAAACAGACTCTACATACAGTAATTTAAATGGAAAATGCCTTTCATTTGACATGATGTAAACTGCTAAAATATCTAAAGAGGAGGGGGGACTTGGGAAAGGTTAGAGATACTATGATAGGTATTAAAGCCCCCAGCCCCAAATTGAGGCTTCTTTTTGCATCAGTCAGGATTAAAAGAGAATTGAAAGTAGAATATCTTTCTCATAATGTGAGACATTAACGCCCAGGCCTTTGGCACAGCAAACCAGTGCAGCTCAACACATTTCTTGACTGTATACAAATGCAGCCCTAATTAGGCCGTTTCCTTGCTTAAAATCCTCTGATGGTTCTCTTGCTTTTAGGGTAAAATGGAGTCCCCTTGTTAACGTGTCTTGACCTTCCTCAAAGAGGGAAATATTTGTTTGGATTTATTTTCATGTTTCAGCCGATAGCCTTTTTGCGTTTATGGTTTTAGAATGAAGCTCGTAAATTAAATCACCAGGAAGTTGTTGAAGAAGATAAAAGACTTAAGTTACCTGCAAACTGGGAAGCCAAAAAAGCTCGTTTGGAATGGGAACTACAAGAAGAAGAAAAGAAAAAGGTTAGGAGCTCCTCTGCTATTTTCATAAGTGGTTTATTCAATCTTTCTAGAGTATTAAGGCAGTAAAAAATGCTTTTTACCAGCTACCAAGCTTTGGGTGAGTAATTTAACTTCTCTGTGCCTATGTTTTCTCATCTGTAAAATGGGACCTGTAATAATTATTTGAGTTAATTATGAATTAAATGAGTCAGTGCATGTAAAACATTTAAAAAAGGGTCTGACACCTGATAAATGTTGAATAAGTATTATTTTTAGATTGATGTACTCACTTCTTATATACCATAGTAGATTATCAAATTTCCTTCAAATATTAATCATTATTTTTAATGTATTGCTCGATATCTTTATTTAAAATAGGTCAAATAATTGCTTGAATCATTTGGGCAGGCATTAGCTTTTTTTCCTTTCTTTTTCAGGAATGTGCAGCAAGAGGGGAAGACTACGAGAAAGTGAAGTTGCTAGAGATCAGTGCAGAAGATGCAGAAAGATGGGAGAGGAAAAAGAGGAGGAAAAATCCCGACCTGGGATTTTCAGGTAAAACTCACCTTTACTTTATTGAATGAGCCTGTGAGGTAAGCGTTGCCTTCAGTGTTTCTGGTTTTAAGAAAGGATATACCCCTTCATGGAATATTCTCGAAGAGGCTTACTCCCAAGAAAAATACAAACATATTTCATAGGGCAGAAGTAAAAAAGGCTGTGCTTGAGGCAGCTGGATCCCTTTACTCATTGTCCTGAAATTAAAGCCTGTATTATCAGCGTCTTCGGGATGGAGGCTCTGCTTAGATTAGTGTGTATATTGCTAATAATAATTTTGATTTTTCTCTGAATAGTAATGATCAAACAAGGAAATATGTCATTTCCGATTCTCATTTTATTTTTAGATTATGCTGCTGCCCAGCTTCGCCAGTACCATCGGCTGACCAAACAGATCAAACCGGACATAGAAACATATGAGAGACTGAGAGAAAAGCAGTAAGTTGACAGGACTAATGCCAGTCCTTTTTCATCCTGAAGTGATTTTTTTTTTTTTAAACATTACACTTTATTTGTTTATAAATTTATTTATTTATTTTATTATTTTTGGCTGCATTGGGTCTTTGTTGCTGTGCGCAGGCTTTCTCTAGTTGCGGCGAGCGGGGGCTACACTTCGTTGTGGTTCGCAGGCTTCTCATTGCAGTGGCTTCCCTTGTTGCGGAGCATGGGCTCTAGGCGCACAGGCTTCAGTAGTTGCAGCACGTGGGCTCAGTAGTTGTGGCTTGTGGGCTCTAGAGCACAGGCTCAGTAGTTATGGCGCACAGGCTTAGTTGCTCCACGGCATGTGGGATCTTCCCGGACCAGGGCTCAAACCCATGTCCCCTGCCTTGGCAGGCGGATTCTTAACCACTGCGCCACCAGGGAAGCCCTTCTGAAGTGATATTGATGTACTTGTGCATGTATATAAACGTACATACATAAATATAAACAGACTGCAGTGCTTGGGTATGGGTTATCCACAGCTGTTTAAGAATAGTTTCTGGTCGTGATGACACTATTTATTGCTCATCCACAGCAGTTAAGCTAACCACCTGGTTATCTTTCTATCTGGGCGTACTATGACTGGGTGTTGAGAGTTTAATACCCAGATTATCATAGTTATTCAGATATTTTGGGACGCAGAATGCTTTAGTGCCAGGATGGGTGAACTTCTGCTGTAAAGGACAAGATAGTAAATATTTTAGGCTTTGTGGGCTATGTGGTCTCTGTCATAGCTACTCCACTCTGTCCTTGTGATATGAAAGCAGCAGCAGCCTGTAGAGGAGATATAAACAAAAGGACTGTGTCCTGTCCCAGTAAAACTGTTTATAGAAACATGCTGCAGCTTGTTAGCCTGCTGCAGTGGAAAGAGAAATATCCTGAGCCTAGAAGCAAGTCCTTTAACCTCTGGCCCTGGGCTCTTTCATCTGTAGAATGAAGGTGTTGGCATAAGTGATTTCTTACTTCTGTCCCTTCTAATTCTGTGTTGTTGTTTTTTAAAAGGTAAGGTAGGATCCCATAGTATAAAGATATGTATGTATTTTGTCTCTCATCGTGAATGGTAGTTTAGTTTGAAAATGTGGAGCACTTGCAGTGTTACTCCAAGTCCCTGTTGCCATCTTTCCAGTGAGGAAGAGTTTTACCCAACATCCAACAGTCTTCTTCATGGGACACATGTGCCTTCCACAGAGGAAATTGATAGGATGGTCGTAGACCTGGAAAAACAGTGAGTACTCCGTGTAGCAGCCTGAAATTTTAAACGTTTAATGACAAAATGGACATAATATGCTTAGAATGAATTGAGAAGACAGATATTATACTTCCTCATTTCTGACCTAGCATCTCTAGTGGTTTTGGGGACAGACAGTAAGGATGGGTTGAGTCCCTATGATTTGGAATGAAGAAACAAAATATTGATGGAATTGAGTTGTTATAATTGAAAATTATAAAGGAAATTATTCTTTAAGAAATTATTCTTGTTTTTACTTTAACAACCATTCCACTCTTTGATTTGAAGAAGTACAAATGTTCTAGTAAATCTATCTTTGTATATTTGTGTTTCTTAATACTGATAGGAATGTGTTTCCTGATGCTGATCAGGCAGAGCAAAATGAATTTATATTATAGGAGCTAATACACTTAAGTATTAAGAATAGTGTCTAGTGTATACTGTGTACTCTGTTCATATTAGCTGTGGTTATTATTAATATAATTACTGTTGTAATTATTTTCTGTTAAGTGATACTTCATGTGTCCAGTTCCTAGAGTGTAGCATTGCTCTTCTAGAAACATTGTAAAGATGAGTTTGTATTTACTAAATTTCATGGTTCATACCCAGGGTTGTGCTGTTAATTGGCAGTTTCAACTTCATCTTGATGAAACTGGCCTTCCTCCCGCCCCTTCCCAAAGTGCTAGTCTTAAGTATACTGATTCTATTCTGTTTGGCCGTGTTTTATTAAGATCAGTAAAGAAGGCAGTTTTGAATTTTATAAATTATTTTCTTCTCCCAGAATTGAGAAACGAGACAAATACAGCCGGAGACGTCCCTACAATGATGATGCAGATATCGACTACATTAACGAAAGGAATGCCAAATTCAACAAGAAGGCAGAAAGATTCTATGGGAAATACACAGCTGAAATTAAACAGAACTTGGAAAGAGGAACAGCTGTCTGATCCCTTCAGGAACTGTTGAGAAGCTTGAGAATGGAGTGAAAATTCCTACTAGCAAATTGAGGTTCTCTTCAGAGTTACACCAGTAAGCCAGAACTCGGTCTATGCCTTCCCGCTCAGCATTTAAAAATAAATGTTTTTTCTTAAACTTCTACTTCCATGTATATTTCCACATTTTTGTGCTTGGATATAAGATGTATTTCTTGTAATGTACTTGTTTTGTAAAAATCTACTTTGTATAAATTCTATTATTTTTCTATGTATTTTAAATGTGTATGACTGTTGAATCTTTGAAGCATTTTGGCTTTAAGAATGCTGGCAGCATACGTAAATGCAGTCATTGTTACTTTGAATGTTTTTATGAATTTGACAAAATCTAGAGCTGGACTCAGGAACTATTTGGGGTTGTAGACTCCGAAGCTAAGGACGGTGATGAGGAAGGGAGCAGTGGCTGCTGGAGGGTGGGTATAGGCTCTACCCGGGCTGCTTAGGACCAAGTTCAGGAAGTAGCAGAACTGTCCTCCCATGAATACTGACTATGCACAGTTCCCTTTTAAAAAAGGAAATGTGGAATAGAATCCCTACTAAACAATTTATCATTTAAAACAAATATTTGTATTTGTACATTTATATATACACAAATATATACATACATGCTTCCATTCCACAAACATTAAAAATTTTTCTATTATAGGAAATTCCAAACATATTCAAAAGAAGGCAGAATAGTACAATGAGTCCCATATACCCAATGCCCATCTTCAATAATTATCAACTTAATGCCAATCTTTGTTCTGTCTTTATTTCTATCCACTTTTCCCTGTATAACTCCTGTGTTATTTTGAAGCAAATACTAAATATATAATTTCGTCTATAAATATTTCAGTATGTATCTGAAAGATAAAAACTTAAAAAAGGCCACAGTACTATTATTGCAATAATAGTTTAATAAAAGTCAGGAGTGAGAGATTGGTATAATTTTTTTCTATGTGATGGTAACAATACTAAGTACCTAATTAGGACATTGCAAATTAAGAAAAATCAGAAATTCAGAGAAAATTTCACAAATATTTCAGCTTTTGTGTTTAATGAACATTTAATACCACTGGTAATTGTTCCCTTTTAAAATTTATGTAGTACTTTCTATTTCTGCTCTTATTTTGTTTCTTCTAGCATTTAATCTATGTGCAGTTAATCAGGTCTGATCATAGGGCTTTGATGCTGCCTCTGAAAATAGATATGTTTCTTTTCCCATTTCCACAACTTTAGTTCAGGTCTTTTAGTCCTGAGTATTGCAATAGCCTTAAAAAAAATCACGTCAAGAAACATTGTCGAATAGAATCTGGCAAGGTATTTAAAAGAATAATTCACTATGAGACAGCAGGGTTTATTCTAACAATGCAAGAGTAGCTTGTAGACATGTTAGTTACCTGTCCAATATCAATTCTCTTTTCTTCATAACCAACCAAACCCTGATTTTTTTGGTGAATTTGTGGTAGAATTTCTAGCTAAACATTTGTTTCCCCAGACCAACTTGCTGTTACAGGTGGTCAAATGTTATAGTTCTGGCTAATAACACACAATCTAATTATTCTGAGAAATCTTTTGCTTTCCTGGTAAGGGAGTTGCCACTCCCTCCCCCTTCCTTCCAGCTTGGATCACATACGTGAGGCCTGGAGTTTTAGCAGCCGTCTGTGCCATGAAGTAACAAGCATGAGGATAAAGTCAGTGTGCTGAGGAGAGTGGAGAAGAGCTTGCATTCCTTTTGGCATTGCTGAGCAGCTGCACCGGCACTGGATGCCTGCCTCTCATCTTCCTGTTCCTCGCTGCTGAATAAATTTATGACCAATGCATATTTCAATTTCAGGACAAATGTTACATATACAAAAATCAATAGTTTTTTCCCCACTAGAAATAAATACATAGAAATGGAGATGGGAGGAAATAGTTACAATAGCAATAAAAATAATCTACTGAGACACAAATTTAATGAGAAGTCGTAGGAGAATCTACTGAGACTAATGAGAAGTCATAGGACCTACGTGAAGAAAATTATAAAATCTAATGAAAGAATTAACAGGAGTATAACTGAGTCACTTTGCTGTACAGCAGAGACTGGCACAACACTGTAAATCAGCTATACTTCAGAAAAAAAAAAAAGAGTTAAGACTTACTTCCAGCCAAGATGGAGTGACGGGATGGATTTACCTTGCCACTTGAAATGTTAAAAAACAGTTTTCAAGGTAATGGAAATCAAGGAAGGCCAATGGTTCCTAAGAGAGGAAACAAACAGGTGTAGCCCTATGGTCACCTCAGCTTACTGTCTTTAGTGAACTTCCAGCCTGTGGCGCATGGCGGAAGAACCCAGGCAGAGCCCAGGGGCGCCCTTCGTTGAGATAGAGCTGAAAGTCTGGGGACACCACAGTGGCAAGATCTTACAGTACAGAGTGTTGGAGAGGTGGGAGCTGCACACAGAACTCCGAAAGTCCGCAGAGGTCTCTTCGAGTATCAGGCAGAATACATGTGTGAGGAATCGAGGCTGAGAGGAGAATGGCACCTGGCCCTCACGTGTGGCCAGGAATAGTGTTTTCCACCAGCTGAACTGGAAAACTTCGTAATTCATGGAGTAGTATAGTGAGGTTTTGCCTCAGTAGTGGAGAATAATTAGTCCTAGACTAAACACTGCTTGGGTCTTGCCTAAAAATCTTAAAAGTTAAGACCTGAAAGAAACTGTTTCTGAATAATTTAACTACAGCCTAAAACAAAGATTAAGAATCATTGTAAAAAAAAGACAAATATCCAGTACCCAAAAACATCAAGTTCACAATGTCCAGCATCTAACAGAGAAACAGGAAAGTAGGACTCATAATGAGAAGAAAAATCAGTCTAAACTTACCAAGAACTGACATAGATGTTTGAATTAAGAGAAAAATCAGGGGATTCCCTGGCAGTCAAGCGGTTAGGACTCTGCACTCTCAGTGCCGAGGGCCTGCGTTAAATCCCTGGTTGGGGAACTAAGATCCCACAAGCTGCGCAGTATGGCCACCAAAAGAAAAAAGAAAAAAAAAAGGACAAGTCAAACAGTTACTATAGCTGTACTCCACATGTTCAAGGAGTTAAGAAGAGACAGGAAGATATAAAAAAAGACCTACATCGAACTTCTCAACATGAAAAGTACATGTCTGAGATGAAAAGTATACTGTATGGGCTTAATCGCAGATTAGACATCATGAAAGAAAGTAGTAAACTTGGAGATACAGCAACAGAAACCTTCCAAAAGGCCACATAGAAAGTAAAAGAATTAAAAAGTGAACAGGGCGTCAGTAAGATGTGGGACCCTGTATGTGTAATTTGGATTTACCAAGCAGACACTGCTGCCCATGGAAGGCTCTGGGTCTGAAGTCTGGTCTCTCTTTGTTCAAGTATGAGCAAATATGAGAGGCGTTATGAAAGGCATATTAGCACCAAGCCTTTTCCTTGACATAGTCACAAGGTTGAGAAAGATTTGAAAAGGGTCTACCTGTCTCAGGGGTGCCCACCTGCGAGACACATCTTGCCCTTTGGAAAATGCAGTGCCAGCAGAATGGAGATGATTTACGTCAGTCCTTCCTAACCCATCCATGGGACTGATGAAATTGAGTGCCTAAAAAAGGAAGCGAGGCCTATTTGGGGGGATGTAGAGGGTGTGGCTGGAGACAGAGGCAATGTGAGCAACCCCTCTTTGACCCCAACCTGACTGCTGCTGAGTCCCCATTAGCCATTGCTTATTCAAAGAGAGAAGGAGCAAACAGTGGTCCTGTGGCCCTGCTGCAGCAGTCCTGGATGGGTATGCCCCTCTGACAGTGCTCCTTCCTACCCTCTCCTGCCCATCAAGGCAGAGCTGCCTCTCCACTGGCCCTTTGTCTTCAACAGTGTGCTATCTCAGTGGGGACACCTTCCTCATTGGCTCATAATTCTCACTAGGCTCAACTGTGTTCTCATACTTGGGAAACCCAGTTGAATAGTTTTTGGCCAGGTGGTGAAGCTGACCATAACAAAATGATCTCTAATAGTTATAATTAATTGTGGTATAGCATAGTGTTCACAGCTGGCTCTGGAGTGAGTTTGCCCCCACTGGATTCCTCCTAAGGCCTTAGTGAAATGGGGGGTGGTGGTTAATAGCAATAATCTCACAGGATTGTTGTTGGTATTAAATGGATAATCCATGCAAAGCACTTAGCGAGGTGGGCTGGTGCAGAGTACATGCTTGCAGTTCCTGTGGTCACCGTCATGTTCTCCAATGGGACTCTCCTTTCTCAGGGTAATAGACACTGTACAATAGTCATGAAAAGCATGGACTCAGGTGTCAATACAGTCTGGATTCAAATCTCAGTTCTTCCATTTACCAGGCAAAAGATCTTGGACAAGTCACTTGCACTGTTCACTAGGGCTTCCACAACAGAATACTACAGACTAGGTGGCTTAAACTACAGAAATTCATTTGTTCACAGTGCTGGAGGCTGGAAGTCCAGGCGCAAGGTGCTGGCAGGGTTGGTTTCTGGTGAGGGCTCTCTCCTTGGCTTGCAGACAGCCACCTTCTTGCTGTCCTAATGGCATTTTCTCTATGCATGTGTATTCCTGGTGTCTCTGCCTCTTATAAAAACACAAGTTGTATTGGATTAGGGCCCCACCCTTATGACCTCATTTAACCTTAAGGACCTCCTTAAAGGCTCCATCGCCAAGTCTAGTCAAATTGGGGGTTAGGGCTTCAGCATATGAATTTGGGGGGACACAATTCTGTCCATAACATCAACCACCTACTCTGTGCTTCAGTTTCCTCAGCTCTAAAACTTGTTAATAATGCCTACCTCTGAGGGTTGCTGGGAGGATTGAATGAGTGTAATATGCTTAGACATGTCTGGTTCATAGTGGGTACTATGTGAGTTATAATAGTAATAATGAAATGAATACGTACTGTCCTCATGGATATTTCCTGTACTTTTCTCACTTCCAAATCAAGATAATGCCAAATTGAACATTCAGAAATCTCCAAGGGAGGTAGGATTTCTGTGTGACTTGCTCCCTGCCCCCAAAAGTCTTTGGCATTTTTTTTTGGGGGGGGGACCAGTGGAGACTTCCTCTTTCTGCCAATCTGAAGTTTTGAAGAGATAGGAAACCCAGGAGCTTTGAAGCCACCCTTCCCCAGGCCTTTCCTGGGGCCTGCATGCTGCAGCACTGCTCCTTGCTCCGTTGGCAAGCTCTCTTCAGAAGCTCACCGCTAATGCAGATTTAACCTTGAGCTCTCCTTGGGCTGCTTCTCCAATCCAAGGCAGTTAGACTCAAAGTCCAGTTTCTTTTCTTTCTTTTTTTTTTTAATATTTATTTATTTATTTATTTTATTTGGTTGTATCGGGTCTTAGTTGCGGTGCGTCATGGGCTTAGTTGCCCTGCCGCATGTAGGATCTCAGTTCCCCGGCCAGGGATCGAACCCACGTCCCCTACATTGGAAGGTGGATTCTTAACCACTGGACCATCAGGGAAGTCCCCAGAGTCTAGTTTCTGACAAACAACAACTACTTGCAGAACCCAGGGGTTTGAGAATCAGAGGTCCCTCCTGGATTTTTTGCTACAATAGGACCGGCACTTATGGTCAAATCATTAAAGCCAAAACAAACAAACAAAAAATCCTTATCTATAAAAATGTTCACTTTTTGAATGAATAGTTTAGCTTTGGATCCAGTCTTGTCCCTGTGGATGAAGTTGTCGGATTTTTGTTTGGAAACCTGCAGGCTGTTGGGAGCTCAACAGGCTGGAGGGACCACGAGAAACTGGGAGATACAACATCTCACCTGGCTGAAACCTGTGTGTGTACATGCAAGTGTGTGGTGTGTGGTGTGTGTGTGGTGTGTGGTGTATGTGTGGTGTGTGTTGGGAGGGGCAGGTGTGTGTTTCTTTGGCTAGAAATGACTCCTTGGGGAAAGATGCAGAAAATACCCCACAATCTCAGAGGTATACTCTACAATGTATGGAGTCTTCCATACATAGGATATCGGTCACCACATGCATGTAAAAGTAAAACACCTAAAATAAAGTCCTGCTTTGGCATTTCTCATTCTTATTAATGTAATAGAAGCCCTCAAAAAAGGAGGGGTCTGTCTCTCACCTGTTGCTTAGAGGCCCATGTGCACAGGGACAGAGCCTGAAAGCAGAAAGGGGTGGGGAAGGAAAGCAGGGACAATTAAAGAGCCCTTTGGAGTGATCATGGCAACTGTTTAGCTCTCCCTTGTGGGATTTGAGGAGCATAGTTTCAAAGTCAGTCATACTTTTTTAAACCCAAGAAGAAAGCATGTGGCTTTTTCCTAGTTATAACATTAATCCATAGTCATTTTAGAAAATTATTTCTTCTAATTGGGAGGTGGGGAAGGAAGTATGGAGTTTGATCAGTTTATGAAATCCTTAAGTATGGGAACCACAGAACTAACTTAAACCTCTTGTTAAAAAACTAGGTATAACTTACATAAACGCACAGTCTTAAGATGAATTTTTACATATTTACAACCAGGTCAAGCCTAGAGGAATACCTCATGACCTCTCGCCGCCAAACCATCCCCCAGAGGTAACCATTATTCTGACCTCTATCACCTCAGATCAGTTTGCCAGTTTTGAGCTTCCCATAAGTGGAATCATACAGTATCTAGTTTTCAGAGTCTGACTTTCTTAGCCCAACATCATGTCTAGAGTGAGATTTGTCCAGGTTGTGTGCAGGGCCAGCTTAAATTTTAAATCTCTTTCCAACTCTGAGATCATCTAGTTCTATAAGGAGGGAGGAAATGAGGGAAGAATACAATTTGAGAGAGACATTTGATGGAGTTTTAGAGTTGATAGTTTCAGGCTCTTCAAAGAATGAGGATGACGAAAAGGAGAAGATGTTAATGACCTGTTCCCCCATTGCCTGTGGCCCGTAGGGGTGGGTAGATAACTGGTTTATTTAACTGATGACACTTCAGATCCAGAGGAGCTGTGCTCCTTGACTGAACTCCAGAAGTCTCAACTCCATCTGGACCTGATTTATATGATAAGATCCTGGACTTTAAGCTAGTGCTGTAATGGGATGAGACTTGGTGGTTTGCAGGAGGGGACTAGTGTATTTTGCGTATGGGAGGGAGGTGAATTTTTATTGGCCAGGGGATGGGCTGTGGCAGGTTGGGATTTCCAAAGATGGCCACACCCCTAACTACCCCGTTCTGCAAGCTCTTCCTACAATATGATGTTGATGATTCTCCATCAAGAGGTGGTGGATTAGTTTCCTAGGGCTGCTGTGATAAAGTACAGTCATCCCTCGGTACCTGCAGGGGATTGCTCAAGTTCCAGAGTTGGCCCTCCATATCTGTGGATTCCGCATGTGAGGATATGGGCTGATAGTACCACAAATTGGCTGGCTTGAACCACTGACCCTTATTGCCTCACAGTTCTGGAGGCTGGGTGTCTGAGACCAAGAACAGGCTGGTTCCTCCTGAGGTCTGTGAAGGAGAATCTCCTCCATGCCTCTTCACTAGCTCTGAGTGGTTTTCTGGCAATCTTTGGCATTTCTTGGCATGTAGAAGCATCACCCTGATTTCTGCCTTCATCTTCACGTGGTGTTCTCCTGGGTGTGTGTTAACTGTCCTCAAATTTCCCCATTTTATAAGTATATCACTCATACTGAATTAGGACCCAACTGAATGACCTCATTTTAACTTGATTAGCTCTGTAATGACCCCATTTCCAAATAAGGTCACAGTCTGAGGTATGGGGATTAGGACTTCAACATATGAATTTTGTCGGGGCATGTGTATTAGAGAAACAGAACCAATACACACACATACGCATGTATATGTAGTTTTATGTACATGTGTATATATACAATCTCTATATAAATCTCTCTCTGTAGATAGATTTATTATAAGAAACTGGCTCACATGATTTTGGAGACTGAGAAGTCCCATGACCTGCCATCTGCAAGCTGGAGACCCAGGAAAGCCAGTGGTGCAATTCAGTCTGAGTCTGAAGGCCTGGGAGCCAGGGGAGCCGAAGGGGTAAGTTCCAGTCCAAGGGCAGGAGAAGATGTCCCAGCTCAACAGGCCGGTGGGAAGAGGATGGATCCTCCCTTCCTCCACTTTTTGTTCTATTCAGGCTCCCAGTAGATTTCATGATGCCCACCCACATTGGGGAGGGTGATCTGCTTTACTGAGTCCACTGATTCAAATGCTAATCTCATCTGGAAACACCCTCACAGACACACTCATAAAGAATGTTCAATCTGGGCACCCTGTGGCCCAGTCAAGTCGACACATAAAAGTAACCATCACAGTGCATACTGCGATCCATAATTGGAAGGGACTGTGTTTCCTCTACTTGAACTTGGGTGGACCTTTGTAACTGTGATGGAAGTGACGCTGAATGACTTCTGAGGCTCGGTCACAGAGGCAATATGGCTTCCATCTGGTTCTCTGTCAGGAATCCAGCCACCACATCAAGAAGAACGTGCATAGGCTGTGTGAAGGCCTCAATCAACAGGCAGCGTCAACTGCCAGATGTTTGAGTGATATTTGCTATTTCAGTCCCCAGCCTTCGGGTCTTCCCACTGAGGCACCAGATGTTATGTAGCAGAGTCAAGCCATCCTGCCTATGTCTTAGCCACAGAAACTATGAGAGCTAATTAGTCATGGCTGTTGTTTTAAGCTGCTAAGTTTTGGGATGATTTGTTATGCAGCATAGCTAACTAATACATGCTACCCACCTCATAGTGTTCTTGTGAAGTTTAAATGAACCAGCAGCTGGAATAAATCTGGTATAATGCTTGACATATAGCAACTTAGAAAAAACTTATTAGTAGATAATTTAAAAGGTGGGACATTATAATTTTAAAGTACACAGTAGTTTCTGTTACTACATGTAAATAAAAGAAGAAAAGGGAATTCTAAGAGCCATTTAACATTTAAACATTTCACTAATTCTGATCACACTTTTGCTCTACTAGACTGATTTTTTTTTTTTTTTTGCCAGACATGCTAAGAGATGGGATTTTAGTGGCTGAGAAAACAATGATCTTTTCCTTTGTTGTGGATACAGCCATTCTAAATCAGTGACATGTGAGTTAACCAGGTTTTCATAATAGTTTGTATATTATTAGGGAGAAAAGAATTTTGGTTTCATAATGCAGCCTCACAGAAGGTTTCAGCAAAACTAGACCATATAAATAAGATCAAATTTATGTCTGTACATTTTTCTAAAGAGGTTGTACAAATGGCCAATAAACACACAAAAAAGATGCTCAAAACCATTAACCCTCAGAGAAATGCAAAGTAAAACTACAAGGAGATACAGTTCACACCTGCTAGCTATAATCAGAAAAGCAGATAATAACAAGTGTTGGTGAGGATGTGGAGAAATTGAAACTCTCCATAAACCACTGGCAGGAATATAAAATGGGGCAGCTGCTTTGGGAAACAGTCTGGAAGTTCCTCAAAAGGTTAACATAGAGCTTGACCCAAAAATTCTACCCCTGGGTATGTACCTAAGAGAAAAGAAGACATATTGCCACAAAAAAACTTGTAAGCAAATGTTTGCAGCAGCATTCTTCATAACAGCCTAAAAGTAGAAGCCATCAAATGATGAATGGATAAAGAAAATGTGGTATATCCATATAATGGAATATTATTCAGCAATAAAAAGGAATAAAGTACTGATACCTGCTACAACATGGATGAATCTTGAAAACATTTGCTAAGTGACACAAGTCAGACACTAAAGACCACATATATTGTATGGCTCCATTTATATTAAACGTCCAGAATAGGAAAATCCATAAAGCCAGAAAGTAGATTAGTGGTTGCCAGGGGCTGGGTGGATGGGGGAGGGAGTGATGGTGAATAACTGTTGATGGTTATGAGGTTTCCTTTGGGATGATGAAAATGTTCTAAAATTATATTACGGTTGATGGTTGCACAGTCCCGTGAATATGCTAAAACCCACTGAACTGTGCACTTTAAAAAAGTGAATTTTATGGTATGAGAATTATATTTCAATAAACTGTTATGATTTCTGTTTGTAATCGTATCATGAGAAGACTTCCGTTGAGTTTGGAAGGTCTGTTTAGTGTGCAGGCTTCACAAAATTCACTTTGGTGTGATTTCCAGGAGGCTTCTTGAGAAGACAAAGCAGATTCCCAAGAGACACATGTGATGGCCCATCCAGAGAAATATCAACACCTCAATTAAAAATTTCATTTAACAAGCTCTACTGAGCACCTGTTATATGTTAGGAAGTGTTCTAGAAGTTTGACTACATCAACAAACAAAATTTAAGGGTTGATTTTAGTTAAGCTGCTTCTCACATGGGCAACTCTAAACTGATCACTCCAGGAAGAGTGGCAGCAGTTATCAATTGACTGATATTAGCAAGAATTTGTGAGAGGTTTGACCAACTTAAAGAAAAAAGAGGGAGATGTGAACATATAGCTTTTGTAAAAGTTCTTCTTTGCCATACTTAAGAGAGTCAATAGCAGTTAAGAAAGGCTTTGACTGTAAATAATAGAAATCCCAACTAATGCTGGCTTGAACAAAGAGAAGATTGTTTGTCTCAAAAAATGTGGAGGTAGGGCTTCCCTGGTGGCGCAGTGGTTAAGAATCCGCCTGCCGGTGCAGGGGACACGGGTTTGACCCCTGGTCCGGGAAGATCCCACATGCCGCGGAGCAACTAAGCCCGTGTGCCACAACTACTGAGCCTGCTCTCTAGAGCCTGCAAGCCACAACTACTGAAGGCCGCGAGTCACAACTACTGAAGCCCATGCGTCTAGAGCCCATGCTCCGCCACAAGAGAAGCCACTGCAACGAGAAGCCTGCGCACCACAACGAAGAGTAGCCCCCGCTTGCTGCAACTAGAGAAAGCCTACACACAGCAACGAAGACCCAATGCAGCCAAAAATAATAAATAAGTTAAATAAATAAATTTTTTAAAATGTGGAGGTAGGCAATTGTTCAGTGGCTTGAAAGATCACCAAGGACCTAGGATCAGTCCTTTTTTCTACTTTGGCATCCTTAGTGTATTGGCTTTTTGTGTTTGTGTTTGTTTCCTGTGGTCACCAGATGGTGCCTGTCCTCTTACCAGTGCCCAGGGAGGAAGAGAGGGGTAAGGTCCAAAAATATTTCTCCTCTGGAGGCTCAATTTATTCTAGAAACATTTCCCAGAGTATCATGGACTAGAACATGATGGTGAGCTGTATCAGTGCATGATGTATACAACCAGTCGGGTGGCTGGGGTTTGATGATTAAGTCTGGGTTCAGCTGGGCCTGGCTCTGGGCTTCACTCCAGTCTGGGTTGGCTCCATGAATCTCCTTCTGAGGCCCATGAGGACAAGGGGGTACACCAATGGCACAAGCACACTTCAAGCCCCAGCTTGGATCACATGGTGCAACATCCCATTGGCTGAAGCAAGTCACATGGCCAAGCCCAAAGTCAGGGGACAGGGAGACCCACTCAGTCCACTATGAGGTCATGGTAGGGGGTGAGATATAATCCTACTTCTGGGGAGTGAAGGCCACACCTGCCTTTCCCTAGACCAGTCAATAGAGCTTGGATTGCCATGGATGGCTTAGACCAAGCCGGGCTCATGAAGTCATAAGGTGTAGTTGTTGAGAGCATGGTCTCTGGAGAAGGACTTCGGGGATCAAAACCTAGCTTCTCCACATACCAGCTGCTTGATCTGGGGCAATCAATTTCATGTCTCAGATTCCTCAACTGTAAAATGAGGATAACAATAGCCCCTGTTGTGAAGACTACATGTGCTTCTAAAAATGCTCAGCACACAGTAGGGCTGCATAAATGTAGCTCTGATACTCTGGGGCCAGGGGAGGGGAGGGTCTTGCTGCTCTTGCTGTCCCTGGAACTGTAGGTTTGCACGTCTTTCTCATTCCTCCCAAACAGCTCACCAGCTAACGCACTGCGATTGCTTTTTCATTAGTAGCCACAGAATTCACATCCAGTAGCTCTCGACCACTGAGGTTTGCAGTTAATGGTGGCCTCATACTTGAAAAAAATGAAGCTGCATGATTTACTCCAGATTTGTTAGGCTGGAATCGGCCACTGGAATAAAGACTGCCAATGCATTACCTGCTCTTGGGCCAAGCAGGAGAGAAAAAGACTGTCTTCACCAGATGGTCCACGTGCTGGGGCTCCAGACTTCTCAGGGGTTCCAAGTGTGTTCATTCCAGAGAATTCTCAATCAAAGCGCAACCCCAGGCAGACACATTTTCACACTAGCATGCCCACAGCATGTGTGGGAAAAAAGGGGAAGATCTGTGTAGATCTAAGTCAAACTAATTAGCTGTCAGCTGCATTGCATCTGGAGATCAAATATAAACTCTTGGCATCAAAAATCGTTCCGGTCCCTGTCATTTCCGTGCTCTTGGTACCAGGCCATCCTTTGTAGCACGGCCCTAATGTGTTTCTTCACAATGACAATGATCCAGCAGCCCGCCAAACATGGTATCCCAAGTCATCTGCTATTGGCAACTGTAGCGCCCCTTCATTTTGTGCCAGGTGGAGTTAGATGAAACTAACGGGGATGAATGGGTGGGAGTGGGTCATTGCATTGTCAGTATGTTGGAATGCAAACATTTCCACAGTTACCCATTAACAGGGTCCTTTACCATTGCTACTGTTCTGTGTGTGCAAAGATCACAAAGTCCAGGGTCTGAAACAGGTTCGTTTTAGCTAATCTCCTGCTGAATTTCATCAATTACACCAGGTCGAAGTGGTTCATCGATAGGGGGTTGGAGGGCTGGGGTGTGGATTTTGCCTTTCAGAAGAGGTATGTGCATCTGGACAATAGGAGAGTGGCCAGAGAACAGAGCCAGCAGTGGTTTTATTCTATTTAGATATTTTAAGTGTTTTTCCCCCTGTGGAAAATAATCTGTTTTTAGTTTAAGTTGATTTAAAATTGCTGCCATGTTATCGTAAATAAAGTGACATCTCATTTCTTTAAAGAAGCTTGGAATATGGTTATGGAATCCCAAGTATACAAATGACAAATTGGCTTTATGAATTTGATTCTTCTCCATGGCAAAAGATGTGTAATTTTTAGTACACTTTAAAAATCAAAGAATAGTTGGTGTAGGGTACCACTAAGAACCATCCACTAGGTGGCAGTATACCTCTAGGTTTTTAACATGTAACCCAGCAGTTCTCAAACCATGGTACCTGGACCAGCAGCATCAGCATTGCCTGGGAATTAGTTAGAAAGGTGAATCTTTTGGTTCCACCCCAGACCTATTGTATCAGAAAGTCTGGGAATGGGACCCAGTAATCTGTGTTTTTAAAAGTCCTCCAGGGACTTCGCTGGTGGCACAGTGGTTAAGAATCCCCCTGCCAATGCAGGGGACATGGGTTCAAGCTCTGGTCCGGGAAGACCCCACATGCCTCGGAGCAACTAAGCCCGTGCGCCACAACTACTGAGCCCACGTGTCACAAGTACTGAAGCCCATGCGCCTAGAGCCCGTGCTATGCAACAAGAGAAGCCACCACCATGAGAAACCCACACACTGCAGTGAAGAGTAGCCCCCGCTCGCCACAACTAGAGAAAGCCCACGCTCAGCAATGAAGACCCAACGCAGCCAAAAATAAATAAATAAATAAATTTATAAAAAGCCCTCTGGGTGATTCTGTTATACTCTCAAGCTTAAGAGCCATTGATCTAGTTAAGCTTAGGTCTTTCTGTGATCTGAAAATGCCAGCATTACAGGCAACAAAGTCTGGTGGGCTTTAGCCACAAGTATTGTGATTGAGAGACACTAAAAGGCACCCATTCTTAATATCTTTTATACTGGGCTTTTCCCAGTGTCTAAAATGTCCCCCATTAATCGTGACTTAGGGTTAAAGTATAAAAAGCCCCAGAAGGAAGTGAGGAAGTGAACCTCTAGATCCAATATATTAACCATTATAATCCCATAACACCAAAGAACTATTTAGATTCTTGGGCCAAATCAGGCCCATCGGTTGTTTTTGCAAATAAAGTTTTATTGGAACATGGCCACACTCACTGGCATCTTGTCTATGGCTGCTCTCACACTGCAGAGGCAGAGTTGAGGAGTTGTGACAGAGACTGTATGGCCTGCAAAGACTGAAATAGTTACTGCCTGGTCCTTTACAGAAAAAGGTTTAGGTTTAGATAGAGTTATCTAGCAAGGCCTTGAGGGATTGGGGTCACCAGACGCAGGACAGATGAGGGGCCCAAGGTGGGAGACCTTGAGTAGTAATATGGGCAAAAGTATGAGGGGTGAGGAGAAGAAAGGAGGAGGAGTATGGGGGAGTGGAGGGGGCTGCGTGTGGGTTGCAGGGACACTGAGATGCTACAAATGCCCCCAAATCCAAATACCAACCAGCAAATCTACTAACTAGAATCATTTTGACTCATCTGCGAATAACAACTATTTATTCATCTATAATCAGCTAAGGTGATTCTTTTTTTTTTTTTTGCGGTACGCGGGCCTCTCACCGCTGCGGCCCCTCCCGTCGCGGAGCACAGGCTCTGGACGCGCAGGCCCAGTGGCCACGGCCCACGGGCCCAGCCGCTCCGCGGCACGTGCGATCCCCCCGGACCGGGGCACGAACCCGCGTCCCCTGCACCGGCAGGCGGACCCCCAACCACTGCGCCACCAGGGAAGCCCTAAGATGATTCTTATGGGGACTTTTCATTCACTTACTTTCAAAGGACTTGGAGTGGGCAAGCAGGTTAAAAGTGCAGTGAAAAATAAGATGTCTGCTGATAAAACAGAATGGACCATGTTCGTCAGACCTCATTCCATTTATTTCCATTCTTAGTACAAGCTATTAGGCTGGAATTTCTTGAGCAGTGTTTCTATGCATTTTAAGCCTATTTTCTGGACAGTTTTCAAGCATGGCATCTACTGGATTTCCACAACAGCACTGACAAATATACCTCAACCCTTCCATTTATTGAGAGAGGAAATGCTCAGAGAAGGCAGGTAACTTTTAGGTCAAATAGGTGGACCCTGGACTTGAAACCCCGTGAACTAAGGGCGGCCTTAGAGCTGGGTCCACTATTTCTTGTTGCCTCTGTCTTGAATGTCTTTCTAATTGTGCTATTCTTGGTGTTCTTTTTATGAACTGGCAGCTAGGCCTTGCAGTCTTATTTAAATTGTTATATTATTATCCTTCCTAGTAAGACTCTAATTAATTAATCATATAGAAATGGTTCCCTGTTTAGTCCATTAAGTTAAATGGAGGTCTTTAGCAGAGCCTTGTGTGAGGCGTGTCGGTCTCATTGGTGGCTCTGACCAAACATCTCAGAGACACTAGCCAGGGGCGTCAAAGGCAAGAGGCCGGTATTCAGAACAGATGCACCTGCAACTTGCCACCGTTGGGCACCAGGAAGAGAATCAGACAAAACCAAGCTCCGTGGGCCAGGATAATTTGTTAGACCCTGTTCTAGGTCTTGACTTTCAGCGTCGGCCTGTGGAAGAACAAATTACCCCGGCCTGGGAATGGCCCCCCATCTCCAGCCTCAGACTGGCTTTGGCAGCTGGCAGAGCTCCTTTTGGTGAGCAGAGAATCCTACAAGGGCATCTGGAAATAGATGTGCCAGGGAGCACATTGCTCTTTCATTCTTTGGTGTTTAGTTTGTTATCTTGGGAAGCGTTGACAGATGTACAAATCAGAATTAATAAGTGTGGGTGCCTTTGGAGAAACGCCCGCCCTGAAGGTCTCGATCTCCTCCATCCTTATGTTGCAGGAGGTACTGAAGGTGGAGTAGGGTCATGGCTTATACAGCATCAGGTATGGGTAATTGGACGCTTTCATGGCCTAACACCCTCCGCCTTCCTTCCCAGTCCGGCCACACTATTGGAGGACACAGGTCGGTGACATGGTCTTTAGGATCACATCACCTGGAGGTGAGGCAGCTCAGAGGACATGTTCCCAGGGGATTTATTTACCTGTGAAACTGACCTCTTGGAAGGCTCCAGAGGACTTGTTCCCAACAAGTGACCTCCAGCCTGTATGGGTGAGAGGTGGACATGGAAGCTGATGACCTTGAGGGGCCTGGGAGTCGCAGAGGTTGTCTGCTGGCTGGGCAGGTCCATGGGGATGGAGTGAGGCATGGGAGAGCAGCACACACTGATACAGTTTTCACAGAGAATGGACTGATGGGGGTAGGAAGATCACAAAACTTAAAAAAGGTGGAGAGGCTATAAGAAGAGGCCTAAAGATCTATTCCCTGTAGAGGAAACTTCCCACGCAGGAGCTCACTTAGTGTGTTTGCAGCCCCATGAGTGGGTGGTGTGGTTAAGGACCCAACCACCAGCCACAAGTCTTCTCAACTTGGCCTGTGTGCTGAAGCTCGCCTCAGAGGCCCAGGCTCCATCTTTCCCTCTCCCTGTGCTCCTGCCATCTGTCCGGAGTCCCTGACTGTCAGTTCGGGTCCCACATGGTATTGACCTTCTAATGGGCATGGCTTCGCCTGGCTGGGCCCCGCCTCGGAGAACTCTGACCTGCTGTGTCCCATGTGCATGCCGGTCCCGTGGCAGTGTTCTGGATGCTTCTTGAGCGTGCAGAGAGCTGGCCAGGGTCTTTTTGGGGTCTCGGACTGGAGCCGGGGCCCTCACGTTCCTGCCGCTTTCCAGAGCTGTCTCCAAACGCCTGTCAGCTGGTGAAGGCAGGAGTTGGGCACAACAGCTGCAGAAATCAGGCTGGGTCAAAAGAGCTTAGCTTGCAGATAAAAGAAAATTGCTTTGGAAAGAAACAAGCTACAAATAACTTATAATGACCAGAGCCGGGCCCTGACAGCTTTGCTCTGGGTTTAGTGAAACATTGCAAGATATTTTTTCAGAGCCCTGAATTTGGCCACACCTGAAATGGCCTTTGCCAAATGCTTTCCTCCTCGCCTTAATTTTTAAAGTCGAGTCTTTGTAAGGCCATCTCCCCTGCAGTTTCAGATTCACTTATTCTTCACACGTCACGAGGCTGTCTGGTGAGTAAGGGCTGTGAGTGCGAGCAGGTTGTAGGGATCAGAGGCCAAAGCAGGAAAGATTTGGTCCATCCCCTAAGCACATCCCCCTACACAGACAGAAATACATATTCCTCCAGAAATTCTTCCACATGGAGAGAAAGTTCTGGAAACAAGTGACAGGTTTGGGATCCTTAATGCAGGTGGGAGGTACCTCTTCAGTCACCCCTGGGGCACCGTAGTAACACGAAGGACCCTTTCTGGTGCCTGAAATCCTCTTCACTTTGCTCTTCTCTTGGATTCTAGAAATGCTCCAGAACCCAAATCCCAGACTCCCAGAGGCCTGTCACACAGTGAGCAGCTGGGATAGAGTTCACATTGATCATCTTCCCCAACCCCTCTCCAGCTCTTCCCAGCATCCTGGCCCCCGGCTTTTGGGGGATCCTGTGACTGGCTTCCGTGGAGCTGACCCAGGAGCCTCAGCTCTGGAATCAGGCCCAGAGCTCCAAGGTCCCCCAGGGACACAGAAATAGAGTCCTGAAGCCTTTGGCTCCTGGTGTCCAGCTGCCCCCCCGGGATCCTGCCTCACTCCCCGCTGGACTCTGAATCTGAGGTGTAAGAGCAGACAGGGTGTCATTCAGACACTCAACAGCGATGACTTGGAATTGAACTTGGGATCAAAACCTTGGGGTTTGCTCCTCAGCAGCAATGCAGGGCTGGAGATGATGGAGAACAGTATTTCACACACACACAGCCTCTTTCTTTTGGCCTCATGTTGGAAAAATCTGCAACAATTCCTTCTGAGTCAATTCCACTGGGGCTCTGGTGACAAACCACTCTGGTTGTGTCTGGTGGTTTACAGTGTCACCAGAGCCCTTTGATGGAATTATGGCTGTTGCTCTGTGCCGTCATTGTCTCCCCGCCTCTGTCTCTCTTGGCTTCTGGGCCTCTGTTTCTCTCTCTCTCTCAACATGGCATAAGCTGCAGCCAAATTGGAATGTGTACTTGGGCAGCCTCTGTCCTGAGTGACCATATGCTGGCGTGTCTTGGCACAGGTGCCCTGGTGGAGCCAAACAGATGAATGGGTAATTAAACAGAGTGTTTCTTTACTGATGCTCATTTCCCTGGTTCCAAATTTATTGCTTAATTAAAGGGCATTCACAGCCAGCCAGAGATGCTAGCTCTTTCTTTCCTTGTGCCAATGGATAGTTCATATAATACCCCCTTTTGCCTTTAATTCTCTCTCTCTCTCTCTCTCTCTCTCTCTCACACACACACACACACACACACACACACGGAGTCTTAGATCAAATAAAAGCACTGGCTTTTGGTAATTTGAGATTACTCCTTGGATAAGACCTGGATATTCTTTGCCCCAGCACAAGGCAAGAAGACTAGCGCCAGCTCCTCCTTTCAATGGCCATTTAATGGGCTGGCATTTGGGTCCAGGGAGAGAGGTGTCAAGGGGAGGTAGCCCCGACCACACTGTGGCTGGCAGGGCCGGTGGAGACACGGAGGACCCGACTTCCCGGAGGTTGCCCCCAGATCTGCATTGCCCCACAGGCTGCGCTCTGCTGCTGCCTTGGACGCCCTCCTGCCCCCGCCACACCCCCCATTGCCCTCATTCCTTCTGCTGCCCCCGCCGCACCCCCCATTGCCCTCATTCCTTCTGCTGCCCCCTGCAAGATGAGCCTGTATGCTTTGGAACACAGCAGACTATTGTTCCAAAGACAATAAAAAAGATTGGGAAATGCAGTGGCTCCCCTGTGCCCCCAAGTTAGAATTCGACGTGTGTGTTCGAAATTCTCTGGCCATCACGTGGGCCAAGGTAGGACAAACGAGAAGGAACAAGAGAGAAAAAGGAAAAAGGGCTGCAATCAGGCACCCCAAAAATAAGATGAAAAGAGACAGCTGCTCCCTTAACCTCCTGTGACTGATTTAAAGCTTCAGTAGTGGCCCGCGTGGAGTTCTCGAACAGCGTCCGCCTCATCATTGTGGCCATTAAGCCGAGCGCAAATGACCCGGGAGGGCCCTCAACCCGTCAGGCCGCTGTCACCAGCGTGGTTTATGGCTTCTGAGCACCAGGTCCCCCATGGGCAACACGATCCCTTTTTCCCTCGCCAGTGAATCTGGACTTGCGAGCTCGTAAATTCAGCAGGGTTTCCCAGGGGCAGACGGACATCTCCGTGGTACGGGGGGAGGATTTACGGCTGAGTTACCGGGAGCCAGAGGTGACCAGTGGAAGCATTGGAGGAAGGATGCTGACTCACCTACCCAAGGCAGCAAAAGGTGCCCACACTGGTGGCTCCAAAGGAGTGATGCCTTGTCGGCGTGATTCATTACTGGGCCCCGTGGCAGCTGACATTTACGGAGGCACTCAGCACCTCCAGTCAGGGGGTTGAGTCAGGATTCAATCTCAGCCCACTCCCTGGGCTGCCTCTGCTCCGCCTGGGGCTGGCTTTGCCCATTTAGGACAACCTGGGGCTGAATGTATCAACACAGGGGTGGATGCCTAGGGTTCCCGATGGGCAGCTCACAGGCAGGGGCAGGGCATTGCCTCCTCTCACCCACCCAGATTGCTCCTGCTCTGTGCGAACGCCCCCAGTGTCCCCTGAGTGGTCCCCATCTCCAATCCTCTGAATTCCTATCGTTGCTTGTATTCATTTTCTGGAACCACCCTTCGAGGTTCAAATCCTCTCTCTGTCCTTACCAGCTGTGTGAACTTGGATATATTACTTAACCTCTCTGGGCCTCAGTCTTTCATCTGTAAAATAGAGGTTTTTACAGAGCGCCTTCGTCGTAAGGTTGTTGGGAGGATTACAAGAGATAATCCCCACGTGTCTGGCCCATAGTCCATGGTTGATAAATGTTAACTTTTTATTGATGTTATCATCACCAACTCACCCAACACACACCTGCCAGGCGTAGCGGCGAGACCACCTGCCTGGTGTCACTTTGAGTGTGTGTGTCTCATTCCTGGAAGCTCCTCGAAGACTGGATCCCACCTCTGTAGCCCTAGACAGGCCCCCCTGTGTCAGAGGAACCACAGACGAACTTCAATTGCAGACTGACCAGGGCGGGGCCAGGTCCCCCGAGTCTTGTATCCTGGGAGGTGTGTTGATCCGGCTTCTCAGGAGACTTGAGGCCACCTAGGAAACCTTTGTCCTGATAGTGACTCCAGAGCTGTTTAGCGGGGGAGGGCGTGATGATCTGAAAGGCTTCTCTCCAGCCTGTCCTGGGTGCTCTGGGGCCTTCCCAGTGCCAGTTCCCCAGGGTTGTCATGCTGCCTGCTCCCCAACTCCGTGATTTCACCATCCGGACCCTGTGTACCCCTGCCCCTCCTGTGTCTCCCGCTCCTCCCGGGCAGGGGGTGCCCACATGGCCCGGAGGTATGCCAAGCTCCCCTGCGGGGTGGGGTGGACCGCTTGTGCTTCCTGCCGCCCCTCGCACACATTGTTGGTGTAGACAAAGGGAATGGAGTTTTGGTTTCAAGGTGTGATCCAACCCGGCACATCCATCAGGCCCTGCTGTCGCCCTCTTTCTTTTTCTCCCCTTCTCATTTCCGCTTTGGGCTGTGGAGGGGAAATAGCAATTGTGAAAAGGCCACTTGTCAAGATAAAAATCACAGTGCTCGACAGTGCTGTTGCCTCGGGCCGGGCAGCCTAGCCAAGTGCCGGGGGCAGCGCTAAGGGTCGCCGCCCCAGGTGGAGGTGGAGCTGCCCTGCCTGGCTTGCAATCCCTGCCTCTTCCTGGCTGTGCCTCCTAATGGCTCTGTGCCTGTTTCCTCATAGGTCTAATGGGGATAATAGTTCCTATATCACAGGACTGGAAAGACTGGAAGGGAGAATTCAACGAGTCCCTTCATGTAAAGTCCCCGGAGCAGCTCCTGGCGGAGAGTAAGCTCTCCATACAGCATGCTATTTTATCAGGAAGCAGAAAGGGGCCACGATTTTTGTGGGAAAGTCCAGCATCCACTGGGAGTTTGGATGGGAGCATTTGCACCCCGGATGGATGTTTTCAAACCCAGCTGTTCATCAGGATCACCCAGGGAACTTTAAAAACTTCATCCCAGGCTTCCCTGTGGCACAGCGGTTGAGAGTCCGCCTGCCGATGCAGGGGACATGGGTTTGTGCCCCGGTCCGGGAAGATCCCACATGCCGTGGAGCGGCTGGGCCCGTGAGCCATGGCCGCTGAGCCTGCGCGTCCGGAACCTGTGCTCCGCAACAGGAGAGGCCACAACAGTGAGAGGCCCGCGTACCGAAAAAAAAAAAAAGAAAAAAAATAAAAGAAAAAACTTCAACCCACCAGAGTGTCTACTATTTCATTCATGGGCATGATGTTTAGAAGCTCAGGCTTGGAGAGGGGTGACTGGCCTGGGTTCCACTTTGGGCTCCTACCACTCAGAGGCTGATCACTGGACAAGTTATCTGACTTCACTGAGACTCAGTTTGTTCATCTGCAAAATGGGTACCCTTGGGGCTGCAGCCAGGATCCAATGGGATGAGGTAGCTAATTCTGTGGTGACTTAGTTCTTCACTTGGTTCCTGGGCAAGGTACTGGGCTGCAACCATGAGAGGCAAACCCCCGGGCCCCCGGGACAGCAGACAGAACAGAGGCTGGGATGGTGGTGTTTCTCAGGAGGCCTAACTAGTCATGAGTTTAAAACACCTCATGGATGCCGGCACTCCTTTTGAGTTGCTGTGACCTGAAGACCGAAAGAAACTGAGGCCTTTGCACTTCCCCCTGGTGGCCTTGCATCTGTCACACGCCAGAGGAGCCACTTTGGCCTGTGTTGCCCATGGGCCCAGCAGCTCGAGACCTGCGCTGGATGGCGGTGGAGGCCTGGCAGGTGCTGCTCTGTTCCCTGCGCACTTCCCTTTGTTCCCCCACCAGACCAGCTGCCACAATGATTACAGAGAGCAAATCCTCCTTAGGTTCTGTATCACCCAAGCAGGGTCTGTGTCTGAGGAACAGGAAGGCTGGTTCCCTAATCCAAATTAGATCAGGGTGGGGAGGGGGGCCGTGCGGGGCTGGGTGCAGGCCCCGTGCCTGGGGGTCCTCGGCGCTATGGCTCAAAGACGGGTCCCAGGGACCACCCGCGGGAGGGGGCGTGTGAGCGCGTGTGAGAGGGTGTGAGTGTGTGAGAGGGTGTGAGTGTGTGTGAGGGTGTGAGGATACGAGGCCGTGTGGGGCTGTGTGAGAGGGTGTGAGTGTATGAGGGTGTGTGTATGAGGGTGTGTGAGAGGGTGTGAGTGTGTGAGAGGGTGTGAGTGTATGAGAGGGTGTGAGTGTATGAGGGTGTGTGTATGAGGGTGTGTGAGAGGGTGTGAGTGTGTGAGAGGGTGTGAGAGGGAGGAGGGAGCTTGGTCAGAGCCCGCCGCTGGGGATGGGGCACAGAGAGGCCCTCTGTGGATTTTACCCACGGTTCCTGCAGGTCCCAGAGTTGCTCCCCCGCGCCCGCCGGCACCTGAGGTCCGGCAGTAGTGCTCCCTTTGTCCCCTCCTCCTGCCCCCTGCCCTGTAGGCTGGGGACGGATGCTCTCAGGCTAAGCTCTCAGAACCATCTCTCCTGTCCCCTCTAAGGGTGACGTGTTACATCTGCTCCCACCTACAGGGGCCCCTCACGGCCAACCTGTCACCTCTGCCCCCAGTGCCCACTGCTGAGTGGGCGAAGCCACCAGATCATGTTGCAAGTGGGTCAGGCAGTGGTGGTATGGGTGATTCTCTCTGGAATTCGTCGGGGGGCCACCCCCAGGTAGACAAGGGAGAGGCAAGCGTGGTGCCTGGGGGGTGGCCAGGAGAGCGGCAGAGCGTCAGGACACGGGGGACGTGCGGGGGTGGGGCTGAAGGGGAGCAGCCAGGCCCCCCAGACTTCGGGCCTTGTGGATTGGTAAGGGCCACCTCTCTCAATCTTGGGACCACTTGGGGTGACAAACTTCTTATTTTGCCAGTTGAGGATGTTAAAACTGTGGCCAAAAATAGACCACCATTATCATATCATAAAAGGAAGGACATTTTAAAAAAGGGAAGTGACATAGTCTCATGTTAAAGAACAGTATTTTCCAAGAAAGAACAGTTAGTGACTTTCCTAGAACATGTTTTACCTTGGACCAGTGAGAGTCCAAGTGGGCAGAGAGTGGGGGGGGAGGCAGGTTCTGGACCCAGGGGTTGGAAACCACTGATGGGGTGAGCGCAACAATGAGGAGGGACCACCAGCCCTGCTCCTTCTGCCCTGGGTGCTGGGACATTGTGTGTAGCAGTGAGTCCGGGTCTGAGTCTACGGGAACTAGGTGGGGAAAACAGGGTGGTGTGATACCTGAAATCACCTCAGGGGGTAGGGATGTCCAGCTTGAGGATGTTTCCCCTGTTCAGGTCCTATGCCATGACTTACTAGCTGTGTGACTTTGAGAAGTAACTAAACCTCTCTGGGCCTCCATTTTTTCATTTGCATGATGGAAGTGCCCATCTTCCATGGTTGTTGAAAGGATTAAATGAATTAATACACTGAGAGCCTCAGAATAGTCCCTGAGGCACAGAATTCAATCTGTGTCAATTATTATTTATTATTATTATTATTGGGGCTCATTCCACCTTTTTGGACGAATCTCATGTGCAGAAGGATTCAGACATTCTCTGTGTGGCTCTGGAGGACAAAGCCCACATGAATACATGCTGTGAGCCAGGCTATGTATCAGACAACTTTACACATGATATTACAGGGGGCTCTTATTTTTTGGGTGAGGAATCCGAGTCTCAGAGGGCGAACAATTTCCCAAGGTCACATAGCTAGGATGATGCAGGGCTGAGAGAGGGGCCAGGGTGGTCAGACTCCAAAGCCCCCGGTGTCATTTTGTAATGAGTCATTGGAGCAGACTTTAAGTTTCACCTTATCGGGAATCACCAATGTCCTGTTCAGGGCTGTCTGGTCAGCACCTTCTATAGCGCCTGGCACAGAGAGGGCACTCAGGCAGTCTTCTGTGAATGAATGATGGGAGGTCATGAGTTCCCCAATGGCAAAAGTCTTCAAGCAAAGAGCTACCAAAGACGCCGTACGTGCATTAGGGACCCACCGGGCATCTGGCCCTGGATTCTGTGAGTCTGTGGCCAGACACTCAGGGCATGAGGGCCTTTCTGAAGTGTGTGCACAGCCAGAAGCCCCCTCACTTAATATTCAGAGGTGCTCAATCCCTCCGAGGCCTCCAGGGAGTAGCTGACTAGCTCCTTGTTAGGGACCCCTGCCTTAGCACCACCTGTATTGCCACCTACATCCGTGTCTGATAGGTGGTTTCAGTCACCCTCTCCTGCTACCCAGCTCTGGTCCCACATCCAATCATGGGGCCTTGGGTCACGTGGACACTTTGTCTTCAGTGGCATCCTCCAGCTTCTGCCCAGTGGTGTGCTAGAGCTGGCTGGTACCAGACCGAGATCCACTCCTTAAATCAGCAGGAATTTTATGAGCCAGGCATCATTATAAATTACATTATATAAGCTTACAATTATATTAAAAACAAGGACAAGAAGTATTCAAAACTCACCACTTCCTAATTATTTCCCTATATTTTGTTATTATCTATGGTCTTGGGGTTATTTACCGCTGTTGCATCTGTGGTGGAAACACTATACAATGCTACTGTGCATCTCTTCCCAAGCCTGTGCCCAGTCTTTACAGTAGTAGTTTGACGTTGGCTGTGGTGAGAGTATTTATACCCCAGAAATCGGTGAACACTGCAACCAGGATGGCCGCACCCCAGGAGCCGGCTGTTAAACACTTACCAGCACACCTCTGTTTCTACCTGTACCAACAGGAATTTAGGATTTAGGAATCTTTTCGACAGTGGGGGTAGATGACTAGGCTCCAGAGAAGCGGTCAGGTTTGGGAACCTACTGGGCTTTACCCAAACGTTTTTATTTCCAGCTTCCTGGACACTATTTTATTGTGTTAAAATCATTTTTCCCCCTCCTTGCCTTCACTTAGAAATAAATTTGAGTGGGGCCTCTAGCAGGCAGCATGCCTTACATTCTGCACCCTGATTTCATTTCTAGCATTTTTTATTTTTCTACTTGTACTTCCTCTTTGCTTTGTCTCCCCTTCTCCTTTTGCCAGTAAATTGTTTTACAGCCTTTTTGCGGTATAATTGACATGGAGTGAGCCGCACGTATTTAAAGTGTACAGCTTGACTTCTAACATATGAATGCGTCTGTTAAACCATCGCCACAATCAAGATACTGATCATATCTATTACCTCTGAAGGTTCCCTTGGTACCATCCCTCCCATTCGCCAGGTTACCACTGACTTGCTTTCTATTACTATTGATTAGTTTGCAGTTTTAGAATTTTGTATAAATGAAATCTGTAGTATGTACTTTTTTTCTTTTTGAGTCTGATTTTTTTCACTTAGTATAATGTTTTTTTGAGATTTATCTATGTTGTTCATGTACTAGCAGTTTCTTGCTTCTTATTGCTGAGTAATATTCCATTGTAGGGATATACCACACTTTGTTTATCCATTTACCTGTGGATGGACATGTGAGTTGTTTCCAGTTTGGAGCTGTTATGAATAAAGCTACTATAAATATTTGGGTACAAGTCTTTACGTGGACATATGCTTTCATTTTTCTTGGGTAAATATCCAGGGGTAGGATGGCAGGGTTGTATGTTAAATGTCTGTTTAACTTTTAAGAAACTGCCAACTTCAGTTGTTTTTTTTAATAATGCTGTGTGACCTTGGACAAGTGACTTAACCTCTCTGGGCCTCAACTTTGTTGTACAACTCCATGATGCAACTCCTGTCCGTTTCTACCTTCACAGAACTCTTTAGGACAGACACGACTGCCTTTGTGAAAATGCTTAGGGCTCTCAGGAAGAAAAGTGAGCCTGAGAAAGCCAGGGTCTTATTTCCACCATCCTCAAACTCTCAGGACTCTTTAATTGGATCGCTCATCTCCCCTGTGGACCTGAAGGGGATGCTGGGTTGGGGTGGGGGGCACTTTAGATTCTTATCAAATTCAACGCTGCCCAACTCTTCCCCCAGGCTCTGGGCAGTGTTGATGCTGTCATAGATCACAGACCTGTGAGCTGCCAGCTGAGAAGGCCCTGGTCAAGGTGATGGGTTCCTCCTGTGATGTGTGAAATGTCCTAATCAGGTTTCTATACCCCCCAAGTCAGCTGGTGACCCTTGTCCTCAGACTCAACAGCCACATTAAATTACAAAACACGCCCCCCACCCAGCCTAACAAACTCCAACATCCAGACAACTTGGTTAGAGGGGAAGCACTTTTGCAGAGGACTTGGAAGGGGGCTGCGGGCCTGTGGCTGTGCTCTGAGGCCTTGTAGTGCTGACATTTCTGTGCTGTGCTTGATGGTAAGACTGTGTGTGTGTGTGTGTGTGTGTGTGTGTGTGTGTGTGTGTGTGTGTTGCAGGGGATGGGCAGTCAAGAGGACTTTCCTGTTTGGAGTGACCAAATACATCTGATTCGGACATGGGACATGGTGGGGTTTTGGGAGAATGGGTCGGGGGGGAGTGGGGAGATGGGTGAGGATTCCGTGGGCAGGCTGGTTGAAGGAACTCCACTGCATGGCTCCAGCTCCTCGGGATGGGTGCAGAGACTATGGATTCTCCAACTCTGCTGAACCCTGAAGTGTGCGGTCCCTCCGGGTGCCTAACAAACAAGCCAGGCCAGCGAATGCCCCCTCCTGCCCTTGACGTGTGATAACAGATGTGTGTTCCCGGAGACATGCAGACTCAGAAGGAAGCTGATTTTCAAGATGAGTCAGTTTGTCTAGTCTCCCTGCCTCTGCAACTGCAGCTTTTCATTTATGTGCTGGTGACTGGGGCAGAGGTGGGAGGTGAGGGAGGACATTGGGGAGGGAAGAATAATAGAAAAAAGAAGATTTGTGTCAGCAAATGAAAGAGCCAAGTTTTGCATGTGTTTCTGGGGAAATAGAATTTGCAGCGCTTATGCTTGACTGTAAATCAAGACAGCTGCTTTGGGCAGCTGTTGGCTCTGTGTTTGGTCTGGGGGCTGGGATGTAGGTGGGGTACAGAGCCAGGCAGAGCACGTCCTGGCTGTAGATGTGAAAAACGGTCCCAGGTATGGGGTCTAAGAGAAAACAGAAGCTGGCTAATGAAGGTCAGGTGGCGGGCAGTGGAGGGTGAGGGGCAAGGACATCTGTTAACCCAGGGTGGTTCCCTGCTTGTTACCTCTCACACCACGTCCAAACCCAAGTTCAAGTTCTTTGCTGTGGACAGCAAATGTTTGAACTTTCCTTTTGCCAGGTGATGCGGGAAGAGGTTGGAGAGATCCTGGGGGACGGATGGAATGAAAAGGGGAACAATTGTACAGAGTGTTGGTAGGGCCAGGGGAAATTTTGCAAGCAAAACTGGACTTCTGCAGTGCTAATGAGTTTGGAAAATGTTTTTGCAGAGCTGCTCCAGCTCAAAAGGCTCTCTGGGAACTAGGCAGCATCCTGCTTAGTTTTCCAACTTGAGGAGTTATTTTGTAAAGTAGAACTGATGGAACTCTAGGCCCCCTCCTGCCTGGAGAACCTCCTCTGGCTTGATCAAAACCCTGCCCATCCCATCCCTCAGAGGGCGCCCCCCATTCCCATCTCAAGGATGTTTGTTGTCTATGTCAGGACCTGCTTATTGTTATCTGAGTTTGACTTTCTTCACTGGGATGGAAGGGCTCTGTGAGGAGCCCCAGCCCATAGCCTGTTGAACAGACTCAGTAGAAGTCGTTTATCACATATGTGCTTGTGTCCAGAAGCTGAGGTACACCTTCCGTGTGTGTGTGCATGCAAGGGGGAGGGGGTAACCTGTCTGTCACCTGGGGAGCTTGGGACACCTTAGCTGAGCACCTGGATGTCTCTTGGGACCCCTGAGACCTCTGGCAGAATTGGTGAAGGGGTTGACTTTGGAAGTGCAGGTCAGCCCCCCAGAATGGTGGAAATGAGATTTTCAAACAAAGAGGGAAATTGGTTGGTAGGAGCACAGATTGGTACCACACTTATGGAGGGTCACTGGTAAGATGAATTAGAAGCCTTCATTTTAAGTGCCCTTCAGCTCAGCCTTTCCACATCCATGATTTTATCTTAAGGAGACAACCACAGACATGTGTAAAAGTTTAGTTACTTAAACTCTTGGGGCCTCAGTTGCTTCATCTGTACAATGGGGATGCTCAGCTCTCAGATCCCCTCTGCAGAGAGCTGTCAGGAGGATAACGTGCTTGGTGCCTAGTCAGCTGTTGGCCGTCACTAAGGACAGAGAGCCTGAGTGCCTTGCTCCGGGGCACAGAGCAAGGCAGCCACATGGCTGGGACAGGCAGTCAACCCGCGGTGCCTAGGCAGTGGAGGATGGGGCTGGAGGAGCATCAGGAGTGCTGGGTGTGGAAAAGAGACCAGGATGTCAGCCCACACACCTTCCCACAGTTTCTCCGTTTGCCAAATGAAGACAATGATCCACCCCCCTCCTCTGCCTGCTCGGGTAGGAAAGCAGAGGCTTTCAGGTTTGGGGGTCTCTCAGGTGATCCTGGAGCCTTCCAGAAGCAGTAAGTAGTGGCAGGAGCCCTTGCCCATCCCCACCATATCCCTCAGCTCAGTTCCTCTGGGCACAGCACCAGGAGGCCTTGGGAAACACACACCCATGTACACACACACTCACATACTTACACACACACACACACACACTTACTTTCCCCCCTTCCCCGTCTCCATGAAACACATCTGTAACAGCGTGGTCGGCTGAGGTGAGTGGTTCCATTCCCGGGTCTGCCTCCGTAAGTGAAACTGACAGGTGAGGGAACGTGGCTGAGAGGCCCTAAGAGGCTGACGGAGAGCGAAAAGCTTTTTATTTGCTGGTTAGCTCTGAAATGCTGGCAGCACATTAGCTGGGGTGGGAATTAGTAGCTGGGTTACGGGCGAGCAGAGGTTCAGCAGAGCCTCCGTCCGCGGGCAGAGATGCAGAGCCTGGCCTGGGCTGGAGCAGGTGGCCGTGGGGACCAGGCTGTGGCTCAGGCTGGGGGAGCCCTGCCCACACAAAGACCCCTTGTGGGGGCCCCTGGCCTGGAAGTTGCCCCCAACAGAGCTGCTTTTGTGACCCTTAGGGGCCTACCAGGTTTGAGGCTGTGTGACCGTGGCCAAAGCCACTTTGCCTGGCTGGGCCTCAGTTTCCTCTTCTGTAAAAGGGGAAAATAAAATACCTACCTCATTTGGTGCCGTGATGGTTTAGTGAAATAGTGAAGGCCAAGGCTTACCTGGTGCCTGGAACGGGTGAATGCACTACAAATAAGCCCTGTGTGTGGACCCTTTGCCATGAGCCAAATACCCTCACCGAGAGTGCCCCGCCTGGGTAATCACCTTAAATCCTCACAAGAGCCCAGGAAGTAGGATATGATTATTATCATCTACGTTTTACCCACGAGGAAAACGAGGCTCAGGGAGCTTGCCCAGCGAGCATGTGCTCCCGAGCACTGGGCTCAGTCACCTGCTCCCCTGCCTCCCTGGTAGGTGGTGAGGGATGAAAACGATTCTTGTTGTTTTTAGGAAGGTGAGGGATGGGGAATCAGCTGGAATTGGCTCTACGGCTTATGTAGCTGTTCATCTATCTTCCTCATATCCCATTCTCATTAGATGGCATATTCGACCACCTTCCGGAAGTGCAACGAGGGCCCGAGTCCTGACTCCTTCTGCATGTGAGCTCGGCTTGCAGAGGGAAGGGTGGGCAGTCAACCATATTTTAAACCAAGAGATGGTGGTTTGATCTCAGCCGTGCCTAAAACTGTATAATGTTCCCATCCAGACCTTTCCACACATGGCATATCCTTCAATAGACACTCCACTGTGGTTCATAAAAACGACTCCTTTATACCCTGCTTTCATGCTGCAGACTGGGAAAAACAAATCTGTTCTAGAACTTCCCAAGACCAGTAAGGAAGCTGCCCCAGTGGAATGCTGCGGAGAGACCAGATGCAGACAACTGAGCATTCATGTCCCTGCAGACGACTCAGCCCCCAGGAATGAAGCGCCCTCCTTATACCAAGTGTGTATCTGCTTTGGGAGCGCCTGGCCCCTGCAGGTATTAGTCATCTGTCACCTGCCTTTTTCCTGCACAATTACCAAAGGACAGTAGTGACGTAATGAAGTCTTTCTTTTCTCAAATGATTTTTGTGGCCAAGCGGGGCCCCCAAATGGTTAGGTATTATACTCTAAATATAATTTAGAAAACTATAGTGTCTAAATATTTCTAAAATTTATTTCTAATGTTTCTAAATATTCCAGGCTCAGTAAGGCTATCCTAGGATGAACAGGACTGACTCTCTTCTTGATGCTAAAGTGTCCTTTTGAATCCTGATTCAGAAGGAGAGGACAACACGCACCAGTGATTTACCCTGGAAGTTGTTTTTATAAAACAAGTGACAAGTAACCTTGTTCCCATAAGTGACGAGTAACATTTTGGGCCACAGAACACTGCTGCTTTTTGGCCAGTTGCCCCACTGAACCGAATGCAAAGCTGCTTTCCTTGGATGTTTGATCACCTTCGTGAAAAGCTTTTGTTTTTCCCTATTGGAAACTTTTGGTTTTTCTGACTTTCAGGAAGTCGCTATTCTCATGACATCTCCAGCCCCACCAGCCCCTTCATCTTCCTTGTCCACCGTAGCCATCTCTCCTTCTTTAAACTTTTTGAGTGGGTGGGTTCCGGTTGGAAAGAAGTGGTACGCTGTGTTTCCTGGGCTCTCAGCTGCTGTGTTCACTGGACAACCTCTCAGCAGACGCAAAGCCAGGCCAAAATTTTCCCTACATTCTGGACAATTTTCAGTGCTCAGCTGAATTCAGAAATGAAAAATACCACCTTGCAGCTCTCTTGTGAAGACTGGAGGTGATGCATATAGAGCACACCTGGCACCTGATACCTGTACTAACGTTACTATTTTCCCAGGCAAACTAGATGTTCATAACAGCATTTTCTTCCCCTTTCAGTTTGATTGAGTTGTAATTGGCATACAGCACTGGACACATTTAAGATGCACTGCATAATGACTTGATATACATATATAGTGAAATGATGACCACACTAAATTTAGTTAACATACATCATCTCATATAGATACTTATAATAGCATTGATGTGCATATATTAATGAAATTAAAAGTCCTATATAGGACGGCATGACAAATCAATTTCTCTTGAAAGAGCCAAGAGCTTTTTTAAAAAAAGTTTTTATCTTGAGATAATTATAGACTCACATGCAGTTGCAGGAACTAATACAAAAAGATCCCATATACCCCTCACCCAGTTTCCCCGAAGGGTAACATCTTACATAACTATAGTATACTATCACAATCAGGAAATTAGCATTGATACAATCCGTTGAAAATTAACATTAATACAATTCATTGACCTTATTCAGATGTCACAAGTATTACATGCACTCATTTGTGTGTGTATTTAATTTGATTAGCATTTCTATTGTAAATAATGTCAAGATCTTATTGATCAAGGAGGCACTTTTTCACTTTCTAAAGAATGACTGGGTTATGATGGCTTATTGGTCTGTTTCCCCTAGTAACCAACGGGTTCTTTCGGGGAAAGCCTGTGTCTTCTGCATCTTTATGTTCCCATAGTCCAGCGAGGGCCTGCCTCAAACAGATAACAATATAACGAACACTTATTGAGCCCCTACTATGTGCAAGGCTGTGTTCTGAGTGCCCATCCAACAAGGCACGTTCCATTACTATTATTCCCGCTTTACAGATTAGGAAACAGAGGGTAAGATGTTCAGTAAACACTTACTGAATGAGTGAGAGTCTGTGAGGGATCTGCCAGCATCAGTCATTGGAGGTGGCCCTTTTTTTTAATGGCGGATCCTAAGCTCCATAGTGTCAGAAAAGAAATGCTGCTCATTCATTCTCTAAACACTTCCCCCCTCTTCTGGAAGCATCATGTAGGGTTTAAGGGCACAGTTTCTGAGTCAAATTTTGTGAGTCCAAAGCTGGCTCTGCCACTTAGCTGTATGGCCTCAGGTGAGTTACTAAAACCCTTTGGGCCTCTGTCCTCTCATCTGTTAAATGGGATAGCGGTAGTACCTGTCACAGACGGTTGTTGTGAGGATTAAATAATAAGTCTAAAGGGCTTAGAGTAGGGCCGGGCAGTATTCAGAGTAATACATGTCAGGAGCTATACTTTCTGTACTTTTAACACCACCAGCGCTACTGAACTCCAGAAAGCCGACATAGAGTATATGGTACCAATTTGTGGGTCGTTCCCCCATTATGATTAAAATTCCTATTTCCCTGCCCCCTCCCCACCCCCTATGCTTCCAGACACTGCACGGGAAGACCCTGGGCTTAGGATTGAAGATTTGCTTGGTAACAATGACATTTATCTTGGGAGGACTGTTCCTACCAATGCTAGTGGCTCCTTCCTCCTTCCCTCCCTCCCCCCTTCATCTTCCTTTTTAATTCCTTCCATAAGTAATTATTGTGAGCTTGTTAGCTCTTGTATTAGGCAGATGGGGACACAGTAGTAAGCAGAAACTGGCCTGGTCCCTGCCCAGATGAAGCTTGCATTCCAGTGGGAGAGAGAGAGCCATTGCCTAAATGATGACACAAGGGCAGTGACATCACAGGTGCAGTAAATATGGCTTACAAAGGACAGGTGTGGGGGCATGTGAGGTGCACAGCCTGGAAGTCAGCAGCAGTAGCCACTGATTAGCCAGGCCACTCTTGAAGCTAGGCTGGGGAGAAGGTCCTGGTTTACAAAGTAACAATCATAGCTGACACTTGCTATGCGCCCAAGCACTTTCCATATATTAACTCAAGCAATCCTTACATTAAGCCTATCAGCCCATTTTACAGATGAAGAAACTGAGGCCCAGATTCAGTAACTTGTGTGCGTGGAAGATGATCAATAAGCGATGTACGCATGGTTGAATATCTAATTGGTTCCCACGGACAATGGACTTTTATAGGCATTTCATGCGCTGAACATCCAGAGGGCAGGTAGTGACTATCAAAGGTCAACTGTATCCCCTTAAATCTTTCCTCTTCTAGGAGACCTTTCCAATGAAAAAGAGCTCATAGATTATAAATGATGCCTGCGGTCATTTCCAACACTGTGCTGGGCCCTGCACTAGGAAATTTAGTTCAGTATCTCATATAACGACACATATATGAGCTTTTTCAGTCCCAACAAAAGCTTGTTACCTTGTTTTGGCAAAACAAACAAGCAAAGAACAAACAAACCCAAATCAAATTCAGGTAGCAACCTTCATTACAAGTGACAGGTACCAGCTGCTCTCATCCTCTCTTTTCAAACAACTTTATGAGGCATAATTTACATTCCATAAAACTTACTCATTTTTAGTGTATAGTTCAATGCTTTTCAGTAAAGTCAGTGAGTTGTACATCCATCACCACAATTGAGTTTTAGACATTTTGCCACCTCAGTAAGATCCCTAGTGCCCGTTTATAGTTAATCCTTGCTCTACTTCTGAGCTCCAGGCAACCACTAATCTAATCTCTGTCTCTATAGATTTGCCTTTTCTGGACATTTCATGTGTGTGGAATCATACATTATGCGCTTTTTTGTGTATACCTTTTTCCAGTTGGCATAATGATTTTGTGGATTATCCATGTCGTAGCAGGTCTCGGTTCTTCATTCCTTTTTATGGCGGAATAACGCTCCGCTGTGTGGATAGACCACACTCAAGTTTATCCATTCATCTGCTGATGTGCATCTGGGTTGTTCCCAATTTTGTGGTATTACGAGTGAAGCTGTTTTGATCATTTGTGCACAAGTCTTTGTGTGGACACCTGTTTTCATTCCTCTCGGGAGTGAAAAAAACCTAGGAGTGAACATTGCTGGGTCATACGGTAAGTGCACATGTAACTTTTTAGGAAACTGACAAACTGTTTCCGCGGGGACCGCCCCATTTACATTCCCATCAGCGCGGGGGGAGGGCTCCAGTTTCTCCCCCTCCTCACCAGCGCAGGTTCTCGTCTGTCCTTTCCAGCTTCTCTTTTTTTTTTTTTTTTTTTTTTTTTGCGGTACGCGGGCCTCTCACTGTTGTGGCCTCTCCCGTTGCGGAGCACAGGCTCCGGACGCGCAGGCTTAGCGGCCATGGCTCACGGGCCCAGCCGCTCCACGGCATGTGGGATCTTCCCGGACCGGGGCACGAACCCGTGTGCCCTGCATCGGCAGGCGGACTCTCAACCACTGCGCCACCAGGGAAGCCCTCCAGCTTCTCTTCTTAAGGGAAATGACGGCGCCTGACATTGACGGAAGGCTCACCGTGCACCAGGCGCTGGGCGGGCTGCTCCCCAGGCTTTGTCTCCATGACCCTACAAGCAGTTGTCCTCGTCACGCCCCAGTTGAGGGGCCTGGGAAGTGGACACGTGAGGCGAGTGGCTCAGGCCACAGGTGAAGTGATCACAAAGCAGGATGGGAGCACGTGGGAGTCGGGCCCAAAGAGAGCAGAGGGGAGAGAAGCTGGGAGAAGGCGGGGTCTGAGGTGGGAGTACTGGGCCTGTCCCGCTGAGGCCTGTGGTCCAGAGGAGACTGGAAAGTACGGTTGGGAATGTTCCTTGTATGACAGGAGGGTCACACTCCACCGAGGAACGGGCATGACTTGGAATAACCAGTTCCCGAAGCCCAGCCCCTCCCGCTCCATGGAACAAAGAGGCCCTCGTGCCAATTCCCACCCTCCCCCTCCCCAGGCTTGGAGAGAAGCACGGAGTGTGTGTCCAAAAGAAGCAGCATCCTGTTCTCCCCAGGGACAGCCTCTCACGTGACACCTCGTTCCGGGCCCTCAGCCGTTAATCATGACAAGACTCAAGGAAGAAAGTTCCCGTCCAGTGGCCAGCAGGTAGGAGGCTGGCCTGGGCTCCGTGGGCCTCAGTAAATCACCCTGTTGAGTTGGCGTCTCACTGGATTGCAATTACAATCCTTCAGGCCTGACACAAAATCACTGGGCTGGTAAGAGGAGAGTACCTGGGTAATGTGTTTAACAGAAATTAACCTGGTTAAGCCCTGACTCTATTGAAAATGAGGAAGTGTGGATGGGCCTGATCAATGCGTCCGCAGCCCAATTGACTCCAGAGCTGGCTTTGGATTTCAGTTAAGTGGGCCGACCCGAAAACGGGGAGACTCATTTTATTAAATTACCTCTTTGCCATAGAGTTCAGATCATGGTGGAGTTTGCTTTGTCAGCCGTGGGGGCTGGTGGCTGGAAGGGTCTTTGGTGCCCACGTGCGCACCCATCTGCAGCCCTGCAGACCCCCGGCCCTCACAAATGTGCACACAAACCTCGCCAGAGCAAGAAAGGTTAGTAAATATGTATCCACCTCCTCAGGGAGTTGAAAGTATGGATTTGATCAAATACTCATTTACTCCCTGCCCACCATCGCTTCCCACCCCCTTGGCCTTTTGGCAGATAAATGATGTTATTTGAAGGTATTCTTGAAATTTCTGATGGAGACTGTTTCTTAAGTGCTTTTAGAGCAGGCCTATACTTTGTAATACTTGTCATATTCTGGCTAGTAAACTCCTGGCCTTTAAAAGCCGGAACCTTACTCTGTTTCCTGAATCCGAGGGAATAGGTCATTAACTGTGAATTTCAAATGAAGCAGATTTACAGTATATATCACAGAAATATGTTTATGAGAGACAGTGAATACCAAGGAATCCATGGAACAGGAAAAAACCGAGAGCCCAGAGAGAGATCAGCTGATTTGGGGAGCAGGTTTTTTCTTTTCTTTTTCGGGTTCTTTTGGCTGATTTGGCCAAGTCTGGGTCTCTTGTTCCAGGTTCCTGATAGAAATATCTTTCTGGTTCTGTTCAGCTCCCATCCCAATACAGTACCCTACTGGGTGAGGCCCCTGGAGATCTTGACTGTGGAAATGCCACAGGCTCGAAGTTAATTCTTTGAGATAAGGATGGGAAGTTGGGTTTGGCTGGGTTGGGGAAATAGGAGAGAGGTTAAGGGAAGCACAGTTGAGGCTGGGTCAGCTGGGGTGATGGTCAATGCTACGTGTCAACTTGGCTAGGCTATAGTACCTAGTTGTTTAATCAAACGCTAATCTAGGTGTTGCTCTGAAGGGATTGTAGTTGACACCTACAATCATTTGCCTTTAAGTAAAGGAGGTTACCCTTGATACCGTGGGTGGGCCCCATCCAATCAATTGAAGGCCTTAAGAGCAAAAACTGTTTCCAAGAGAAGAAATTCTACTTCAAGGCTGTTACATCAACTTCTCCCTGAGTTTCCAGCTGCTGGAAGATTCCAGCCTGCTGCTTACAGGATTTTGGACTTGCTGGTCTTCACAGTTGTGTAATCCAATTCCTTAAGATAAATCCATCCATCCACCCATCCATCCACTCACCCATCCATTTACCCATCCATCCATCCATCCATCCACCCATCCATTTACCCATCCATCCACCCATCCTTCCACCCACCTACCCATCCATCCATCCATCCATCCTATTGGTTCTGTTTCTCTGGAGAACCTTGATTGATATAGCTGGTTTCTGGCAGTAATTTTGGACCTTTTCTCCTCATCATTTCTGAAGAATTTCTTCACTTGCCACCATCTCGAAGAGGCAGGAGATCCCCACGTAAGTGCTTTGAACAACACGTGGCATGTGGGAGGGCGCAGTGAGCAGTAGCTAGTTCCCTTGCCCCCTCTTTCTCTCTCCTTCTTTCTTTCCCCTTCCTTCCTCCCTCTCTTCCTTCTTCCTTCCCTTCTTTCCTTTCTTCCTTTCTTGAGTCAGCCTTAAAAGAAGATAATAACCAACCAGTTTTTACTTATCTTTCATCCACCTCCCCAATCCGCACACCCATCCATCCATGTTTATCTACCTATCCATTTTAGAAGGAATTTGGAAATAAAATACATTCACAGGACCTTAGTTTTGAGGGGCCTTTCTTGATGTCCAGACGCTTCATTTTACTGATGAAAAAAAACCATGAGGCTCAGAGAGGAAGTGACTTGCCAAGAGTAACACAGCACATTATGATCAGTGTGGGGACTGGACCCCTCAGGTCTCCTGGTTCCCACCGCCTCTTCTGTGACTCTGATTGCATTTAGTCTCAGCAAAGCAGGTGAGCCTGGGTGTGGGACAGGCGGTCTATCTGGCAGGCAGGTGCTCTGCCCCCGGGTGCCTTCACCCCTCCTTCTATTTCAGCCCATGCGATGGCCTCTGGAGTAGATGAGTTGGTTGTTAGTGACAGCTCTCTAGTGGGTTGTTTCTGGGGCATCACGGTTAGAAGAGCCACCTACTGCTGAATATTTACGACATGCCAGGCACTGCACTTGGCACCCTAGGGAGGTCACGATCAGGAGGTCTGCCGAAGATCCCAGCTACTGAGTGGTGCCGTTGGGAGGCCTCGCCCAGTGTCTTCGCTGTCAGACTGTCACTCCTGGGGTGGAAACCTCCTGTGCTCCTGGGAGCTGGAGGGTCTGGACCCTCTGGCCAGCTGTGACTTCAGTACAATCGATTCCTTTTCGTGACCTCTCACAAGCATGCCAGTACCCACCATGCCTCCTTCACGGTGTGCTGAGCACTGTAAAGTGCCATGTGCATGGAAGATGCTGCACTCCATGGCTTGACTCTTCTTTTGGGCACAGAAGTGCCAACCCGCTACTGTCGTGTCCTGCCTCAACTTCCCTCCTCCTACCTGAGGGGTGAAAAGTGCCCCAAGAGAGCCACCTGGGACCAGGGCTGGGCTGAGTGCTGTGGGCGGCTAGTGGGGGTTTAGATGTCTCCTCTTTGAGGTGGAGGCTGGAGGATCAGGTGAGGATCCTGCTCTGCAAGGCCAGGATGGTGCCCGAGACAGTCGCGTCTTTGTGTGAACCCTGCCCTGCAGCATCCGCCCACAGAAACCTGTTGGCTCAGAACTGTCTCTTGTGGGGAAAAACAGCCTAGAGGAGATGGGGAAACATGAGCTCGTCCTGTTCAGGGCAGAGCTGTGGGCTGGGCCGGGGCTGGCACTACGTGATTTGGGAAGCAGACTCGGGAGCCCTGTTAGTGCTAGGGAGCAGACCTGACTTCTAGGCTGGCACAGGTGGGAGCCTCTGGAATGTGTGGGAAGGACGTTGTCTCCGGTGGCTGTGTGATTGAGTTCCCACCTACTTCTCTCATCCTGTGCCACCTTGTCCTTTGCTCCCTGATCTCCAGCCCACACTGGCTATGCTTCATCCTGCCGCAGGGCCTTTGCACACACAGAACCCTGGACTGAGATTTAAAATGTTCAAATATAAAGAAAATTACAGAACATAATTAAGAAGATAAACTGGATACCCATCTCTGAACAGTTATTAACATTTTGTCACTTTTGCTTTAGAACACTCTATTTTTTAAATTGTGGTGAAGCCACATAGATTAAGTTTGCCATCTTAACCATTTCTAAGTGTACAATTCAGTAGTGTTAAGTATATTTACATTGCTGAGCAACAAATCTCTAGAACTTCTTCATCTTACAAAATTGAACCTCCATACTGTTCTCCATAGATGCCACATCTTCTTTATCCATTTATTTTTTGATGGACACTTAGGTTGTTTCCTTATCTTGGCTCTTGTGAATAATGCTGGAATGAACATGGGAATGTACATATCTCTTTTCTGTCCTGCTTTCATTTCCTTTGGATATATACCCAGAAGTGGGATTGCTGGATCATATGCTGGATCATAAAGTTCCATTTTTTAACTTTTTGAGGAACCACCATACTGTTTTCCATGGTGGCTGCACCAATTTATATTCCCAGCAACAGTGTACAAGCGTTCCCTTTTCTCCACATCCTCGCCAACACTTCTTATCCCTTGTCTTTTTGATGATGGCCACTCTAACAGGTTTGAAGTGATATCTTATTTTAGTTTTGATTTGCCTTTCCCTGATGATTAGTGATGTTGATCAGTTTTTCACGTGCCTACTGGCTATTCGTATGTCTTCTTTGGAAAAATCTCTGTTGTATATATTTTAAATAAATGTCTATTCAAGTATTTTGCCCATATTTAAATTTGGGCTTTCTTTTTATTGTTGATTTGCAACAGTTCTTTATATATTCTGGATACTATACCCTTATCAGATATCTAATTTGCAAATATTTTATCCGTTTCTGTAGGTTGTCTTTTCACCCTCTTGGTAATGTCCTTTGACGCACAAGGGTTTTAAATTCGATGAAGTCCACTTTCTTTTTATTTTTGCTGCTGTTCTTTTGGTGTCATGTCTAAGAATCCATTGCCAAATCTAAGGTCATGAAAATTCACTGCTATGTTACCTTCTAAGAGTTTATGGTTTTAGCTCTTATATTTAAGTCATTGATCCATTTTGAATTAATTTTTGCATATGGGGTGAGGTAGGGGTCCAACTTCATTCTACAGCATGCAGATATCATATAAAATAAACTTCAATTAAAAAAATTTGAAAAACCTCAAAGTTGCAAGAATAGTACAAAAAAGCTTTTTCTTGTAATCATTTGAGAGTAGGTTGCCAATATACTACCCCATTACCCCCCAATACTTTAGTGTGTATTTCCTACAAACAAGATAGTTCTATAGAACCACAATACAACCATCAAAATCAGGAAATAAACATTGACTTGTTACTACTGTCTAGTCTTCAGACTCCATTCAAGTTTTCCCAGTGGTCCCAACAATATCTTTTATAGTAAAGGATACAATTCAGAATCATTTAGTATCATGTCTTTTTTCTTTCATTCTGGAAAATTCCTCAGACTTTCCTTAATTTTCATGACCTTGACATTTTTGAAGATTGCAGGTCAGCTATTTTGTAGCCCATCTCTCAATTTGGCTTTTTCTGGTGTTTCCTCAAGATTAGACTCAGATTTTGCATATTTAGCTGGAATATCACAGAAGCAATGCTGGGGTTCTTCTCAGTGCATCCTGTCAGGTGGTGTGATTTGGATTTTTTCCATTACCAATGAAGTGCACTTTGAACCCTTGATTCAGGTGGTGTCAGCCACGTTTCCACTTCTCCACTGTCAGGTTATTCTTTTTCTCCTTGGAATTAATACGTATTTTTTTGGGGGGGAGGTACTTGGAAACTGTAAATATCCCAATCCTTGTCAAAATTTCAATTTATTAATTTATATCATGATTTCCTATTTTATTTGATGGGTCATAATATGGTTTTAGTTTTTAATATTTTTAGAGCACTTTTAGGTTCACAGCAAAGTTGAGTGGAAGGTACAGAGATTTCCCATATGCCTCCTGTCCCCACATACACACATCCTCCCTGACTATCAACATCCTGCACCACAGTGGTGCATTTGTTACAGTTGATGAAACTACACTGACATCATTATCACCCAAAGTCCATAATTTACGCTGAGATTTACTCTTGGTGTTGTGCAGTCTATGGTTTCAACAAATGTATAATGACATATACCCACTACTGTAGTATCATACAGAATACAGAATAGTTTCACTCTCCTAAAAATCTTCTGTGTTAAACCTATTCATCCACCTCTCCCCCCTAAGCCTTGGAAACCACTGATCTTTTTCCTGTCTCTGAAGTTTTGCCTTTTCTATAATGTCATATATTTGGAATCATACAGGATATAGCCTTCTCAGATTGGCTTCTTTCAGTTAGTAATACTAAAGGTTCCTCTATGTCTTTTCATGGCTTGATCATTTCTTTTTAGTGCTAATGGTCCATTGTCTGGATGTACCACAGTTTATTGAATCTTTCACTTACTGAAGAACATGTTGGTTTCTTCCAAGTTTCAGCAATTATGGATAAAGTTGCTATAAACATTTCTGTTCAGATTTTTGTGTGAATATAAGTCTTCAGTTCATTTGAGTAAACACCAAGGAGTGTGACTGCTAAATCATACGGTAAGAGCATGTTTAGTTTTGTAAGGAACTGCCGAACTGTCTTACAGAGTGTCGGCACCATTTTGCATTCCCACCAGCAATATATGGGAGTTCCTATTGCTCCACATCCTTGTCAGTATTTGGTGGTGTTAGAGTTTTGGATTTGGCCATTTGAATAGGTGTGTAGTGGTATCTTGTTGTTTTAATTTACATTTCCCTAATGACACATTATGTTGAGCATCTTTTCATGTGCTTATTTGCCATCTATAAATCTTCTTTGGTGAGATGTCTGTTTAGGTCTTTTGTCCAGTTTTAGTTAAGTCATTTGTTTTCTTATTAAATAATAAATTTGTTTTTTTTTGGTGGTACGCGGGCCTCTCACTGTTGTGGCCTCTCCCGTTGCGGAGCACAGGCTCCGGACGTGCAGGCTCAGCGGCCATGGCTCACGGGCCCAGCCGCTCTGCAGCATGTGGGGTCTTCCCGGACCAGGGCACGAACCCGTGTCCCCTGCATCGGCAGGCGGACTCTCAACCACTGCGCCACCAGGGAAGCCCCTATTTGTTTTTTTATTATTAAGCTTCTTATTATTCTTTGTATATTTTGGGTAACAGTCCTTTATCATATGTGTCTTTTGCAAATACTTTCTCCCAGTATGTGGCTTGTCTTCTTATTCTCTTGATAGTCTTTTCCAGAGCAGAAGTTTTTAATTTTAATGAGCTCCAGCTTGTCAGTTATTTTTTTCATGGATCATGCTATGCCCAAGGTCAGTTAGATTTTCTTCTATGTTATCTTCTAGGAGCTTTATAGTTTTACATTTTACACTTAAGTCTATGATGCATTTTGAGTTAATTTTTGTGAAGGGTATAAAGTCTGTGTCTAGATTAATGTTTTTTGCGGATGGATGTTCAGTTGTTCCAGCACCATTTTTAAAAAATATTTATTTTTGGCTGTGCTGGGTCTTCATTGTTGCACGCGGGCTTTCTTTAGTTGCAGTGAGTGGGGACTACTCTTCATTGAGGTGTGCGGGCTTCTTATTGTGGTGGCTTCCCTTGTTGTGGAGCATGGGCTCTAGGCACACGGGCTTCAGTAGTTGTGGCACACAGGCTCAGTAGTTGTGGCATGTGGGCTCAGTAGCTGTGGCTCACGGGCTATAGAGCACAGGCTCAGTAGTTGTGGCGCACAGGCTTAGCTGCTCCGTGGCATGTGGGATCTTCCTGGACCAGGGCTCAAACCCGTGTCCCCCACATTGGCAGGTGGATTCTTAACCACTGTGCCACCAGGGAAGCCCCACATATGTTTTAGAATCTGATCGTATGTTGCACAAAAAGAATTTTACAGAGGGCTTCATCAATTGAGGAAAAACTTATATACACACACACACACACACACACACACACATATATATATATTTAAATTGTGTCTTTCTATCCATGGTAGTATCTCTCTCCACTTATTTATGCAAAGGGCTTGCAAAATTTTTGTACATTATAGTCCTGGATACTTTATATTTTGATGCTATTGCGAATTTTGATTGTATTGTATTGCATTGTATTTTTAAACTTACATTCTCAAATTGTGTTGCTGATGTTTAGAAATACAATTGGATCCTATAGATTGATTCTGTATTCTGCAATTGTTCTTGACACTCTTTTATTAATTCTAATAATTTTTATATAATTTTTTGTTTCTATATATGATAATTGCATTCCTTTTCTTCCTTTCTATTTTGGATATTTTTGTCCTATGTTTTGCATAACTGCATTGCGAGGAACTCCAGTATAGTGATAGAGGGGCAATAATGAGACCTTATCTAGCTCATGATCTTAAAGCAAATGCTTTCAGTGTTTCACCATTCAGTATGATATTCGATATAATGTGAGTTTATTTCTTCTCTTCCTCTTTTTCTTTCTCTCCCAGATACTCTTTAACAAACTGAGAAATTTCTCTTTTACTTATAGTTTGCTAACTTAAAAAAAAATGATAAATGGATGTTGAATCATATCAAATGTTTTTTCTGTATTACTGAAATAACCATATTATTTTTCTTCTTTAATCTGTTAAAGTAATGAAGCATATTAAGTGATTTTCTAATGTTATACCAATCTTGGATTCATGAAATAAATACAAGTTGGTTCTGGTGTATTTATTACCCTTTTTATTACTCATTGCTCATTCCTGGTATTTTTTAAAAAATATTTATTTATTTATTTTGGCTGCACCAGGTCTTAGTTGTGGCATGCAGGATCTTCGTTGTAGCATGCGGCCTTCTTCTTAGTTGCAGCATACGAACTCTTAGTTGTGGCCTGCATTAGAGATCTAGTTCCCGACCAGGGATCAAACCCAGGCCCCCTGCATTGGGAGCATGGATTCTTACCCACTGGACCACCAGGGAAGTCCCTGGTTTGCTAGTATTTTATTTAGGATTTTTCATCTATGTTTATGAGTGACATTGGCATGTAATTTTTATTTCTCTTACTGTCCTTAATGGGTTTTAGAGTCAAGGTTATGCATAATGAAATGAGTTGGGAAGTGTTCCTTCTTTTTCATTATTCTGGAATATAAATCCTTAAAAGTAGAAAACGTTTATTGACTGAGTCAGAGAGAGATGAGATGAAAGAAGAAAAAGGAGAGATTCAAAACATGAGAGTGACTCAACCTGCTATTGCTGGCTTTGAAGGAAGACAGAGATATGAGCCAAAAAACGCAGGAAATGGTCCTAAGCTGGAAATGGAAGCTGACAGCTAGCAAGGAAACAGGGATCTCAGTCTTGCAACCACAGGGAACTAATTCTGCCAACAACCTGAATGAGCAAGAAAATGAATCCTTCCGTAGAGCCTCCAGAAAGGAATGCAGCCCTGCTGACAACTTGATTTTAGCTTGTTGAGACCCATATCAGAATACTGACTTACAGAATTGTAAAATAATAAATTTGTGTTGTTTTAAGCCACTAAGTTTGTGTTGATTTGTTACAGCAGCAGTAGAAAACTAATACACTCTTAAATTTGGATTTGTTTGATTGTTTCTTCATGATTAGATTCAAGTTTATTGGTCTTTTCAAATAATCAACTTTGGGGTTTATTGATCTTCTAAAATGTATGTTCTCTATTTCATTAATTTCTACTCTGTATTGTTTCCTTCATTCTACTGTCTTTGATGTTATTTAAATAGAATATTCAACTCAGTTTTCATCCTTCATTCTTTGTAATATAACCTTTAAAGGCTACAAATCTGCTTCTTGGTATTGCTATAGCTGCATCCCACAACTTTTGGTATGAAATATTTTCATTATCATTCAATTCTAAATATTTTCTAATTTCCACTGTGAGTTCTTTTTTTTTTTGATCCATGAGTCATTTAGTAATGTTTTAAAATTTGGAGATATATGGGGCTTCTCCATTATGTGTTTGTTATTGATTTTCTAACTTATTTGCATTGTGCTTAGAGAATGTTATCTGTATGACAACCCAGCCTTTGAAATATTCATGAAAACTGATTCATGTGCTCTTGAAAGTATACTGAGTGCAATGTTCTATGTATGTCCATAAGATCAAGCTTATTAGTGTGTCAGTCAAATTTTTCTATATGCTTACTGATTTTTTTTTTGCTCTGTGTTGTCAGTTACTGAGACAACTATGTTAAAATCTCTTATATATGGTGGATTTGTCAATTTCTCCTGTAGCTCAGTCAATTTTTCCTTAAAATTTTTAATGTTATTAGTTGCATGCAGGTTTAGAATTGTTGTATCTTCTTGGTGAATTGGACCTTTTGTCATTAGTTTGTGACACTCTTTATTTCTAATAATACATTTTTCAGTAAAGTCTATTTTTCTAATGTTAATATAACTACCTTATTTTTCTCATTTAATTAGTGTTCGCCTAGAATATCTTTTTTCATTCTTTCACTTTTAACCCTCTTGGGTACTTATGTTTTAGTTTTTACTTTCATAAATGATACTTACTTGGAGGTTTAAAAAATCCACCCTGACAACTGGGATTTTAGGTAATCAATGATTTATTTAAAATACTTTTTTTTAAAACATTTTTTGCCTTTTCTGTTTTCTCTCCCTGTATTTTCTAACCATTTTAGGGGGATTTTTTTTTTTTTTTGCATTCCATCCTAATCGTCTGTTTGGAAGTTATATACTTTATTGCTATTCTTTTAGTCATTACTGTAGAAATATCAACATACCATTTACATAATCAAATACTAAAATTAACTACCATTATTCTTTTCACCCAAATGCAAGCTAAAACTCCACCACCGCTCTTCTTTTTATTTTTTTAAATTTTATTTATTTTTGGCTACGTTGTGTCTTCATTGCTGTGCACAGGCTTTCTCTCGTTGTGGAGAGCAGAGGCTACTCTTTGCTACGGTGCACAGACTTCCCATTGCGGTGGCTTCTCTTGTTGGGGAGCATGGGTTCTAGGCGCACAGGGCTTCAGGAGTTGTGGTGCATGGGGCTTCAGTAGTTGTGGCACACAGGCTCAGTAGTTGTGGCTCACAGGCTAAGTAGTTGTGGCTTGTGGGCTCTAGAGCGCAGGCTCAGTAGTTGTGGCACACGGGCTTAGTTGCTCCAAGGAATGTGGGATCCTCCTGGACCAGGGATTGAACCCGTGTCCCCTGCATTGGTAGGCAGACTTTTAACCACTGCACCACCAGGGAAGTCCCCACCACCACTCTTCAATTCCACTGTTGTTACATATTTTAATTCTACTTTATAGTTTGTAAATCTTGCATGGTATTAATGGTTTGGTCAATCTGTGTTGCTTAGAAATACCCACATATTCACTCACCATCTTCCTTGCTTTCCATTCCTTCTTGCTTCTCTAAGCTTCCATCTGGTACTACTTTTCTCCTGACTGAATAAATCCTTTATCATTAAAAAAAATGAGGATCTGTTTATGGCAAACCTGTTTAGTTTTTATTTGTTTAAAAATGTCTTTATTTTAGTCTCATTTTTAAAGGTATTTTCTCTAGATGGAAAATTCTAGTTATGTTTTTTGAGTACATTGAAGACATTACTCCACTGAATTTTGGCATCTCTTGTGGCGGTTGAGAAGTCAGCTGTCAGTCTAACTGTCATCGACTTAGAGAACATCTGTCATCAACTTAGAGGCCATTTGGCTGCTTTTTTTTTTTTTTTTGCAGTACGCGGGCCTCTCACTGTTGTGGCCTTTCCCGTTGTGGAGCACAGGCTCCGGATGCGCAGGCTCAGTGGCCATGGCTCACGGGCCCAGCCACTCCACAGCATGTGGGAACTTCCCAGACTGGGGCACGAACCTGTGTTCTCTGCATTGGCAGGTGGACTCTCAACCGCTGTGCCACCAGGGAAGCCCCTGGCTGCTTTTTCGAACTTCTCTTTTTCTTTGGTGTTTTGCAGTTTCATTATGATGTGTTTAGGTGTTAGAGTTGCCAGAAAAAAAATATAGGATGCCCAGTTAAATTAAAATTTCAGATAAAAAACAAGTACGTTAAAAAAATATATTTATTTATTTATTTATTTAGTCTGCTCTGGGTCTTAGTTGCAGCATGAGGGATCTTTGTTGTGGCACGCAGGATCTTTAGTTGCGGCAGGCGTGTGGGATCTAGTTCCCAGACCAGAAATCAAACTCGGGCCCCCTGCATTGGGAGCGCACAGTCTTACCCACTGGACCACCAGGGAAGTCTCAACAAGTACATTTTTAGTATAAGTATGTTCCAAATATTGCATGGGACATGCTTATACTAAAAAAAAATTCATTGTTTATCTGAAATTCAAACTTAACTAGGAGTCTTGTATTTTTACTTGCTAAATCTGGTAACACTATTAGGTGTTAATTCCTTTATTTACACTGCTTGGGCTTTTTTAGATTCTTAAATCTGTGGCTATTTATCTTCATTATTTATAGAAACTTCTCAGAGATAATGCTTGATTCAATGGCCATTATCTCTTCAAATATTGCCTCTGCCATATTCTTTTTCTGCCCTCGTTCTGTAACCATGATTAGGTATATGTTACAAATTGTCATACTATTCTCAAGGTATCTTAATCTCTCTTTGATATTTTCCACCTCTATAATTTCTGTTTTATTCTTCTTCAACTGGTTCTGATTCACTGTTAAAGACAATTACTGAGTTTTAAATTTCAGTCATTATATTTTTCATTTCTAGAGGTTCTTTTTTTAAATCTATGAAGTCGGGACTTCTCTGGTGGCACAGTGGTTGAGAATCCGCATGCCAATGCAGGGGACATGGGTTCGATCCCTGGTCCAGGAAGATCCCACATGCCACAGAGTAACTAAGCCCATGTGCCACAACTACTGAGCCTGCGCTCTAGAGCCTGTGAGCCACAGCTACTGAAGCCCATGTACCTAGAGCTCATGCTCTGCAACAAGAGAAGCCACTGCAATGAGAAGGCCGTGCACTGCAATGAAGAGTAGCCCCCGCTCGCCACAACTAGAGAAAGCCGCACGCAGCAACGAAGACCCAACGCAGCCAAAAATAAATAAATCTATGTAGTCATTTTTATAGACACTCTTTACTTATATTTTCAAATGCCCTTTTAAAAATGTCTTTAAATATGTTAAACTTATTTTAAATTCTATGTCTGATAATTCCAGTGTTTGAGGTCTTTGTGGGTCTGAGTCTACTACCTGTTGTTTCTGCTGAGTCTTGTTCAGGATGCTTGGTTTCCTTGTGTGTTTCGTGATTGCTACCATGAGCTCATAGATCAGAATTTTACCTTTGGGTAATTTTTGGGACTGTGATGGAGGTCGGTTCCTACAGGGGATGTGCATTGACTTCTGCCAGGAGCCTGTGGTCATTACCGGCTTGAGACCATTTTAAACTAAATTCTTGGCTTGGTATTTTTTTGACCACCCAAGTAGAGTGAATTCAGGCTGCAAACCCTCTTATTGGTGTTGGCTTGTAGTTACGAATTCTGAGAGAGATTCTTTCCCCCCTCTTCTACTCACTGCCAGTGTTCAGTACAAGCAATTTGCCTGTAGTCTCCAGGGAGTAGAGGGTAGGGTGGTTTTGGTCTAGTTCCCCTTGATACCAATGTGTAACTTTTTGGGCTTTATGCTGAGGGGCTTTTCTCTTAGAGTCCTCACCTTGGGTGGGCTCTGGGTTTTGTCCCCAGTCTGTACCCCATGTAGCTTTGGAACAACATTAATCTCTCTGAGTTCCACTGTTCAGTTAGTTTTTGGTTCTGATAGGCATTACCTTTTGAAGACTTAATTGGTGCAATTAAAGCTTTTTTTTTTTTTTTTTTTTTCCTAGCTGGCATGTTTGGTTGGTTTTGGTTGGAGGGTCTAAGGAGTGTTTAGTGCAGCATCCTGCTGGAGACACAAGACCCTCACTTCCTCTGCCAGCAATTTTTTTTAGTGAAAACCTGTGAAATCAGCTTCTGGTTGGTTTTCTCTTCCTAATATGTTATTGTTTTTGGACATGCAAGTAGAGGACATGGTCAGATGTAATGATCACAGCATTGAATCTTTAATGGGGGCTAGCATGTTTATTCATTCATTCGCTAATCATTTTTTAAGCCTCTGTTAAGTGCCAGGCTTTTTGTTAGGTTCTGGGGATTCAGGTGGACAGGGCAGACTCAACCCCGTCTGCTTTCACGAGGCTCACAGTCCAGTGACTTGAATTTGCAGCACCGTGCTAAGCACTTTATGTACGGTATTTAATTTAATCCTCATAACCACCCTGCGGGTTGTGTGCGACCATTTTGTCGACTAGGAAAAGAAGGCACAGAAAGTTTATGTACATTACCCAAGATCAGACAGCTATTAAGAGGTGGATCAGGGGGCTTCCCTGGTGGCACAGTGGTTGAGAGTCCGCCTGCCGATGCAGGGGACACGGGTTCGTGCCCTGGTCCGGGAGGATCCCACTTGCCATGGAGTGGCTGCGCCCGTGAGCCATGGCCGCTGAGCCTGCGCGTCCGGAGCCGGTGCTCCGCAACGGGAGAGACCACAACAGGGAGAGGCCCGCGTACCGCAAAAAAAAAAAAAAAAAAAAGAGGCGGATCAGGGACTTGAGCCCAGGTCTGCCTGGCTGCAAAGCCTTTGTCCTTAACATTATGCTCCTTGTTATGCCAAAAGAGGGCACTGTTGGGTATGCCCGGAAGAGAGGGCGCTTTCTTTCTTACCTGTGTGGAGGGATATGCAGGTAGAAGCCATTGTTAGCTTTCTTAGGATGAATTTGGGTAATAGGTCAGGCTAATCCATGATCAGAGCTTAGAGTTCCAAGGAACAGGACTGAGCAGATGAAGGCTCATGTTCAGGACTTCCGAAGCCATTTGTATCACACAGTGCTGTTGGATGTGGAAAACAACGAGGAAGATGAAATTAGTAGCATCCAGAGTCGGATCTTGGGGTTGTGGTGCTGCTATTGTCACTTACTTCTGGAAAATGCACCCTGCATAGCAGTAGTTTCAGAAGCCAAGTCTGTCCTTGGATGTGAGTCTAGCTGGTTCCCTGGATGGAAAATTAAGAGGCCTTGGGGACAAGACTCTTCCCCTCACTGGGCTTCAATATCCTTGTATATATAATAAGGATATTTGACTCCATCATCTCTAAGGGACCCTTCCATGTCCAACAGACTATGGTCCTGTGATTCTGTGAGATGCCCAGAGAGGGATCATTTTCTGTGCTGTGTCCAGGGAGGTGCAGGTGTAGAAGATTAAAGGGGCAGGAGACCTATTTTTCACCCCTTATATTTCACCCCAACTGTACCCATACCTGGGACATCACCCCCCAACTGATGTCCCAGGTATGGGTACAGTGGGGTGAAATATAACCATGTGTCTCAACCCTACAATTCCATCCTTCCCAAACCTGTCTGGATGGCATCTCTTCTAAGTGACCCTCCTTGATCTCCCTGCTGCCTGGACTTCAATAACACCTGAGTTTCCTTGTTTGTTAGACTGTCAAGCTTCCTGAGGGTTGGGCCTGGGTCTTTCACACCCCTGTACCCCCTGAAGCATCCAGAGTAATGTTAGCTGAATGCACAATGAAAGGAAATCAGCTCTTTTTTTGGGGGGGGGGTATAATTGCTTTACAATGGTGTGTTAGTTTCTGCTTTATAACAAAGTGAATCAGTTATACATATACATATGTTCCCATATCTCTTCCCTCTTGCATCTCCCTCCCTCCCACCCTCCCTATCCCACCCCTCCAGGCGGTCACAAATCACCGAGCTGATCTCCCTGTGCTATGCGGCTGCTTCCCACTAGCTATCTACCTTACCTTTGGTAGTGTATATATGTCCATGCCTCTCTCTCGCTTTGTCACAGCTCACCCTTCCCCCTCCCTATATCCTCAAGTCCGTTCTCTAGTAGGTCTGTGTCTTTATTCCTGTCTCACCCCTAGGTTCTTCATGACATTTTTTCCCTTAAATTCCATATATATATGTTAGCATATGGTATTTGTCTTTCTCTTTCTGACTTACTTCACTCTGTATGACAGACTCTAGGTCTATCCACCTCATTACAAATAGCTCAATTTTGTTTCTTTTTATGGCTGAGTAATATTCCATTGTATATATGTGCCACATCTTCTTTATCCATTCATCCGATGATGGGCACTTAGGTTGTTTCCATCTCCGGGCTATTGTAAATAGAGGGAAATCAGCTCTTTTGCTCTCAACAATTCTTTTTTTTTTTTTTTTGAATTTTATTTAATTTATATTTTTATACAGCAGGTTCTTCTTAGTTATCCACTTTATACATATTAGTGTATATATGTCAATCCCAATCTCCCAATTCATCACTCCACCTCCCCGCCATTTTCTCCTGTTGGTGGCCATACGTTTGTTCTCTACATCTGTGTCTCTATTTCTGCCCTGCAAACCGGTTCATCTGTACCATTTTTCTAGGTTCCACATATATGTGTTAATATACGATATTTGTTTTTCTCCTCTGACTTACTTCACTCTATATGACAGTCTCTAGATCCATCCATGTCTCTACAAATGACCCAATTTCATTCCTTTTTATGGCTGAGTAATATTCCACTGTATATATGTACCACATCTTCTGTATCCATTCGTCCGTCGATGGGCATTTAGGTTGCTTCCATGACCTGGCTATTGTAAATAGTGTTGCAATGAACATTGGGGTGCATGTATCTTTTCGAATTATGGTTTTCTCTGCGTATATGCCTGGTAGTGGGATTGCTGGGTCATATGGTAATTCTATTTTTAGTTTTTTAAGGATCCTCCATACTGTTCTCCATAGTGGCTTATCAATTTACATTCCCACCAAGAGTGCAAGAGGGTTCCCTTTTCTCCAGCATTTGTTGTTTGTAGGTTTTCTGATGATGCCCATTCTAACTGGTGTGAGTTGATACCTCACTGTAGTTTTGATTTGCAGTTCTCTAATAATTAGTGTCGTTGAGCAGCTTTTCATGTGCTTCTTGGCCATCTGTATGTCTTCTTTGGAGAAATGTCTATTTAGGTCTTCTGCCCATTTTTGGATTCGGTTGTTTGTTTTTTTAATATTGAGCTGCATGAGATGTTTATATATTTTGGAGATTAATCTTCTGTATGTTGATTCATTTGCAAATATTTTCTCGCATTCTTAGAGTTGTCTTTTCGTCTTGTTTGTAGTTTCCTTTGCTTTGCAAAAGCTTTTATGTTTCATTAGGTCCAATTTGTTTATATTTGTTTTTATTTCCTTTACTCTAGGAGGTGGATCAAAAAAGATCTTGCTGTGATTTATATTAAGGAGTGTTCTTCCTATGTTTTCCTCTAAGAGTTTTATAGTGTCCAGTCTTACATTTAGGTCTCTAATCCATTTTGAGTTTATTTTTGTGTATAGTGTTAGGGAGTGTTCTAATTTCATTCTTTTACATGTAGCTGTCCAGTTGTCCCAGCACCACTTATTGAAGAGACTCTCTTTTCTCCATTGTATATCCTTGCCTCCTTTGTCATAGATTAGTTGACCATAGGTGCGTGGGTTTATCTCTGGGCTTTCTATCCTGTTCCATTGATTTATATTTCTGTTTTTGTGCCAGTACCATATTGTCTTGATTACTGTAGCTTTGTAGTATAGTCTGAAGTCAGGGAGTCTGATTCCTCCAGCTCCGTTTTTTTTCCTCAAGACTACTTTGGCTATTCGGGGTCTTTGGTGTCTCCATACAAATTTTAAGATTTTTTGTTCTAGTTCTGTGAAAAATGTCATTGGTAATTTGATAGGGATTGCACTAAATCTGTAGATTGCTTTGGGTAGTATAGTCATTTTCACAATATTGATTATTCCAATACAAGACATGGTATATCTCTCCATCTGTTTGTATCATCTTTAATTTCTTTCATCAGTGTCTTATAATTTTCTGCATACAGATCTTTTGTCTCCCTAGGTAGATTTATTCCTAGGTATTTTATTCTTTCTGTTGCAATGGTAAATGGGAGTGTTTCCTTGATTTCTCTTTCAGATTTTTCATCATTAGTGTATAGGAATGCAAGAGATTTCTGTGCATTCATTTTGTATCCTGCAACTTTACCAAATTCATTGATTAGCTCTAGTAGTTTTCTGGTGGCATCTTTAGGATTCTCTATGTATAGTATCATGTCATCTGCAAACAGTGGCCATTTTACTTCTTCTTTTCCAATTTGTATTCCTTTTATTTCATTTTCTTCTCTGATTGCCATGGCTAGGACTTCCAAAACTATGTTGATATAATAGTGGCAAGAGTGGACATCCTTGTCTTTTTCCTGATCTTAGAAGAAATGCTTTCAGTTTTTCATCATTGAGAATGATGTTTGCTGTGGGTTGGTCATATATGGCCTTTATTATGTTGAGGTAGGTTTCCTCTATGCCCACTTTCTAGAGAGTTTTTATCGTAAATGGGTGTTGAATTTTGTCAAAAGCTTTTTCTGCATCTATTGAGATGATCATATGGTTTTTCTTCTTCAATTTGTTAATATGGTATATCACATTGATTGATTTGCGTATATTGAAGAATCCTTGCATCCCTGGGATAAATCCCACTTGATCATGGTGTATGACCCTTGTAATGTGTTGTTGGATTCTGTTTGCTAGTATTTTGTTGAGGATTTTTGCATGTATATTCATCAGTGATATTGGTCTGTAATTCTCCTTTTATGTAGTATCTTTGTCTGGTTTTGGTATCAGGGTGATGGTGGCCTCATAGAATGAGTTTGGGAGTGTTCCTTCCTCTGCAATTTTTTGGAAGAGTTTGAGAAGGATGGGTGTTAGCTCTTCTCTAAATTTTGATAGAATTAACCTGTGAAGCCATCTGGTCCTGGACTTTTGTTTGTTGGAAGTTTTTTTTTTTTTTTTGGTACGTGGGCCTCTCACTGTCATGGCCTCTCCCGTTGCAGAGCACAGGCTCCAGACGTTCAGGCTCAGCGGCCATGACTCACGGGCCCAGCCGCTCCATGACATGTGGGATCTTCCTGGACCAGGGCACGAACCCGTGTCCCCTGCTTCGGCAGGCAGACTCTCAACCACTGCGCCACCAGGGAAGCCCCTTGTTGGAAGATTTTTAATCACAGTTTCAATTTCATTACTTGTGATTGGTCTGTTCATATTTTCTATTTCTTCCTGGTTCAGCCTTGGAAGGTTATACCTTTCTAAGAATTTTTCCATTTCTTCCAGGTTGTCCAGTTTATTGGCATAGAGTTGCTTGTAGTAGTCTCTTAGGATTCTTTGTATTTCTGCAGTGTCTGTTGTAACTTCTCCTTTTTCATTTCTAATTTTATTGATTTGAGTCTTCTCCCTCTTTTTCTTGATGAGTCTGGCTAATGGTCTATCAATTTTGTGTATCATCTCAAAGAACCAGCTTTTAGTTTTACTGATCTTTGCTATTGTTTTCTTTGTTTCTATTTCATTTATTTCTGCTCTGATCTTTATGATTTCTTTCCTTCTGCTAACTTTGGGTTTTGTTTGTTCTTCTTTCTCTACTTCCTTTAGGTGTAAAATTATATTGCTTATTTGAGATTTTTCTTGTTTCTTGAGGTAAGCTTGTATTGCTATAAACTTCCCTCTTAGAACTACTTTTTCTGCCTCCCATAGGTTTTGGATAATTGTGTTTTCTTTGTCATTTGTCTCTAGGTATTTTTTTATTTCCTCTTTGATTTCTTCAGTGATCTTTGGTTATTTAGTAACGTATGGTTTAGCCTCCATGTGTTTGTGTTTTTTATGTTTTTTTTCCCCGTGATTGATTTCTAACCTCATAGCGTTGTGGTCAGAAAAGATGTTTGATATGATTTCAATTTTCTTAAATTTACCGAGGCTTGATTTGTGAACCATGATGTGATCTATCCTGGAGAATATTCCATGTGCATTTGAGAAGAAAGTGTAATCTGCTGTTTTTGGATGGAATGTCCTATAAATATCAATTGAATCTATCTGGTCTGGGCTTCCCTGGTGGCACAGTGGTTGAGGGTCCGCCTGCTGATGCAGGGGACACGGGTTCGTGCCCCGGTCCGGGAAGATCCCACATGCCGTGGAGCGGCTGGGCCCATGAGCCATGGCGGCTGAGCCTGCGTGTCTGGAGCCTGTGCTCTGCAACGGGAGAGGCCACAACAGTGAGAGGCCTGTGTACCGCAAAAAAAAAAAAAATCTATCTGGTCTATTGTGTCATTTAAAGCTTGTGTTTCCTTATTAATTTTCTGTTTGGATGATCTGTCCATTGGTGTGAGGTGATCTGTCCATTGGAGTAAGTGAGGTGTTAAAGTCCCCCACTATTATTGTGTTACTGTCGATTTCCTCTTTTATAGATGTTAGCAGTTGCCTTATGTATTGAGGTGCTCCTATGTTGGGTGCATATATATTTATAATTGTTATATCTTCTTCTTGGATTGATCATTATGTAGTGTCCTTCCTTGTCTCTTGTAACATTCTTTATTTTAAAGTCTATTTTATCTTATATGAGTATTGCTACTCCAGCTTTCTTTTGATTTCCATTTATATGGAATATCTTTTTCCATCCCCTCACTTTCAGTCTATATGTGTTCCTAGGTCTGAAGTGGGTCTCTTGTAGACAGCATATATATGGGTCTTGTTTTTGTATCCATTCAGCGAGCCTGTGTCTTTTGGTTTGAGCATTTAATCCATTCACGTTTAAGGTAATTATCGATATGTATGTTCCTATTACCTTTTCTTAATTGTTATGGGTTTGTTTTTGTAGGTCCTTTTCTTCTCTTGTGTCTCCCACTTAGAGAAATTCCTTTAGCATCTGTTGTAGAGCTGGTTTGGTGGTGCTGAATTCTCTCAGCTTTTGCTTGTCTGTAAAGCTTTTGATTTCTCCATCGAATCTGAATGAGATCCTTGCTGGGTAGAGTAATCTTGGTTGTAGGTTCTTCCCTTTCATCACTTTAAATATATCATGCCACTCCTTTCTGGTTTATAGAGTTTCTGCTGAGAAATAAGCTGCTAACCTTATGGGAGTTCCTTTGTATGTTATTTGCCGTTTTTCCATTGCTGCTTTCAATAATTTTTGTCTTTAATTTTTGTCAATTTGATTACTATGTGTCTCAGCATGTTTCTCCTTGGGTTTATCCTGTATGGGACTCTCTGCACTTCCTGGACTTAAGTGGCTATTTCCTTTCCCATGTTAGGGAAGTTTTCAACTATAATCTCTTCAAATATTTTCTCAGGTCCTTTCTTTCTCTCTTCTCCTTCTGTGACCCCTATAATGAGAATGTTGTTGCATTTAATGTTGTCCCAGAGGTCTCTTAGGCTGTCTTCATTTCTTTTTATTCTTTTTTCTTTATTCTGTTACACAGCAGTGAATTCCACCATTCTGTCTTCCAGGTCACTTATCTGTTCTTCTGCCTCAGTTATTCTGCTATTGATTCCTTATAGTATATTTTTCATTTCAGTTATTGTATTGTTCATCTTTGTTTGTTTGTTCTTTAATTCTTCTAGGTCTTTGTTAAACATTTCTTGCATCTTCTCCGTCTTCGCTTCCATTCTTTTTCTGAGGTCCTCTATCATCTTCACTATCATTATTCGGAATTCTTTTTTTGGAAGGTTGCCTGTCTCCACTTCATTTAGTTGTTTTTCTGGGCTTTTATCTTGTTCCTTCATCTCGTGCATAGTCCTCTGCCTTTTCATCTTGTCTATCTTTCTGTGAATGTGGTCTTTGTTCCACAGGCTGCAGGATTGTAGTTCTCCTTGCTTCTGCTGTCTGCCCTCTGGTGGATGAGGTTATCTAAGAGGCTTGTGAAAGTTTCCTGATGGGAGGGACTGGTAGTGGGTAGAACTGGCTGTTGCTCTGGTGGGCAGAGCTCAGTAAAACTTTAATCCACTTGTCTGCTGATGGGTGGGGCTGGGTTCCCTCCCTGTTGATTGTTTGGCCTGAGGCGACCCAACACTGGAGCCTACCTGGCTTTTTGGTGGGCTAATGGAGGACTCTGGGAGGGCTCACACCAAGGAGTACTTCCCAGAACTTCTGCTGCCAGTGTCGTTGTCCCCACAGTGAGCGACAGCCACCCCCTGCCTCTGCAGGAGACCCTCCAATACTAGCAGGTAGGTCTGGTTCAGTCTCCTATGGGGTCACTGCTCCTTCCCCTGAGTCCCGATGCACACACTACTTTGTGTGTGCCCTCCAAGAGTGGAGTCTCTGTTTCCCCCAGTCCTGTTGAAGTCTTGCAATCAAATCCCGCTAGCCTTCAAAGTCAGATTCTCTAGTAATTCCTCCTACCGTTGCTGGACCCCCAGGTTGGGAAGTCTGATATGGGGCTCAGAACCTCCACTCCAGTAGGTGGACTTCCGTGGTATAAGTGTTCTCCAGTTTGTGAGTCACCCACCCAGCAGTTATGGGATTTGATTTTATTGTGATTGCGCCCCTCCTACCATCTCATTGTGGCTTCCGCTTTGTCTTTGGATGTGGGGTATCTTTTTTGGTGAGTTCCAGTGTCTTCCTGTCGATGACTGTTCAGCAGTTAGTTGTGATTCCGGCGCTCTTGCAAGAGGGAGTGAGAGCACGTCCTTCTACTCTGCCATCTTGAACCAATCTCCACCCTCAACAATTCTATTGAAAGGTTTTAATTTTTTTTTAAATGGTAGCTTTTCTATATTGTATATAATGTAAAATTATTGTATATAGCATATAAACATAAAACAGTATTTCTATGAGTTTTAAATGTTCATGGTAGAAATTTCATAAATGTTAGACGTATAATGATGAAAAGACCATCTCCTGCTGTGCCCCCACACCCCAGGAAATCCATTGCTAATATTTTGGTGGATTTCATTACAGTCTTTTTTCTACCTGTGACAGTACTGTCATCCTGGTGCCTATATATTTGCTACTCTGTGCTTATCATTCAGGAGTCTTTGGGAGCCTTTCCCCATATCCTTTCCCCATAACACAATCTTGAATGGCTGTTGGATGTTTCAGACCTTTTGAGGTCCAAGCTGGGAAAAGCTGGACTGCACAGAGGACCTACCAAGGGGCTTGTGGAGTCTGGGAGGTTGGAAGTAGAGCGTTTCCCTCTCTTCTGTGGCCATCACCGTTCACGGAGCATGCACCGTTTGCCTGGGCTCTGGGTGGCAGGCACCGACCCCCACCCCCATAGCTCTCTGAAGAAGGTTCCTTGGAGATAGAAACTCTGGAAGGTGCAGAGAGGTGAAGTGACTTGCTGAGAGTCAGACAGCTAGGAAACGGTGGATGAGGATGCCTACTTCCAGGCCTCCTGCAGTGATTGGTAACACCATCGCTGGCACTTGAAGGAGCTGCTGGACACACCAGGAAGAAGGAGATTATAGCATCTGAAGCAGTACCCTGAGAGCTCGCGGCCCAGCCCAACCCCCTGCGCTGCATGTTAGCTGTGAGGCCCAGTGGCTCCGGATCACAAGCTCATGGCTGGCTCTCTGCTCGGGGTGGCAGAGGAGACCCCGGTGGGAGCCAGGGAGAAAGGAGGAGGGAGGCTGTGGGTCCCCAGACAGCGAAACCTCTCTGATTACGCTTCTTCCTGAAAGAGTCTTTGGTGATTCATTAGCATGGAGAAGAGGATAATTAGCTGACCAATTATGAAGGGGAAAGGACTACCCCCCCCCCCAGGTATCCAGTTACATCCAGGGACACAGAGTGCTATCCTCCCCAAGACCTTTCCCACTATTGTTCTTCTCCAGAGACTGGGGGTTTCTCCCCTTTGTGATAAAGACTCCTATCTGTGCCAATGGGGACACCATTTGTCACCCTCAAAAACTGCGCCAAGAACACTTGGTGGGTGGATATTGTGCGCGGTAACGGCTATTACATGAATCGGCATTCCTTTCCAGCCACAGACTTAAAAACTTCCTGGTTATAATTGGAACCATTTCTAACTGTTCTGACACATTCAGGGGGGGCTGCCCAGAGCTCGCTGAGCTGCGGGTAGCAGAGCCAGAAAGGTGGGTTCTAGTCCCGCCCTCAGCCACTGTGGCTATTAGCTCTGCTTCATTGAGAGTCTCATGGTTGGGAGTCCTTGGACCATGAAAGAGAGAGCTGCCCCCTCCCCGGTCACCCTCCCTTGCGTCCTGATTCCGTCTTTCAGGGCTTCCTCTCCCTTTCTGCTGGGGAGACCGGGGCTGGGGAAGGGGGGTGGTGTTGGAGGGTGTAGTGCCAACCTTACTTCATAAGATGTTTGGATTATGATATATTTTCACATAAAAATGTTACATTTTTAGATGAAAGGATTTTAGCAATCATTTAATTGTGTGCTTTTCAACTCTTGGGGCGACTCTCAAAAAACACTTGTGAACCAGTCTTCCAGCTCAAATGGGGGCTCTGAAAAGGGGTCTCAGGTGTTTTTTGTTTTTTAAATTAAACTTTTAATTTTGACCTGTCGATTCGCATGCATTTGCAAGAAATAAGACAGAGCCACTGTACCCTTCACCCAGTTTCCCCCAAAGGTAACATCTTGTAAAACTGTACAGGCAGACCTCGCTTTAGTGCTCTTCACTTTATTGCGCTTTGCAGGTATTTTGGTTTTTATAAATCAAAGGCTTGTGGCAACCCTGCATTGTCAGATGATGGGTGACATTTTTTAGCAATAAGGTATTTTAAAATTAAGGTATGTACGTTGTTGTTTTAGACACAGTGTTATTGTATACTTAATAGAGTACAGTATAGTAAATATCACTTTTATATGCACTGGGAAACCAGAGCATTCGTGTGAGTCGCCTTAGTGCGATATTTGCTTAATTGCAGTGCTCTGGAACCCAACCTGCAATCTCTCCGAAGTGTGCCTGTAGTCACAACCCAGTTATTGACATCAACACAGTTAAGATACAGAACATTTCTGTCCCCACAAGGCTACATCATGCTGCTCTTTTCTAGCCTCACTCACTTCCCTCCTCTCCACCACAAATCTGTTCTCCGTGTCTATAGCTTTGTGGTTTCAAGAGTATTACATACATGGAATCATGCAGTATTTAACCTTTAGAGATTGATTTGTTTCGCTCAGTATAATTCTCTGGAGATTGATCCAGGTTGTCGTGTATATCAATAATTCTTTTGTATCAATCGTTATGTATACTATTGTGTATCAATACTTCCTTTTTACTGGTGTATAGTATTCCATGGTATGAATATACTGAAGTTTGTTGGACTGTTTACCCATTAAAGGACATCTGGATTGTTTCCAGTTTTGGGCTGTTACAAGTAAAAATGCTATAGACATTCAGGTACAGCTCTTTTGTGTGTGAGTATAAGTTTTCACTTCTCTGGGATAAATGCCCAGGGGTACAATTGCTGGGTCATATGATAATTGCATGTTCAGTTCTTAAAGAAGCCGCCAAACTGTTTCCCACAGCAGCTGTACCGTTTTACATTCTTACCAGCAATGTATGAGGGATCCAGTTCCTCTGCACCTCATCAGCATTTGGTGTTGTCACTTTTTAAACTTTTGGCCATTCCGATAGGTGTGCAGTGGTATCTCATTGCGGTTTGTAAGTTGCATTTCCCTAATAGTTAATGATGTTGAAGACCTTTTCATGTGCTGATCTGCTGTCTGTTTATCCTCTTTGGTGAAATCCCACGCAGGTTGTTTTTCTTTTTTTTCAGGGGCGCGGCACCACATGGCACACAGGATCTTATTTCTCCGACCACGGATCAAACCTGTACCCCCTCAAGCGCGGAGCCCTTAACCACTGGACCGTGAGGGAATTCCCATCCCAGGCAGTTTTGATGGGCAGTGCTGGTCATACAGTAGGCCTGGTCCACCCCACTGGGCTTAGTTCTCTGCCCGAGAGAGCAGTCTCTCTCTCTCTCTCTCTCTGGACAGTCCTGCTTAGGTCAAACTGATGCCTTGGGATCATACCCTCTGCCCATAGACACAAGTCCTTTTGTTTTTTGCAGCCTCTACAGTAACTTACACTATGCAGTGTAATATGACGACTGTGTCCATCAAGAGCATTCTGGCTGGTACTGGTGTCTCTGGGCTCATAGGCCCCATGAGACTAGGACCCAGACCTCTGGGGGTGGGGGCGGGCACTGGCTGGCTAGTGTTGGAATCTGGAGGTGAGGTGGGGGCAATGAAGCGGTTCCGCAGTTGCTGCAAAAACTGCAAAGTGGATGCAGCTTCTGCTGCAAGAAGGAATTGCTGCTGCGGGGTGAAGGGACATTGCTAGGATGACCTCAGAGGAGCAAAACCAATTTCCAAATTCCATCTTTGGGGATCTGTTTCCTGGGACCACTCCTGGTTCAGTCAAGTCCAGTCGGGAGACAGAAACCACATCACTTATTTAAACAGACAGGGTTTAATATAGAGAATTGTTAACCAGGTATAAAGTTGTTAACTAAGAAACTGAAAAGGTCAAAATAGAACACTGAGGTATTGCAGAAGGGAAGGGAGAACAAAAGGAGGAAGTTGGAATTATGAAGACAGGAATTTAGAGGAGCAATTCCGTGGAGAGGAAGCACAGACCTCTGAAGATGGGTTGCAGCTCAGCTGGGGTTGGTGTTTCTGAGACCAGATGAGGGGCCTTGTGGGCCGGGACCCAACTCTTAAGGAAGAGGTGCAGTCAGGCTGGTTCTGGTGTCTGTGAGTGGGGCTGTGAAGGAGCAGGAAACGAGCAGGGAGGAGAAGGTCCCTCCTTCCTCCTCCAGCCTTGCAGTCTCCCTTTATCCCCTTCATGGCAGAACCAGCTGGCAGAGAAGATGCAGTGTGCTGAGTCCGCGCCCGCATCACAGAGTAGATAGAGAAGGCGGGGTTTGAGGTGAGAGACATTAGCTCTGTGACTGGCATCACAGCCAAGGACGCTGTCTCTGGAATCAGACTTGCCTGGACTGCAATCCCAGCTCACTCCAGCTGTGTAGCTTTGAGTGGTCACTTTACCTCACTGAGGCTTAGTTGTCCTAGAGGTGAAATGAGGATAAAATGCCCACAATGAACTGTTCACGGGGCTTAAATGAAAGAATGTATGTGAAGCAGTTAGCACTATGCCTGGTACATAGAGTATTCAATAGATAAAACTTTGTAACTCATACCCTACTAATTGGCATATACACATGAGTGGTCCTGTGGGATTGGAAGAGGGGCCTGTCACCATGGAAATGGTGGTGGCTAAGAGACCAGAGACTTGACTATAGTCTGCACTCTGGTTGCTTGCTGTGTGACCTTGGACAAATCATACGCTCTCTGGGTCTCAGCTTCTTAGCTGTGAAGAGAGAGGTTAAATGCTCCAAGGCACCTTTCTGGTAGATCAGACATGGCCCCCCCTATCCAGTGTACAGAAGTCACATTTGTAGCAAACCTTTATTTGCACGGGGGATGGAAAACAAACTGCTCAAGGACGTTTAGTGGGTGTGAAACAAGACTAAGTGTACTCAGGGTTCACATGGTCAGAAGGTCTACTGGGAGTTCTTCTGGAGTAAAGCTCAAAATACTGATGAAAAAAAGGCACGGAGGGAGGGAGAGACCCCTCCCCACTTTGGAATCCCAGGAGAGCCCACTCCTCCACTTGCTCAAGAAACAGCTGGTCTAGCCCAGTGGGTCCCAAACCTGGCTGACCATTGTCATCATCAATGTTGTAAAAATGTAAAAATATACATTCCTGGGCTCCACCTCCGAGACTCAAAGTCAGTAGGTCCAGGAGCAAGACCCGGGACTCTGTCTCTGACAAATGCCCCAGGGAGGTCCTCTGGAGGCTGTTTCACAGACCAGTGTTTGGGAATCTCAGCTTGATTCATAAAAGGCATTTTCCTCCGTCATTGCAAAGGATGCCTCTCCCTGGCCTATTTCCATAATCATATTGACATTAATAAGAACAGATGATGGTTATTAAACACTTACTATATGCCAAGAGTTGTTCCAAGCATTTACACACTCACACATACATCTATATAGTCATCTATGTAATCACATTATCTATAGTAATCTATGTGAGTATATACACACACACTCCTTCCAACAGCCCCAAGGGTGGGTGATATTAACAGCCGCATTTTACAGATGAGGTAAGGCGAGCAATTAAAAGCTGCTTCTAGCTGGGTCACAAGGTACACAGAAGGTCAGGGCAGGACCATAGTACAGGTACCAGCAGAGGGATCTGGGGGATCAAGCAACACTTTTTCACAAATGTGGAATCAAGAAATCAAGGAAGAACTGCATGGAGGAGGCAGCCTTGGCTAGTTCCTGTTGTCCACGGACAGGCGAACACCTACCTTGTGATGACAGTCTGCTTGCTACTGGCTTCCTTCCCTGTCTCTGAGACTTCTGCTTTACCGACACGAGGCATGTGGCAGCAGGGGCCAGAGGCACCATCAGACCCAGGGGACCAAGCCCCGCTTCGGGCCAGCGGTCACTTCCTCCTGCTCTCTGTCCACGGGGAGTTCCATGTTCCCAGGGCTCTGCTGGGCTCCAGCTCTGTGACTGGGGATGAGATCAATGTCACTCAGACCCCATCTGGGCTTGAGATGTGAGAAGAGGAGATGGGCTGACTTCGCCGCAGGCACGGTTTAGAGTTACACACAAGGGGCTTTCTGAGGTGGGTTTCAAGGGGAGAGGCTGGGGTGCCTTGGCAACTGCTTGGGCTCCGGGGTCAGCCAGGCCCACAGTCAAGTCAAGGATCTGTGACTCTCAACCACTCTGTTCATTTCTCTGTCCTGGAGGTAGAGATAATGACAGCCACCCCTGGCTTATGGAGTTGTGTGCACTTAGCTGAGTCAGGGAGTGTAAAGCACCCTGCATGGGGCACAGCACATTAGAAGCACTTAATAAACATCTGTTTTGTTATTATTTAGAGACCTGTTAGGGCACATTCGATACCAATTTCTTATTATTTGCAGCCTCAAAAATTGAAACAGTGGGCTACGCTATGGGAAATTAGCATTCATTGTCTTATTTTATCCATCGAATATTTATGAAGCGTCTACTCTTTGGGGCTCCATCTGGGAGATACAGCTGTGAAAATGTGACCACAGTCCCTGCTGGCTGGGAGCCTCCAGCCTAGTGGGGGGCCTCAGTGACATGCCCTGGGCTGGGGTGGGTGGGCACAGGGAATTTCCCAGGCACTTGGAGTCCATGCCTTTTTGGGATGGGGATGGTAAATGGCTTCCCAGGACCAAGCTTGGACCTCCAGGAAGGATGGGAGCTGGGGAGCTAGCATCCAGGGTGGGAAGTGGGGTGAAGGAACGGTGCTCCAGGCCCAGGGAACAGCAGTTGCAAAGGTTGAGAAGGGAAACCACAGTGTATTCCAAGAACTGAAAGCGAGGAGGGAGATGAGGCTGGAGGAGCACAGCCTCCTCCAGCCTGGAGGCTTTTCTGACCACAATTCTCTTCCGAAATACCGTGGTTCTTTCTTAAGACTGGCAGATGCATGGAGCATTGTCCAGGCCGTACTCTCAGCAGCCAGCCCTGTGGGAAGACAGAAGCCATGTGGAACCTCCTCAAATGTGTCTGTTGGGCAGGAAATAGTCACTCAGGAGGGAAGGGGGCCCGGCATTCACTTGCTTGATCAGAGGGAACAAGAAGCCGCCTTCTGGGTGGGTGAAGGGCGGGGACTCGGCGCTGTGCCATCTTGCTTGGGGCTCCGCCTACTCATCTCGAAAGAGGGAAGGATGGGACCTGGTCCCTGAGCTTCCTTTGTCCCCAGGGGATCCCCCGAGGGATGACCGGTCAGATATTTGAGAAACTGGCCTGGGCTTGCTTTAGAGAAGATCCATTTGGGGTTCCATTCACTATATCCAGTGTGCTTTATAAACCGATGTCTGCCGGATCCCCAGAGCACCACTAGTGGGTAAAGATCAGGGAGAGCAGAAAGTAGTAAGGAGCTCAGCACCAGGCCGCATGGTGACCTGGGGGCCAATCCACGAAATAAGGGCTGTGGAGACCAGGTAAGGGCTGGAGTACTTGGAGGATTTGGCAGTCTTTTTTAGAGGAGGCAAGACTTGAACTAGGTCAGGTAAGATGGGCAGACATCAGAATCCCCCAAAACATTCCTTTAAAAATGTTCAGAGAAAACACTACCTCTTGTTTCTGTCCTCGATAAAGGGTACAAAAATATCCTTGGTGGTGGGCTTCCCTGGTGGTGCAGTGGTTGAGAGTCCGCCTGCCGATGCAGGGGACACGGGTTCGTGCCCTGGTCCGGGAAGATCCCACATGCCGCGGAGCGGCTGGGCCCGTGAGCCATGGCCGCTAAGCCTGCACGTCCGGAGCCTGTGCTCCGCAACGGGAGAGACCACAACAGTGAGAGGCCCACGTACCGCAAAAAACAAAACAAAACAAAAACAAAAACAAAAATATCCTTGGTGAAACAGGTGTCAGGTGTTCTCCAAGGACACCAAGACTGGCAGCCATGGGTCTTGCTCTCTAAGACTCCAGGGAAAGAGGGGAGATGGCCACCAGTGCTGACCCTCTTAGCATTTTGCCAGCCCGGGGGTACTGGAATCCCCTTCTGTAAGAGTAATGAGATTCCGGGGTGGTGGATGGGCCCTGGATATCAGGTACCACAGAAGGATCCCCAGTGGTGCCAGGCCAGCAGGGCCCAAACCCGGCTGCACCTCAGATTCACTCTGGGAGCCTTAAATTAGATTAGGGGACCCCTCTGCAGACCCGAAGAGTCAGAATCTCTGGGGGTGGGACCCTGGAATCGGCAGCCTGGTGGTTTTGATACATGCCCAGGGGATCCCTCTTCTGGGCCATTTATCACATGAAGTGTTTGGCCCAGACCTTCTAAATTTCCCCACCAGATTTCCTGTCCCAGCGTGACCCTCTGATTGGGGCCTATGGCTATGATTTCGTAGGAAACCTGGGCAGCCCTTCGTACCACGTTTGTGTGGGGTCCCCAACACTGCATCTCAGCAGTTCTGGCCCACAGGGAAGCAGGCCTCCTGGATATTCCCCAAGCTCTTCTCTGAAGCAGGAACCACTTGGCATCCCCAGCAATCCTTTGTTCCAGTGGAGACCAGGACATGGATAAGTGCAATTGTGAAAGCAATTTGCCTCAGACCAGGATCATAGAAGACAATTCCTCAGCATTCAAATTATTATAATGAGTCAAGTTCCACTTCAAAGGAGGCTAATTTAATAATAGGAAGAGCTGGGGCTCCAAGGGATTCTAATTAGATTTCTTTCCACACCGCCCCTCGAGTTTTTTTTTCTGAAGAGCATCCAGGGCTGCTAGATTGTGTTATATTTGGGTTCAGCATGAAGAAACTTGGAAGCTGGGCCTGGCTGGGGAGGACCATCCATCTGACTCAAGCCTGACAGCCCAGGTCCTTCTTCCCAGCAGGAGAGGGGCCTGGCTACCATGAACGTCAGTAGGATTTGGGGTGGCAGGAGTGGGGAGGGGTGGGGGTGTGTTTGGGGTAGCAGAGGGCTTCCTGTACCAGTCTGGTGAAGTGGGAAGATGGGATGGGTTAGGAAAGTGAGACCTGGAGCCAGACTGCTCTTCCCTTTCCCAGCAATGTGACCTGAGTATGTGACATTACCTCTCTGCATCTCAATCTCCTCATCTGTGAAATGGGGCTAATGATAGAGCCTACCCTATAAGGCAGATGGGAACATGGAATGCTCTAGGACACATACAGCGGCTAGTACAGTACCTGGCACAGAGTACTATTATTATTACTCTCTAATGTAAGGAAATCAAAAGATGGGAAAAGCTTCCCAAGGTCAGAGCTGACTTAATTTGGCATAAATCCATTGGGCTCAGAAGGTAGCTTGGAAGAAATACCCTGGAGAGGGTCTATCTCTGCTATTGTGACAAGATCAAAGACACCACAGTTCAAGTGCTGGTTTTGCCACTTATTAGCTATGTGACCTTGGACAGAGATTGCTTTACCTCTCTATAGAGGAATGATAACAATAATAAAGGAAAGAGATGTGACACTAAGGGAAGATGTGTGCTAGGAGCACCTAGCATGGGGCCAGGCTCATACTGGGGCCTTAATAAATGTTATTACCAAAATCATCCATTCTATAAAAACAAACCTTTTCACATATTACACCTCAGGAATTTGGATGTATCTTACGATCGATGGTGTCTTACAGTTGCTGTTGTCTGGGCAAACACCGAAAGCTTCAGTGTCAAGATTTGCAGAATGGGAGCAAGTGGCTTGGTAGATAATCCAGGGGGACATTAGGAACACAGTGGCTGTGGGAGAGGGCTGGAGGGACGGCAAACCCTCCGTGTGTAGCAGCGATGCCCACGAGGGGTCAAAAGTGAACTAGTGCTGCTGAGGACCCTGGTGAACACTTGAGAGCTGGGGGTCAGCCTTCAAACATGGGGTTGAGGCAGAATGGACGGCTGGGATGCCCAAGATCCAGAGACTCCTAAGGATCCACTCCTGACCTGGGTGGAATATCGGGCCCACTGGCATTGTTTGTATAGGAAGTCGCTCTATGGGGAGCATAGGCCTGGGAGATTTTTTGATCAAACAGCACTCAAGCTGTGTTGTTTCGAGTTTCGCCTGGTGCCAATTCCACGCAGGATGTGAAGCATGTTAGGGTTGGAAGGGCCTCTGAGGGTCTCCCATCCGCTTTGGTTGGTTTGTGGAGGAGGAAACAGTTACATAACTGCTGCACGCGGGTCTTTCCTCACTTCCCAGGTAAACCATAGGATCCTGGGGAGGAGAAGGGACCTGCTTGCTTCCCTTGGAGCCCTCACTGGGCTGAGCAAAGAGGCCCTGGCTGCTGCAGGTGGCCTTGACCTGTCCGAGACAACTACAACCACTGAACACACGTGGTTGATCTGAGGTTTCCTAGGAACAAGGCACTAAGCTAACTGCAAGTACATTTTCTCTCTCCTCGTTACAGCAACAGCAATAATAGCTCTGTGGCTTGAGGGCTCACATGAGCCAGGCACAGTGCCAAGCCCTTGACAGGCCTCATTTCACTTGATGCAGATGTGGCATCTACGGCAGGTGGGCTAAGACTAGGGCTTTTGCCCTCAGAGGGACATGGGCTCAAATCTTGGCTTTGCTTCTTTCTTATAACCTTGGGAGGTCACTTAGCCTAGTCAAGCCTCGGTTTCTCCCTCTGTAAGGTGGAGGTGATCATAGTGTCTCCAGCTGTTACAAAGATTAGAAATGCACATGATGCTCTTTCATAGCATACTTAGCGGGTGTTCAAGCAACACTAGTAATTGTCTGTATGGAAAAAACTGCCCAGCAGTCTGAAAAGTTAGGCATTACATATCCACCGAAGATGAGGAAACAGACTTGCCTGTGGTCACACAGTGACAGGTGGCTCAGCCAGGATTCAAAGCCAGGACTGCCTGACACCCACCCTGTTCCCTTTACTCAGTGTTCTGCTGCCTCCTCGGTGACCAGAGCTGCTGTCCTCCTCATGTGACAAGTCCTAGGGAGGGTCTGCGGGGCAATGTCCCCAGAGATCCCAGGCAGAGGGTGGGCGACAGTGTGGCAAAGTGGGTAAAGGTGTGGAATCTGGAGTCATTCTGCCACTCCGGCACTCCCTGGCAGTGTGACTTTGGGCTAGTAACTTAACCTCTCTGGGCCTTTGTTTCTTTATTGGTAAAATGAGGATGACGGTGATAATGAGGATTAAATGCATTTAGAAATGTAAGGTGCTCAGCCTTGTGCGTCCAGAGCTCAGTTGAAGTTTCCTGGATGCAACTTGTTGTTTTTGTGGTTATTATTATCACCCTGGGGTGGCCATCCACTTGAAGGTGGGCTCTCCACCCTCCTCCCTGGGAGCTTTCAGAGCCAGACAGTGGCCCAGCAGGGCCTCCAGGGCCATGAGGCCTTTCGGACAGTGCCATAGCTGTTGTTGTCCATTTCTCCAGCCAGGGCAGGGGTCCAGTTGGGCTGGCCGGCAGCCCTGGCTGCCCAAGTCAGGTTGGAGTTTCATCAGTAAGGGAGGTTGGATCCTGGCACCTGCACACCTGGCACCAGCAGGGAGTCAGGCTCCCAATGCCCATCTGGGGACCTTGCTTAAAGGATTCCATCTTCAGGGCTTCCCTGGTGGTGCAGTGGTTAAGAATCCACCTGCCAACGCAGGGGACACAGGTTCGAGCCCTGGTCCGGGAAGATACCACATACAGCGGAGCAACTAAGCCCATGTGCCACAACTACTGAGCCTGCACTCTAGAGCCTGCGAGCCACAACTACTGAGCCTGCATGCCACAACTACTGAAGCCCACACGCCTAGAGCCTGTGTTCTGCAACAAGAGAAGCCACAGCAATGAGAAGCCTGCTCACCACAACCAAGAGTAGCCCCCACTCGCCGCAACTAGAGAAAGCCCGTGCGCAGCAATGAAGACCCAAAGCAGCCAAAAATAAATAAGTTAAATAAATACATTTATATATATATATCTATAAAAGGATTCCATCTTCAGATGCCTTGGCCCTCCCCCAGCGCTGACCACAAGCCATACGGTGCTAGGCTGCATCCTCCGGGCTCTCCAGCGACTCTATTCTCCAGGGAGGAAGAGGCGATGGATTTCTGAGCTGGGACAGAACCCAGAGTGGCTGGAGCAGACCAGAGCCTCTATACTCAGAGCCTGAAGACATCAGGCAGCAAATGAGAAACATTTTGAGACTCTCTGCCTGATTTCTTTGAGGTTGAGGCCCAAGAAAATGCCTTCCCCACTTTAATTCTCCTCCCTTATTGTTCTAGACATAAAGAAAATTTAGATAATTCAGGTTAGCCCAAAGAAGAAAATAAAAGTCCTCCATAAACTTACAATCTGAGGATGATGCTTGTTAATGTTTGGTGCATACCCTTCCTGTCTTTTTTTTTACGGGCAGATATACATATAGGCTTAAAAAACAAACCTGGAAAATAGAATCATTCTCTATGTAAAGCGCTTAAAACAGTACCCGACACATGGTAAGTGCTTGATAAGCGTAAACTGTTATTATCATTAGTTCTATTTTATAGCCTGATTTTCTCTCTTAAATAGAATTTCAACTCCATGAGAATGAGAACCTTCTATGCCTTACTCATGTTGGTAATCTAGTGCTTAGCACATAGTAGGTGCTCAGTAAACATGTTTTGACTAAATAGATGAAGAGACATTTCTTCACCTCGTTAGATTTTCATCTGCTACATTTAACAGCAGCATAATAATGCCTTGCTGAATTTGTTTCTAAACTTGTGCCCGGTGCTTATTTTAAAAAAATCGCTCCCAACCCCCTAACTCTCCACCTCAACCAAAGCCTTATCCTAGATCTCATTCCCATCTGCAAGAGGTGAGGGATGCTGGGTTCCCTGGAGCTTGGGGACCCAGCATCCCTTCAGAGAAGCCAGAAGTCAGCCTGTGGGCTGTCAGCACCCTTTGGCTCACAAAACCACCAATCATCGACTTAAACCATGTAGGTAGCACAGACAAGTAAAACCCCAACTCCTGCATTTTTGATGAAGTTGACATTATACAAACGCTCAGGGCTTATTTGGTCAGACCCGGCAGCAAGGGGCTGAATCAATAATGAAACGCTGGGAGGAATAAAACATTAAACAGGGAGTTCTGCAAGGCAAGCAGCTGTGGGGGGGGGGGGGGTCAAGTCAGGTGACCCAGCATGGGACGTGGCTAACGGTCCCTTTCCCCTGGCTGTCCGGCAGGGAGATGGCCCTGCACGCAGATTATCCTTGCTCCCTACAAGTCTGGTAGGTGGCGTGACTTCCTGGGAAAACCTCTAGGCCAGAAGCTCAGACACATGGAAATAGTGTTCATTTTGTGGCCTCCGGCAGATTACATTTTGCCCGTCTGCCTCATTTGGGAGAGTAGATCCTTGACAGCGATGCCTATATCCTTCCCAGCTGTGAGATTCAATGCACTCAGCATGAACTTGAGAATGAGATGGTCCAGATATGCAGTTCGTTAAGAGCCACAAACGAGCAGGACTCAGGAAATCCATCACTTGGGTCTGTTCTAGCTCTTTTTTCAAGATTCTCCCCGCTCTGAGATTCTTGTCCTTGGGATCTTTGAGGAAAGACTTCCTCTGGCTTCTGCTCCATCCATGAGATATTTGAAGATAATGCTCTGCAGTGAAGAGGACCCCAAGACCCAGATTTCACCTTTCACTCCAGGTCACATCTTTGGCTCCTACCATAAGACTCCAAACTTTGGGAGAGGAATCTGCTCCCTCCCCAAAGTGGGGCGGGGAGCCTGGGAAAGGGAGGAGAGAGAATCCAAAGGGGCAGAAGTGAATTGTGGCTGCAGCCACCAGGTAGCAGGGCTGTCTCTGCATTTACTCCATCACATCCTACCTTTGCTGGCTTATTTGCTTTCTACAGCTTGAATCCTGGAAGCCTGATCTGTGGAGCTGTGGCCTTGGCAATGCCTGAGCATTGTTAGAAATGCAGGACCTGGGCCCCACAGAGCAGAATCTGCACTTCAACGCTCAAGGTTCAAGGTGGAGAAGCAGTCCCCCACATCCCCACCCCAGCCCCTGGCCGGCAGGGAGAGGTGGTAGAGGGACAGCTTTGCTCTCAGAGCAGATGCTACAGCTTCACTGGAGGCGACACTTGGGAAACACCTTTCCTCTGAGGTGGTTTATCTATGCTTATTTTTAAAAGCAGATTGAGTCAAATGACACTTTCTTCTGTAGGTGTAAAGGCATTTCAAAGGATTTCCCCACTCTACTTTTTCTGTTGTGAGGGTAAAACCAATACATTTAACAAACATTCACTCGGTGCCTGTTATGGGCCACAACCTGGGCCTGGGACTTACGGTCTGGAGAGGGGATCCCAGGCTTGAGTAAGATGCAATCAGGAAGCACCTAAGGATGCAAACTGCAGCCAGGTCAATCCCCACACACGGCCTCTAACTATAGGAAGGGCCTCCTTAGACACCGGGTTTACCTCTCTTATCTGAACTCACAGTGGATCTTAATCCTAGCAGAATCGCCTGGGGAATCCTTTTCAAAATGTGTTTGCCTGGGTCCCCCCTCAGCGTGTCTGACTCAGTAAGGCTGAATCAGAAAAAGCTTCCACCTTAATTCTGCTTCTCAGTTTTGACCCGCTAAGAACTACTGCTTTGTAAGGTAGTCCAATTATTTCTGGTCCTTCAGGAGCTGAGATGGCTTATCTGCAATGATCAAAGCATCAAAGGTCATTCCCTGGGGCAGAGACTGTTAGCTGGGCGCTGAGATTCGTTCCCTTCTTCCTGGGCACATAGCTGGACCGCAAGTGCCAGTCTCCTTTAGAGTTGAGAGGGGTCATGTGACTATGTTCTAGCTCATAGAAAGTGATGCTCACCTCTTTGGGGCTAAGCCTGGAGAGAGAGGCTGCGTCTTCTCTGTGAGCTCTCTCCAGCCAGCTGGGACCTCAGCCACGCAGATGACAACTTCCCAAAGGATGGCAGAGCCACAAGATGAAAGGAGCCTGGTTCCCTGAATCACCACATGGAGCTGAAATACCTGCCAACTGTCAACATTCAACTCAGATATGAATGAGAGACACAAATATGCTTTTTTTTGTTGTTCTTAAAGTCACTGAATGTGTGGGTTTACTTATGTTACAGCAGCTTACCTTACCATAACTAATACTTCTCTCTCTGCCCCACTTGTTTTACCCCAACAGATTTTAAGCTCAGTGTTCAGAATTCAAGATTTAGCCTATACCACTGCGCCAATGTTCTTATTTGGGAATAGATAGGGTTTGCTTAGTACAGCCTAAACTTCAGTATATAATCAGGGTCCTTTGCACCTGATTTTAATTTGGTTTACTTTTTGAGCAGTTCTATTTGTAAGACTTGATATTTCATAGCTTTTACTCTTCCTTATAGATTTTCCAAAGAATATAGAGAAATGGTACTTATTGCTTTTTAAATAGAAAAATATTACTCTATCTTGCAATTACCACATGGGTCCATTGGACACATTTGTAAATCTAAGATAGATTTTGGGATTTTAGTGATCTTATTTTTCCTATCTCTTAAAACACTCTTCTATTTCCTCATCCTAGGAATTATTTCATCATTACTTGCCAACTATTCTCAGCTATGCTAAAAAGACTAAAATAATAGGAAAAGGGAACAACGATGGAATTATCTAGAAGGATGATGTGACACAAGTCATCACTGTTGTATCATCTACAGTTTTTTTACTGTGTTGCTGGGGCAGGTAGTATCATGGCCCCTCACAATGTCCACATCTTAATCCCTGGAACTTGTGAATATGTTACCTTACACGGCAAAAGAGACTGAAGATGTGATTGAGTTAAGGACCTTGAGATGGGAAATTATTCTGGATTACCTGAGTGGCTCAATATGATCACAAGCATCCCTAAAGGAGTCAGAGAAGAGGATGTGACTATGAAAATGGAGCACCAGAGTGATACGGCATTGCTGGCTTTGAAGATGGAAGAATGGGCTGTGAGCTAGGCAATGTGGTTCAGCCTGAAAAAGGCAAGGAGATGATTCTCCCCTAGAGCCTCCAGAAGGAACGCAGCCTTGCTGACAGCTTGATTTTAGCCCAGTGAGGCCCATTTCAGATTTCTGACCTCCAGAATTAGATGGTAATATATTTGTGTGGTTTTAAGTCACCAAGTTTGTGGTGATATTTAATAGACACAGTAGGAAATTAATACAGTTGCCCCAAATCTTGCATTGTCAGAAGATATGAAGAGAAATCTGGAAACACCATTTTATAGTCTGACTTTTGCTTTCCTTGAACACAAATGAGAAATCAGAATGTTTTCCGTTTCATCTAGAATGACAAAGAGAAGAAAATGGACAGAGGAAGGTGTTTCGAAATAATTGGATGATTCAGAAGATGAATGCAGAGAGACAGATAGCATCACTTTAGACTCAAGTTAATGAGGATGGTGAAACTTATCACATTAGTGAAATCTCAGATCATCAGTCTTCAGATGACAATGTCCTAGATGAACTTTCTCAAATGCAAGAATCAATGAGTAAACAATGTATTTCTAGAGAAAAAAGGAAATGTGGCATTCTCATCTAGTCATTCACTTAACAGGCAGGACAAGAACCTGGACTACCCTGTTTCACTAAAAGGATGTGTCACACTATTTTCATCTTTTGTGATGTTTGTGCACCAACATCTACTTAATATAATTCATAAGTAGACAAATGCTAAGACAGGTGTCAACAAAAGGTAATTGAAAGGAAATACCTGGAGGAGAAGTTTTTAAAAAATCATTGGATTCTCATTCTGGTTGGAGATTATAAAAGTAAAAGTGCAATTCTTTTGCAATTATGGAGCAAAGAAGATGACCGTCTTCTCTTCAGCAAAATTATGAGCCATCAAAGATCTCAAAACTTTCTTCAGGAACTGCATTTTGGATTTGCAAGTGAAAGAAGGGAAATCAGAAATGATAAGAATCTAGAATCCAGTGGAGATGTATTTTGAATCTGAAATCGTATTTACAAGATGTGTGTGTTCCTGTTCATGCATGACAGTTGATGACAGTTGATGAGATGTTGTTTATATTTGGAGGATGTTGCCCATATCAGTTATCTTCAAAACCAGGATAACATGGAATAAAAATTTAGGTTTGCTAAGTTTAAATTCTTATTAGAATATCTAATAAAGTTGTTCTTCACTCTCCCTTTATTCTCATTTCAGTAAAATTTTTCAAAAAAAAGGACTTAAAAAATATTTTACAGTGGTTCATTACTCCCAGATGGTAAATGATAATGACTACTTTTCCTCATGCAATGAGTGGTAAAACAGCCTTTCTTTCCGTTCTTCTTTTTGTCATAATAATGTCACTGAGACTAGGGGGCACTTTTAGCCAAGGTACTTTGGTGTGCTTTTAAGACACGTCTCACTGAGCCCCTTCAAAGACACGACTCTACAACAATGCTCATTCATGGAATTGTCTCCCAGGCTTGGGAAAAACCCACTACAGAGCCCTCTCTATCAACTGTCTTCAGTAGGGCCCAGTCTTTCAGATGATATGGAAAGCCAAGAGCAGAAGGAAAGTAGGCCTTCCTTCTCTCTTTCTCTACTCCTTTATTGACTCCATCCATCCATCCATCCACCCACTCAAACATTCTTTCAGCAAAGATTTGTTTGGCTCTTACCACTATGCTTGATGCAGGGCAGTGGTTCTCAACTTGTGGTCCGTGGGTCCCTGGTGGGGGGGGTTGGGTGGTGTCTCTGAAACCCTTTCAGGATGTCTGTGAAACCAAAGCTATTTTCATAATGACACTAAGATGTTATTTGCCTTTTTCACATTGGTAATTTGTTCAGAGGGTACAAAAGCAACGGTGGGTAACACTGCTGGTGTCCTAATATGAATCAAGACCGTGGTGTCCAATGTACTAGGTTCATTGTATTCTTCATGGCCATGTACCCACAGTAAAAATAAAACAAAGCAGTATTCGTTTTGCCAAAATCTTGATCTTTGAGTACACATCTCTTTAGTATTCTGTGTGAGGCAATGGGGAGACACATAACAGAAGTCTGCGTACAGATGTCTGACGGTTGCCTTGAGAACAGACACTGGTGGATTACTTGGGTGGTGTGCTGAAATCGCTGCTTCTTTCATGGGTCACCATATTTATTTTAATGACTGATAGACAAACCATGGCTATTCAGACTTGGGTATCTGGTAGATCTTTTCTTGAATATGAACTAAATGAGTCTGTCACTTCAAGGAAAACAACAGACAGTATTTGTGGTCAGTGATAAAATTTGAGCTTTCAACTGAAAATTAGAATTTTGGAAAGCTTGTATCTGCCACTGTGAGCTTGGCAGCTTCTCAATACTTGCAGACTTTTCTGATGAGATCTGTGATGGTATTAACAAATGTGATTTTTGGTATCACATAATGAAATGTGTCAACATTTGGAAGATCTGCATAATTCAATGAACCACTGTTTTCAAAGTGACCAGTGCATGATGTTTTAGTTTTCTAGGGCTGCCTTAACAAGGTACCACAAACTGGCACTTTGGCTTAAACCACAGAAATTTTTCTTCTTATAGTTCTACAGGCTAGAAGTCCAAGATCAAGGTTGGTAGGGTTGGTTCCTCCCAAGAGCTGTGACAAGAAACTGTTTCATGCTTCTCTTCTAGCTTCTGGAGGTTTGCTGACAATCCTTCGCATTCCTTGGCTTGTAGACACAGCACTGGATCTCTGCCTTTATCGTCATGTGGCAATCTCCCTGTATGTGTCTATATCCAAATTTCCCCTTTTTATAAGGACACCAGGCATTTTGGATTAGGGTCCTCCTAACCCCAGTATGACCTCATCTTATCTAATACCATTTGCAATGGCCCTATTTCCAAATAAGGCCACATTCTGAGGTGCTGGGGGTTAGGACTTCAACATATGAATTTGGGGGGGGGAGATACAGTTCAGCCCACAGCACATGATGTCACAAAATAATGCATGGGCAAAAGATTCATTCAAAGTTCAAGACAGACCAATGGATTTAATAGTAACTGAATATGAAAAATTCATGGATGTGGTTTAAGATTCCACGCTGTAACTAACCTTTAAGAGGTTGTTGAGCGTTGGTGTAGTAACAAAGAAGAATATGCATAGTTACCTGAAAAGGCTATTAATACACTCTCCCCCTTTCCAGCTACAGATTGTGTGAAGCCAGATTTTCTTCATACACTTCAACAAAAACAACATATTGGAACAGATTGAATGCAGAAACAGATATGGAAATCCAGCTGTCTTCTATTAAGCCTGACATTAAAGAAAGTTACAAAATAAATCAATATATTCTTCTCACTAATATTTTTGCTTTTAAAAAATACAGTTATTTAAAAATTCATTTTTGCTAATGTAATAGGTTTATTATCAATATTTTAAGTGAATTAGTAAACGTTTAAAATTTTCTGTTTTAATTTCTAATATGGTAAATATCTATAGCAAGATCTCTTAATGTTGGAACTATTGATGTTTTGGTATGATAATTCTTTGTCATTGGAGCTGTCCTGTGCACTGTAGGATGTTAGCAGCATCTCTGACCTTTACCCACTGGATGCCAGTATCATTCCCTGCTCTCCTGCTACCTACTCCCTGGAAGCTGTGACAACTAAAAATGTCTCCAGACATAGCTGAATGGCCCCCAGTGGAGAACCTCTGATCTATAAATATAACCAGTATAAACAAAAGCTCTTTGGGGTTCTCAATAATTTTTAAGAGTGGAAAGGGGTCCTGAGACTGGAAAGTTTTAACACCATTGATGTAGGGGATACCCTGGTGAGCAAATCATTCATGGCACCTGCCCTCATGGACCTTGGGGTTTAATGGAGGAGACAAGCATGAACCAAATAGCAGTAAAATTGCAACCTTGGCAAGTGTTTTTAAATATGATGTATATGATGCCACAAGGCCTCCTCTTCCTCTCTACATGAAAGAACTGCCTGTGAGTTAGGAGGAAATCCAGGGAAGTCTGGTGTCCTGGTTGCCACCAGAAAGAAGTTTCCAGAAGGACTGGGAGGTCCACAGTGTCAAGTGATGCCGAAAGTTTGAGTAACATGAGAAGAGCTTCATTGACCAGTCTCCAGTGACAGACATTTTGCCATTGTTGTGTTTGTTAAAATAATTTTGGCTGAAAACAATAGAAATGGACATTTTTTAAAAAAGGAAACAGTTGGTAATTTAATGGGTACTGAAGTAACTGATAGATTCCAAAGAGTCAACTTGGGAAGGGAAGGGGCCAAGATATTTCAGCACTAAGAGCCTATTCATTAACCTGCTCTCAGGCTCTATCAGACTTTTTGAGTACTATTAGATAAGGAGTCTAAATTGAGTGCGGGTTTATGGAAGTCAGGTGACAAATGGACTTTGGGCCCAAGTACATCTCACATTAGTTTTGCAGACCTACTCTGAAGTTATTTACTGGTCCTTGGGTGTATACCTGGGAAAGGTATACTTGGCAGCTGGATGAACCCTCACATTGGTTTCCTGACCTATGGAGGTAAGAGCCATTATGGTAAGAGATGACAAAGAAGCCCTTGAAACTCTTTCCTACGGCTACTCCTGGCCAAGACAGTAAATCAGAAGCAATAGTGTATTCAGGGAAGAGCTGCAGAGATTAGTGGCACCAACAAAAACTCGAAGGGTGCATGAGTGGTGATCCACATCACATCCCTACCCAATTCGCCTATCTGACTTGAATGGATTATGGCACACTGTAAACTTACCAAGTGGGTATCCCAATCCTAGCTGCTGTGCTGGAAGTGATATATTTACCGGAGCAGATCAACACAACCTCTGGAACTTAGTATGTGACAATCTGGTGAATGTATTTTTCTTGGTTCCCATCAGTAGAGAAGAGCAAATGCTGCTTGCTTTCACATGGCAGGAACAGCAGTACACATTTATGTCTTGCACCAGGGCTACATTAATTCTCCCACTTTCTGATATGATATAGTCTATAGGGATCTTGATGGTCTTGACATTCTGCAGAATATTTTATTGGTCCACTGTATTGATGATATCATGATAATGGACCTGGTGAGCAGGAAGTAGATACCAAGATACCCTAGAAAGACCCCTATGTGCCATAGGGCAGGAGGTAAACCCCACAAAGATTCAGAGAGCTGCCATATTGGTGGGGTTTGTAGGGATACAGTGGTCTGGGGAATGCTAGTACATCTTCTCTAAAGTAAAGGACAAATTGTTGTGCCTTACACATCTTACTGCTAAGAAATAGACCTAATGCCTGGTGGGGCCTTTTGGATTTTGGAGGCGCTGTTTACCACACTTGCTAATACTGCTCTGACTCATTTATTAGATGACTTAGGAGGCTGCCAATTTTAAGCGGGTCCAGGACAAGAGAGGACTCTACAATCGGTCCAGACTGAGATGCAAGCAGGGTCTGCTTATTCATTCTGCACAGTGCCTAGGGCCCAAGATACATTTATAGGGGTCCATAAAAATATTTTAATTTTAGTTTATTTTAAAATCAAAAGAAAAAAATGAATCTAATGATCATGAATTCAGCCTAGATTATACCCATCTTTATGCCAATGGAGTTGTAAAACGCACTTTTTAATTTTTTTTTTTTTTTATGAAAGAAAGAGCCCACATGGCAAAAATGCCTGGTGCCCACAAAAGCCATAGTGCAGCTCTGGGTGTTGCCTTGCCTCTCACCACGTGGGATCTGGTCAATCTGATGCTGTTAGGTGTACTTATGGCAGATCAGGTTGCCATGGAGAGTATCTGGTCAGTCTCATTAAGAGAGTCAGAGCGCAGTTCCCTAGGGTTCTGTGTCAAGGCCATGCCCTCTTTGGCAGAGAGCTACTCTATCTGAAAAGCAGCTTCAAGCACAGACTGAGTGTTTAACCATGGGACACAAGTGCCTGTGTGGCCAGAGCTGCTTGTCCATAGTGAGCTGTGTCTTGTCAGATGCTCCAAGTCAAAATGCTAGTTATAATGCTTCAAGTTGTATGATGGAGAGGGCTTATTTGGGGCTGAGGCCAAGTGGATCCAGGAGGCACAAATCAATTCATGAACTGATAGGGAAGAACCCCATGCAACTACCTTCTTCATACGGACACCCTTTCCTCAGCTCACACGTGTGGCCTTGGTGGGGGTTCTTCAAGACTGATTGAAGGAAGAACTTGGCCTGGTTCACATGTGAACTGAAGCAATACATGGAACTGGCCAAAACTGGCCTGGTGCCACCCCACTGAGGGGTGGCCCTAAGAGACACGGTGAAGGGAAATCCTAGACGGGCAGAGCTGTGAGCAGCACCCTCTGTGGTCCATGTTGCACAGAGAGAAAAAGGACCCGAGATACAGGAAGACATGACCTCCTGGACATGGCTAATGGCTTGGCTCTGCTTTCTGGGGCAACCAGAACCAAAACACAGGGCTTACTTCCTTCCAGGCACTCCTTGACTCCTACACCAGTCTTATCAGGTGGGTATTTTTGTTATCCCCATTTTACAGATAAGGAAACTGAGGTCCAGAGGGGTTTAGTAACTTGCTCAAGGTCTGAGCTAGTAACTGGAGCGCTGGGACAAACAGTCCAGCTTTAGACTCATTTTCCTAGTGGAGTAGAATCAATAGTGCCACATTAGAAGTGAGGATATCTGGGTTTGAATCCCAGCAATGACAGTGAAATCCTGTGGACCTTTGGATGTGCCTCATCTGTACTCCAGGGCTCTGTTTCCTCTTCCTAAATGTAGTGCTTGATGTAGAGCTCAGGGAATATAACCATTTTTTAAAATAATAACTTTAAATGGAATATAATCTATAAAATTTTGAATCCCTGTTTTGTACACCTGAAATGAATGTAATGTTATAAATAAACCATGCTTTGATAAAGAATAAAACTAAACAACAACACAAAGTAAAATGTAGTGCTTGGACTCTTATTATCGATAATGCCTCTTCTTGCTCTAAGTTACTTGATTCCTCTCGGCCTTCCAGGGGTTCAGCCTGGGCTAGGAGCAGGGGATACAAATATGAATAAGCCATAGTTCCCCAGGAATACTCTGGCCCCTCTGTAAGCTATGTCCATAAAGCCTGCATTCTTCGCCTACCTGAGCAATTATGGGTTTGGAGGTTTTCAAATAATGATTTCAGCATGTGTTTGTATAAACAAAGGTTGGGGCAGGGAGATGAGGGGAATGTGGGCCTGGTTCGTTTGTGCAGCTAAAAATAGAAACGTGAAAGTCCTATAATAATGAGGCAGAAACTTAAAACAACTTTCTTGGAAAATTCCCTCACCATGCCACACTGCCCAGGTATTTCCCCCTTTTTGCCTCATGCAGATGGAGCAAGGGAAATTGGGGTGAGGGCCGGGTATCACAACACACACTTCCTTCCTGGCACTGAGGAGGAGGGGCCGAGGAGACCAAACTGGGAACAAAACGTCTGTTCAGGAGCCTGATTCAGGCTGACATGGGCCTTTGAGCTCCCTGAGTGGCATTTACAGCCACAGATATGGAAAAGAAAATAAATCTCCCAGGCCCAGCATCTTGCTTTAATTAATAACGTAATCAAGTTTCTGGCCTCGTGAAATGGAAGGATTTCAACACTCAAGAAGGCCCCTCTGGCAGCAGGCAAGAAGGGGGCTCCCTGGCCAGGCAGCCCCTTGAGCAATGGGCTGGCCAGGCCGGGCAGGGAGATCAGGGAAGGTGTGCTCAGGCCTTCAGGGCAGGACAGTAGGAGGCTGGCTCCCAGGTGTGAGGCAGGGGTTCAGAGGAAAGAATCAGGGAAGCAGAAAGCACATTGATGATCATAATCCCCAGTATTTGCTGTGCATTTATCATGTCCTGGGCTTTCACCGTTATTTCCCCATTCAGTCCCTATAGAACAATTGGACCGGCTGTTCTCCCCATTTTTCAGATCAGGAGACTGAGACCCGGAGAAATTGGGGTGATTGACCCAGAGACACACAGCTAGAAGGTGGTGGAGCTGGGATCTGAATGATCCGAACTCAGGGCTGCCTGAGTCAGGAGAGACAGAGAGGATGGGGGTGAGGCTCACAGGAGGACCGAGGGACCGTGCCTTCTGTTTCGCCCCAAGGCCTCGGGATGATGTCCTTTCAATCAGAGTTGTCCACTCTCTCTGTTTGAGCCGATGTAAGTGTCTAAGGAGGGGTGGGGTGGGGGTGTTAAGGAGCGATGGCTAGATTTAAAAAATGGATGTGGAGGGAGAGAAGTGGTAGATGCTGAGGAAGGCAAAGGGACACAGGTCAGGAGCCTTGGGGGCTGCATTGAACACCCAGAGGTCCCTCCAGGGCTCCACGGGCCAGAAGCAGAATGGAGAGCGGCCGCTGGCTGGCTGGGAACCCTGTGATGCTCTGGGTGCGAAGCCAGGCTCAGGGCCGGATCCCTGCCATTCCCTCCCCCACGTGAGGGGCTGCTTAGGATGGCCTTCCTGGCTAACATGCTTGGCTCGCTTTGGAGGCTCCAGTAAATAAATAAACACAGGAAATCATCAAATCATGATTTGGCCCTGATCTACCTCTGTCTCCCCTCTCCTCTCACACATTCCCCGTCTCAGCTAAGTCGGTCAGCGTGTGGGTCCCTCGGTGGTCTGGGCTTGCATGGTTGTCCCCATCACCTGGAGGGCTCACTCCCCCATTGCTGATGCTGGCGTCCCCTCCACCTCTCGCTGGCCGGCCCCAGAGCCACCTCCTCCAGGGTGGCTTCTCTGAGTGTCTCAGCCAGAAGTAATGCTCTTACCTTTACTGGGATATCTTTTACCTTGTAATTGAGTCACTCCATCATTCACAAACACTTGTGGGTACTTGCTTTGGTTCTGGAATGTCATTCTGCCCATGTCTTATGTCTCCAGGTTCCTCAAAGGCAGAAGCCGGTGGTAGTTGTGATAATAATTATAATAGTATTTTCCAGTTGCTGAATGCTTACTCTGTGACCAGGCCTATAGCATTTTATGGGAGTTATTTTACTTAATTCTCAAAACTATGAGGTTGGTGTTATTATCCTCTATATGTTATAGAAGAAGGAACTGAGGCAGAGGTTAAGCTGTTTAAAGTCATCAGCTAGTAAATGGTAAAGCCCGGACTTGAACCCAAGCAGTCTAATGGAAGGGTCCATAACTACTAGCTTAAATACCATAAAATGTGTGGAAGTGCCTGGGGTGGTGCCTGGCCCATAGCCACAGATTCTCAAACGTTGCTTGAATATGAACTCGCCTCACAGGGTCCAATATTGGACTTTGATTTATTTGTTTCCAAAGTTTGTGGATTGAATCAGTGAAAAAATGGCTGGGGAATGAATTCGTGGGAAGTTTTGGCGGCTTTCCTGGTTATCTACTACTGTATAACAAACCATCCTGAAACCTAGTGGCTTAAAATAACTGTTTATTATTAGCTCTCATGGTTCTGTGGATTTGATGGGGCTCAGCTGGGTGGTTCTGGCTCGTGGTCCCTCCTGAGGTTACAGTCAGATGGCAACTGATGCTGGAGTCATCTAACGGCTCACCTGGGCTGGACGTCCAAGATGGCTGAAGGATGGTCAGGCATCTCTCCTGCTGCATGGCATCTCCATGCGGTTGGTTGAGCTTCCTTATAGGATGGTGGACTCAAGCTAGTTGGATTTCTTACCTGGTGCCTGGCTCCATCCAGGGAAAGCATTCCAAGAGGCCCAGGCTGAAGCCTTGAAAGTCACATGACCCAGCCTTGGAAGTCACACGCTGTCATTTTGGTCCAGTGAGTACTGGGAGGTGTGTTTACTGGTTCAGAGGGAGGGCATTTTTGGATACTAGTTACCATGGGAGCAGCACTGAATCATGAAGGTCCCAAGGGCTTCAGTTACTCTGGCATGGCTGAGAATCAGGATCTACTCAGGAGGCTTGGGTCAAGTGTTAATTTGGAGGTAAACTTCTGAATGAGGAGAGCTGACACTTCTTTGGCCTGTAATGTCTCAGGCACCCTCACACTCTCCCAAAGGACTGAAGTTTGCCTAAATTTGGGCCCTGGAAATTTTGTTTCCTGATTCTTCTAAAACCAAATCCCCCAAATCTGACTCAAGTCAAATGGGCAAGTCTTTACTGAGCACCTACTCTATGCCCTGCCCTGTGTGATAATAATCACTAACATTTTTGAGGGCTTGTACCTGACATTCTCAAAGTGCTCATACATATCGCTGGACGTAATTATCATAACAATCCCATGTGGTGGGTGTTTTCATTTAGCCTCATTTTATTTTTTATGCATTAATTTTATATTTGTATGAAAATCATGTCTTTAACATTTTGAAAATTATCCTTTGGCACCACATTACAGCAAGATGGGACTATTCTTTGTCATCAATGCTTTGTTTGTTACAAAATAATCAATATTGTAGGTGATTTACTATTGTCAAGTCACAGATAATTTGTAACTAGATTCCTTTTTCTTTTTTTTATTAACTTTTATTGGAGTATAGCTGCTTTAGAGCACTGTGTTAGTTTCTGCTGTACAGCAAAGCAAATCAGCTATACGTATACACATATCCCCTGTTTTTTGGATTTCTTTCCCATTTAGGTCACCACAGAGCATTGAGTAGAGCTCCCTGTGCTATAGAGTAGGTTCTCACTAGTTATCTATTTTATACATAGTAGTGTATATATGTCAATCCCAATCTCCCAATTTATCCCACTCCACCTTCCCCCCCAGGTATTCATATGTCCATTTTCTATGTCTGTGTCTCTGTTTCTGCTTTGCAAATGTATCATTTTTCTAGATTCCACATATAAGCGATATTTTACGATATTTGTTTTTCTCTTTCTGACTTACTTCACTCTGTATGACAGTCTCTAGGTCCATCCAAGTCTCTGCAAATGGCACAATTTCATTCCTTTTTATGGCTGAGTAATATTCCATTGTATATATGTACCACATCTTCTTTATCCATTCCTCTGTTGATGGACATTTAGGTTGCTTCCATGTCCTGGCTATTGTAAATAGTGTTACAATGAACATTGGGGTGCATATATCTTTTTGAATTATGGTTTTAAAGGTGAGAAAAGCGAGTTGCAGAGAGGTTAAGTAACTTGCCTAAGTTCTTATAATCAGCAGATAAATTCAGGATTTGAACTTATGTATACCTGACTCCAGATTCCATGCTCTTAAGCTCTATGCCATCTGAGTTTCTGCTCTATGAGAAAGACCTGACCCAGAGGACATCGTCCCCGCCTTCAAGGAAATTGAATCTAATAGAGGAAAGAGGACTTGAAATACTTTGTTAAACCTTTGCTTAGGAAGCAATTCTGTTATATTTTACTGGTCAATAAAAAGGCATCTGCCTCTCTATAGTGAGAACCAGGAGGAAATGTTTGATGTAAGGATATCTTACTTGAAAAAACTTTATCTGATCAGGTGACAGTGGGTCACTAGTTATATCAGTCAGCATTTGCTGTGTAACAAGCCACACCAAAATATAGTGGCTTAAAACAGACATCTATTTGCTCAGGATTCTGTGGTTTGGCAGTTTGGGCCAGGATCAGCTGGGTTGTTCTTCTATTGGTCTCTGCTGAGTTCATTCACGTGTCCACAGTCCACTGACAGACAATAGTCTCACTCACTTGTCTGGTATGTGGTTGGCTGTTGGTTGGGGTGACAGCAGTAACTGAGCTGTGTCTCATCATCCAGCAGGCTACCTAAGGCTTGTTAACATGGGTGTCATCATGGCTCCCTAGAGTAGCAAGAGAAGGCAACCCCCAATGTCTTTGCTTGCATCACATTTGCTAATGTCCCATTGACCCAAGAAAGTCACATGACCAAGCCCAAATTCAAAAGGTAAAGGAATAGACTCAACCTCTCATTGGAAAGAGTTACAAAGTCATGTTGAGAAGAGACATAGGTCTAGGGATGAAAGGAATCTGAGGCTACTTTTGCAGTCTATCAGGTTGGTTTTCCTAAGGTCAAAAGATACCTGTAGGTAAGTAGAATAATGGCTCCCTCAAAGATTTCCACATTCATGTGCTATATTCATGAATGTTTTGCCTTACATGGCAAAAAGGACATAGCAGATTAATTAAATTAGTAATTTAAACAATTCATTATTAATAATTAAAACCAATTTATTCAGTGAATTAATCAAAGTATTAATTTAAATATCTTTAGATGGGGAGATTTTTCTGGGTTATCTGGGTGGACCCGATGTAATTACAAGGTTTGCTATAGGTGAAAGATGGTGGCAGGAGAGTCCCATCAGAGAAGGAGATGTGACGACAGAAGCAGAGGTCAGAGTGATGGAAAAGGGCCATGAACCAAGGAATGAGGGCAGCTTCCAGAAGAAAAGGCAAGGAATGAGTTCGCCCCTAGAGCCTCCAGCAGGATTGCAGCCCTTCCCACATCTTGCTTTTTAGCGCACTGAGACCTCTGACCTCCAGAGCTCTAATACATTAGTATAATTTGTCACTCGTTTGTGGTGACTTGTTACATCATCAATAGAAAACTAACACAACTTACAGCCATAAGACCTTTTTCTTAAGACCAGTAATACTGGTTTTGTGATTAGTCAAAAGCAGGCAGTCACATCCCTTTTATTAGAGAAAACAAAGACCTGGGCTTTTTTTTTTTTTTTAAGTAATTTTATTTTATTTTATTTTTCTTTATGATCTAGCTTTTTATTTTTATTTTTTATATTTTTTACATCTTTATTGGAGTATAATTGCTTTACAATGGTGTGTTAGTTTCTGCTTTATAACAAAATGAATCAGTTATATATGGAATTTAAGAAAAAAAAATGTCATGAAGAACCTAGGGGTAAGACAGGAATAAAGACACAGACCTACTAGAGAATGGACTTGAGGATATGGGGAGGGGGAAGGGTAAGCTGTGACAAAGCGAAAGAGAGGCATGGGTAGGAGAGACCTGGGCTTTTAAATACCCACTCCCTAAAGTCCTCAAGTGCTAGAACATAAACGCTCCCTGGGAATGCTTTCCTCTTAAAACCTACTGAAGGGAAAGTTGTAAGAAGTGTTTGATGAATCTTCAGATAAAACCAGGATTAGAACGAGCAGAGTTGAATGAGTATTGTGAGAAGAGTACCATATTATGTTTATGAGTTGCTTTCCTTAAGTCTCCTGATCTTTTAGGACTATTTCACTCTTTCCTATTTATCTAATAATTTTCATAACAATATTTTTTCAAAAGAATAATGGAGCATAAAAAGGCTTTGACCGTTACTAAGTTTCCATCGTTCAACTGCTGGCTGCACATCCTAATTGCTGGCAAAATCCCTAAGAAGAACTAAGAAGCTTCTCTCTCAATAATGCTGAATCAATAGTGACAGCCATGTCACACACAATAAACAGAACAAAGTGAGATGGCCCATCATTCTGAAGGAGAGTGCATGCAAGGAGCCCTCTCACCAGTGTGAACGCGCTGGTGATTCATCACGGTGGAAATCATGAGTGAGATACGGAGGGGGCCTCTTCAGTGGGCAGGAGTAACAGGCTGGCCCCATCGGTGTAATGCACCCAAATTTCTCAGGTTAAGACTTCAGCCGGCAGGTTAGAAAGTACAAAATCCATTTGCTTCCGTTGTGAGTCAACAGAGTACCAGAGGTCGTAGCCATCTCAGGATCTCTGAGCTGGAAGCAGTTTCAAAGAGCGAAGGATCAACCTCTTCTTTTCCAGATGGGAAACCAAAGCTCAGAGAGAAGTGACTTGTCCTGGGTGATCCAGCAAGTTGGTGGCAGGACAGGAACTGGAACTCATATCTCTTAATTCTTGGGCCAGTCTCTGGGCTGTCTTTTAAGGAAAAAAGGGGTGAAGGGAAGGGAGAAAAAAAAGAGGTAGAAGTGGAAGAGAAAGAAAGGGATAAGGAAGCAAAAGGAAGAAGCAAAGGGGGCAAAACAACAACAAAAGTAAAGGAAGCAAGTGTTCTCCAGACCAGTGGATCCCAGATGTCTTCTGAGAATCAGCTCCAACAGTGTCATCTGGTAAGACAAAAGAAAAGAAAATCTTTCCTAAAATAGAACGTGAGGGAGAAAGGGGGCAAGGTTAGAAATAATGAAAAGTAATGTGACTATAAAATAAAATAAAGTGATGGGTACCAATACCTACCCCATATGTTTGTTGTAAGGATCAGGCGAGATTACAGATGTAAACATGCCTGATTGTGAACAGTAAATCCCTATTAAAAAAACACCAGGCTGTCTGACCTTGGGTAGGTCATTGCTCCTCTCTGGGCCTCTGTTTCCTCAACGTTCCCTGAGCAGCTGGTGTTGGCAAGAACTGAAATTATTGAGACCCAAAAGAAAGAAAACGTGGTGTTTCTGTTGAAGAAACCCTCTCAGTCCATTTCTCTTGTTACATTCATCTACTCAAGCTGACTGCAGCAGGAGATTGATCAAGAAAATGTGAGCAACAAACCCCTTTTGCCTTAATTGTCCAGATGCTCCTGAGTGTGAAGGAGCTGGTGCATTTCACTTCTGCCCCACCCACCACACCCCACCTGCTGGCCGAGGCCGCCCCCCACCCCCAAGTCCAAGGTGGCACCTCCTGCCCAGCTGCTCTGTGGTCCTGAGCCAGCAGGGCCAGGGTGGGCAGGTGAACTCCATTTCTGGCTCATCAGTGACTCATTTTCAGAAGTCACGCCTTGGGGAGCTTGTTAAAAGGCCGTTGGCATCCCCAGGAGGGGAGCTCAATTTGCATTTATGAATGAACCACTCCAGAGAAATCAATGAACATGTCACTCAGGTCAAGTAAACAAATGTGTTTTCTCCTCGGGGCCTGGTGCAGGGCAGTGAGCCTCCCCACGGGCAGGGGCTTCCGAGAAGCTGCTCTGTCTGGACTGAGCCCCAGCTTCAGGTCACCACCCTGGGCAGGGCCCTGGCCTCAACTGAGCTCCTGTCTACCCCACCCCTACCTGGAGGGGCCATTCCCAGAGGCACAGATTCTATGGTATTTTATGGATGAGAAAATCCTACAGAAAAAAACCTTCCTTGACTTCTGCATTCCCATCTTTCCTTTTCCTCATTCATTGATTCAGGGGACATTTATTAAGCACCTACTGTGTCCCAGTCATGTAAATGTTAGGGACAGGGACTCAATGACACATAAGACTTGGGCCCTGTCCTCAAGGGACTCGCACTCTGTGCCCCAGAATCACCAGAAAAGCTTTTTAAACACACAAATGGCCAAGCCATCCAGGTGTGACAGAGGACATCCACTCCTAACTGCCTACTTTCTCTCTTCCGTTTCACATTAGATTGTGCTATTCTTATCAAATTTTTTCTTTTTCAAAAACTGATCTTTTGCTTCTAAACCTGTAAAAGAGAGACTTAGAAAATCGTACAACCTTTACTTCTTACTGACACAACATTCAAAAATCTTTGTTTATAGGTTGACCGAGTTCCCACGACGTTGAAAGTTCTTCCTGCATTAGCGCCTGAAGGAGGATTTGAAACCAAATATTGAACTCATTTTGGGAAAGTGAAGCAGCAGGTTCTCTGCAGAGGGAAGGTTTCCACTCATTAGAAGACGATGTCGCCCCCGTGGGAAGCGAGCCCCGCCGGCGTCTGAGGCACTGGCTTCCTCACACAGGCACCTGGGAGAGGGGAAGCTCTCTCTCCCATCAGGAGAGGGTTTCTCACCATCAGCCATAGTCATATCACACCCAGAATATGACACGCTGAACATTCAAAAAAGGAAACTATTTTTCCAGAACCTTGAGGCCCCGTGGGCACGTTTAGAACTCTAGAGGTAAATTATTAACAACATGAATCAGTTATTGTCTTTAAAAAGAAGTCTTTCTGCAATATATAGTTTTAAAGCTAAGAAATACATTTCTGCAGGCATGTTAAAATTAAATGGAAAAATAGCTGGGCTTCCCTGGTGGCGCAGTGGTTGTGAGCCCGCCTGCCGATGCAAGGGACGCGGGTTTGTGCCCCGGTCCGGGAGGATCCCACATGCCGCGGGGTGGCTGGGCCCGTGAGCCGTGGCCGCTGAGCCTGTGCATCCGGAGCCTGTGCTTCGCAATGGGAGAGGCCACAGCAGTGAGAGGCCCGCGTACCGCAAAAAAAAAAAAAAAGAAAGAAAAATAGTCAATTCCGAACAATCAGACTTTTTGTGATAAATCACCAAGGATTTACTACCTCAGAATGGTGGGACATAATATGAGGGTCAGAGAGAAAACTCTGACAGTCTTAGAGTCCCTGGTTCCATATTCTGAGACCCAGTCATATTTCTGCTGAGTTTCACAAGATACCCATGTGTATTAATTTTAAAAATTGCCCTGTTTGGCTAAGCAAACTGAAGTTGGATTCCTGTGGCTACCTTGCAACTAAAAAGAGCCCTGACTAGCACAGACCTGAAAGGATTCTGGAATATTTTCTCAGCGTAAGTTGGGCTGCTTTGGGCTACAAGTGGCTGAAGTAAATCTTAAAGAGTTTTCACGTGATGAGAACATTCTTTATTTCATTTAACCAGAAGTCTGGAGGTTGATTCTACAAGGCACAATGATAGCATCAGGGACCCAGGCGCTTTCCATTTCTGCGCTGCCGACCTCAGGTTCTTGGCTTTTGTCTTCAGGCTGGTCCTTGTGTGATCACGAGATGGCCACCATGGGCAGGAAGGAGGCTTTCTCCTCACCTATCTTTTCTCTTTTTTAAACCAGAGAGGAAAGGCTTCCCCAGAAGTCACCTCAGCCAACTTCCTCTCAGGTCCCACTGACCAGAATCGGGTCCCCTGACCATCTCTAGCTGCAAGGGAGGATACGAAAGTGACCAGCTGGTATTTTCAGGCTCTGAGGTAGACGCAGGTTGGCTGACAAGGAAAGAGGGGGGAAGGCTGTGGACAGACAAGCCATAGTGTCTGCCACACTCCCTTTCACTTCTTCATAACCACTGCAAGGGAAGAGAAAGGTAAATAGTGGACAAATGACAGTTTTCACAAGTAATACATTTAATCAAGGAAAATAGTCCGTACAACAGCATGGCTGCCTAGACGTATTTTTGGAACTACACATGAGCTTCCTCTGCTACGAAGCAGGATACTGTTTTTGCACTGTTAACCGAGAGGCTTTGGTTTCTGGTGTTTCCTTCTACCCCTTGACCCCTCCCTTCAGTTCACTAGACTCTTCTGATCATTTCCTCAGGGAAGGGGTGACACAGCAGAAATGCAGAGAGATAAAAGAATGGATTCTTAGCTATGAGTTTCAAAGACTTAGACTAGAAATAACCCCCAGGGCTGGGGAAAAAATTAGAGAAACAGAGGGGGGAGAAGTTGGTGGGGAGGGGGCGGGAGCTGGCCCTGGAGAGGCCACATCCGGGGAGAGAGGAGTCAGGTCCAGCTCCATCCCGAGGGAACCGTCTGTGGCAGACCCCAGGGAGCTGCGTGGAGTAGAGCACACACTGCAGATGGCCCAGCGTCCTCAAGCCCTCTGTGGCTGGGCTGCTGGCCCATGAGGTCTCCCACGGACTGCAGTAGGAGCACTGCCCACTGACGAGTCAGCTGGCAGGGTGGCCATCTGTGTTCTTGGGGACCGCCCCCGTTGATGCTCCAAGACACTTGAACCCCCAAACATAGGGTGGAGTGAGGGCTCAGTGGAGGGCAGAGTGGGGGGAAAGGGCAAGCCCCAGCCCCTGTCCCTGTCCCCAAACTTGGCTGGGACTAAACAGAACCAGCTTGTGAACCATCTGGGGCTGGGAGTGTGGACACTCCCCCTGACAAGATGACAACGACAGAGAGGAAGACCGGTGTCAACACAGCAGAGAGGCTTCTGCAGGCGGTCACGGTGGCAGGTCCGTCTTTGCATCGACCCAGAGAAGGGAGAGCCTGCTCTGCACCCTTATCAGTTACCCTCCCAGCTCTGGAGCTGGACCCATCACAGGACACCTGGCGCTACCTGTCAGCCCCTTTGGGCTCTCAGCAGACCCCTCTCTGAAGAACAGTGCTCTGATGGGTTAACCTTGCCCTTGCATGTCTGTCAGCTTGGCTTTATTTTGAGGGGCTGAAAGTGCTTCTCCCTCTCTTATAGTATTGCAATCCCATTCCAGTCTGATGATAGGGAAACTGAGTCCCACCGTGGTTACTAACTGAGCTCCTGTCAGCTCTGTGCTAACGTCCTCTACATACGCTCCTTGACTTAAGGGACTTCGCTTAACTCTTATGACAATCCTATGTGCCAATGCGGTTCCTAATTCCATTTTATAATTGGAGCAGCTGAGACTCAGAGAGGTTCAGCAACTTTCCCAAGGCCACAGAGTGGAGTGGGAGAGCTGGGATTCCCACTGAGTGCTCTGACTCCTGGGTGTTTTGCCAGTCTCGCAGTTAAATGACTTGTCCAAGGTCACGCTGTAACTCAGGAGTGAGCTGAGACCTCCCCCTTACTCCTAGCCCATGCTCTCCGGCCTTCCATAAGTCCACTGCCCTCACTCGCAAAGAGCAAAGAGCCGCATGGGAATTGAAGAAGGAGCGGAGAGGACAGAGCCTGTGCGTAACCCTCCCTCTTGCTCCCTCCCCCGTGTCTGTCCAGGTAGCAGGAGGTAGCATGAGGCCCACTCCAGACCCCATCCCTGCCCAGCTGACCCGGGAAAGGGCTCCCACCGCAAACACCCCACTGTTTACTTGCCCCCGTGGAGGGTGAGAGGCGTCAGGGGGCTTGGAGGGGAGATGCGGCCACACCAGCCATCACCTGGAATACATTACAGCAGCTGTGACTAATTAAACTTTGATTTCCTCAAATTTCCATCTTCTTGGAAATTCCTTCAGAGCCCCACGGTATTCAAGGCTGTGGCAGAAAGTAAATACCAGACCAGCCACAGGGGCCTCCAGGCGGCCCATTCTCCGTCTCCCTCATTCCCTTTCTCTCTGCCCTCCTCTGCTTTTCTTCCTGAGGCCTCACAAGAGAATCCCCCTAGATCATCTCCAAACCACCGCCCCAGAAGCTGATTTGGGGTTTCCACCTAGGTGAAAAAATGCTCCTTCTGTCCTCCTGGGGGGGTGACAAGGATGTGTCGGGAGGGGGCTGCATCCTCCACCCCCATGGGGCGCCTGCAGGCATGAAAACAGCCATCTGGGTGGCCTGCGTCCTTGGGCTCTCCCCCACGGGCTTGCCTCGGGGGTGGAGGTGGGGGCCATCTCAGGTGGCCCAGTGTCCTTAGACCCAGAGAGACGTGGCTGGGGCCGGCAGGCAGGAACGCGGCTCACAAGAGGCGCAGCAGAGCGGCTGGAGGTGGCTGCTTCTGGGTGTGGGCGCATGGGCTCCGTGAGGCATCCGTGTCTTCTGTTTGTCCAGGAGGGCTGGACTGAGGCTGATGGCCTCTATTCACTGAGCATCTATTATGTGCCAAGACCCACTTGGAGGCATTCACGCCCTTTCTCTCCAGTCTTCACAACAGTCCCGTGAGGACAGTAAGGCAGTAGTGCCCTGTTTTACAGAGGAGGTCAGAGGTCAGGACGTCCCCTGAGGTCAGAGAGGAGACTGGCTCAAAGTCTCACAGTAAGAGCGGAGATTAAGACCTGGTCTGTTTGAAGCTTACGTCTATGTTTTAACTGACACATACCGAGGCCTTTACCGCTGGAAGATGCTTTGTTATCTTCTACCAAAGTAGGGCTTTGGGCGGAATGGAAGGGAATGACATACCATTTCTTTGGAAGTCTTGATTTTGGTCCATGATTGCTTCTTTTTATTTATTTATTTAATTAATTAATTTATTTTGTGTGTGTGGTATGCGGGCCTCTCACTGTTGTGGCCTCTCCCGTTGCGGAGCACAGGCTCCGGATGTGCAGGCTCAGTGGCCATGGCTCACGGGCCCAGCCGCTCCGCGGCATGTGGGATCTTCCCGGACCGGGGCACAAACCTGTGTCCCCTGCATTGGCAGGCGGACTCTCAACCACTGCGCCACCAGGGAAGCCCAAGGTTTTCTTTCTTAATTTAAAGACATCAACAAATACTTGTCTCATATAGAAAAATTGGAACATACGAGCAAGTGAAAGATGAAAGTAAACATTCACAATCCCACCAACCAGAAATCACCTCTGTTCTCATCCTGGCGTGTGTTCTTTTGCATCTTGTGTGTGTGTGCGTCTTTCTGTTCATTTGAAAACTATTCATGGAGCACGTGCAATGGAGATGCCGAAGCGATGAGAGGGAAGCCCGTGGATTCCATGACACTGTGTGGTTCAGTCCTGGCCCTACCACTTATTAAATGTGGCCTTGGCAAGGTTCTTAACCCCATGTGCCTCGGTTTCTTCATCTGCAAAATGGACATAATAGCAGCATACAACCCTAAACCTCATAGGGTTGTGACAAGGATCCACAGGGATTATGCATGGAAAACAGCAGCACGATGCCTGGTACGTGGTAAGCTCTCGGTAAATGCTAGCTCTTACTCTCTGTGCCAGGCTGTAAGCAGAAAGGACAGGTCTCTGACTGCATGAGCCCTTGGTCTAGCAGGGGGAGAGAGAGGTTAATCAAGAGCTGAGATCTAAAGGATGCAGAGAAATGAACTAGGCCAGGTTGGGAGGGAAGAGCATTGCAGGCAGCAGGAACAGCATGTGCTGAGGTCTGTGGGTGGAGCGACATGGCCAGCGTGGGTCGGAAGGAAGGCCAGCGTGACTGGGGTGGAGAGTGAAGGGAGGGTGACAAGAATGGAGAAGTTGGCAGGGCCATACCCAGAGGCCTCGTAGCTGGCATCTGAGGAGTTTTGCATTTACCCTGAGAGCAATGGGGAGCCATTGAAGGGTTTAAAGCAGGGGAGTGTAATGTGATCCGATTGCTTTTAAAAGATCACTTTGGCTAATAGAGAAGAAGTTGGTTGAGGCAGTCAAGAGTAGAGGTGGGCACAGTATCATCCCTGGACCCTTTAGAGGGCCTTGCTCTTGCCCTCCATGGTCTGTGCCTCTCCCAACAGGGAGACAAGTCTGTGGGCCAAGGGCCCTTGCCCACCTTCCCCCAGCCTCTACCCACAACCCTCCATGGCAGCAGCCTGATTCCAAGGCTGTGAGGCCCTCTTCCCCCTTCACCCCTGGGCCTGAGGGTGGCAAAGCAGTGGGTGTGCAAGGGTGTGGCTGCAGTGTCCACACCCTGCCCTTACAGCAGGATGGAGCAGGGGCGGCAAGAGAAGGCAGAGGACAGGGACCCACAGCCCCCATTTGTTCTCTTGGAAGGAGTGGGCTTGTATGGGCAACCCAGCATGGCCACCACTTGGGAGAGAAGTGGGCAGACCCAGGAGGTGTTCAGGATGTGAAATCTCTGGGAGTTAGTGAAAGATAGGACAGGGAGATGGAGTTGAGGGGTGGGTTCCTGCCTGCACACCGGGGGGTGCTGGGGAGACCCCATGGAGAGGACCTGGCTTGGGTGGAGGGTAGATTCTGGGTTGCGTTTGCACATGTTAAGGCTGAGGATTTCTTGAGACATTTAAAAGATGTCAGATACGCAGTTTGCTTTCTCTCTCCACACACACACACACACACACACACACACACACTTATATATTTGAAGCTAAAATTCATTCCACATATGACTAGTCTTCCTGGGATACTGTGCTGGAAGGCTCTGAACCCAAGAAGCTTGATCACCAGTTGAAGACTTGTCCTGTTAATTTACCCATAGTCATTAACACCCTAGTATGAATTAGTGGCTCAGTGCCCTTCCAGTTTGGCTCTTGACTGAAAGAAGTTTCCATCTGGGATAATCTAGGAACATGTGCCCTGGCTGCACTGTCACTGGGGAGGCCCTCATGAAAGGCCGAGGACCAGCCTGGTTCATCTTGCTGTCCCTCCTCCATGGGCAGAGAGCCTGTCTGTGGCTCTGGCTCCATGGCTGATGGTCAAACCCCACCTAAGCTCCTGCAGGCTTCTGACCCTTACATCTATTCCTGCTTCTCAGCCTCGCGGTGCACGGGCTCTGCATCTATCAGTAGCTCATTACTAGCTCTCTCAGTTGAGCTGTAGGTACCTTTTCCCAAAGTGTTCTAGGCTGTGAAGGGGTCTGCCGACCACAGCCTACAGCCACATGTGGCTCTGAGCTGGGACCCGGAACCTCTTTTGTCACCCCAGGCTAGAAGGAAGGCAGCAGCGCTCTGACACTTCACTGTGCCTGGCTCTACTTGGACATCTGGGCCCTCGAGTGAGACCATCATCAGGGCTGGCCCCGCTGGCACCGCGGCCCAGCAGTCAGGCTGTCAGCTCCCTCTCCCCACTCCCTGATCAAACAATCACATGTGGGCAGCGGCTGAGCTTCTCCAGCTTCCCAGGGGCAGGGAGCTGGCAGGGTAAATGCAGCCCAGCTGGCCACAGTTATCCCGGAGGCCGAATGCGGGCTGCAGGCTCTTGGGGAGTAGGGCTGCCGGCTCACCTTGGCTTCCACCTCTCTTCCCAGGAGGGTTTGGGCCTGGAACTAATGGAGGGAACCACAGAGAAGGGGGAAAGGGAGCCCACCTTTTCCATCTCACCAGGTCTGAAGGACAGAGCTGCATCCTGGGTGGGCTCCGAGGACTTCCTGGTCAGAGAGCCTCAGGCTCTCCAGGTGGGAAAGGACCTTCAGAATCAGTACATATGAGGCTCAGAGAGGTTATGACTAGCCCAAGGTCACCCAGCAGCTGAGGGGGTCTCAGACTCACATCATTTAGCACCTGATTTCCTGTGCAGGACTCTCTTCCTATCTCCTTTTCAAGCCCCAAATTTATTCATTTTGTCAACAAATATTTACTGCATGCTTCCTGCATGCTCATTCTAGTGCTGGGTGTTATTTCACCCAAAAAGCCCCTGTTCCCAAGGGGTGTACATGTGGGGAGACAGACAACAAGCAATGAACAGAAAAACAGATAAGGAAATGTGACCAGTGTCTGCTCGATAAATATGTGTTGTATGGATAGCTGTAAAAAATAAAGCAAGGGGGTGTGATGGAGTGTGGGGAATGTTATAGATCAAGAGTTTATGTCTCCCAAATCCATGTATTGAAATCCCAACCCCCAACGTGATGGTATTAGGATGTGAGGAATTTAAATGAGAGTTAGTAGGTCGTGAGGGTGGAGCCCACATGAATGGGATTTGTGCCCTTATAAAGAGGCCCCAGAGAGCTCTCTAGTCCTCTTTCCACCATGTGAGGATACAGTGAGAAGCTGTCAGTCTGCAACTTGGATGAGGGCCTTTGCCAAGAACCTGGCCATGCTAGCAGCCCATCTCAGACTTCCAGCCTCTAGAACTGTGAGAAAAAAATCTCTGTTGTTTATAAGACACCCAGTCTATGGTAATTTGTTATATCAGCCCAAACTGATGCAGCGGGCCACCCTGAGCTGGTAGAGGAAGTATTCTTAGTAGAGGGGACATTTGAGAAACAACAGGATGGAATCAGTCATGTGAAGATTTGGGGCAAAAGTATTCCACAAAAGGTCATAGTAAGTGCAAAGGCCCTGAGGTTGGAATGAGGTCACTGAAGCTGGAGCAGAGTGAATGGGAGGCAGGCTTGGGGGAATGAGTTCAGAGGTAGATGGAGGTCAGATCAGGCAGGTCTTGGTAAGGAGATGGCAGGATGATCTCAGAGGGGCCCCATAGCTCCTCAGCTCCAAGCAGTGCATGAGGCCCCGGGAGGAATTCAAGCCTCCACAACTTAGAGCAACTTCTTTCCTGTCCTGTTCTTTGGAAAGAGGAAGGCACCCTGGTGTGTCAAAGTGCCAGAGCCTGGGAATGTGGGGACAAGAGTTCTGGTCTGACTGGTTGTGTGACCTTGAGCCAGTCTCCTCTCCTCACTTGGCCTTAATATTATCAGCTGTGGAGAAAGAGAATTAGACTACTGAGCTCTCAGTTCTGAGGATGGATGTGGAGGAGGGGAGACAGGAGGAAAGGAGACCAAGCAAAGATCAAAATGACTAAATGGGTGTCTGTTTGGGCTTGCAACCGATTGCATCCAAAGCCACCCAGGTGGTTATCAAGATGAGGAAGCTTGAGCCTATTTGTGATAGTGATGGCCTCACTACCCTCAGTTCCTTAGGGCTGGGAATGGAAGACCCTTGCAGTACAGGCTGATGGACAGAGGGCATCAACTGAATGGCTAGGAATCCCAGGAAGGAGGAAGTAGTTGATCTGGGGTTGGTATGTGATGGTTGGTGGCTATCAAAGATTTCTCTCTTAATAACCAGTGGTGACTGGAACGTGTCCACTTGGATTTATTTAACAAAGATTCTCTCTATGCTCTGTTCTAGGTCTCAGGGAAGTAGAGAATGATCTTAGGAATAGGAATTATCTTTCATCTCAAATGTTGGTTTACTTTGATTGGAGCACCATGCCTGGAGCAAGTGTTAAGAAAAGTTCAGAGGCCGCATCCTGATCAAGGAGGATAGAATACTGTCTGATTAGCAATGTCTGTTGGGGTGAGGTCGGGGAGGGGCTGCACGAATGTCAGGTATTTGCTGTCTCTTCTCTAATACAACCTCACTATTGGACAATTGAGTAAATTGAGACTCAGGGATGCCAAGTTTATGTGTACAAGGTCATGAAGCTGACAGGTGACAGAGTTAAGACAATGTACATTGTGTGGTTGAGTTGGCTAGCCATGTCTCTGGGCCTGAAGAAAGTGCATCTCCGGGCCTGCAGGGACTCTCTGGACATTGGCGCCATCACCAATGACCACTGTGGTAACCAGGATGCTTGATGGTGGGGGGAGGGCTCCAGACGTATTTCCAATTAGGGTCATGCAATGATATTGGGTACTTAGAGGGCCAAGCTGGTGGCTAGGGGGGCAGGCTGGGCCATCCCAGATCCCATAATAAGGGCCAAAGAGCAGCCAAGCAGTGGCAGAGCTCAGCCCTGACCCAGGCCATTGGACTGGGGAGCCCACGTTCATTCCACGGCGCCCCGTGCCTCCTGAGTTTCCATTGACTTCAGATGGGTAGAGGGTGCCATGCTGGGCCCTCTCAGGGGCAGGGAGGGTATGCCGGTGCCTGAGCCAGAGTTCCTATGTAAGACATTTACTGCTTATTGGTGGGGACAAGGGTGGAACCGTGTAACACAAACACAAAGCAGGAGGAAAAGGAGTTCATCAGAGGCGCCAGCAGCAGTGGGAGATGGGAGGGTAGTCAGTTCTCATCAGGGGAGGCCTGGGGAGAGAGCTCATGAAGGAGGTGCTTAAATGTTAAAATAAGTCATATTTATTGCAATTTGGAAGATTGCAATAAAACAGAAAAAATAAAATTACAAAAAGCCTGTAATCAATCTCATTACACAGTAATAATTACTATCAACAACTTAATCACGTACTTACATATAAATACATGCTGTACATGTCTGAATTTCCTTCTCATCATTTAGGACAGTGGTTCTCAAAGCGTGATCCTTGACTGGCAGCACCAGCTTCACCTGGGAACTTGCTAGAAATGCAAATTCTTGCCCCCCAGCCCCACTACTGAATCGGAGGCTCTGGTGAGCGGGGGCCCAGCAGTCTGTTTTATCACGTCCTGCAGGTGATTCTCATGCTTTCAAGTTTGAGAACCACTGACTTGGTGTATTGTGTACAACTTTCCATTGTCATTAATTATTCTTTGACAATCGTCAATTCTCCAAAGCAATGACTGTCTTGTGTGCACGTGTGTCCATGGGTGCCTCAGGGCTTGTTTCGGGGGGTGGTGCCCTTAGAGCTGGGCCAGTGGCAGGAGGCCGGGCCGGTGGGGTGGGGGAGGTTTGCTGTGGGCAGGGCCGGGAGGGGAAGAGATTGGAGGCCGTCTCTGGTTTGGGACTGCGTGTAGACAGGAGGGCTCAGAGCCCTCCCTCCCCTTCACCCCCTCCCTGGAGTGGCCCTAGCAGAGCAGGAAGCAAGTGGTGAACATGTCAACATCAATTGGAAGGGACTTTGGCAAAAAGAGTCCAGATTTCCTGGAGCCAGTTGTCCGTGCCGCGAAGCAGAGGGAAGCCACGCTCTGCCACGCACAGACCCAGCAGAAAGAAGTAGCTCATAAAATGGCTTCGGTGCGCATCCCTGCCAGCCTTGGCTTTGGTTTGTTTTTGTTTTCTTTCTTCCCCCCTCTTTGTGTGTGGATGGATGCACCGGTCTGTCCCGGGATGTCCTGCCTCCCTGAACTGCCACCGTAACTCAACCGTTGTCCTCTTTCCTGACGTAGCCTTACAATTTCAAATTTGGGTCTCCATAGGTCCTCCCTGGACATCCACCTTTAACAGCTCTCTCCCAGATGCCCGGCCCCAGTCCTCAGAGAGTTCTCAAGGCCTCGCCACTCACCTTTTCTCTCTGGCTCAGCTCTAGGTGAGGCAGGTACAGACAGGTGACGCTGGAGATGAAGGGGCAGCTCCCACCAACCCAAATTAATTGGGATAATGTGTGAATGGACAAGGAGTCGTCTGTGAGCTGTGCCAACACCCTAACCCCCAAAAGGCTCAATGGAGGGGGAGGGGCTCCCGAGCTCCAGGAGGCTGTTAATCTCCCCTTGAGCCCCTGGGCACTGAAGAGGGGCTGGGCTTTGGACGGGGAACTGCAGAGAAGGCCAAGGCTGAGGCAGCCCATGCCTGTGACTGGGACGTGTTGGCTGGGGCCCTGGTCAGGTTGCAGCCCAGGCCGGCTCACTGATCTTGCCATTCTGTTGCTCAGGAAACTTGCTGTGGCTCCCCAGGCCTATGCAAGTCCCAAAGTCCTAGCCTGGGGTCAAGGACCCACCTTTCTATGGCCCCAGATCTCTCCAGCTGTACCCCCTAGGATACTGCCCGATAAATACTGGCAGGATGAATGAACGAACACTGCGTACTCCAGCCAGGCAGCTCACCCTTTACATTAGCCTTGAAATGCATGTTATGTTTTCCTGTGTCCTCCTCTCCACTGACTCACACTCTGCTAGTGACTCAGCCTGGCCTACGGTGGATGCTCCATAAAGGTTTGAAAATGAAAATTTGAATGTATGAATGAATGAAAAGTTGGGATTATGTTCCAGATGCCCTATGAAGTCATCTCTGCCCCCTTCTGTCTTCTTTTTTTAAAAAAAAACTATTCACTGATGACTCCCAAATTTTTTTTAAATGCATAGTTTTTAAATTTTTTTATTACTGATATTTTAAGTAATTTTATTTATTTATTTATTGTCTGCGTTGGGTCTTTGTTGCTGCACACGGGTTTTCTCTCTAGTTGCGGAGAGCGGGGGCTACTCTCCGTTGCGGTGCAGGGACTTCTCATTGCGGTGGCTTCTCTTGTTGCGGAGCACAGGCTCTAGGCACGCGGGCTTCAGTAGTTGTGGCTCGTGGGCTCTAGGCACGCGAGCTTCAGTAGTTGTGGTGCACGGGCTTAGTTGGTCCGTGGCACGTGGGATCTTCCCAGACCAGGGCTCAAACCCATGTCCCCTGCATTGGCAGGTGGATTCTTAACCACTGCACCATCAGGGAAGTCCCCTGCTTCTGTCTTCTGTGTGATCTGTCTTGTGTGCTGGTTGCCTCTCATGGCCCATGCGGTCTCGTTTCCACCTGTACCCTATGCTCTGTGTGTGTGTTGAGGTGGGGTGGTTCCTTAGTACCCCCACAGGGTCCAAGGCTGTGCCTGGCTCAGACCAAGGTCAGGACAGGGAGGAGGAGAATGACCATCCTGATGCAGCCCACTCCTGATGGGTCTGACTCAGTCTGTAAGTCACAGATTCCTCCTCCTTTAAACTGGTATGAGAATGTCCTTTTTTGGGTTGTGAATATTTATCAACAAAACTTACTCATCCTGATTCCAGAAAGGATGTTCTGATCAGAACAGACATGTAAACACTAGAAACGTTAATTCAAGGTCAAAAGGACAAGAGCAGTGAATGGAGTTGAGGAGATAGTTGTACCAGAAAATCTGGCTGAACCCCAAATTTGTCTCTGGGCTTCCTGGCCATTTCACAGGTGTGTAAACCAAGACCCAGAGAGAGAGGAAGGGGCTTGCCCCAAGCCACAATAATAACAAATACCATGTGCTATACACCATTTCATTGAAACCTCATAAGAGCCCTACCAGGCAACTACTGCTAAATCCCCACTTCACAGATGGGGAAACTGAGGCACAAAGAGGTCCAGTGATTTGCCAAGGCCACGCACCTGAGTTTCAAACCCAGGCGGTCTGGCTATGGAGGCTGGGTCTTAGCCACTGCCCTATCCTGCCGCTCTCTAAGCGAGAAGAAGAAAGAAAGGAAAAATGCCAAGGACCCACCCATTTCTGAATATTTTTTGGAGTCTCTGATGGATTCAGCACATTAGCAGGGAACAGTGACGGGCTCTCTCCAGGGTTCCAGCTAAAGTGTGGCTGCCTAACAGTGGCTCAGTATGTTTTTCCTCTCAAGTGACGTCCACGTGGTGGCCAGAGCCTTAACTCAGCATTGATGGTGGCATTTTAGGCATCGAGTGGGGGAGAATACCTTAGGCTCGTCCAGCTGCCCCTGTGGAGGAGGTTTCCTCCACTGGGACTCTTTTCTCCAATCTTTTTTTGTCTTTCTGTTCTTCTTATCGGGTAATTTCTATTGATCCATCTTCAGGTTCACTGACCCTTTCTTCTTCCATCTCCAATCTGCTGTTAAGCCCATCTAGTGAATTTTTCATTTCCATTATTGTACTTTTCAGTTGTAGAACTTCTATTTGATTCTTTTAAAATTAGTTTCAATCCCTCTGCTGAGTCTGGGTTTCATTTACCTGCTTCTTTGCACATCTGATAATTTTTGACTACATACTATGGATTGTTCTTTGTGGAGAGTCTATATTCTTTTATCTTCCTCTGAAGGTTGTTGATTTGTCTTCGATTAGGTAGTTCAGTAACTGGCCTGTCACCTTGAACTTGTGTGAGTTTGGTTTTGTACCTTGTTAGGACAGACCTGAAGAAGTTCAAGTTTTTTTCCAAGCCCCTCTAACGTGCTGGGACTCAGCCTCCAAATACTTTCTTCCCTGTGGCTTTTATCCAGGCTTGTTTCAGGTTTTGGCAGAGAGGTTCTAGAATAGCCTCACTCAAGGGCAGGGCTTCTCAGCCTTGGCACTATTGACATTTGGGGCTGTCAGTTCTCTGTTGTGTGGGCTGTTCTGTACCGTGTGGGGTGCTTAGCAGCCTCACTGGCCTCTACATACTGGATGCCAATAGCATCCCCCACAGTCATGACCATTAAAAATGTCTCTAGACGTTGCCAAATGTCCTCTGGGGAAGGCGGCAAAATCACTCCTGGTTAGGAACCATTGCTCTAAGGGGTGGTCATCCTTCCAGGTATTTGGAAAGAACCTCCCATGATCAAAGTGCCTCAAATACAGATTTTGACCTTCTCCTCAAATGAGGTTACACACCCATCACAGAGGGCCCTTGACCAGGCTGAGAGAACTGCCCATTTCCTATTTCTGCACCTCACGGCTGGAGTAAGCTACAAATTCATATGCGTTAAAATACATCCAGGAGCAGTCTTGGAAACTTCACAAATTGCAATATAATTTTTAGGGTGTTAAGTTCACTAAATGTAAATCCTTTAAATAGATCTTAATATTTGCACCTTTTTGTTGGCATTTCCCCCACTTTTTAATAAGATTATCCTCCCAAGATAGAAATGACTGGGACCTTGTTGTCTGTGAGGCTCAGTACATATTCTCTCCCTGGTCTCCCTGGTCTGTTTTCCACGTGTTCTGGTGATAGTTTATTGCTGCCTTTCTTAAGAGGTGTCTCTATGCCTCCCTTTCTTCTCACAGCCTCTATCATCTTTCCTATGGGAAGAGCCCATGGCCCAGTGTTAGGTGAGGCTCCCGGTGAGGGATGAGGGTGGGGTCTCTGGTGAGCTTGTGGGGAACATTCTTCAGTTCTGCTCTGGGCTGAGATGTCAGCAGAAACCTTAGAGGAAGAGGGGAGTAGTTTGGCTGCTGTCTATACCCTGTTGGAGTTTTACACAAACCACACTGATTTTTCTCTACATGGTTTCTTGACAATGTAGATATCAAAAAATGGTTTCAAAGAGATGGCAGCCCAAGATAGGTAAGGACACTTCAGGAAAATACTAGGCTTTTTTGCATGAATTCAGATCTCCTAAACTTAAAGAACATCCAAAGTGACCCCATAACAGCCATTGTCACCCCTGAGGAGTGATAACTAAGGAGGCCTTGGAAGGCTCGCAGTGGGGAGATGAAGCCTTTTGTATCATTTTCAAAAAAGAGAAATAGGAAGATTCTGGGAAATCATTGACCAACCATGAGGCCCTGCCTTGCGCTGTTGTTGTGTTCCAGAACAGATCAGTCAGCAGCAGCCGAAAGTGACATCTGCTGGGAGAAAAGTTTTGCCAAACAGACCTGATTTTCCTTTTGATCTGATGAGAGGCTAGGTGTTGGCAAGAGCAGGTAGAGCAGGACTGAGCAACCTCCCCAAAGACTGTGCCCAGAGGCCGCGTCTCACTGTGAGCCCTCTCTCCTTGGATCCTAAAGCTCTCGCCATTCCCCAGTTTGAGTTATTTCCCTGAGCTACCCTGAGCCTTCCTCTCACTTCTAGTGACTCTGGGTCTTCATCCCTGTTTGTTCCTTCCCCTTAGAATAGTCATCCCCTCAATGGTTTCCCAGGCAACTCCCCATTCCTCTGACTCAGTTTAAACATCACTCCTCCAGGGAGGCCTTGACTCTGCACATCTTCCTTTTTTGTTAAGATTCAGCTTCCTGGAGAGGATTGGTTCCATGACCATCCCAACTGGGAGCTCGAGTGTCTGTTTCGTATGTCACTGTGTCTGGAGGGCAGGTAGCAGGCGCATGTTGACTATCTGTGGAATCAATAAATGGAAGTCTTCAGAACTTATGTTGGCCTGTGTCCTGAGAAACGGTTGAAGGACCTGGGGATAGTTAACTGGAAAAGAGGAGGTGCAGAGGAAGTCTGCCATTTAGAAGACCGGCTCTATAGTTACAGACGACGTTACAAAGGGCAAACCAGGGTGCGCAGGTAGAAGTCAGAGGGAAGCAGGCTTTGCTCACTTTACGTGAAACCGGTTTGTGCCAGAGACTGCTGGTTGCCTCCTCCTCCCTGAGTAACAGAACGCCAGTTTTACTCAGGTTATCCCGGTGTCATTAAAAGATCACATTTTCCAGTCTGTCTTGCAGCTAGGTGTGACCATGTGACTAAATTTGTGACCAAACGCAAGTTGTTGGGTGGGACTTTGGGGAAAGGTCTTAAATGGGGTTCAGACAGGTGGCACATGCCATTTTTACCCTTTCCCTCCTTCCTTGTTTGCATCTGGAGCCCCAGCAGTCATTTTGGAGCATCAGAAAACCACGAGGATGCCATGTACTAAGAAAAGTGGAGGAGAAAGAGAGGATGATCTGAAGATATTAAGATCATTGCAGAACTACCACACCCACTCCAGCTCTTCCCGACTTACATGAGAAATAAACCTTTAAGTCACTGTTATTGGATTTTTCAATATATAGTCAAACCCAGTCTTAACTGACACATCAGATGTTTCCTTCCTCCCTTTATGAGGATCTCCATCCTCTGGTGCATTTAGGGAAGAAGCCATTTGATCTCACTCATCTTGCATCCCCTGTGCTGTGGCCTTAGACATCCCTACCACCACCTGCTCCTGACCCTTTTCTCTTGTCACCCTCTTTGCCCCACACTGGACACCAGTGTGTCCTCCCAAAGCGCCCCTAGCACAAACTTCTTGTGTATAGCAGGTATTTCCTGAAGGTTGGGGGACAGCAGCGGGTAATTTCATCAAAGAGCAGGGACAAATTTCAAAATCAATGTCAGACATCACGTTTCTAGAAATGTCTTGGCCACACCCTACCAGCAGAGTTTTCTTGCTGGCAGTATCCTTCCTGTGACTCCCAGTCAAAGGAACTGTTTCTCCTGTTTCTCTCTCGCCTCCCCAGCTGCTAGCCAATGGTCCCAGGTTCTAGTTTCTCTCTTTTGCAGAGCAGTGGGGGCTCTGAGCCTCCTCTGTACAGAGCCACTCTCTCCTGGTCTCCATCCATTACATGAAATTATACTTTTTCTTTATCTTGGATCAGATTCTTCGATAGGGTGTATTCCCTCTGATCAAAGCGAACGCTGGGGCTGGCGGGTTGGGGGCTGCTTCTTTTCAGACTTATAGAATCAGTGTCTCCCAGGTGGGGCCCAGGAATCCTTATTTTTTAATAAGCTCCCCAGGGCAGTAACTGAGCCCCAGAGAAGAGAAACAACTAGCTGAAGGTCACACAGCTGGCGACCAGCAAAACCTGAAGTAGATCTCAGGTCTGCCAGACCCTTAAACTACTCTGGGCCATAGCCTGGACCCCGAGTGAGATTCCAGCACGTCTGGGATCCACTTCCTCAAGGACCAAGGCCTTCTGGCTGACTCTACAGCACGCACACAGCTTTTTGAATTTTAGCCTGGGAGCATCAGAGAGAAACCCAGAAGCTCATGTGGGTGCCCTCAGAGTCTGCAATCCACAGGCTCTTTGGGGATGGAGGGTACGTGGAGGTCACCCCTTGCCCAGAGGATAAACTGAAGCACAGGGAGAGAAAGCGACTAGCTTTATCATCCTTTGCAATGTGCTTCATTTTGAAAGGTGGATGCTGCAGCTGTCTGTAAACTAAGCAGGACGGAGAGTATATTCTGTTAGTGTTTCTGTTAATATGAAGGAAAAAAACCTGAAGGAAAGTTGAAGCTAACTGCACACAGAAAATAATGGAAGTGTATTTCCATTTTGTTCCAGCTTATCTCTCGTGGTAGAGGTACAGCGGTTTTGGTTTTTCTTTGTTTTCTGTATTACTAATAACAAGTTATATTTGCATTTAGGGTCGAGGGGAAAAAATCATCTCCTGGGCCAACAGAGATACTGGGGGATTCGGGCTTCAGTTATTTCCTGTGGCATCTCTGACTTTGTGGCTAGGATTGGTGGCCACCCCTCTGCCCCTGGGGCAGGTGGGCCAGTCAGGTCCCTGTCTGTCTCCTGGAGAACCAAGGAGGTCCCACCCTTTCAGGGACACTGGTACCTCCTGGCCCTCTGTGCTGACACTCAGGAATGGGGTTGTAGGGAGTTTGTTTATCGGATTTGGGCACAGACCATCTGGACATTTGAATCTAAGCATGCCCAGTATGGACAGACACGTTTCTGATTATGGGCAGATACAAGGGGAGCTGGATCTGGCTTGGAAAAACCTGCACGCAGTGGACTACCAACAGCTAGAGCAGGAGAGGGCTCCACTCCGCAGGTGCGTGTGGCATTATGGTCACTCCTGCTTAAAGTCTTGGGCTAATTCTCTCCTCCCCATGCTTTCACAGGAGGAGTCAACATGGATATCCCTCTGTAGGTTAAAGGGTGGGGGGGGCTGAGGTTCTGTTTGTGTCTGTGCAACTTTGGGAAAGCCACTTAACCTCTCTGGGCCTCAGGTTCTTCACCCACAAAGCCATGGAGCAGAGGAAACTGACGGCTGAGTTTGCTTCCAGAGCTGACATCCTGGGATTCAACCGGCCTCGGGTGGGCTGTGTTCTTAGCTGGAGCCCCAGGGAAATGCGGGGGCATTTCTGAGCAGAATCACGTCTATCCCGATGGATGGATGGGCCCTTGATGGGAGATGAGGGAGGGATGGGACCCCAGCTGTGATGGCAGTGGAACCTTTTAATCACGGCTCTTTGGCATGGCAGAGGGTGGGGATGGGGCAGGGCTCCGTGGATAAGCTCAGGCAGTTGCGATCTCCAGGATGCTGACTGTTTATAAAGACTGAATTTCAGAGCTCAGGTTTGGGCACAGCGTTGAATCCTACTCACAAGGCATGACTGGGGGCCGTGAGCAAGCCTCTTCCCCTCTCTGGGTCTCACCCCTCTTCCGTTCAAAGGGCTGAATTTTTAGGTCTCTTAAGGTCTCTCCAAGCTCTGCCACGCATGGGCCCTCCATGTGGCACTGACCAAACAACCACCGTAGCCTTCACGGCTGCCATCTTCCAAGAAGGGGTGAAGTGCCAGACACCTTGCACCTACCTGGCCTCAGGGCCCATTTTCAGGGCTCAGAGAGGTGAAGTCACTCGCCAAGCATGCACAGCTAATTGGAGGCAGAGCTGGGACTCAAACCCTGGTCTCCTGTTCCCAGAGCCTGCGTTTTTACCTCTCTGCTGTCCCCTGCCCTGCACTGTCACCTCTCACCCTCCGAGCGCCCTCTTCTCTCCCTCCTCATTCCCTTTACCCCCTCCCTCCTGCCTCTGTCTACCCTACCAGGCCCCCACCCCCGCCAGCAATCCAGCCTGGCGCTGCCAGAGTCGCAGTCATCCGCTGGCTGGAAAGATGCTCTGGGCCACAGCGCTCGCTCTGCCTGCCCAGTGGCAGCCCTGCCCGCCCCAGGGCCTTTCTGGCTTGCAACCAGTTGCTGCAGAGAAACCCTGAGCTCGATTTTTCTGACCACCCGATGGCCACCGTTCCCTCCACTTAATAAATTGCACAGGAGCAATGGGTGGTCGACGACAAAGGCCTGCACAGGCTGAGCTGGAAATTAAAAGTGGTGTCCGAGAGTCGGTCTGAATGCAGCAACAGGAACCATGAATATTTTACAAGAAACCGGAATTATTAATGTTTCAATAAAAACAAAACCCCAGTGTCCATGTGAAGATTACATGTGACTTAAAGCCTTCAGAAAACCACTGTGGTTCTCCTTCCCTCTCTCTTAAACCACTCAGCACGGCGGCGCTTAAACCGTCCCCATCTCGCCAACCCTCAACCCACCGGCTCTAAATGGCGGTGGGCAGAGCTGCATCCGCCCGGCAGCCCTGATCATTAGTGCGGCCCCCACCTTCCTTCGGAGGACGGACGACCAGAGAAATATTTCTGGAAGACTATTTACGAACTTCCCCATAATCATCAATCATACAGTTAAGAAGGAATGGAGCAAGATTTCTTACCTCAAGGAGCCTCTAATGCAAAAAAGCTATTTACTGGGCACGGACGGGGCCTGTGATTCTGATGCCATTACTATAGAATACATAATAGCATCAATAATTAACTATAAATTGGATTTAATATTTTATGCTGGCGACATGTAATTTACACTCTACCCGAGAAATCAAAGGTCATGTCTGAAATAAATGAGCGTGGGGTCGGGCCTCCAGTGGAATTAGCACACTTCCCCACTCCTGGCAGCTGGAGCCCATGGGGAGGGCGGCCTCGGGGAGACGCTGGTCTCCGGAGTGCGGAGTGCAGCTCTTTGAAAGAGGCCCCAGGCTTCCCTGGGGTGAGCGAATGCTTCTGGAGGCTCTGGGAGGGGGGAACGTGGAGAGGCCAAACCAGAGGCAAGTCCGCCTCTGAGACAGAAGGGCAAGGCGAGGTTGTGGTACTGAAGCGCTGGCAGGGTTCTGAGGGGACACTGGGGCCCATGGAGAGGAAAGGATCTCCCAGAGTCACACAGGGACTCCGTGGCAGGTTCAGAAGAGGACCCAGGGCTCCCGACTCCAGCCTTGGTCAGCTCTGCTCTGACAGGTGGGGTGGGGGATTGTCACCCCAGACCTCGGGGTTGTCTGCTCGCCCCTGGCCTGGGCTGGCGCCTGGCTCTCTCCTGTGTGCTTCTCAGAACTGTTCGGCCCTGGCTGGAGGGTGGGGGGAGGCTTGGTCTCCAACGGGGAGGTTTGGGCTCAGACCAGCGTTGTGGTGAAGTGCTGGGGTCTGGATAGGCAAGGACGTGCCCTGCACGTCCTGTTTGGCATTAACATGCCGAGCGTGTGCGTTCACTCAGCCTTCCACAGCTCCCCACGCCCCCAGGAGAAAGCCTAGACTCCTCTTCTTGCTGTACAAAGCCCTTCACCCTCTGCCCCGGCTCACCTCTTCCTCCACGCCTCCTGCCTCCAGCCCCTCCTGTATGCACCCCAAGCTCCAGCTACACCAAACCCGGCAACGCCTGCTGGGGACCATGCTCCGCTCACGCCAGGCCTTTGCCCGGGCCATTCCCTCTGCCTGGGACACCCTTCCCTAGATCCTCACATGGCTCCCATTCACTTCGCTCCAGTCTCTGCTCAAGGCTCTTTCCCCAGCAGCGCCTGTCCATCCTCTCCACCCCCTCGCCCTCATCCACCATGCCGTGCTTCATCTTCTTTCCTGTGCTATCAACACCTGCCGTTTTATCACCCTGCAGGGTCATTGAAGGTCTCCCCTCATTAGAATGTCAGCCCTGGGAACCTCATCCTGTCTGTTCACTGCAATTTCCACAGTGCCTAGAATAGAGCTGGGCTCACAGTATGTGCTCAATTAATACTTGTTGACTAAAAGAATAAGAGAAACTGGTTAACTCTAAGTCATCTTTTATGTCTTTGTGTAGCCATCCCCTCCTCCAGGGAAGTCTGTCCCACTCTCCCAGTTCCCCACCCTGCCAATCCCCCCACCCCACTATGCTGAGTCATGTGCTTCGTCAGCACCCACAGGATCATATTCTAGCGCTGATTTGGGGGTTACACCCATCTGTTTTTTTGTCTGTCTCCCCTGCATGTCCTGGTCTCTGAGGCCTCCTCAGTGCCCAGTACAAGGTCTGCATGCAATAGGAGCTCAGTAAATGAATGCTGGGTAGATGCTAAATGTGCTGGGCCATAGTCCTGTGGGGTGATGGTGGGCACGGGAAGCAGACAGGGATGGGGATGGCCCAAGCCCTGAACTCTGGACTCTGGGGGCTTCTAGAAGCTGCTAAGGCTGTCTCAGGAGGTGGCCCCAGCCAACAGGCAGGGGTGGGGACCAGAAAGCAGAACCGTCCCTCCTCCACCCACCACACCTCAAGTGCACAGGTTGGGCAGGGAGCTGGGAGGGGCCCAGGAGAGGGGCTCTGTTTCCTCATCTGTCCTGACAGATTAGACTGGGTGGACCATGCTATGGACGGAATATTGCTTTTCCCCTCAAATCCATATGTTGAAATCCTAACCCAAAGATGATGGTATTAGAAGGTGGGACTTTGGGACTGAAGTAGGAGGGCGGAGCCCTCATGAATGGGATTAGGGCTCTTACAAAAGAGGCTCCAGAGAGACCCCTAGCCCCTTCCACCACGTGAGGATGCAGCCAGCAGGCACCTCCATGAACCAGGAAGAGGTCCCGCTCCAGAACACAGGCGTGCGCGTACCTTGACCTTGGACTTTCCAGCCTCCAGAAATGTGAGAAATAAATTTCTGTTGTTTAGAAGCCACGCAGTCTGTGATATTTTGTTACAGCAGACCAAACAGACTAAGACAGACCCCAAAGCCTCTCCAGTGTGGAAATGCCTGGTGGTCTGTGACCTGGGGGTGGGAGTGGGAGCAACTCAGGTCCACCAATTAGGAACAACTGATGTTTGTTGGAATTAATATGGAAGTTTTAAAGTATTATCTCATTTAATCCCCACACAGTCCCACGAGGCAGGCACTGTTATTCTCCCCTTTTACAGACAAGGAAACTGAGGCACAGAGAGCCTAGCGGCGTGCCCAAGCTCACATGCAGCCAGTCTGCAGTAGAGTCAGGACTTGAACTAGGTTGACTGGCTCTAGAGGCTAGACTCCAAACACCACTGTCCTACCTGATGGCTGACGTTAGTCCTGGAATGTCAGCCTGGGGTTGGGATGGGGGTGGGTGTTTTGTCTGAGTCCTTGCTAAGGAGTATGGAGTGACCGGGGAGGGGGCTCTTGAAATTCAGAGGGAGCCTGGACTAAGGGGAGCAGGTGCTCTTCGGCACACAGGGGTCCAGGGCAGCATCTTTCTTGTTGCCCCTTCACCCTCCCCACCCACAAATGTAGACTAGACTGAGAACTAGCCACCTACTTGCTGTGTGAGCTTGGGCAGGTCACCTTCCCTCTCTGGGCCCTGGAAGCCTCATTTGAGGCAGTGAATATGAGCTCCAAGCCTCCTTCCAGCTATATCAGCCTGAGATGCTGTGGGTCTATCTCTGCTCTCTCTCTCTTCTTCCTCCCCCTGGCTCCTGCCAGGGACTCCTGTTAGCTGAGCCCAATGGGGAGCCACAGGGCTCAGGGGTGTGTTGACGTCACCCGTGTGGGTCAGCCTCACAGGCCCAGAGCAGGGCAGAGAAGGCAGAAACAGGACCTGGAGGGGTGACCAGAAGAGACAGCACAGCTGGTGGTAAATGTCTGTCTAAGTGAATTAAGCAGAAGGAAGGCACGGGAGTTTCTTCTCCAGGAGCCTCCAACAGGTGTGTTCACTGGAGCCAGCTCAGCCAGGTGTGCACTTCTGCCTGGTGGAGGCTTTGTGTGCCTGTGGAGAGGGCTCCATCCCAAGGGAATGGGGATGGATTTGTCGGGGGACACGGGGGCTGAGTTTGCCACCCCGTGGTCCCTGATCTTGTCTGGAGTCCAGACCACTGGCCAGACCTTCAACAAGCTGTCAGGCTGGCCTTGGTCACTGAACGTCCTCCTTTAAAAGCAGACGCCGTCACATCTTCACTCCTGTTAGCATCAAAGCACAGTACCTGTATTTTCTCTATTCCACCCTACACCTGTAGCCCATTTTACAGATGAGGAATCTGAGGCTCACAGAGGTAAAGAAAGCTGCCCAAAGAGACACAGCTAACGAGAGGCAGAATCAGGATGGGGCCTAGGCCTGGGTGCTATTCACGGTTTATTCTGCTTCCCTCGTCAGCCCACCCCAGGAGAGAGAGAGAGAGAGAGGAGGCAGCCAGGGGAAGGGTCGCCAGTGGGATCTGCCTCAAATCCTGGACCTCCCCACACCGGCTGTGCAGCATTGGGCAAATCATTCACCCTCTCTGATCTTCTGTTTCCTCATCTATAAAACACAGCTCAAGATATCTAACTGGCAGGGATGTTTTGAGTGATATAGATAGGAGCGGACATCAGACCCAGGCAAGCGGTGGAGCTCAGGACACGGGTTTCCTAATGTCTGAGCTGGTTGGTGTAGATCGTTGTCACGTGACAGGGGCCTAGTTCCGCAGAGGACAGAAGAAAGAGAGGGACACTCAGGGGTGTGAGGCCCTCCTCACCCCTGCAAAGGTGGTTTGAAGGAAGCTACCTGCCACACGTTCTGGTTATCTATCACTGGTGATAAAATATCGCCCCAAGCCCAGTGATGTAAGGCGGTGGCATTTTTCAATGATCTCTCAGTTCTGAGCGTTGCCGGGGCTCAGGGAGGCGGTTCTTGCTCAGGTGCTCATGCAGTTGTGGCTGGGACAGGAGCCATCCTGAAGGCTTCCTCAGTGTCAGGTCTCATGGCTGATGCCGGCGTCCTCTAAGACCGCAGCTGGGCCCGTTGGCTGGGCTGCCCCCACGTGCTCTCCCCATGTGCCCTGGGCTTCCTCAGAGCATGGCGTCTGGGTTCCAAGAGGGAGCGTCCCAAGTGGGCCAGTGGAAGTCGTATTGCCCGTCATGACCTAGAAGTCACATAACACCATGAACTCTATCATCTCAAGCCCACCCAGATGAAGGGAGGGAGAGGTGAGGATGGTTGTCACCATGTTAGAAAACCATGGGGATGGAGGGTGTCATGTTTGGAAAATACATCTGTCACACTGTATGAGTTCTGTGGCCCCGGAAAGGAGCTTTGATGTCCCCTCTGCTTTCTTCTCTCACATCTGGGAGATCCATGTTTACCAAGTTGCTCTTCTCCCTTGAAGACTGTCGCAACCGGTGTTCCAGATCAGCCTGCAGTAAGATAGCACGGCTTTGAGGAATGAGGGTAAGCGGAGGCTCCAGCACCAGGCATAGGATCGACGCAGAGAAGGTGCTTGATAAGCTTTGGCCGGTGGGATCTCAGAGCACTGTGCGCAAATGGCCCAATGTTCCTAGGAGGGCAGGAGAAGCTGTGAGTCCATGCAGAGGGGTCCCTCCAGCTCAGACCTGCAGCCACCAGCACAGAAAGATCAAAGGCCTTCCCTGGGTCACACAGCAGACCATCAGGAAAAGCAGGAAGAGAATCCAGGTCTCCTGTTGTCTCTCTTGGGGCTTCTGCCAGGACACTGGGTAGCCCATTAATCTGCAGAAGAAATTGCCCAGGAGCATGGGTTTAAGTGTTTGAGCTTCTGAGAAGTAGCTCTGTCAAGGGCAAGACCTTGCTTCCATGGCTAAATCCCTGCTCTATCGGAGTCGGGTGGGGTGGGGGATGGAGGGCACCCCACATGCTCTTCTTACCGTGTGACATTGGCCCCCCTTCCATGGAGAGGTGAGTCTATGTTCCCTCCCTGTGACTCCAGCTTTTGGATCTACCTGTAATTGAAGGCCAGAGCCCCCTTACTCTCTTCACAGACTTTGAACAGCCTCATAATTGGAGGTCCCACAGTTGGGGCTTGAGGAAGGAGAGGCACTCAGACCCTTAAAGTGTCATTTCCCAAAGAGTGTTTCCTGGAACACTAGGCCCTCAGCGTATTAACGGGGATTCTGCCAGGATAAAGGGGAAGGTTCTATAATCAAATAAGTCTGAGAAATGGTTTGAATAAAATCAAACTCAGGCTTCCCTGGTGGCGCAGTGGTTGAGAGTCCGCCTGCCGATGCAGGGGACATGGGTTCGTGCCCCGGTCCGGGAAGATCCCATATGCCGCAGAGCAGCTGGACCCGTGAGCCATGGCCGCTGAGCCTGCACGTCCGGAGCCTGTGCTCTGCAATGGGAGAGGCCACAACAGTGAGAGGCCCGCGTACCGCAAAAAAAAAAAAAATCAAATTCTATTGCAGGACTTCTCAGAGCATTTACTAGCCTTGTAGCTCTCCAGGAGGGAACTGGCATTCATAGTGCTTCCCAAACTTACTTGATTACTGAATCCTCTCCCCTTTTAGTTTTCTATGAAGCATCTTGAGAGATTGGCATATCCTGGGGCACATTTTGGGAGGCAGTGTCTGAGAGCAACTTGGATGTTAACAAGGGCAATTTTTAAATAGCAAAAGGAGAGCAGCTGTAGGGGTATGTCAAACATGATCCAGGGAACAGCGGGACCTCGGGGTGCTTCACTGATACCATCTCTGCCACTGCAGTAGAGCTCAGATGGGCAGTACTTGAGGGTATCTTAGGTCTTGAAGGGCCATATGCAGGGCTCGTCCTAGAGTGGGGCCCTGAGACCAGAAGGGGTAGAGTTTTCCAAGGAGACCTCTTTCCTTGCTGCCTGTTGAGTGACACCAAGAATCCCTGGGGCCCTGGGCCTTGCGGGGCGGGAGAGGTAGGCTCCAGGCCTGGGCTCTGGCAGCTCCTCCCCTGCAGACCGGCCTGCGGGCTAATGTCGCCTTAACGCTGTGGTCAGGCGGCCACGTGGCTGGGCTCCCTGGGCTGGCAGGGCCGCATAATGGATGGCCCAGACCCGCCCGCTAACGGCTCCATTAAATGTGGTCGATTTTTTTTTTTCTGGTTCCCGGTGTTTTAAGCTGAGTATCTCTGGGCAGGCATTCAAAGCCCCGTTCCAGAGCTAATCTCAGAGGCAGGGACGGAGCAGGCCTGGCTGCATTAAATAGCTAAATCTGGCGCAGGGTGGGTGGAGCTCACTCGAGGAAAGAATAGCGTCACTGTGGTCTTGGACATCGGTCAAGGGGCTGGCTGTGCTCCCTGCCCTTCAGGCTGTCAGAGGGGGTGGATGGGCGGTGGTAGGGGTGCTGGGGAGTGGTTCCAGGTGAAGACACTGAATATGGGAGCTCCGTGCCTTTGCTATGTGTCCTCCAGGCAATTGCTGACCCTCTCTGTGCATTGGTTTTCATGCTAGGATTCACTCCTTTGTAAGCCTCTCTACAGATGGAATCCAAGCGGTTTGGGGAGCTGGGTAGTTTCTGGGGATAGCAGGATATTGGGGTTGAGAGGAGCTTGAGGTTTTCCAAAGCCTGAGGAGAAAGTCCAGGCCAGCTGGCGGAGCAGTGCGGCCAAAGGCTGGAGGTCTAGACAAGCAGTGGTCATAGTAGGTCTGGGAGGAGGGTCGGGACGACCCAGTGATGGGGAGCTGAGGGCGGGAGAGACACAGACACGGGGCCAGATGCCCTTTTTGCATTGTGTAGTCTGAGCCCCCCTTCTCTCGGGGGTTAGGACCCCAGAGCAGGGCAGGCTGGAAACTCAACTGTGCTGGGAGGGGAGAGGTGAAGGCCAGGACAGGGTGGGGAAAAGACCCATTGCTGAGCCCTGGGTCGTGTCTGGGCAGAGTCTGGAGAGGAGGTGAACTTGCTGAGAACCCATGAGGCTCCAGCTGGAGTGCGGGGCACGGGGAGTTGAGAGCAGCAGGCCTGATAGCAGATCACACCACACGAGAGGCGGAAAAACTCTTGGAGGTCAGGTTCCGTCCCTTAATGGGGAACCTGAGGCTCAGAGAGGGCGAGGAGCTTGCTGGAAGTCACAGGGTGGCAGAGCTGGGCCTAGAACCTGGGTCTCTGATTCCCAGAGAATGGATGTGATGGAGCTCTTGGGTAAGGAGATGCCTTGGTCCACTCCATACCCCTCCCCCACCCTGCCTGCACTTGGTCCCCAGCCTCTGGCCTATCAGGGATCTGCCACTCCAGGTGCTTGGATGAGGGACATCTTTACCACCCAAGGTGGGGCAGGGCTGGCCGGAGGCACAGGAACAAGGAGTCAGTGATCTAATTTCTAATCCCGTCTTGGCCACAAGCTTGCTTAGTGGTCTTGGTGATTTCTTCGCTCTGGGTCTCGGCCTTTGCACGTACAAAATGGGAGCGATTGGCCTAGCTTGGGGGATCCTTCCAGCAGTGGGATTTGGGTCTGTGCCATGCTTCAGGGGCTGGCATTTGGGGCTCCTCCAGCCAGCATCCTGCCCCTCCCCCGCCCCATAACCTCACCAGTTGTCCTCTCCTTCCCCTCTTCTTGGACTTTTCACCCCTGCATGCCACTGAACTACACTCTCAGAGTCATTATTGAATGCCTACTGTATGCCCCACCATCATTTGCTGGGCTCTTGCCCATAAGGGAACCGACAGTTCAGCTGGGGAGACTGGGGATGCAGGATGTGTGCCCAATGCAGTGAGGGGTTGTGTCACTTTCCTATTGCTGTTGTGACAAATTACCACAATCTTACTGGCTTTAACCAACACAGATCTATTCTCTTATAATTCTGTAGGTCAGAAGTTTCACTGGATTAAGGTCAAGTTGTCAGTCCGTTGTGCTCCCTCTGGAGGCTCTAGGGGAGAATCTGTTTCATTGCTTTGTCCAGCTTCTAGAGGCCACTCATATGCCTTGGCTCGTGACCTCCTTCCTCCATATTTAAAGCCATCAGCCACCATCTTCCAATCTTCTCTCCGACTCTGACACTCCAGCCAGACGGTCATCCAGGTGGTCCCAAAGGAATCACAAGGGGTGACCCGGGATGCACCTCCTTCACTTAAGCACACCCTCCAAGTCCCTTTGCACGTCACAGATTTCAGGGAGTAAGACATGGGCCTCTTTGAGGGCTATTATTATGCCCTGCGTCCAAAACTCTCAGGTGGCACGAAAGTCCTGCCCAGGCCTTGCTTGGAGCCAGTCTTGGGTTCAAATCCCAGTTCTTCTACCTGTGAGCTGCATGGCCATGGTCGGAAAATCTGCCAACTGCACTGAGCCTCAGTTTCCTCATCTGTAAATCAAGAATCATAATACCCACCTCACAGGCACGCAATGAACACTCAAGATACTGCAGGTAGGGTGCAGACCACAGCGCCCGGTCTAGAGTAACTGCTCAATAAATGGTTGCATCTGCTTTAATTTTTAGGTGGCATAAAACCTAAAAATTCTGGTTCTGGGGCCACTGCAGAGGCTGGGCAAGGGCAGAGAGGAGGTGAGGCTTGGGCTCCACCCTGCCCACCCTGCCATGACACCCCAGGGACGTATTGTGGGCTTGGCAGGTTTCATGATACTTACACGCACTGGGCTTTCTGGGCCAGGCCTTGCCCTTTCTGTCTTGATCTGATTCTTTTATTCATGTCACTATCATTTACTGAACTACTGAGTTAGAGGTACAGTGGTGAACAGGACAGACACATGGACTCCCAAGAAGCTTAGGTTCCAGCGTATGTGTGGAAGGAACAGTCAGTGAGCAATAATACTATTATGTACACAAAATAATTCCAGCTTGCTAAGTGTTAAGAAGGATGTAAACAGGGTATTATTTGAGAGAGTCCTGAAGTGGTTGAGGGAGTCTCTCTTCTGTGACGTTTAAGCTGATCCCTGAAAAATAAGAAGAGCCACGCCTGGGAAGAGTTGAATTAAAGCATTGACCTGGGCCTAGGGAATGGCAAGTGCAAAGGCCCTGGGGTAGGAAAGAGCCTGCACATTCAGAGGCCAGTGTGGATGAAGCAAGTGTTCACACAGAAGAGTAATTGAAGATGAGGCAGGAGAGAGGCAGGGCCAGGCCCACCAGGAATTTGTATTTTGTTCTAAAGATGAAGGGTGGAGGGTTTGAAGAAGGGGACATGATGATTTGGTTTATGTTTGTAAAGATCACTCTATCTGCTTAATTGAAAATGGACTGGTGTAAAGTGGGGGGTAGTGTGCGGGGGTGTATTATATTATTGTCCTCAATTATTCATTTCTGTCCGGAGGATCATACATTCCTACCTCATTGACTTACAGTCTGGTCACATGACTTGCTTTGGCCAACGAAATGGGAGTGGTGGCATGTGCCATTTTGGGGCAGAAGCTTTAAGGCATTGTGTGATATGTCACGTCTCTTTTCCTTCCTCCAAAACAACTTGCAGTGTTCTAGAAGGAGGCTGTTCCATCTACCCAGGTACAGAGTGAAGGTGACATGGATCAGAACTGTATCTGACCAGCATTGACTAGGCAGTGTGACCGAAAAATAAATCTTTATTCCAGTAAGCCACTGAGACAAGGAGATAATTTGTTACTGCAGCACCACTTAATCTGGCCTGACTAATACAGGGGCTAACAATGGAAGTGGAAAAACCAGCAAGAAGACTGTCTCTCTGGTTGAGGTGAGAGATGAGGTGGCCTGGTCCTGGGAGTTGGTGGAGGAGTGGGGGGACCTGCCACCCAGCATTAAGTCTCTGTAACGTTTAGCCCTGGCTGGGAGTCAGAGGGACAAGCTGAGAGTTTTCCTCTCTGCCTTAGAGTCCACAGGAACCACAGAGCCTGCTTCCTGGGGCATCTGGTCTCCCTGTGTCACCCAGAGGTGCTGGCTACTCAACTCCAAACTCCATGGCGTGCCTCACGTAAAAACACCAGTGTCTCTCTGTGAGAGTAGGGCTGGCTTGCATGTGGTATAAGGACTGAAACCACTTTTTTGGGTTGATGGCCAGAAGCCTGGATGGAGACACCAAAGTTTGGTATCCTTTTTATCCTGGGAGGAGGCAGGCTGAAGACTCCAAGGATAAATGCTCCATAGGAAAAGTCAGGGGAGAAGGCACAGGTCATGGTGAGAGAAGGATCTCCAGTGCTTTTTGCATCAGCCAGGGAAACCTGAATGTCTCCAAAAGGTCACCTGCTGGATGGACAGGGCAAGACTTGCCACGCTGAGGCCTTTTCCAGGAAAAAGGATTCTGCTTACTGTTGGTCATAACCCAATTCACCATTTATTGAGTCATTACTATAAACCAGATACTGCACTAAGTGCCTTCATACACTGCCTTGTTTAATCTTCATGACAATTCCAAAAGGTAAGATTTACTCATATTAAAAGTGACAAAAGCAATATTTGCCTGATGGGCGATTTCAACCATTGCCGAAATATATGAGGAAATTGTGAGCATCTCCATTCATATCGCTCACAGATATATTCATTTGTCCATTTTGTAGATGAGAAAACCGAGACCCAGAGAATAAGAATAATAATGACAGCTAATATTTCTTGAGCATTTAGGGTGTGCCAGACTCTGCTAAGCACTTTTCACACATTGTCTCATGTAATCCTCACAAGAATTCTTGGAGGGAGGTAGCTATTATCATCCCAATTTTACAGATGAACAGCTGAGCCTCAGAGGCCCAATTAAATGACCTGAAGTTACAAAGGAGGTAAGAGGTGGAGCTGGGATTTGAGCACAGAGCTGTCAGAAAACATTTCATTGAGTGTCTGCCGATTACTCCCTAGGTTCCAGGCCCCGTGTCAGGAGCTGGGAGACAGAAGTACAGAATGCAGACCCTGGCCCTGTGGCCACATTCTTGGGGAGAAGACAACACAGTATTGATAAGGTCTTGTGTGTAAAGCAAAGGGTGTTTCTGTTTGTATTTAAGGGGAGAGGGAGGGAGGGAGATTCTAGGGAAGTTCTGGGAGCTGTTGGAAGCCTTGAGACTCCAAGGTGAACAGAAAGAGCCCTGGACAGGAGTCGCTGGCCCTGGCTCTTTTCCCAGCTCTGCCATCACAGGTATTCATCAACTACCTCTGAGCATCTTCTACTGCCACCAAGGTGACACAGAGCCCAGGCCCACTTTTGTGGTGCTCCCAGACTTATAGGGAGCAAGTGCCTGAGCAGGTGTAAGGAACGTTGTGAAAGTGGAAATGAAGTTGTGTTCCTTATTGTGGCCCTCGAGGCCATTCTGACCTTTAACCACTCTGGCCACAGCTCCTATCTTGACCCCTCTCGTCTCTGTGCTCAGGCCTCAAGAGCCTTCTCTTAAATTCTTGAATGGTCTAGAGTTCCTACACCCACAGGACCTTTGCACATGCTCTCTCTGCTTTTTCTTCAGATTCCAGGTTTATTATCATTTCATCAAGGAAGCATTCCTGACCCTCATGACAAAGTCAAGGCCCACATATTAGATGCCCTTATGGCATTTATGCTTGTGCTGTGAGTAGAAACCTCAGTCCATAAACTCAAATGTGCAAGAAATGGAATCTCTTTATTTTCATGTTCCATCAGTCTATTTGTCTTTCTTTGCATTAATACTACACTATCTTAATTACCTTCATTTTATAATATCTTAATTTTCAGTGGTTTAAGTTCTTTAACTTTTCTTCAAGATCATCTTGGCTCTTCTTTTTTTTTAATTAATTAATTAATTAAATTTTTAATTTATTTATTTTTGGCTGTGTTGGGTCTTTGTTGCTGCGTGCAGGCTTTCTTTAGTTGTGGTGAGCGGGTGCTACTCTTCGTTGCGGGACACGGGCTTCTCATTACGGTGACTTCTCTTGTTGCAGAGCATGGGCTCTATGCATGTGGGCTTCAGTAGTTGTGGCTTGTGGGTTCTAAAGTGCAGGATCAGTAGTTGTGATGCACGGGCTTAGTTGCTCTGCAGCATGTGGGATCTTCCCAGACCAGGGCTCGAATCCATGTCCTCTGCATTGGCAGGCGGATTCTTAACCACTGCACCACCAGGGAAGCCTTTGACTATTCTTAACCTCTGCATTTTCATAAAAAAATTTAAGTTAACTTATTCGTTTCAACCAAAAAGTGTGCTGGAGTTTGGATTTGGATTACACTGAATCCAAACTTATGGTTTCTCTCTAATTTATGGAGAATAGATAGATTTACAATATTGAGTATTCTAATCCATGAACATGGTATAACCTTCTATTGATTTTAAGTCTTTAATTTCTTTGAATAATGTTTTCTAGTTTTTTATGTAGAGGTCTTATACATTTCATTTTAGATTTATTATTATTTATTTGATATTTTTGATTCTATTATAAATTATATATTTTTACATTTCATTTTCTAATTATTATTACTAATATATAAATACAATTCAATTGTTTGCTAAATTTGTCAAATCATTTAAGTTATTTGTAAATTATTTTAGATTTTCTGTGAACACGACCACATTATCTCCTGATTCTTCCTTTATAATCTTTATTTCTTTTATTTCTTTTCTTATCTTATTGTTCTGGCTAGGATCTTCAGCACAATGTTAATTAGAAGTGGTGATAGTAGATACAATTGTCTTATTAGCAATCTCAGAGGAAGGTTCTCAAAATTTTACTCTTGGGTATGATGTTTGCTGTGGTTTTATGTAGATACTTTTTGTCAGGTTAAGGGAATTTTCCTTTTTAAATATTTACTAAAAGTTTTAAAATTGTGAATGGTGTTAAATTTTATCAGATGAGTGTTTTTGCATGTATTGAGATGACTGTATGATTTTTCTCATTTATTTCCTTTATTCTATTAATATGGTCAATTACAATAATTGATTTAAAAATTTTTTGAAGTATAATTGATTTACAATGTTGTGTCAGTTTCTGGTGTACAGCAAAGTGATTCAGAATATATATATATATACATATAATTTTTCACATTCTTTTCCATTATGGTTTATTACAGGATATTGAATATAGTTGCCTGTGCTATACAGTAGGACCTTGTTGTTTATCTATTTTATATAAACCTCTCGTTCCTGGGGAGAAAAATCTCAACTCAGTTGTGACCATAATAATCTCTATACACATGGATTTGGTCTGCTTGTATTTTGGTAAGGATTTTTCCATCTATCTCATTTAATCCTTACAAGAACTCTGCAAGGAGGATAATTATTATGATCTCCACTTTACAAATAAACCACTGAGTCTTAGAGTGATTAATTAATCATGAGAGATTGGCCTATAATTTTCTTTTCTTGCAATGTTTTGTTATCAAAATGTTTTAATATATTTTGGCCTCAAACTGTATTAAAAATATGATTTTAAAATACATTCTTTGAAATATTTTGTGTAAGATTGTTATCATTTCCTCCTTATATGTTTGGAAGAATTCAACAGTGAAACAACCTGCACCTAAAATTTTCTTTGTGATGCTTTTTTTTTTTTAATGGACATCTTTTCTTTAAAATATATAGGACTAACCAGATTTTCTATTTCTTCTTCTGTCAGTTTATGTTAGTTGAATTGTTTGAGGAATTTGTCCAGTTCATCTAAATTATCATTCATTATTGTAAAACTCCACACAATATCTTTTTTATTAACTTTTATATCTTTTTAATATTTGTAAGCTTTGTAGTGTTGTTTCCTTTTTGCATTTCAGATTTTGGTTATTTATGCCTTCTCCTACACAAAAGCAGCTCTAGGAAGTTCAATGAAGCTATCCAAGATCTTACCAGCCCAAATACAGCTCAAACTTTTTTATTCTGGATTCTTGCTGCCTCCCTGGGTTTTCCCTGGAAGTAAGATTTATAGATTTTTTTTCAGATTCTATGAAGCTTTCTGGTATTCTATTGTCCTCCTATTACACTTGACCTAGAGGAAGTATAGTGTAAGGTCCACCTTTATCAGAGAGCTATAATCTCTACACCACTCTTCACTGCTTCTGCCTCTCCCCAAATCCCATATGCCACCCTGCTACACACAGACACATTTACACTTACATCAGCCCAGGAATCTTTACATAATCTGAGAGATAGGGGAGCTTGCTCTCACTCTTTACATAATCTCCAAAATTTCTCCATGACCTGAGGTTATGATTCTCCTATTTGAAATTCAAAAGAGACTTCCATTTTCTTTTCCTGCTGTCTCATTGCTTCCTTGAACTCAGTCAGGTCAGAGCATCGAGAGATGGGGTGAGCAGTTAGAAATGAAGCCTGGAAAGCAGGCAGGTGAGCTTGAGAAAGTCACTTAACCCCTCAGAGTCTCAACTTTCCCAGTTGTAAATTGAAGGTAAAGACCCCTATCCTGCCTTCTCACAGCGTAAATACAAAGAATCAAATGAATGCTCAAAAGCAAGGATGCTTAAAGATTATTTTATTGTGAACAATACCATCCACTCAAAAGTTTATATAAACATACACATACAGTTTAAGTAATAGTAATTATAAATAATAGAATACAGTATAATATAATTAATAATAATTATAAAATACATACCTGTGTCCACATCACCCAGCTCAAAAAATAACTGTACCTTTGAGACTCCTTGTGGATCTCAACAGCTTCCTGCCTTTCTCCCAAGAAGTAACCAGTGTACTGAATTTTGTACTAACTCTTCTCAATTCTTTTTTGTTTCACTCCTTAAAAAGATATCCCTTGAGTGTTTTTTTTTAGCTTTGCCTATTTTTGAGCTTTATATAAATGAATTCCACTATATATGTCTTTTTCTGTGACTTGCTCCGTTCAGTCATCATTGTGCTGTGGAATCCATCCATGTGTTTGTGTGTAGCGGTAATTCATTTTCACTGTTGTATAATATTCCATGGTAGGAATATACCACAATGGATTTATCCATCTGTGATTGTTGGATGTTTGCATCATTTCTATTTGAGTTATTTCAAATAATGCTCTATGAACATTCTTGTAGATGTCTCCACACCACAGCTATGACCTAATTTTTTTAGGAGTAAAATTGCTGAATCTTAGGGTGTGTGTGTATTTCATTCAAAGACATTATTTATTATTATTTTTCCTATTGCTGCTGTAACAAATTACCACAAACTTAGTGGTTTAAAGAAACACATTTATTATCTTATAGTTCTGAAGACAGAAGTCCAAAATGAGTCTCAGGCTAAAATCAAGGTGTTGTCAGGGCTGTGTAACTTTTAGATGTTCTAGGGGAGAATCTATTTCTTTGTCTTTCCAAGCTTCTAGAGGCTTGATTCATGACCCCTTCCTCTATCTTCAAAGCCAACAGTGTAGCATCTTCAAATCTCTCTCTGACTCTGAGGCTTCCCTCTCTCACTTATAAGGACCTTGTGATTACATTGTGCCCACTCATATCATCTAGGATAATCTTCCCATCTCAAGGTCAGCTGATTAGCAACATTAATTCCATGTTCAATCTTAATTCTCCTTTGCCATGTAAGCTAACATATTCATAGGTTCTGGAGATTAGGATGTAGACATTTCTTGGTGGTGGTGGTGTGAATCATTCTGCTTATTATACTAGATCATGCAAATTGTTTTCTAAAGGTTTTGCCTATTTATATTTCCACCAATGTAGGTCCATTCCTTTTGTTTCTACAAGACCCACTCTTTACATTTTTAGTTATTACATTTTTTATTATAATTTCTTACTTTGAAATAGTTTAAAATTCACAGGAAATTTCAGAGATAGTACAAAAGTGTAACTTTCACTTGGCTTTTACATGCTCTTTTTTCTCTTTCTTTCTTTCTCTTTCTTTCTTCTTTCTTTCTTTCTTTCTTTCTTTCTTTCTTTCTTCCTTCCTTCCTTCCTTCCTCCTCCTCCCTCCCTCCCTCCTTTCTTTCTTTCTTTTTCTTTCTTTCTTTCTTTCTTTCTTCTTCCCTCCTTCCCTCCCTCCCTCCCTCCCTGCTTCTCTTTCTTTCTTTCTTTCTTTTATTCTTTGGTATATTGTCCTATGACATTTTACCACATGTGTACGTTAGAGCAACCATCACTACAATCAGGATAAAGACCCCTTTTAAACCCTAAGCATGGTACAGATCTTCGAGATTATCATGAGAAGGCTGGCCCTGGAGGCCTCGTATGGGTAAGAAGACTGGCTCAGAGCCAGGGAATGTTCTGGGGTGAGGCCCCGAGGGTGGTAGAGAGAGGGTCATGGCACCTGAGGTGCTGATCTGTTGGGGGGCAACTCTGCCCACAGGGGTCCTGGTGAGGGTCACCTTGACCAAGTCCTTCCCAGCACACCTGAGTACACAGGCAGTAGAGAGCAATGACTTTAACTCTTCCAGATTAATCCTGCTAAGTTGCAACAATATTGATATGCTATTATTTTCCATCTTTATTCATCCCCCGGTGAAGAAAGAATGACTCCCCCCAGGCCATTCATAATTGAAAAATGCTTTTAAGGCCTTTACGAGTTGAATACTAAGTTTCGCGAGGTGCCTGCTTTATTGGGCCTCCAGTCACCGATGATACATTTGCTCCCTAATGTTCTTTAAGGAAAGGAGCTTGAGCGGCGTGATAGATGGGACCGATTGGGATCAATGCTCATTAGTGACTCTGGTGGCCAGGTGGGCCAGGGCTGATCACTTGGGTAGATAGACTAGGCAGGGGAAAGGCTCTCAGCAAGAGACAGGGGCAAGGCCTGTTGGCTGCCATTCACCTTGGACTGTGACTTATCATTCATTCATTCACTCATTCATTCACTCAATAGATTCTTACTTTGCCCACTGTGTGCCAGCCCTGATGCTGGACACAGAAATGGATCAGACCCACCCCTGTCCTCAAGGAACTCCCAGGTCACACACAAAAAATAAGGGCAATAGAGTGAGTGGTATGTGTCTAAAGCTGGGAGTGTGTTCAGGGCCTGGGGAGCATGAGGGGGAGGTTAGTTTTCCATGGGGAGCTGGCAGGCAGGAAAAGCTTGATATCAGAAGTGACATTTTAGTGGTGTCCAGTAAATGTTTGGAGTGTAAACAAAGATAATTGCCAGGGTGGGAAGGGTGTTCCTGGCACAGACACCAACACAGGCAAAGGCATGGAAGTGTGACCCACCTGAGGCAAGAAACTGAGCCACTTGACTTCTTAGATGAGTCACCCTGGTGGCTTCAGAAGTGGCCAAAGCTGTAACCCTACTGATCCAACTTACAGAGTCCTGGAACTGACTAAAAAGACAGAATAAAAAGGATCCTCAAAAACACCTGGCTCAGCATGAGGGGCGGAGCCTCGGGCACTCCAGGATCATGACGAATTGCGGCAGGGATGGGGAGGATGGGGGCATTGCCTGCTTCTTCCAGATGCTAGGGTATGCAGCTGAACCTGGATCCAAAGCAGGCTCACCATATAGACAGGCCCAGATGACAACGCCCAGCTGCAGGATAGAGCAGAGAGCAGGCCGGCCACCCTGTGCCTTTGGATTGGAGAATTTAACCCATATACATGGAAGCCACGTGGCTCACAAGGTCTTGGTGCTCCAGCTGGGTGTCAGGCCTGAGCATCTGAGGAGGGAGAGCCGAGTTCAGGACATTGGACCACCAGAGACCTCTCGGTCCCATGTAATATCAATCAGCGTGTGCTCTCCCAGAGATCTCTGTCTCAATGCTAAGACCCAGCTCCACTCAATGACCAGCAAGCTCCAGAGCTGGACATCCCATGCCAAACAACTAGCAAGACAGCAACACAACCCCATCCAAAAGCAGAGAGGATGCCTAAAATCATACTAAGTTCATAACATCCCAAAACACACCACTGGACGTGGTCCTGCCCACCAGAAAGACAAGATCCAGCCTCATCCACCAGAACACAGGCACCAGTCCCCTCCACCAGGAAGCCTACACAACCCACTGAACCAACCTTACCCACTGGGGACAGACACCAAAAACAATGGGAACTACAAACCTGCAGCCTGCGAAGAGGAGACCCCAAACACAGTAAGTTAAGCAAAATGAGGAGAGAAATAAGCAGCAGATGAAGGAGCAAAGTAAAAACCCACCAGACCAAACAAATGAAGAGGAAATAGGCAGCCTGCCTGAAAAAGAATTCAGAGTAATGATAGTAAAGATGATCCAAAATCTTGGAAATAGAATAGACAAAATGCAAGAAACGTTTAACAAGGACCTAGAAGAACTAAAGAGCAAAAAACAATGATGAACACACAATAAATGAAATTAAAATACCTCTAGAAGGAATCAATAGCAGAATAACTGAGGCAGAAGAACAGGTAAGTGACCTGGAAGATAAAATAGTAGAAATAACTACCACAGAGCAGAATAAAGAAAAAAGAATGAAAAGAATTGATGACAGTCTCAGAGACCTCTGGGACAACATTAAGCACACCAACATTCAAATTACAGGGGTCCCAGAAGAAGAAGAGAAAAAGAAAGGGACTGAGAAAATATTTGAAGAGATTATAGTTGAAAACTTCCCTAATATGGAAAGAGAAATAGTCAATCAAATCCAAGAAGCATAGAGAGTCCCATACAGGATATATCCAAGGAGAAACATGCCCAGACACATATTAATCAAACTATCAAAAATTAAATACAAAGAAAAAATATTAAAAGCAGCAAAGGAAAAGCAACAAATAACATACAAGTGAATCCCCATAAGGTTAACAGCTGATCTTTCAGCAGAAACTGTGCAAGACAGAAGGGAGCAAGACATATTTAAGTGATGAAAGGGAAAAACCTACAACCAAGATTACTCTACCCGGCAAGGATCTCATTCAGATTCGATGGAGAAATTAAAACCTTTACAGACAAGCAAAACCTAAGAGAATTCAGCACCACCAAACCAGCTTTACAATAAATGGTAAAGGAACTTCTCTAGGCAGGAAACACAAGAGAAGGAAAAGATTTACAATAACAAACCCAAAACAATTAAGAAAATGGTAATAGGAACATACATATCTATAATTACCTTAAATGTAAATGGATTAAAAGCTCCAGCCAAAAGACATAGACTGGCTGAATGGATACAAAAACAGGACGTGTATATATGCTGTCTACAAGAGACCCACTTCAGACCTAGGGACACATACAGACTGAAAGTGAGGGGATGGAAAAAGATATTCCATGCAAATGAAAATCAAAAGAAAGCTGGAGCGGCAATACTCATATCAGATAAAATAGACTTTAAAATAAAGACTATTACAAGAGATAAAGAAGGACACTATATAATGATCAAGGGATCAATTCAAGAAGAAGATATAACAATTGTAAATATGCACCCAAAAGAGGAGCACCTCAATACGTAAGGCAAATGCTAACAACCATAAAAGGGGAAATTGACAGTAACACAATAATAGTGGGGGATTTTAACACCCTGCTTTCACCAATGGACAGATCATCCAAAATGAAAATAAATAAGGAAACACAAGCTTTAAATGACACATTAAACAAGATGGACTTAACTGATATTTACAGGCCATTCCATCCTAAAACAACAGAATACACTTTCTTCTCAAGTGCTCATGGAACATTCTCTAAGATAGATCACATCTTGGGTCACCAATCAAGCCTTGGTATATTTAAGAAAATTGAAATCATATCAACTATCTTTTCCGACCACAATGCTATGAGACTACATATCAATTACAAGAAAAAACTGTAAAAAATACAAACACATGGAGGCTAAACAATACACTACTAAATAACGAAGAGATCACTGAAGAAATCAAAGAGGAAATAAAAAAATACCTAGAAACAAATGACAATGAAAACACGATGACCCAAAACCTATGGGATACAGCAAAAGCAGTTCTAAGAGGGAAGTTTGTAGCAATACGACCCTACCTCAAGAAGCAGAAAAATCTCAAAACAACAACCTAACCTTACACCTAAAGCAATTAGAGAAAGAAGAACAAAAACCCCCAAAGTTAGCAGAAGGAAAGAAATCATAAAGATCGGATCAGAAATAAATGAAAAAGAAACGAAGGAAACAATAGCAAAGATCAATAAAACTAAAATTTGGTTCTTTGAGAAGATACACAAAATTGATAAACCATTAGCCAGACTCATCAAGAAATAAAAGGAGAAGACTCAAAGCAACAGAATTAGAAATAAAAAAGAAGTAACAACTGACACTGCAGAAATACAAAGGATCATGAGAGATTTCTACAAGCAACCATATGCCAATAAAATGGACAACCTGGAAGAAATGGAGAAATTCTTAGAAAAACACAACCTTCCAAGACTGAACCAGGAAGAAATAGAAAATATAAACAGACCAATCACAAGCACTAAAATTGAAATTGTGATTTAAAATCTTCCAACAAACAGAAGCCCAGGACCAGATGGCTTCACAGGCAAATTCTATCAAACATTTAGAGAAGAGTTAACACCTATCCTTCTCAAGCTCTTATAAAATATAGCAGAGGGAGGAACACTCCAAAACTCATTCTACCAGGCCGCCATCACCCTGATACCAAAACCAGAAAAAGATGTCACAAAAAAAAGAAAACTACAGGCCAATGTCACTGATGAACATAGATGCAAAAATCCTCAACAAAATACTAGTAAACAGAATCCAACAGCACATTAAAAGGATCATACACCATGATCAAGTGGGGTTTATCCTAGGAATGCAAGGATTCTTCAACATGTGCAAATCAATCCATGTGATACACCATATTAACAAATTGAAGAATAAAAACCATATGATAATCTTGACAGATGCAGAAAAAGCTTTTGACAAAATTCAACACCCACTTATGATAAAACCCTGCAGAAAGTAGGCATAGAGGGAACTTTCCTCAACATAATAAAGGCCATATATGACAAACCCACAGCCAACATCGTTCTCAATGGTGAAAACTGAAACCATTTCCACTAAGATCAAGAACAAGTCAAGGTTGCCCACTCTCACCACTCTTATTCAACAGAGTTTTGGAAGTTTTAGCCACAGCAATCAGAGAAGAAAAAGAAATAAAAGGAATCCAAATCAGAAAAGAAGAAGTAAAGCTGTCACTGTTTGCAGATGACAGGACACTATACATAGAGAATCCTAAGGATGCTACCAGAAAACTACTAGAGCTAATCAACGAATCTCATAAAGTAGCTGGATCCAAAATTAATGCACAGAAATCTCTTGCATTCCTATACACTAATGATGAAAAATCTGAAAGTGAAATTAACGAAACACTCCCATTTACCATTGCAACAAAAAGAATAAAATACCTAGGAATAAACGTCCTTAAGGAGACAAAAGACCTGTATGCAGAAAGCTATAGGACACTGATTAAAGAAATAAAAGGCGATACAATCAGAGGGAGAGATACACCATGCTCTTGGATTGGAAGAATCAACATTGTGAAAATGACTATACTATGAAAAGCACTCTACAGATTCAAGGCAATCCCTATCAAACTACCAATGACATTTTTCACAAAAATAGAACAAAAAATTTCACAATTTGTATGGAAACACAAAAGACCCCAAATAGCCAAAGCAAACTTGAGAAAGAAAAACAGAGCTGGAGGCATCAGGCTCCCTGACTTCAGACTATACTACAAAGCTACAGTAATCAAGACAGTATGGTACTGGCACAAAAACAGAAATATAGATCAATGGAACAGGATAGAAAACCCAGAGATAAACCCACGCACAGATGGTCAGCTTATCTTTGATAAAGGAGGCAAGAATACAAAATGGAGAAAAGACAGCCTCTTCAATAAGTGGTGCAGGGAAAACTGGACAGTTACATGTAAAAGAATGAAATTAGAACAACCCCTAACACCATACACAAAAATAAACTCAAAATGGATTAAAGACCTAAATGTAAGGACAGACACTATAAAACTCTTAGAGGAAAACATAGGCAGAACACTCTATGACATAAATCACAGCAAGATCCTTTCTGACCCACCTCCTAGAGAAATGGAAATAAAAACAAAAATAAACAAATGGGACCTAATGAAACTTCAAAGCTCTTGCACAGCAAAGGAAACCATAAACCAGACCAAAAGACAACCCTCAGAATGGGAGAAAATATTTGCAAATGAAGCAACTGACAAAGGATTAATCTCCAAAATTTACAAGCAGCTCATGCAGCTCAATATCAAAGAAACAAACAACCCAATCCAAAAATGGGCGGAAGACCTACATAGACATTTCTCCAAAGAAGATATACAGACTGCCAACAAACACAGGAAAGGATGCTCAACGTTACTAATCATTAGAGAAATGCAAATCAAAACTACAATGAGATATCATCTCACACCAGTCAGAATGGCCATCATCAAAAAATCTAGAAACAATAAATGCTGGAGAGGGTGTGGAGAAAAGGGAACACTCTTGCACTGCTGGTGGGAATGTGAATTGGTACAGCCACTATGGAGAACAGTATGGAGGCTCCTTAAAAAACTACAAATAGAACTACCATACGACCCAGCAATCCCACTACTGGGCACATACCCTGAGAAAACCATAATTCAAAAAGAGTCATGTACCAAAATGTTCATTGCAGCTCTATTTACAATAGCCAGGACATGGAATCAACCTAAATGTCCATCGACAGACGAATGGGTAAAGAAGATGTGGCACATATATACAATGGAATGTTACTCAGCCATAAAAAGAAACGAAAAAAAAAAGAAACGAAATTGAGCTATTTGTAGTGAGGTGGATGGACCTAGAGTCTGTCATACAGAGTGAAGTAAGTCAGAAAGAGTAAAACAAATACCGTATGCTAACACATATATATGGAATCTAAAAAAAAAAAGTTCTGAAGAACCTAGGGGCAGGACAGGAATAAAGACGCAGACATAGAGAATGGACTTGAGGACACGGGGAGGGGCAAGGGTAAGCTGGGACGAAGTGAGAGAGTGGCATGGACATATATACACTACCAAATGTAAAATAGATAGCTAGTGGGAAGCAGCCACATAGCACAGGGAGATCAGCTCGGTGCTTTGTGACCACCCAGAGGGGTGGGATAGGGAATGTGGGAGGGCGATGCAAGAGGGAGGCGATATGGGGATATATGTATACGTATAACTGATTCACTTTGTGGTACAGGAGAAACTAACACACCATTGTAAAGCAATTATACTCCAATAAAGATGTTTAAAAACCAGAAAAACACACATGGCTCAGCCCCTTGTGATTTGGCAACCACTGGGCAACCATCCCTGAGAAAGGAAGGGACTTGCTCAGGTCTCACAGCTGGGTAATGGGGAGGAGGTCCAGCACCCTGGGGGGAGCCCCAGGCTGAGATTCCAACAATACATCTGTGGCCTCATGGAGACCAAAGTTCCACTTTGGCATTGACCTTGGGCCTTGGTTTGTCATTACACACAAACGGGTTCATTACATGAAACTTGAAATCCCTCCAGCTACCAAACTCTATGAAGCCCAGAGAGAGTAGAAGTCTTATGTTGGATCACACACACCTAAGTAGTGACACAGGTAGATGGGGAGTGGGGGCATAAAAATAAATTTAAGAGAGAAAAAGTGGGTGGTGGGAGGAGCCCACTCATAAAACTTGATGAGCTCCCAGGGCAATGGGCTCTTTATTTGCATTTTCTCCTTTAATCTCTAACCGGCCTTGCTGGTACACCATGCACCCCATTTTGTGAGGGAAACTGAGGACTTAGAGGTGAGGTGACTTGCCCAAGGTCACACAGGTGGACCAGGATTTGAACCCAGGTTTTCTAATAAAATTGCAAAGCCCATGTGCTTCCCAGTGTCCTGCCTCAGCTCTGGATCTCTCGTTCCTCCGTGGGCAGGCCTCTCTCCCCAGGACCTGCTGAGGACCTAAGAGGCCTTGGTCTGGCCCAGTCCTGATACAGGGAAGAGGCAGTCAGGCCTCTCACCCCTGCAGCTCGTCCCAGGCCCCATGCCTGAGCTGTGTGGCCTTGGGATCAAGCCCCCGCCCCGTGAGTGACACCATCCCGGTGGCCCATGAAGACGCCGGGGCCAGCAGAGCTATGTGCTGCCGCTTCTCGCCCCCTCCTCAGGCCCGGAGAGGCAGCCAGAAGCAGCACGGGCTCCTGGCACAGTCGCAGGGTCCAGCTGCATCTTGGGGACATGCTACCTGCGTTCAGTGAACCTCACCCTGGCGGCCTCACCCAGTGCGATGGCCCACAGACCCCTTGTCTTCCTGCCTCCTTGAGCCATCTAGCCCTGAATCAAGACCCCTCCAGCACTAACAGGACCTGGCAGGACTGACTGCCCAGTGGGAACAGTGGTTGGTTGGGGTGCCCCACCCAAGAGACAGGTGGTCTGAGGCTTTCATCCCTCCCCAGTCTCTGCCCCTCCAAGCTGCTGTTACTCTTCCTCAGAGTGCTGCATAATTTCTCACCCTGGCACCTTTCCCCAAATCTTTGAGGGACCAGCTCTTGGACTCTCAGGTGTAGCCCAAGCATCACCTCCGCAGAGAGGAGCCCCAAACAGAAGATGTGCTCCCCCCCACCTCATCCCCTTTAAGGCACTTACCTCTGAAATCACCTTGTTTACATATCTGTTTAATTTATGTTTTAACCATCTCCCCCCACCCAGGGCATCTCATTTATTATTGATTAAATGAATGAATGAATGTGTGAGTGAATGAGTGGATGAATGAATGGTCACCTGCCTCTCATTCAGTGCTTTGGAGGGGTTCTGTGGCTTAGTGGTTAGAGACAAACTGGAGCTGGGTTTAAATCCCTGTTCTGCCACTTACTAGTTGAGGATGCTAAACAAGCAATCTCAATTCTCTGGGTCTCTGTTTTCTCATCTGGAAAGTGGGACTAATAACAATGTTCTCCAGGATATTTGAGTGGCGTAAACAAGAGCGCAGACGTGAGCGTCTCACACAGTAAGAACTCCCGGCAAGGTAGCTGATGTATCTCTGGGCCAAAGACTTCCTCGGGGTGAGTGGGGCCTGGGTCATGGCAGCCTGGGTGTAGGTGAGCTCTGGACCTCAGTTCCTGCATCTGAGACATGAGCAGACTCATTTTGTATGAAGATACAGGAGAGAGCATTTGGGGAAATGCTTCACACATTGAGGAGTCAGACAGGCCTGGGTTTGTACCATGACTTGGGAGAATCACTAGCTGTGGGATCTTGGCAAAGACATCAACCTCGCTGAAGCTGGGTCCACATGCAGAAATGGGGCCAGTATTGAGGATCCTGGCTTGGAGGGCTACCCTTGGGGGGCTCACAAAAGATACTGTGTGGAGACAGGTGATGAAGGAAGAATTACAGCCCAGTGAGGAGAGTGCACTCATACAGGATGCCCGAGAGCGCTGTGGGAACAAGCAGAGGGCCCTAACCCAGACTCTGGGTTAAAGAGAGCTTCCTGGTAGAGATGGCATTGAAGCCAAGACCAGGAAGAATAGCCCATACAAAGGCCCAGAGATGAGCAAGTGCCTGTTCTCCACAGCCCCCTCATACTGGTTTTAAAGACACCCCTCCCTTCAGGGTCTTCCACCCCTTCCCAGGAAGGGATGTTTAAAAACCAGGATTTTAAAATATCCCAACATAATATGGAGCCTGTGGATCTCTGAACTCAGGCAATCGGCCATCCACATCTGTATAAGTTAGCTTGGGCTGCTATAAGAAAATATCACAGACATTTATTTCTCACAATTCTGGAGGCTGGGAAGTCCAAGATCACGGTGCTGGCTGATGAGATCCCTGGTGAGGGCTGTCTTCCTGGCTTGCAGACTGCCACCTTCTCGCTGAGTCCTCACATGGTGGAGAGGGTGAGAGAGTGAGTGATCTTTCCCTCTCTTCCTCTTCTTATGAAACCATTAATCCCATCATGAGGGCTCCACCCACATGACTTCATCTAACCCTAATTACCTCCCCAAGGCCCTATCACTGTAGGGTATTAGGGCTTCAGCATATGAATTCGTGGGGACACAATTCGATACGCATCAGTGTCTGCCAGCGGGCTGAGGGCAGAACAGGAGCACATGGGAGCTGGAAGGGCCCTCAGTGGTTTTATTCTAGAGGCTCAGCCTTGTGAAGGCGGTTGCTGTGTCTGTCTGGTGCCCAGAACACTGTGCCGTACCTAGTAGGTGCTGGGGCCATACTCGTTAAATGGAAGAAGGAATCCAGCATACTTCTATCGGAGGGAGAAGCTGAGGCTGAGCCAGGATAGAGGACATGTCCGGCATCACAATGAAGGCTAATGACCAATCTGGGACCAGAACTGACCCTCAGACCAGGCTGCCCCAATCTGGCACACAGGATGAGGTCTCAGGTGAAAGGCAAGTCACCTGACAAGGTCAGGTTCCAGAGACAGGGAAGACCCAGAGTGTGCCAGCACTGCTCTCTCTTCCTTCAGCTTCATCTTCATCCTTGCATTCAGCAATTACTTATTAAGTACCTACTATGTGCCAGGGACCATTCTTGTGCTGGGGATGCAGCAGTGAACAAAACTGACACAGTGTCTGATTTCATGGAGTCTGTACTAGTGGAGAGAGGCTGAAAAGATGAATAATTAAAATAGATAGGATGGGAAAACTGGACAGCTACATGTAAAAGAATGAAATTAGAACAATCCCTAACACCATACACAAAAATAAACCCAAAATGGATTAAAGACCTAAATGTAAGGACAGACACTATAAAACTCTTAGAGGAAAACATAGGCAGAACACTCTATGACATAAATCACAGCAAGATCCTTTCTGACCCACCTCCTAGAGAAATGGAAATAAAAACAAAAATAAACAAATGGGACCTAATGAAACTTCAAAGCTTTTGCACAGCAAAGGAAACCATAAACAAGACCAAAAGACAACCCTCAGAATGGGAGAAAATATTTGCAAATGAAGCAACTGACAAAGGGTTAATCTCCCAAATATACAAGCAGCTCATGCAGCTCAAAATCAAAGAAACAAACAACCCAATCCAAAAATGGGCAGAAGACCTACATAGACATTTCTCCAATGAAGATATGCAGATTGCCAACAAACACATGAAAAGATGCTCAACATCACTAATCATTAGAGAAATGCAAATCAAAACTACAGTGAGGTATCACCTCACACCGGTCAGAATGGCCATCATCAAAAAATCTACAAACAATAAATGCTGGAGAGGGTGTGGAGAAAAGGGAACCCTCTTGCACTGTTGGTGGGAATGTAAATTGATACAGCCACTATGAGGAACAGTATGGAGGTTCCTTAAAAAACTAAAAATAGAATTACCAAACGACCCAGCAGTCCCACTACTGGGCATATACCCTGAGAAAACCATAATTCAAAAAGAGTCATGTACCACAATGCTCACTGCAGCTCTATTTACAATAGCCAGGACATGGAATCAACCTAAATGTCCATCGACAGATGAATGGATAAAGAAGATGTGGCACATATATACAATGGAATATTACTCAGCCATAAAAAGAAACAAAATTGAGCTATTTGTGGTGAGGTGGATGGACCTAGAGTTTGTCATACAGAGTGAAGTAAGTCAGAAAGAGTAAAACAAATACCGTATGCTAACACATATATATGGAATCTAAACAAAAAAAATGGTTCTGAAGAACCTGGGGGCAGGACAGGAATAAAGATGAAGACGTAGAGAATGGACTTGAGGACACGGGGAGGGGGAAGGGTAAGCTGGGACGAAGTGAGAGAGTGGCATGGACATATATACACTACCAAACGTAAAATAGATAGCTAGTGGGAAGCAGCCGCATAGCACAGGGAGATCAGCTCGGCGCTTTGTGTTCACCTGGAGGGGTGGGATAGGGAATGTGGGAGGGAGACGCAAGAGGGAGGAGATATGGGGACATATGTATAGGTATAGCTGATTCACTTTGTTATATAACAGAAACTAACACACTATTGTAAAGCAATTATACTGCAATAAAGATGTTAAAAAAAATAGGATATCATGTGATGGCAAATGCCATGGAGAAAAACAAAAAAATGCAGGGCAAGAGGGGCGAGAGAGAACAAGAAGCTGGGGATTCTTACAGACAGATGTGTCAGGGAAAGCGTCTCTGATAAGGTGACATTTGAGTGAGATCTGAGAGAAGATGTGGGGGCTTTAAAATATGCCCACAAATTATCTGGTATTCCTCCCTTCAAGAGATAGAGCTTAATTGTCCTCTCTTGGAGTGTGGACTGGACCTGGTGACTCCCTTTTAACAAGTGGAATGTGCCAGAAATGATAGCATATGACTTCCGGGTAAGTTATAAGCTACACTGCAGTTTCCAGCTTGCTCTCTCAGATCACCTGCTCCAGGGAAAGCAGCTGCCACAGCGTGAGGACACTCAAGCAGCTCTGTGGTGAGGCCCACCTAGTGAGGAACTGACCCCTCCTGCCAACAGCTAGAGTGAGCCATTTGGAAAGTGAGCCCTTCAGGCCCAGTCAAGCCTCCAGATGACTGCAGCCCCTGCTGACATTCTGACTGCAGCCTCCTCAGAGAGCCTGAGCTAGAACCAGCCACTCCTGGATTCTTGACCCAGAGGAACTGTGTGATAATAAATGTTTGTCATTTTAAGCCACCAAATTTTGGGGTAATTTGTTATGCAGCAATAAATAACAAATACAGAAGAGGAGGGGCCAACCGCATGGATACCTGGTGGGGAGTGTGATCCAAGCAGAGGGGTAGCAGGTGCAAAGGCCCTGAGCCTCCATGAGAGGAAGGCAGAGACTCCACCGGTGGCTCAGCCCTTGCCTGTTTGGTTTTAAGTTTCTTCATTTGTCAAAGGCAGGAAACGGTACCAATTTTGCCTATCTCAAGGGACATTATTCAGTGAGAAATTCGACTGCACACCTAGGAAGGCTCAGAGAGGGCTGGGTCTCACTCAGCCACACAGCCAGATAGGGCCAGCCTGAGATGCAGGCCATGCCTGCTGACCATGATTTCTGACCCCTTCCTAGACCTCCTGGATGAGACTCCCCAGAGAGGATCCTGGGAGCCATATTTTTATTTACCTCCTGGGTGATTTGGATCCATACACATGTTTGCGAGCCCCTGCCCTGCAGTCCTCAGTTTCCTCAGGCTCTCTGCGCTTCCTGATCTCCCTCAATCCAACTGGCCAAGACCTTCTCATCCTCAAAGCCTACCCCAGGCTTCACCTCCTCCAGGGAGCCCTCCCCTTACTCTCCTCCAACCCCTAGATTCGGACGTTTCTGCCATTGGCTCTCCTCTGAGCCTTGCTTTGGCTTCTCTGGCACGGAAGTGTTCTTGATTGCTCATGCTGTGGCTCTTGAACATTGTGTTGTAATTATTTGTTTAGATTCTGAGTCTCTGAAGTTGACGAACATGTATGATATACATCTATATAAGCCCAGAAGTCAGTAAAGGTCAGTACATTCTCTTCTGCAGCCTATTGTCTGGTAGGCCCTCAGCAAAATGTTCTGGCTGGTAGAAGGGTGAAAAGATGGAAAGAAAATTGGAAGAAAGGGTAGGAAGAAGGATGGGAAGAAGACGGCGGGAAGGGATGGGAAGATGACTTGGAAGAAGGATGAGAGGAAGGATGGGAGAAGGGGTAGGAGGAGAGATAAAAGGAGGAGCCAGGAGGAGGGATGGGAGGAAGATGAAAAGAAGGCTTGCAGGAGGTGTGAAGAGGGATTGCAGGACAGTGAGAGGACATGTGGGAGGAAGGATGATGAGAGGAGGATGGAGGAAGACTGGGAGGATGGATGGGAGAATGGATGAGTGGATGAATGAATGAATGGATACAAGAGTGGGTGAACACAGTCTCTCCCACCTCTGTACCTCCATCCACCCAGACCGGAGCTGCAGCTCATGGTAACCCCAGTGGGCTCAGTCAGTTAACCAGGCCCCTGTTTTACTAACGGTCTCTTCTGCAGCAGAGGCAATTAGAGTCAACGGCTGGAAGCTTCTCCCCAGGCAGCCCCACCTGCCTTGTCCTGTCCCATTAACTTCCAATTCAACAGCCATCCCCGACCTGCAATGTATAATGAAAGACATTCAAAATATATCCAAATGGCATGAGTATTGATTTATTAATGCTGGGGAATGTTGCTCTAATTGAATTGAGATCCAGGAAGTAAGTTAATGTAGCTGACGGTGCTACAGGAATTGAATTACCCCAGGGCCCAGAATTATTACCTTTTCACTCTCTTTGTTGTCAGTGGGATAAATAACAAATCAATTGACGATTCACCCTGGTGGCCAAAAAAAAAAAGAAAAGAAAAGAGAAGAAAGAGTCCACAGAGCCCTGAATAGAGACTGAGGAATGGGTGTGGGTGAGGTGTGGGGTGTTTCCCGGAGGAGGTGGAGTGAGAAGGTGAGCAGAGGAGGGTCTGTCTCCAAGCCGAGGGCCCTTCCTTCTCTAGTCTAGCAGCCAGAGTTCCCTAAAACACTAGCTGCACAGACAGAAAGGGCCGTCATTGCTGGCTGTGAACATCTGCGAATGCATCTGAGGGCCAGGGATGGGGAAGGACTCAGGTCAGGTCACACAGCGAGTCTCCCCACAGTTCTCAGCACCTCCCTGGCCTCGGCTGTTTGCACGTCCCTGGTTGAAAGCTTTCCTCCTAAAGCCTCTTCAGATGTCTGCTCTGGTCTTTCCTGCTCCCTCCTGCTCCGGGCTTCTCTTCCCCTGAGGGTCCTCTGTGGCACCAGGTGTCCACTGGACAGAGGCCTTTGAGGACTGAATGCTGAGGGCTGAATGCTCCCCTCACCTGGTCACTAAGAGATTCATGCTAGGATTCTGGAAACTTCTCAGAGGATGAAAGACTCTGGCCAGCTCCATCGTGGGGAAGAACCTCAGGAGTGAAGCCAGGAGGCTGTGATTTCAACTAGCATCTCCCTCCCTTCCTCCTGTTCCTCTTTATCATCCCTATGTGTCTTCCAGCCTTTTCCTTCCTCTCCTTCAATGGGGGACCTTTTGCAGGAATAAACTGTCTCTCTGAAATAGAGGACCATGGAAATAGACAAAGTTGTCTTGCAAGCCCAGCTCGGCTTTGTGGCCCCAGGTCATCGGGTTCACATCTCTGAGCCTTAGTTTCCCCACCTGTCAAATGGGAACCAAACCCCTTGGAGCCTCATGAGATAGTGACTCAGAAGTGCTTCAGAAAACATGGAGCGGATGACGGCCAGGGCTGGCGAGTGTCTGCCAGGGACCACACACTCTCCCGCCAGACGCCTCTGGCTGTTGGCTGTCCAGATGGGTGTCTGCAAAGCAGCCCGGCTGGCCTTGTTCTGGTCAAGGAAGAGAAAGGCTGAGTTAATTAAATCAGCAGCTAACAGTACAGGTTACCCACAAAAGTGAACTTTAGTGCCCCTAAAACCACTGACCAAAGGAGGGCTGGGAAAAAAATGAAACCACAGTTGGAGTAAAATGGAAAAAGAAATCATCAGCTCTGCATCACTTCAGCCGGCCACAGGTATCAGAACATTAATTGGTCTTTGACTTGATTTGGCTGTGGGAGTCAGGGCTTCAGGGAGTCCAACCCAGCGCCATGGGGCTGGCCGCAGGGAATGCTGGGAGGCAGCTGGCCGCAGGGACAGGAGGAGGGGGGCAGGGCGGGCCGGGAGGGAGCGAGGGGTGGGTGTGCGGGAGTGTGGAAACGGGTGTGAGCGTGGGGTGCACCGGAGCGTGGTGGGTGGACCCTGTCATGCCCAGTGTCTCATGAGAAAAGCTCAAACCGCTTGGTACCTCCGATGCTCTCGACACCAATTTGTCGTTACTATTTTTCACAGTCGCTCTAGCAAGAGGGGGGTGATCCCACGAAGGAGGGGGAGGCTCACAGATGTGCTCCTACCAGGTCGCTAGGGAAGGCACCGACCACAGCGGCAGCAGTAACTGCAAAGATGATGGTGATGTTTGTTCCTATTTAGGAAGTGGCCGCTTGGACGTAGAGCGCAGCGCCAGGCACAGAGGAGGCGTGTGAAGAATTTGGGTTGAGATGAATTTTCCTAGACTCAGAACTGACTCCCTGGACAGCCAGCCACCTCTTGCGCCTGGCCCAGGCCCTGCCCTCTCCCCTGCGCCCCCCGCACCGCCAATGGCTTCTCAGGGGCTGACCTGAAGGAGGCTGGGTTGGGGGGACCCCAGCCCCTCCATAGCTCCCCGCATGTTCAAGCCAACTTCGGGTATTAAATTTTACTCTGGTGAGTGGCTTTCCTTCTGCTGTAGCTGCTGCTCTGACACTAATGGCCCGTGGAAGCAGAGACCATGTCCAACTCCTCCACCTGCCGCCGGCCTGCTGGACATGCTTGTGGAACCCCGGGCACGGAGAGCCGTGGATCTGAGGGGTTCCTCCCCTGCTGGGGGAATGTTCAGTGGAGTCCACGGCCTGAGCACCTGGAAGCAGCTTTGGAGTGTCAGGAGTGAGTGAGCTCTTCGCAGCTGTGTCCTACATCTCACCCAGTGCTCTGAGCCAAGGAAGGCCTGCTTGGCTCCCCAGACCTCTTTATCAAGCCTGGGACACTGTGGGCAAGAAGGGCTCTTAGATCATCTGTCTGCCCCTCAGTTCATATAGGAAGCAACTGAGACACAGAGAGGGTGAGGGATTTGCTTGAGGTCACACAGCAAGTCAAAACCCAGCTCTCCAGGGTTGCAGTTGAAGGTATTTTCCTCTGAAACTTCCAGGCTTCCAAGGGTCATTTATGTGGCATTAAAACCACAGCTCAAGCTGCAAAGCGGGAAGCTGACATTGGCTTCAGTGTCAGGGAAGCAGAGGGAGTGCTGGAGACTGTGACAACCTGGAGAGCCCATGCCTGGTCCCAAGAGGCAACCAACACTCAGCCCGTACTGTGCAGGAAGGTGCACCTCATTTTGTCAGAACTTCTGCTTTCTCAAGCGAGGCTAAAACTTTGAGCTTTTATGTGAAGTTCTACAATTGTGAAATGTTGGCAAAACTCAAAAAATTTAACAGCACGGTGACATGCAAAGCAAAATGACACGTTTGCTGCCCGTGGGCTGCAGGTGGTGACTTTGGGGCTTTCTCGGGACTTGGTGGCTGGGATTGCAGGAAGAGGTGAAAGGCTGGGTCCTGTAAGAGGACTTGAGCTTTGAGACTCTGTCGTTGACTTACTGCAGTCATTCATTCACTCCTTCACCCTTGTGGCCTGGGCATTACTGTCTATCTGCTTTGTCCCAGGGCAGAATGAACCTATCTGAGCTTCCCAACATCCCAGCGGCAAGGATGGGGGCAAGGAAGGATTTTGGAGAACATAGGAGCCTGCTGCTGCCTCTCCCCCCATCTTCCTGGGCAAGGGGCAAGGCTTCCTTGGTGTGGCAGAAGGTTGAACTGAGCTGCAGACCCTCCATCAGACACTCAGCCCCTAGTCCTGGTCCCACTCCTACACTGGGGATTAAAATTCTAGATCAGACAGACCTGGGTTCAAATCCTGGCTCTGCCACTGACAAGCTGTGTGACCTTGAGCAAGTGGTTACCCTCTCTGAGCCTCTGTAAAGAAGACATTGCAGATGCCTGGCTGTGTCCCCTTGGCACTCATTTCTTCACACTCAGGGCTGCTTACTGCAAACTCCACGACTCTTCCTGAGGGCCTTCCCTGGCTGTGGAGCAAGATAGGTGCTCACGGGCCAGGCTGTGAGTCCTGGAGCAAGAATGCCCATGAGGCCCCCCTCAGGCAATGAAACACAGGGCATCGGAGGGCAAATATCCCAGCTCCTTCACCCTTCGGTTGGGATAATTCTGAGGCATGTTTCGTACCATCTCCCAAGTTCCCCAAGGGGATCACTTCCAGTTGCTGCAGTGGTAGTTTGCTGGATGACTCACCCTTCAGGGCTTTCTGCCCTCCCCTGCCTCATCTCCCCTCTTCCTTACCAGTGTTCCCTGGTGTCACCTCCTAAATACACTACTCACGGTAAGCTCTTGTCTCGAGGTCTGCTTCTGGAGGAAACTAAACAAAGAACCTCAGTTTACTCAGCCGTCAAATGGGTCCGGTTAATATCTCTGGAAGTGCCGTGAGGGCAAACAATTTCCCCCACACATAATATGCCAAAGAGCCATCAGCCTGAAAACCTTCCCTCGATAGGAGGTGGCTTTTGTTATTACTGATGATATCATTGTGATATTGGGGCTGACCCCCAGTCCCAAGGCCAGGACCTTTAGGGCAGCTTGGAGGTGGAAGCCCGGCTAACCCCAGCAGGGCCTCCGGGATGGACTGAGGGCTCAGGGTGGAAGGGCAGGGAAGACTGTAGCTTCCATGGTGGGGAGGGTGGAGTCTGTGTAGCAAAGAGGGTTGGGCCCCGGGGGAGCCCATCTGCCCCCCCCCCCCACCACCACCACCCCAGGCCTCGGAGTGGTTAGTGAAAATGGTGCTAATGCGGCCAGGCCCAGCTGTGACCATCGCCATCAAGGGGGAGGGGCGGGGTGAGGCTCAAGGGAGGGGCAGGTGTAGGGTGGGTGAGGGGGGTCCTGCAGCCTGGCCTGCCCAGCACCCACTCACCCAGTGCTCCGGAGAGGCCGGGTCTACTTCCCTCAGCTCAGGATGCTTCCGGGGTGGGGGTGAGGGGGAGGCTGGGATGCCCTAAGCTGTCTCCTTGGAAGATCAAATACAAGCCTTCAACCTGCCCAGATTCTGGTAGGTTCTTGAGCCAGGACCTTGGGCAAGACACTTCCCCGCTCTGAACCTGTTTCCTCATCTTTAAAAATGGAGCTAATGATAATATGACTTCCTAGGGTTGTTTTGAAGGGTCAGTAAAAGTAAAGTTGGGCCGGAGAAGGAGAAGAGTGAGCAAGCTTCCTGCCTAAGAAAGGGCATATGGCCTCCTCCCGCTGCTCGGACCTCTGCTTGCCCCTCTCTCGCTGCCCCTGCTGTGGTCTGGAGCTGGGGGTGGAGCCCCGGCACCATCTCTGACTTCCCTGCCTTTGGCCTCAAACCTCACACAAAGCCCCAGGGGCTATGGTGGCTGCAGGGTCTTTATGCCCAAAGAGATGCTGCTCTCCCAGAGATAAAGGGGTTAGGGTGCTCCCCAAAGTCTTAAGGAGTGAGGTTCCAAGTGAATCTCTTTTGCCCTCAATCAGGAGCACACATCCTGTATCCCACGCACACATCCCCGGGGCATCCTCTCTGAATCACGCACCCACCTCCGGGGATAGTTTTCCTGAATTGGGGTTTCCGAGTTACCGCAGCCAGAATGACACTCTCCTGCTTCACACCCACCTTGCTCGATAATCCTAAACCCAGCACTTGAGAGCTTGCAAAGCCCTTTGTACTCTCAACTCTCTCTCACTGGCTACTCTGAGTCAGCCCCTGAGGTTCTAGGCTGCAGTTAGGACTCCCATTTTTCAGATAAGAAAACTGAGCAGGGCCAGGACTAGGGTGAGGTTGGCAAGGTGCCCCAGATGTAAAGTTTGAGGAGGCCCTCACTGTTTGGCATCAACCTGACACTTACAGAAAGTGGAGAGTCAGCATCCCTGTGGCCCTGGCTTGGCCCACCCTGGTCCTGGCCCTGAAACCAGGCTGGAGGGGCTATCGGCCCTGCCCTCATCTCTCAGCGGGGAGGGCAGAGTTCGTCACCGAGGTCAGTCTCCCCTGACCTCTGGGCCAGGGGTTTTTTCCTTTACATCACGGCAAGAGAGCCTTTTTAAATGGAGGGCTTGTTAGTGGGAAAATGGTCCTAGAAGATGGAAGACGGGGGTCTGTGGGTCTTGGTTAAAGGTTAAATGCAGGGCCTAGAAGTACACGGGAGTCTGCAGCTCTGCCCAGAGAATGGGGGAGCTTAAACTGCAGCATGGGGCCCAGTGAAGGGGGGTGCAATTCTAATGATTGACCTTCCAGAGGGCAGGGACTGCCCTGCGTGGGGGTTACTGGTGTCTGGGGGGAACCAGTATCCTTGCGGCTGTGAGAGCAAGAGGCCCCCGGGGCAGAGTCCTCTTTGGCAAAACCTGGTCAAACTGAAAAATGCACAAACCCTGAGACCCAGCCATCCCACTCCTAGAAGTAATAAGAAGAGCCAGTGGCACTTTCTCTGTGCCAGGCAGTTTTAAGTGCTTTATGTGTATGAACTCACTGAATTCTGACAAGGACCTCTGAGGTAGGTGCACTGTTCTTATCCCCATTTTCCAGATGTGGAAACTGAGCCACAGAGACTACCCTGTCCAAGGTTACCCAGCTGCTAAGTGACAGAGCCAGCTATCGTGTCCGCGCTCGTAACCACTATGACATTCTGCCTCTACCTTTGGGAGCATTATCCTGACGGTGATGAGACGTATTGGGAAATTCACAGAAGCTTTGCTTGTAAGAGCAGCACAACCAGAAGGGGTCATGTCACTGCCCATCGATGGAGCAGCCGCCACTCCAGAATAATCCAACAAGACCTCCGGCAGCTGAACAGAATGAGGTCAGATGGTATGCTGTAACTGCATGCTTCGCACGGAAATTATACAGTAACTGAAAAAAGTGATTTGCCACTGTGTGCCTGAGCCCATTTTTATAACAGAGAAAAAACCAAATTCCACTCATCTCACGAAGTATTGATGCCTGAGCCCATTTTTATAACAGAGAAAAAACCAAATTCCACTCATCTCACGAAGTATTGAAAGGGCTGGAGGATTCCAGATCAAACCGATGCGTGCAGCTAGGTCGCTTCTCAGAGGAAGGATGGGAGGTGGGATGGAGAACCAGCTTGGCCAAGAGTAGGAAACTGTTACAACGAGCATGTGTTATTTTTGTAATTAAACAGGAAACACGTTTCTTAAAAGAAAAGATATTAAAGAACCTTCAAAAGGTGTCCTGAGGGCCTCTCCCCAGGTTTTGGCTCCCCGACTCTTATAAGGGACATCTCTGCCTTGACAGACTGGCTGACTCAGGTCTGTCCCTACCCAGAGGGCAAGGCAAAAGTGTCACAAGGAAAAATCTCTGGTTTTTGTCCTGCTCTGAGCACCCTTCGGGCTGCTGCAGCCGAGGAGTTGGGGTCATGGTGCCCCATCTTCTGTTTCTGGCCTGTGGAGGCAAGGGGCAGTGGGCCAGGCCCCTCCTGTCCAACCCTGACCACGTGTGTGAGTTTGGGCTACTGCTTTTCTCCGGCCTCAGTTTTCTCACCAGCAAAATGGGAAATATATACTTCTCCAGCTTGGTCTAGGTTTGAAATAAAATGTACTTGAGAACAGTCAAGAGGGGAAAGATTTGAGGGATAGTTATTTTTCTTTACTGGTAACCTTTTGGACTGAAGAGACCTGGATTTGAATTCTAGTTCCCCTACTGACCAGTTGTGGACAAGGGGGTGAACTTCTCTGGCCTCAGTTTCTTCATCTGTAAAATAGAAAGGAAAGTATACTATTCACAGGGTTGCATAGAAATTCAAGGAGCTAATTCAGGAAAGCCTTCAACCTGGTCCCTGGCCCACAGCGAGGGCACCTTAAAGGGTTGTCGTGATGAGGAAGAAGGACCAAGGAGATTCCTGAGGTGCTGGGCTCAGTGGGGCCCAAGAGGGCTCATAGAGTGTTTGGGGAACAAAGGCCCAGGAGGAGGGCGAACACTCAGGAAGTTGGGCCTTCTTTCTGCCGTGACTTCCAGAAGGGGAACCAGGCTTGGGGTTTGGCATGGGGAGTGTGGCCCCTATGGCGAGTCCCACAGCCCAGCCTGGGAGCCGCTCTCCTGCCGGCCGTGAATAGAGAAGTAAGAGGCGTCTCCAGGGAAGGGCCAGAGAGGCTCAGCCCAAGGTGGAAAATCCCTGTGGTCAGCGGGGCCCTGGGGGTGGGAAGTGCGGGCCCCAGGCCCTGGGCCTCTGGCTTTCTTGGCCCGGATCCGCGGGTCAACCGAAGCCAAGTTAACCTTCCTGAGGCCCAGCGCCACAAGCCGCTCTGCCGGCCTGGCCTGTCCACGGCTCCCTCCTGTCCACAGAGTGAGGCCTCATCCAGCTCCTCACACTGACCTTCCAGGCCTGCCTCGGTCCCACCTCCACTTGCCCTCAGCCTTCACGGTGTGGCCTGATGGGCAGTGTGAGGCTGGCCTGGCCCTGGAGTTGTCCCAGGCTGGTGATGGGGCCGTCCTCTCACCCCAGCCCTACCCCAAACTCTCACTGTCAGATTCTCCCCTGGGCTGGGTCTACACTGGCTCCTGCGACATAACCAGCACACGGTCACGTGGAGACGGCACTTCCCAGTTTACACGGCAGCTCAGCCAGAGTCCCACAGCACAGCCGTGTGGGGACTGGGTCCCTGCTGCGGGGACCGTGGAGATGTATCCCCCAGCTCTCCTTCAGGAGGGCCTACCACACGGAGCACAGCGGCTGAGGACCCAGCTGACACCTCTCTGGACCCACCGCCATGTTGGCACTCAGGCCAGCTCCCCCGGTCCCCCTACACGATACCTGAGCACAGCGGAGGTGTCAGGCCTGTGTCCTGCTCTGGGGGCCCTTCCTGCCCACTGCTCCATCTCCATGTTAGGCTTCCCAGCTGTTTCCCACAGTGAATCTCTTGTATAACTAATCCCACCCTGGCCTCTGCTTATCACAGGGCCAAGCTAACATGCTCATTTTACAGATGGGAAAACTGAGGCTTAGAAGTGGTAAGTGACCTACCCAAAGGCACACAGCAAATTACAGCCAGAGCCAGTTCCAGAACGCAGACTTCTGCCTTCCATCGCTTCCTACCTCCGCTTCACCCCCTTGATCCAACCTTGAGGTCAAATGCCTGGACAGCCTCCCTCCCGAGAAGCGATGCTGACTCTGGAGGTGTTTGACCCAGAAGAGATCCTTAAGCCACATCTGGAGAGACCTGGCCTGGGGACTGGGGCAGGCTGAGAGGCCTCCTGCCCCCAGTGGTGCAGGGATTTTCTCCAGGGAGCACGAGGGCAGGATTGCCGTGCTGGCTTTTAAAGCAACACAACGTCATTAAATCTGTGATGGAGCCCAGGCCCTAATGGCTTACCAAGACTCTCTGTCGCCATTCCCCACTTCTGTGGAGGGCGGCTCAGGGGCTGGGCTACGGCTGGGGTGGAAGCACTCTGGGGACCTTGATCTTGGACTTGGCGAGGAGGCCTTTTGTCAGGGGGCTCTGTCTGACCAGCTTCGCCGTTCACTGTCAAGGCATAAAGCTTTGACTGGCGGGGCCCTTGTGGAGCCCCTTCCACCATCCACAGAGGGAAACCGAGGCTCAGAAGGGCGACGGGACTTTCTCAAGGCCACAAGCCGAACCAACACTCGAATCTTCCAGACTGCTTTCTCCTTTCAGTGATGCCTCCCCCACCCCTCCCCCAACCCTTCTCAGCCTCTGATTTCCTCCCATGCCTTCACCAAACCCAGACAAACTGTCTTCATTATCCCCCAAAGGAGGCAAGGTTTCTGCTTTTCCCAGGAAAAAAGCGATCTAGGAGACTCATTCCCACCAGCACGGTTCTGCCAGTCTAGATTCCGTGTTTCAACACGGGCTTTATACTTACCACTAGAGCACACGCCTTGTTACACGTCATGTAAGGATATCATTTTAGCCTCTGCTCTCTGGATAAACCACAGCCTTCCAGGCCCTGCGAGGTTGGCCCTACCCACATCTCTGACCTCCCTCTCTGCAGCCACTCTGCCCTGGATCTCTGTGCTCTGGGCCCCGGGCCCGAGCTCCTCAGTCCTCCAGCTCAAAAAGCATCTTCTCAGCACAGGGCTGGCTGCCACCCTCTGCTCCCTGTGCCTTACCCACACATTTCTACATACCCCTCATACCTGAGCTCCAGGGCTGTGCCTCTGGGAAAGCCTTCCCCAAACCCTGACGCTGTGAAGCCCCTGGCAGGTGGTCCTGCCACCTGATCCTGCTAATCTTATTATAATTATATAATTATGTTTGGGATTCTTCATTTCATGTGTTTATCCTCCCTGGTCCAGAGCGGGTTCCAAGGGCAGGGACCTAGCACACAATGAGGAAGGGAGGGAAGAAGGAAAGAAGGGAGGGAGGTAGGGAGGAGGGAGGGACAGAGGGAAAGGAGGGAGGGAAGGATTGAGGGAGGGAGAAGGGTGGGAGGGAGGGTGAGAGGGAGGAGGGAGGGAGAGAGGAAAAGGTAGAAACAGAGAGTTGGGAAATAAGAACATAGGAACAGAAATAGACAGTCAAACTCACAGAGAAGGGCAAGGTAGTTGCTCAGGTTGAGCTCCAACTTTGACTTTGAGCTTCCCAGAAGCCAAGGCAAAAACGAAGATGTGGTCAGTTACATCAGCATTGGTGTCAGAAAGGAGGAAGCCCACCGGCTCCTCAGGGGCAGTCTGGGGGAGGGGCGCTCAGTGACGGGCAGCTGGTGTCCTGCCCGTGTGCGCTAAAGGAGTTCCCAAGACAGTTTTTCATGCCACGTGTGGGCGAAAGCCGAGAAAGGGACATTGGAAAGCAGCTGGGAGATGATGCTCCTGCAGAGAGCCTAGGGGTGGGCCAGGGCTCGCCTAGAGGAGGGGGTGGCAGGGCATCCCCACCGGCCCATGCTGACACTGCAAAGTGCTCAGTCCATGGGATCAGTGTTGTTACCTACCCTGGGGGCCCAGTTCCTCATCTGGCTCATGGGCAAAGCTTGGCTCTTGGAATATCCTAGGCAGTACTCCAGGCAGAAACCTCGCCCATGCTCTGGCCTGGGAAAGCGGCTGCAGGGTGGGATAAGGTGGTGGAGCGTGGGCTCTGGAGTCAGCCTCCCTTGCACACCTATCCCAGCTCTGCCACTTTCCACCAGTCACCTCACCTCGCTGAGCCTACAACCCTTCCTCCTTCATCCCCTGGGGATCGTCCCAGTACCACCCTCAGAAGGATGTTGGCAGGATTGAACACGGCAGTGTACGTCAAGGGATGCATACAGTAGAGTCAAATAGCCATCAGCACTTGTCAGCATCGCTAGGATTCAAGGTGCCCGGACCCAAAGCCAGAGGCTTTCACCAAGGACAGAGACCCTGTGGAGGACAGCTGTGTGTGGAGTGGAAAGGCCTGGGGCGCGTTTCTCGTGGTGGAATCTGAGGTGTTTTTGTTCTTCAGCACCTACTGTGCACCTTGCCCTCCTGCACTTGGTTTCCTGGGAAGGGAGTAAACTGAGGCACAGCCCAGCCCGGGCATGCTTAGAATGTTTGTGTGTGTGCGCGTGTGCGTGTGTGCAGGTGCACACATGTGCGTGTCAGGGAGGGACAGGAGGTACCCATCTAGGAAGAGAGAAATCCCAGGTTCTTCAGGCCAAGGGCTCAGGCTCTGATGCAAATAGTAGGTGGGGACCTCAAGCTGTTCTGCGGAGAGATGGACAGGGCGGGAGGTCAGTTAGGGGCCCCAGTGATGGGCTAGGAAAGAGGGGAGGCTTGGGGTCCCAGGAGGAGCAGAGAGTATGTCCAGGGGACGCATGGGAGCACGCACTGCTGTCAGCCCCGTCCAGGCCGAGCACTGTCACGCACCTTACAGTCAATGCGTCCGGTCCGCACGGCTGCCCTGCGGAGTCAGCAGCCCATCTCCACTCCACCTTTGAGGAAACGGAGGCACAGGGAGGCTGAGAAACTTACCCAAGGTCACAAAGCGAGTGTCTTAGTCTGCTCCGGCTGCTCTAACAGATTTATTTCTCACAGCCCTGGAGGCTGGGAAGTCCAAGATCATGGGGCTGGCGAGGTGAGTTTCATTCTAAGGCCTCTTGTCTTGGCTTGCAGGCCTCCGCCATCTTGTGTGTGTTCACACGGCCTCTTCTTTGTGGGTATATGGGGAGGGGGTGGGGAGAGAGAAAGGGAAACAGAGAGAAAGAAAGAGAAAGAGAGGGAGGAGAGAACGAGCTCTCTGGTGTCTTTCCTCATAAGGACACTAATCCTATAGGACAGTGAGACCTTATGACCTCAATTAACCTTCATTACTTCCTTAGCTGTCCCCTCTCCAAATACAGCCGTATTAGTGGTTAGGGCTTCAACATATGAATTTTGGGGAGCGGGGGACACAAACATAGGTCCATAACAGCTAGGAAGTGGCCAAGATTTGAACCCAGACCACCTGTCCAGTCCACAGCCCTGGCCCTGAAACACACCTGTCAGAGGGGGAGAGGCTGGGGTTCAGGGTCTGCAGATGAGGTCTAGCCAGAGACAGGAGCACACAGGGCAGGCAGCAGCAGTTACGGTAGAGGCAGGAGTGGAGGAGGGAACTTCCCGGGAAGGTCAGGGATGGACGCAGAGTGGGGGAAGCTGGTCTGGGCAGGGCGAGGGGCTCATTAGCAGGAGGTCCAGCTGGCCGGCTGCTCCAGACCGTGAACTTGGCAAAGGGCAGCCACCCAAGGGCAGAGGGCGGCGGGTCCACATAGAAAGGGCTCCCAAGGGGGCCCTGGCCAGATCAATGAGGGCAGCCAGGTCGATGAGAACACAGCAGGCCCTGGGGGCTTGACCTTGGCTCCCAGACAGGGTAACCACAGCACCGCCACAGTGTGAGACCGTGTGCTAAGCACTTCCCTGCCACGGGTGCTTACTGAGGAGGCACTCAGTCAAGTCCATTGCCCTATGCAGCCCTCAAAGCCACCGTGGAAAGCTGCTCCTATAATCCCCATTTGACAGATAAAGAAACTGAGGCTCAGAGAAGTTGAAAGAATTTGCCCCCTGTGGGGCAGCGATTCAAACCCAGAGAGCCTGACTCCAAATCCCAGGCTCTTGATAAAGCATTTTTCCAGATTCGTCTCTCCTTGGTCATGTCCTAGATTCCTCCTTGTCCAGCTAGCTTGGTGGACAGACGGGCAGGTGGTCCTTGTCCCTCTCCTTTGTCTGTCTCTGGTTTGGTTTCCTGAGTGAACGGCAGGTGGAGGTGGGGGTGAGGAGGGGCAGGAAAGCAGAACTGAGCTCCACAGGGCAGCTGAGCACAGGTTGCTGGGCTGAGACCCAGCGAGGAAGCCGGGGCGGAGGAGCTGGGGCAACCGTCACTCAGGCATCTGCAACAGCTTCCCATCCCCACGGCCACGTCGATGAGGCCAGCACGCGACAGTGAGGCCTCTCTCCCAGGCTGCCCCTAAGACTTTGCCCCTTCAAGGCACTGAAACCTGGAGCCCCACGTAGGAGGGGACAGGTACCAGCCCGTGTAGATTGCTGTGAACCTACCATGTGCCAGGCAGAGTGCTAGATGCAAGGGATTCAGTAGCAAGTCGAGCCAGGGCAGTCCCTACTTGCATGGGATTCACAGTCGGACAGGGTAGTCCCGCATTCACCACCCAATCACACACAACAAGGTGAGATTACAGCTGCGACCAGCACTGTGGAGAGGCCACGAGACTGTACGATGGCGGTGGTGTGTGGTGGGGGGAGGCTGTGAGTTAACAAAGATGGTCAGGGAGGGTCTTCCTAAGGAAGTGGCCATTGAGCTTTGTTTTCAGAATGAGCAGGTTAAGAAGGAAAAGGAGGGCTTCCCTGGTGGCGCAGTGGTTGAGAGCCCACCTGCCGATGACCCCAGTCCGGGAGGATCCCACATGCCGCGGAGCGGCTGAGCCCGTGAGCCATGGCCGCTGAGCCTGCGCGTCCGGAGCCTGTGCTCCGCAATGGGAGAGGCCACAGCAGTGAGAGGCCCGCGTACCGCAAAAAAAAAAAAAAAAAAAAAAAAAAAGAAGGAAAAGGAAGAGTGTATAGCCTGTGCAAAGGCCCTCTGGTAGGAGGGAACAAGGAGGATACGAGGGCCTGAAAGAAGGTGGATCACCTGAGAGACAGGAGCACAGAGAAGGGGAGAATTTGCGGGGGAGTTGGCTGGAGATGTGAGTGGGGCCAGAGTACCTGGGGCCTTAAGGGTCACCTGGAAGAGGTAAGAACACTTCCCTAAGAGTTGTAAAATGTCACTGAAGGGCGTGACCATCATACCACTATTTTGTGGATTCTGGAATTCACATCTCGGAAGTTGAGATGCATTTTATAATCCACAGTTTGTCTTCGTTTAACTGGCAATGCTTTTCTTCGAGGGACATAAAACCATGGTGTGTCTTACGGTCCATTGAAGATGTCATCCACCCAGGGGAATGCACAAGAAAAGACGAGAAAGACGGCACCCCTGTTGAAGAGCTAAGGAGCCTGGAGTTCCACCCGCTCAGGCCCCTCAACCCTGAGGGAACCCTGGGTCCCTCTGCCGCTCCCACGACTCCAGAGCACACAGCTGTGTTGGAAAGTAAGGGTCTTGAGCTTGGAAACTTTTTTACAATGCATGTGCTCAGGCCCCACCCCAGAAATGCCCTGCCCCAGACATGCCAAATCAGAGTCTCCAGAGTGACTCAGGAACCCATATTTCTCCGAGCCAGCTTGGTTGCTGCCAGTCTGTTTACTCTCCAAGGCCCTGACTACCCCAGATTCCGTTTCTGGAACATGAGTTTAACATGCACAGGACATTATACACTTTAAAGAACACCCCAGGCCCTGCACGTAGTAGGCTGGTTGCTGGAACTGAAGATATGGCACAAAAATGGCCTGAGGTCGTTTCCCCAAGACCCTTGGAAACGGAGGTCCCAGAGGTTCCCACGGCTGCCCTCCTCCCACTGCTTTTTTCCTGCCAATCTTTTTCCTGCAAAGTTTTCTGGGGGCAAAGGAAAGGTCCCCTTGTCCCCCACCTCGGCCCGGTCTTCATCTCCTTCTCTCCCGCTATTACAAACACTCTTTGTTTTTAGGTCCGTTGCTATTGGCTGGGTTGTGGCTAACAGGGGTCACAGAGGTCACACAGCAATGAGGATCAATAGTGGACCCAATTTTCCTGCTTCGGTTTTAGAGCGTTTTAGCTTTGCAGCAGTTTGACGCAATTGGACAGAAAAGCAGCTGAACAGCTACCCGGACCCCAGAGACCGTGCCTGGGAGCAGCCCCCTTGTCATGTTGGCCTCTAAGGCCTCGCCAGGGCTATCCAGAAGGGCTGTGGTCCCCCCTCCCACTCCAGGTGACCACATTGCTGGAGGAAGGATGGTGAGGGGCAGCTGGGCAAGGGAATGCCAGGGGAGGGACACAGAAGCTGCTTCTGCCGCCCCCAAATCAGGGCTGTTGTCACCGTGGGCGATGCAGCTCTGTAACATGCTTGCGAAATGCGGACCAAGGAGCTCGCCTGTTTATCTGTAGACCCCGGAGGCTTGCTGAGTCCCCTCCGGCTGAGGAGGCGGGGTTGTGGGTGTGTGTGCTATGGGAAATGCCGCCTTACGAACTGACCATCCCCCGCCGCCAAATCATCCCCGGCTGCTCAGACTTCAGACCTCAAAAGGAGGACACAGAGACAACATATATGGAAGGTTTTCATTTCAGCAATAGCAAAGGCTTGGAACTAACTGAAGTGCCCATCAGAGTGGGAGTAGTGGGTATGACACGGTATGTCCGTACAATGGAGTAATATTCAGCAGTTGAACAGGATCAAGTAACATCAAAATATATGAATCTGGAGAAACCTGCAAGACACACTGCTAAATAGAAAAGCTAATCAGAGGGCAGCTGGAGCAGCATGGTCCTGACGTGTAAGGAAGTGCTTGTGTATGTCCGACAGGGCAGACACCTCCTACACAGCAGAGGCTCCATAATCTTAGGGAGAGGATGCCAAAGGCACAGCATATTTGGGGGCTTTTACCTCTGAATTTATGTACTTAAGAAAAAAGCTGTGGCATATGGATGCTTTTGCTTTTCTGTTTTGTCTTGTTTTCAGCATAAAATCTGCAGTGGCTAATCATGATGGTGACAGATCTGTAGACACAAATATGGAAAGATAGCCACGCAACTTCAAAAAAGGCAAGTCAGGGCTTCCCTGGTGGCGCAGTGGTTGAGAGTCCGCCTGCCGATGCGGGGGACACGGGTCCGTGCCCCGGTCCGCGAAGATCCCACATGCCGCGGAGCGGCTGGGCCCGTGAGCCACGGCCGCTGAGCCTGCGCGTCCGGAGCCTGTGCTCCGCAGCGGGAGAGACCGCAACGGTGAGAGGCCCGCGTACTGCAAAAAAAAAAAAAAAAAAAAAAAAAAAGGCAAGTCAGAGAAAACTATGTATGGTATGTGAAGAGCTAAATAATATCTACATAGATTTTATAAATGCACAAAAAAGGGTCCGTAGAGTAGATGCCGAGCTGTTCATAGGGGTAACCTCCAAGGAGGAGCAAAAGGACTTGTAGGGAGGGTATGAAGGGGGCTGTTACTCTTACCTCCCAAGGCTTGGGGTGCCTTCACAACATAGGGACCTTGAGAGTGGGTGGTTAGTGGCAAATGAAAACAGCAAGGGCAGCAAGGAGGCGTGTGGGTGCCCATGGACCTCGGTGATGGTCATGGTCATGGGGGGAGGGGTGCTTGTGGCTGACTATTCATATTTGAACTTCACATCTTGGGTCCTTCTGCCATCCTTCCTGCTGCCTCCATGTCTCAGGGGCCAGGAAAGGAAGGGTGTGGGAGACTATGTGTAGGTGGGGGTTTCTCCAGAGGGCTGGTCCTGCCTATCCCTGGGGTTTCTGGGTAACTAGGGGACCCCCAAGGGGCTTACCTACCCCCAGTTCCTCCTCCTCCTCTCCCAGCCTCTTCTGGTGACCAGGGGCTGATGCCAGGGCAGGTAGATGTGGCCTTGGACACTGGCTCCTGCCCCAGGACTGACCACAGCAGCCACGTGCAGCCCAAGGCCTCCACAGTGCTGACCTTTCCAGAGACCTGATGAGGCATTAATGGGCACAGAGAGGTTGGGCCTGGCCCTTGGCCAATCCATTCACTCCCAAGTCCCTAGGGCTTTCTGACTGCCCCTAAACCCACTGAATAAATGAATCATAGGAATGAGATGAGTAATAGATCTGCTGGTGGCCTGGGAATTGGAAGCAAACAGAATCCCGAGGGCACCTTGGGATGGACAGCCCAGCTCTGGATGGCAGGGTGGAAGCTGGGGATGTGAGGGTGAAGAGGGGACCCAGATAGGGCTCCTCTAGGAGTGGGGAGCCCTGGTCTGAGCAGGGCAAGGGCAGGAAGGAAGGTCTTGCAGGGCTGGGTGGAGGGGTGACAGCACTCCCCCCACACACACATACACTCTGGCCGTGTGTGCAGCCCAGTGCTGCCATGCTGCTCAGGACAGGTCTCCAGAGGTAGGATGAGATGCGTCCAGGGAGAAATCAGAGGGAGGCAGCAGGGGGCGGGGGGCACTTGGCTCTGCCTGGAGGGGCCAATGTCTTGTAGTAAGTGGGTTCTAATCCTGGCCCCTCCACTTTCTAGCTGGATGATGTTGGGTAAGTTACTTAACTTTTCTGAGCCTCAGTTTCCATCATCTGTAAAATGGGGTTAATAGCAGCACCTCTCATAGGCTTGTTTGGGGTTAAAATGCATTTAAAGTGCTTGGTGCAGCAGTGATATCTACTGAGGGTTGGAGCCTCTCCCACCCCAACTCCCTAACCATGTTAGTATTATGGGTTCAGTGTCTCAGATGACCACACAGAGGGCTAGGCTGGGGCGACAGGGTTTCATGCTGAGCGGGGACTGGATGGGGACTTTGAAAGTGTCCTCTAAAGAGCTGGTGCTCTGGAAATACTGCCTTCCCAGGAAGCTGCGCTGCTGTGGGTTTGGGTCTGGGCCCCGCCGGCCTCACCCTGGACGAGGTTCGGTGATGTGTGCAGTAGTGGGACTGCAGGAAGTAGCTGGATGGGGGTCGGGATGAGGGCCAGCCTTGCTCAGGGGCCAAGGCTGTGAAGTCGAAGCTCCCGCTCCAGCCCTGGAGTCAGCGGGCTCTACAGCCCCTTCCCCAAAGAAGGTGCTGGGGTCAAGCCTTTGCCAAGATGCGGCTGCTCTGAGGGATACCCAAACTGGGCAAGGTTTTCTATAAACACCCCCCCTGATACCATGGGAGGTGGGTGGGCAGATCGGAGCCGAGCTGTGGCTGCTGCAGCAGAGGTGGGCTGAGAGTGGGAGCCAGCATTCTCCAGAAAGCATCCTGGATTACCCCTCTGGTGTCAGTTGTGAAAAACAGGAAGTAGAAAAAAAGTAACCCCACATTGATTTCCAGGTAAAGAAAGGGGCTTGGGCAGGGCAAAGTCTTTGCTGAGGTTGGCCTAAGGAGAAAATAACTTCTTCCTAAAACTGGGAACTGGCCTCCTTCAGGGAGCCTGTAGGTCAGGCTGATCACTTTCCCAAGCCTTCTGAAATGAGCTTCATGGTGAAACTGACCTCCCCAAAGAGAAAGCTCTTAGGAACATCTTAGCCTCACTCTCCTCATCTGCAGAATGGGCTGCCATGAGACAGTACACATAAAGCACGCATCACAGGGCCCAGCTCTCAGCACCACAGAGCCCCGATCCTTTTCTCTTAGAATAGCGCTTGAGGCAGAGGGGCCTGGGCTTGCCGCCACTCCCATTCCCTCCATTTTACAAAAGGAAAGGAGGCACAGAGAGAAGTGGCCTGGCAAAGATCACCCAGCAAGGCATTGGTACAGCTGAGACTGGTCATGGGACCCCTGCCCTCTGCCTGCCCCCATCCCTGACCCGTCTCTACCCTCACCCCTGGGGGCGAGGGCTGGTGTCAGCAGAGCAAAGCCTGCTCTGGACCCACAGCAGTGGCCCTGGGGTACCTGGGAACCCAGCTCACACTCTCCCCCCACTGTCGCCTCCACCGGCTCCCAGTCCCGGCTGGACCTGTGGTCGAGACCCCAAAGCCACAATCAGCTGGGCATATTGATTGGGGACAGTGCCTGAGCCCCCTGGGCGGGCAGGGCTCTGAGATGGGGTGGGAGGGGCTGGGCCGGCCCTCTGGGAAAGCAGTCAGTCTCCGCTGAGCCCTGCTGTTGGGTGCACAGGGGCCTGGGGCTTTGGAAGGACAAGAGGAAGCAACGGGCCAGGGGCCCTGTGCTGGTGGTTAACAGTGACAATGGCCAACACTCATCAGGCCCACACACTGCTCTCCACATTTTGCCCGGGTTCCCTTATTGAATCCCCACAATTCTTGGACTAGGTAATACCATCCTCCCTTCTTTACAGGTGAAGAAACTGAGGCATGGATTGAGGTCCCTGCCCAAGGACACACAGAGAAGCAAGAGCAGAGCCAGGATTTGAACCCAGGCTGCCAGTCTCCAGAGCCTGAGCTATTCGTGCCTACTGTAACGGGGAAATGAGGGCCCACTAGAGGCTTGTGTGTGGTGAGCAGGGGCAGCTTCTTGACCAGAGAGAATCAGAAGCCACCAGAATGGCGCAGTGGTTGAGAGTCTGCCTGCCGATGCAGGGTACACGGGTTCATGCCCCGGTCCTGGAGGATCCCACATGCCGCGGAGCGGCTGGGCCCGTGAGCCATGGCCGCTGAGCCTGCACGTCTGGAGCCTGTGCTCTGCAATGGGAGAGGCCACAGCGGTGAGAGGCCCGTGTACCGCAAAAAAAAAAAAAAAAAGAGAAGCCACCAGAAGCCACCCGAGACCGTTGTGGATTAGTGCCCACCAAAGGCCTGCCTCTCTGAAGGTGGTGACCTGAGCTGAGCCCCCAGGGACCCCATGCCGGGCAGTCCCTGTGATGGTTGAATAGCTGGGCTTTGGGGCCAAATTGTGTGGGGCTGGGCTGTGCTTCTGCCCCTCTGCTGAGTGAGCTGGGCTGTATGCCCCACCCTCCATTTGCTTAGAAACAAAATGAGAAGAACACAAACGCTTATGTGTATGGAGCGTGTGCTACGTGCCAGGAACTGCTGGAGTTGAGCACAGACTAAAATCCCTGCCCTCGAGGAAACCGAGACAAAGCAGCAGGGAAGAGCTTTGCTAAGGGGACTCGACTGCTTGATGAAACATCCGGGATACAAATCCAGGTGTCCTGATCACTTTTCTGTTCTAGAAAGGTGAGGGCAGGATATGACTTCCCCAGCAGTTTAGGGGCCAAAACTCCAGTAGACCTGTCCAGGGGGCTCTGCTGGCCCCTCTGACTGATGGCGGTCACACCCCACCCTAGGCCTGTTAGATCTAACTCTTCCCTCCTTCATTTCCCCATCCCTCCCTCCCCTTCCCTACCTCTGCTCCCTCCTCTCTTCCCTCTTCCCTTCTCCCTCTCCCCTCTTTCTTCTCTTTCTTTTTCTTCCTCCCTCCCTCCCTCTTTCCTTCTTTCTTTCTTATTCTTTCTTTCTTTCTCCCTTTCTTCCTTCCTTCCTTTCTTTCTCTCTCTCTCTTTCTTTCTCTCTACAGTTGTGAACCATCATCACAAACAAGATATGGAATATTTCCATCACCCCACAAAGTTACCTCCCACCCTTTGCTATCAATCAAATCCCTCCTCCCCTCCCCCCCCCACTGGCAATCATTGATCTGCTTTCTGTCACTCTAACTTTGTCCTTTCTGGAATCTCATATATGTTGAATCACACTATGTACTCTTTTGCGCCTGCTTTTTACTTAGCAATACTTCTTTAGGTCTATAATTCATTTTGAGGTTATTTTTATATATGGTGTGAAGTCAGGTTTGAAGTTTTTATGTTTGTCTTCTTGTTGTTTCGCATGTGGAGGGCAGAACTGCAAACCATAGAAGGTTTTTCCCAGGCCCTGACACCTAGTGGAGTTTGCCTCATTGGATTTCAAAATTGCTAGAGACTGGTGATTCTTTATTCCCTTCCATTTTCTCCCGTTTTGAATGGGAACGTCTATAACCTGAATCTTATGCCTGTACCACCTTTGTATTTTGGAAGCAGAGGATTTCTTTTCTAGTTTTACAGATGGAGAGAATTTTGCCCCAGGAGGGATCCTGTCCAGGGTCTCACCCATACCTGAGACTCTGCAGATATGATTAGGGATCTCGAGGTGGGGAGATTATTCCAGATTATCCTTACAAGAGGGACACAGGAGGAGTCAAATTAGAGGAAAAGGTGATGTGATGACAGAAGCAGAAATTGGAGTGATGCACCTTGAAGATGGAGAAAGGGGCCACAAGCCAAGGAATACAGGTGGTCATTAGAACTTGAAAAATGCAAGAATCGGATTCTCCCTCAGAGCCTCCAAAACAGAATGCAGTCCTGTTGACACCTTGCCTTTAGCCCAGTGAAACTGATTTCAGACTTCTGACCTCCAGGACTGTAAGAGAAGAAATTTGTGTTGTTTAAGACATTACATTTGTGGTAATTTGTTACATCAGCAATAGGAAACTAATGCACCAACACAATTTTGAAGAATAAAGAAGGACTTGTTTTTTAAGATACCATGACTTATTATAAAGCTATAGTAATTAAAGAAGGAGGATTAAACAATGGAAGAGGAGCCTATAAATACATCCACTTACAAATGGGACTTAGCATATGGCAGAAATCAGCCTTTATGGAGCAAGCTATTTAATAAGGAAATGGTGTTAGGTCAACTAGCTATTCAGATAGAAAAGGTAAAGTGAGATCCCTACCCCATGCCAAACAGAAACATAAATTTCAAATGATTTAAAGCCCTAAATATGAAAGAACAAAATTTGAAATTTTTAGAAGAAAATGTTGATTCATGACATTAGGTAAAGGTTTTCAAAACAACATACAAAAGCTCAAATCGTAAAATAAAAGATTAATAGTTAAGAACACACCTGTGTTGAGCATATACTATGCATTGAGCACTAGCCCCTTCATATTGCCACCAGAGCCACCCATCTGACCAGATCATGCTCCTGATTCAAGCCTCTGCTGGTCCTCCGGTGCCTTCTGAGCACAGTGGCACCCAGTTCACCACCTGTCGTGCAGGTCCCCACCCTGCAGCAAAGGTTCCTACCACTCCCCTGAATGCATCACATTGCACACAGCCCTGTTGCTTTTCGGCATTCTCTAAACGTGACATCCTCCTCCGTGCCTCTGAGCCTTTGTGCATCCTCTTCCTTCCTCCTGGAGTGCATTCTCTTTTATCACCCCCTAGAAAACTCCTATGCATCCTTCAACATCCAGCTCAAGTCTCATGCCCCCAGTGAAGCGTTCTCAGCTTGCTGAGGGACGATTACCGGTATGACAACACTGTCACCAGCACTTACCTCCATCTATACTGAGTCCGTGCTCCTCCTTCCACTATTAGGGAGGTCCCTGCGTAACATTGGAATTGAATGTTGGCTCTGGAGACGGACAGTCCTGGGGAGGAATCCCAGATCTGCCATTTATTTGCTTAAACTTTCCGAGCCTTGGTTTCTGTAGAATGGGGCAGTGAGACTGACCTCTCCGTGTATGTGATGTACTCGCGCCTTAGGCTGGGCTGATCCAAAGCGGGCTCTAAAACTAGGACGTGAGGTGCAGGTGGTTCCCATGAGCCATGACCCAGGGAGCTTTTGCAGGGGAGTCAGGAAGTGAGAGCGAGGGATTGTCACCAAGGAAGGCATCATCCAGAAAGTTAACTGGTGTGGGTGACGGGACCCAGCCTGCTGGGGAGTGTGGGGACAGTGCATGACAAGCCTTAGATTCACCCCACCAGGAGGCAGGAGATGACTTTGCCAATCATCGATTGAGAACAACTTCCAGGGGAGTGCTAACTGCCAGGCACTCTGGCTTGCCCCACACTTGTGACCCGGGGAAAGGTGTCAGGTGGGGACTTCCAGACTATCAGGTTGGCGTGCACAGAGAGTGGGGAAACGGATGAGGCACTGATGGTACCTGCCACAACTTCTACACTGTGTGCTCAGTAACTATGTGTTGCCCACCTGTTTTCTCATGTGATTCCCACAACAGTCCTGGAAAGGGCATTCTGCCCATTTTACAGATGAGGAAATGGAGGTCCAGGGAAGTTCTCTGCAGTTTTTATTTGTTGAATAAGCCAATCAATGAACAAGCAAATAAACAGATCTCTCTGAAGTCACAGACTAAGTCAATCTATAAGAAGAGAACCCGAAGAGCTAACACCTATCCTTCTCAAACCCTTCCAAAATACAGCAGAGGAACACTCCCAAAATCTTTCTATGAGGCCAACATCACCCTGATACCAAAACCAGACAAAGATGTCACAAAGGAAGAAAACTACAGGCCAATATCACTGATGAACATAGATGCAAAAATCCTCAACAAAATACTAGCAAACAGAACCCAACAGCACATTAAAAGGATCATACACCATGATCAAGTGGGGTTTATTCCAGGAATACAAGGATTCTTCAATATATGCAAATCAATCAACGTGATACACCATATTAACAAATTGAAGAAGAAAAACCATATGATCATCTCAGTAGATGCAGAGAAAGCTTTTGACAAAATTCAACACCCATTTATGATAAAAACCCTGCAGAAAGTAGGCATAGAGGGAACTTTCCTCAACATAATAAAGGCCATATATGACAAACCCACAGCCAACATCATCCTCAATGGTGAAAAACTGAAACCATTCCCACTAAGATCAGGAACAAGACAAGGTTGCCCACTCTCACCACTCTTATTCAACATAGTTTTGGAAGTTTTATCCACAGCAGTCAGAGAAGAAAAAGAAATAAAAGGAATCCAAATCGGAAAAGAAGAAGTAAAGCTGTCACTGTTTGCAGATGACATGATACTACACATAGAGAATCCTAAAGACGCTACCAGAAAACTACTAGAGCTAATCAATGAATTTGGTAAAGTAGCAGTATACAAAATTAATGCACAGAAATCTCTGGCATTCTTATACACTAGTGATGAAAAATCTGAAAATGAAATTAAGAAAACACTCCCATTTACCATTGCAACAAAAAGAATAAAATATCTAGGAGTAAACTTACCTAAGGAGACAAAAGACCTGTATGCAGAAAAGTATAAGATACTGATGAAAGAAATTAAAGATGATACAGATAGATGGAGAGATATACCATGTTCTTGGATTCGAAGAATCAACATTGTGAAAATGACTCTACTACCCAAAGCAATCTACAGATTCAACGCAATCCCTGTCAAGCTAGCAATGGCATTTTTCACAGAACTAGAACAAAAAATTTCACAATTTGTATGGAAACACAAAAGACCCCGAATAGCCAAAGCAATCTTGAGAACGAAAAACGGAGCTGGAGGCATCAGGCTCCCTGACTTCAGACTATACTACAAAGCTACAGTAATCAAGACAGTATGGTACTGGCACAAAAACAGAAATATAGATCAATGGAACAGGATAGAAAACCCAGAGATAAACCCACGCACAGATGGTCACCTTATCTTTGATAAAGGAGGCAAGAATATACAGTGGAGAAAAGACAGCCTCTTCAATAAGTGGTGCTGGAAAAACTGGACAGGTACATGTAAGAGTATGAAATTAGAACACTCCCTAACACCATACACAAAAATAAGCTCAAAATGGATTAAAGACCTAAATGTAAGGAGAGACACTATCAAACTCTTAGAGGAAAACATAGGCAGAACACTCTATGACATAAATCACAGCACGATCCTTTTTGACCCACCTCCTAGAGAAATGGAAATAAAAACAAAATTTAAAAATGGGATCTAATGAAACTTAAAAGCTTCTGCACAGCAAAGGAAACCATAAACAAGACGAAAAGACAACCCTCAGAATGGGAGAAAATATTTGCAAATGAAGCAACTGACAAAGGATTAATCTCCAAAATTTACAAGCAGCTCATGCAGCTCAATAACAAAAAACCAAACAACCCAATCCAAAAATGGGCAGAAGATCTAAATAGATAATTCTCCAAAGAAGATATACAGACTGCCAACAAACACATGAAAGAATGCTCAACATTATTAATCATTAGAGAAATGCAAATCAAAACTACAATGAGATATCACCTCACACTGGTCAGAATGGCCATCATCAAAAAATCTAGAAACAATAAATGCTGGAGAGGGTGTGGAGAAAAGGGAACCCTCTTGCACTGTTGGTGGGAATGTAAATTGATACAGCCACTATGGAGAACAGTATGGAGGTTCCTTAAAAAACTACAAATAGAGCTACCATACGACCCAGCAATCCCACTCCTGGGCATATACCCTGAGAAAACCATAATTCAAAAAGAGTCATGTACCAAAATGTCAATGCAGCTCTATTTACAATAGCCAGGACATGGAAGCAACCTAAGTGTCCATCAACAGATGAATGGATAAAGAAGATGTGGCACATATATACAATGGAATATTACTCAGCCATAAAAAGAAACGAAACTGAGTTATTTGTAGTGAGGTGGATGGACTTAGAGACTGTCATACAGAGTGAAGTAAGTCAGAAAGAGAAAAACAAATACCGTATGCTAACACATGTATATGGAATCTAAAAAAAAAAAAAGGTCATGAAGGACCTAGGGGTAAGATGGGAATAAAGACACAGACCTACTAGAGCATGGACTTGAGGATATAGGGTGGGGGAAGGGTAAGTTGTGACAAAGTGAGAGAGTGGCATGGACATATATACACTACCAAATGTAAAATAGATAGCTAGTGGGAAGCAGCCGCATAGCACAGGGAGATCAGCTAGGTGTTTGTAACCACCTAGAGGGGTGGGATAGGGAGGGTGGGGGGGAGGGAGATGCAAGAGGGAAGAGATATGGGAACATATGTATATGTATAACTGATTCACTTTGTTATAAAGAAGAAACTAACACACCATTGTAAAGCAATTATACTCCAATAAAGATGTTAAAAAAAAAAAAAAAAAAGAAGAGAACCCAAGAGCACCTGATTCCTAGATGTGGCTTTTGCTTTCCCCTTTTCTGCCCAGGTGCCTCTCCACAGGGCCTGTGCTGTGACTCAAATCTCCCTCCCCAAGCAGTGACTGAGCAGGTGGTGACCCTCTCTCAGGTTCAGATGAGGAAAGCCCAGGGATGTCAGGAGTGTCAGGTTCTGGTCCTTTTTGTACCCTCAGCCTCAGAATGACTTTGGACAGATCCCAGCTCTCTCTGGGCTTCATTTCTTCATCTGTTGGATGGTGTGTGTGTGTAAGATCAGTCAAGTGCCTCAAGTTGTCAGAAAAGGGGGAGGCTTTGGGCTAGACTGCCCAGACTTGCTAAGGCTGGCACGGGGGATGGAGGGGACTGATTTGTCCCCTCTGTCCAGCCCTCTACTCGGCAGGGCTGTGGGGTTCAGTGGTTAGAGCACCTGATGATTCGTCCCTGCCTGGCTCTGAGGTCAGACTTTGGCCCAGTGCAGCTCAGTTGGCAGCCTTTGTTCCACAGACCTACACTCCCAGCTCTGGCCATGACTGAGCCCTGACCTTGGCCCATCTGGTCTTTGACCTTGGTGATGAATGGAGTCCTGATTTGAACACAGACTGACGCTGTCCCTGTCACAGTCTGACCCCTGAGCCAAACCGTATACTGACTCTTGACCTGGCCACAGACTGACTTTTGATCTCAGCCACAGACTGACCCCAGCTATAGACTGACCCCTGATCCAACCACAAACCTCAGACCCAGGCTGAACTCTGATCCCAACCACAGACTGACCTCAGGTTTCTGGGCAGTGGCTGGTCAGGCTAAGATTAATCACTTATATTCCTCAGCTACCCTCCCTGTCAAGTGGGTTTGAGGTACAACCGCATTCAAGTAGGAGAGCCTCTCCTTGGGATGGAGAAACAATGGAAAGGGTGGCAGGGAGGCGGGGCCTATCTGACCCTGAGTCCCACTATGGCTGATCATGGCCACCAACTCCAGCTCTGCATCCATCAGGCTGGGATCCAGCTCCTACCCTTGGTTGATTAGCCCCTCCAGAGCCTGCATCCTGCCCTTGTTCTTTGGGGGCTGTGATCTCTGGGGGTGCTGGATGTGATGTATCCCTTTAGACACTAGAGACACTCTAAAGAGCCTTGGTATGGGAGGCAGAAGACAGGGTTTGGATCCCAGCTCTGGCACTGACTCACTATGTGATGTTGGGCATGACCTTCCTGGCCTCAGTTGCTCCGTCCTGCCTCTTCCCTACCAGACTTGGAAAGTGTTCCCTAACCATGAAACGGGCACAGTGGTGGTTTATAACTCAAGGTTGATTGGGATGAATCAACGAGACAGTTGCCTCAGAACCTTGGCACTCTATTCCCTCTGCCTGGACACCCTTCCCTCAGACACCCCCATGGCTCACTTCCTCCTCTCCTTCAGCTTTCTGCTCGAATGTCATCTTGGGGGATTCCACCTCCCTCCCAAAATGCTCTCTATCCTTATTCCCTACTTAATTTTTCTCCAGAAGTTATCACCACTTGCCACACTATATATTTTAATTATATATATATTATAATGATTTATAATATATCTTTCTCCCTTGTCTGGAATACAAGTTTCACAAGGGCAGGAATTTCTCTATGCTTTGTTCACTGTTGTGATCCTGGTACCTTAAACATAGAAGCATAGAAGATGTTTGATCAATATTTAAGTGAATGAATGAATGAATAACTGACTCATGGAAAGCACTTAAACCACAGCACCCAGCACTAAATACTTAATTGATGATATTTTCTGTCATGGTGATTTTCATCATTATCGATGGGTGATGTAGCCATAAGGAGGTGGACCTCGCCTCCTCACAGGAGTCTTCCAAGACCACTCCAGTCCAAGCTGACCGCACTTGCTCAGAGCTGCCGTGGTTATCACGTGGGGGAAGTTGAATAAGCCCTAGACTTGGAAACTGCCAGTTTAGGCTTCACTTCCCAGCTCCTCTATTCCTGGCTGTGTGGCTTCATACACAATTGTGTATTGTCTCTGAGCCTCAGTTTCCTAACAGTCAATGGGAGACTATGAGTAGCTACCCTATGGGATGACGTGGGCCTCTAAGGGATGGGGCATCCACGGTGCTGGGCGCACAGGTGGCCATGGCTGTGATCCCTGGGACTCAGGCACACATGCTCTCTGCTCTGTTCCATGGGCCATCCTGCCTCATTTGTTGGACTGTAAGTCCCTGAAGGGACTAGACCCTGATCCTCTTGGTCTCTTGTCTTCCCAACAGCCTGAGGCCAGGCCGAGGGCCAGTAAGGTGGAGATGCATCCTATTGGCTGATGGATTGACAAAATCGTGACTGTGCTTCTGCGTACATGACAGTTACAGCCACCAGGGGGCGGCCTGGCTATGTGCACAAAGAGCTGCCCCTGGTTGGTAACTTTTAACATCTGCTATTCTCCTGACAGACAAGGGGAGGCCTGGTCCATACCCCAACCTGTCAGTTATTTCTATCATTCTAGTGGAGAAAGAGCCAGGAGGCCTGGATTTCAAGGTCTGCTGCTCACATGCTGTGTGATCTTGGGCAAGAAGCTCTCCCTCTCTGGACCTCAGTTTCCTCAGCTGTCAAATGAAGAACACCAGCCATGGCATCCTATCATGTTGTGGGACCCAGGGTTTGTCTCAACTTGTTTTTAATCAATAAGTGTGTTCCTGCAGGCCACAAAGTATTTCTTCCTTTTCCTCCTAATTCCTTCTTCCTGACACCTGGAAGAGGGTCTTGCCTTATTGTACATGCTGCCCTCTGTTTGCTGGAAAAAGAACTACAGCTTCAGGGACAGCCCTCAAGCGTGGTTCAGAGGAGGAAGAAGCAGAAGCTGGGGAAGGCTTGGGAGGCAAGTACTGTCAATTGACTCACTTAGCCAACATTTACTGAGCTCCTTCTGTATACCAGGCCTAGTGTCAGGCCCTGAGAACACAGCAATGAAAACAATATGGCCCATGCCTTCAAAGAGATCACAGTCATTTGCAGGGGTTGCACATCCGGGGTTTTCTTTGGCCTGCTCTGTACTTCTCTGATCTGATACTGTAGTGTAGTGGCTAAGAGCATGAGCTCTGGTGTGTGAGGATGCTTGGATTCAAATCTTGGCCTTGCCATTTACTAGGTGTCTGACCTTGGACTTCTTCAGTGCCTTTGTTTCCCCAGCTATAAGATAGGGATAATAATACTACCCACCTCACAGGGTTGCTGAAAGGGTTGAAGTAATTCATACATCTAAAGTACTCAGAGCAGTGCCCAGTCAGTTCTGGATAGGTATCAGCTACAATAATAATGGAAACATATTTGTGGAAAGATGAAAGGAACAACATGCGTATATTTCCAATCTTGATTGGATAAGAGCTTGCCTGTACAACCTGTCTCTACGGGGGTCTTATATGAGGGTCAGCTCAGTTGAGCTCATTTTGCAATGGGCATCTTCAATTCAGAATGGCCCCACCCTTGTTTTCATCCCACCCTTGGGCTGGCCCCGCATGGCTCTAGATGAGGCCTGAGCTGGGCATCCCAACTGCCATCAACAGAGCCAGGGTGATGGTGGAAACAAGGTGACTGGCCCGGCCTGTAAGGCAGATCCCGTGCTGGCGGTGATGCTGATAGCAGCGCTGTTAATAATACTGATGACGGTGCTGACGGCGGTGGTGCTGATGGTCTGATGGTGATGCTGCTGGTGATATTGGGGGTGGTGCTGCTGGTGGTGGTGCTGGCAGGAGCTCTGGGGCTTGGCACAGGGAACCTGACCTAACTTTCCTCTCTCTCAATCTCCTCAAGCCTCAGCCACCCTCAAAGTCCTGGGACAAGGGGACGGGATACAGATTCCCTCTGAACTTCCTAGGAACTATTTTTGAGTCAGGAAAAGGAGGTCATAATCGAAGCACTAAGTACCCCACCTCATCCTCCTTATAAAGGCTGTGAGACACTTCATGTCTCTCTGCTTCAGTTTCTTCTTCTGTGAAATGGGAAAGGGTAGAAAGCACATTGGTCCTGACCTTTAAAATTTTGCTTTGAAAATTTAATGAAATCTGGACCACCCCCCTCAGGAAATGCAGACACATACACAACCACACACAAACGCAACCAAAGCTCCACACACACGTACACACAACCACACACACGCATACACACACAACCGCCCACATAACCACAAGTCTCTGTGTGATCTGGGGGTTTCCAGCTCTTCTTCAGGTCCGTGGACCCCAGTTCTGTCCCCTGGATAGGCTAATCTCTAACCCCTCTGCCAGCCCCGTCATCCAGGACTCCCTGGTCTGAGGCCCTCTCTCCTGAAGCCCAAGCCGGGCCTGGGTGGCCTGTGCTAGGTGGCACCAGGGGGCTGCCCGTGTCTGATCCAGGCTGCCCATTCCTCTGGCCCCCACCACAGAATCTGCTTGGGCTCAGGGTCCTAGGAGGGCCCTACAGGAAAGGAGGAGTTGGTGGGTAGAAGCCACAAGCTAAGGGGTGGGTGTTGGTGGTAATAGCATCTCTGGCTACTGATGTGGGCAAAGTGAGTTCACACCTGGCCCCTCCCGGAGCACGGCCTCCAGTGACTCAGTGGAATCAGGGAAAGAGTTTAGCTACCTATACCCAAGTGAGCGGAGAAAAGCGAAAGAAGTCCTCTCCCCAGGCAGCTTCCTGGGGCCCAGACCGCACTCTCTGTACATGGAGCCTCGAGCAGGGGGCAGCAAAAAGCAGGAAACATGAGATCTGGGTTCCAGTCTGATTCCACCTTAGTTAAAAAGCTGTTCACGGTCACAGGGCATTACATTTTGCAAAGCATCCCCACGTGCATCATTATAGGTGAGCCCCACCAGAACCCTGGGAAGTAAGGCTAGTTCTGTCACTGCAGAAAACGGCTCAGAAAGGCTGATTGACTTGACCAAGGTCCCACCGCAAGGAAGGGGCTGAGTGAAGCCTTGGACCTAGTCCTGGCTCCCAATCCAGTGCCCTTTCCAAAACCTCAGAAACCCCTGCTACTCCCTGGCTGTGGGAAGAGGATCAATCCCCTTCCCTCTCCAGACTCAGCTTCCTCATCCATGAAAAGATATTGGACCAGAGGAGCCCTGGGGGACTTTCCAGCCCTGACCTTTTAGGACTGTCCATGTTTATTCTCTGAGGCAGCAGGTGGGGGATTATCACCCCATTTCACAGATGGGGAACAGGTCCAGACAGGGAAGCAACTTGGCCAAGGCCTCAGCGCAAGGAAGTGGCAGAGCTGGGACGAGAAGCCAGGTCTGCAGACCCCCAGCCACAGAGTCAGTGGCCCCAGGCCGAGCTGGGTTTCTAAGAATAAAGCCGGCTCCCAGAACAGACCAGAGAACAGGGACTTTTGGGCCCAGCTGTTTCCCAAGTGTGAGCTCAGGGAGGACCGGCTTGGGGTGGAGGGTGGGAAGGGGTGACCACTTCCTGCTTGGGCTGGTGCGGTCCCCGTGGGGTGGTCATCAGAGGCCGACCACTTCCCGGTCTGGGCCGCCTTCCCCTTTCTGAGCCTGGGAGGGGACGGGCGGCCTAGTGAGGTGCCCCTCGCGTGCTGCGGCCTGGACGGCGTCTGGCCTCTTTTCATTTCCCCTGTTCACCGCGTCCCTCTCCACAGCCACCAACGGTCGGAAGTTGCACAGGGCTGCCCGCCCGGTCCCCTGTCCACAGCTGAGCACCTCCCGGCCCTGCTGTGTGCTGGGCCCTCAGGGGAGCTGCCTACGGAGGGTCTGCCGCGAGGCCTTCTCACTCCCACTGAGGCTCAGAGAGGTTGTCGGTGGCCCAGGGTCACACAGCTAGTAAGTGGCAGAACGAGAATTAGAACTCAGATGTGTCTGACTCCAACTCTGCCTCCTTTGCACATTTAACATCCACAGTGGCCCCCAGAGGAAGTCTGAGCCAGAGGAGGCTTGGACATGGGAGGCATTGGAAGGATCCCGCCAGACACTGAGCTCTGAGGGCAGCGATGGCGGCTGCTCCTCCTCCCTGTTATATCCCAGGACGAGCCCCGCACCTGCCCCAGAGCAGGTCCTCGGGACACACTAAAAGACAAACGCACCCTAACTGCTCCCAGCCAACTGCACAGATAGGCCTGAGCCCTGGGCTTGGGGACATGGACCTGAGGGAGACACGGCGCCTTACTCCTTATCCCCTGACTCTTATACAGGAACGGTGCTCGAGATTTTTAAATACACCTCAAATCCCATGTGGGAGATCACAACACCCTTTAATCCTTCTAGCGGGGAAGCCAGAGGGTCACAGGGTCTCAGAGTGTTAAAGAGGCAGCAGACTGTAGGGATGAAGGATATGGAGCCAGAGAGGCCCAGGTTCAAACGCTAGCTCTGCCAAGCCTAGGGTGGCCTCAGGGAAATGAGTTCATGTACCTGTTTCCTCACCTGTAAAATAGGAACAAAACAGTTTAGACTGCCTTAACTGGCCTCCATTCAACGAATTCTCTGGATTTATAAACATTCTCCCTTCCTTTGAAAGGCAGACTAACGGGTGTCACAATGTTCCGAATGTTCCCAGGCTGGCCGGCTACTGCCCAGTGCCATCAAGGTCCTCCTGCTGGCTCGGTGAGGCCTGTCCCCGAACCCGTAGCTGCCAGTTGTAATTGCTAAACCAATGCGACATGAGTGAGAGTGGGACAGAGAGTTGGTGTGTCTCTGAAAGCTAAGAAAGGGCCTTGGAAAGATCCAATGAAGGAGAGCTGTCCTAAAAAGAAAACAATGCTCAGTTAGGTGTGGGCAAGACAACCATAAAAGACTGGAGGAAACAAGAGTTAAAAATCCACTGGAGGGCTTCCCTGGTGGCGCAGTGGTTGAGAGTCCGCCTGCCGATGCAGGGGACACGGGTTCGTGCCCCAGTCCGGGAAGATCCCACATGCCGCGGAGCGGCTGGGCCCGTGAGCCATGGCCGCTGAGCCTGCGCGTCCGGAGCCTGTGCTCCGCAACGGGAGAGGCCACAACAGTGAGAGGCCCGCGTACAGCAAAAAAAAAAAAAAAAAATCCACTGGAAACATGTTGAATTAGGCATAGGTTAAAACTTGGTGGGGGGTGTTTTTAAAAATCCAGAAGGATTCTGCTTACAGGTTGCTTGACAAGCATCTCTAAGTCTCCCTCCACTTGAAAGAAACCCAAATGGGGACCATCAACTCTGCTGCACAGGTTTGTTTTATGCAAGAAAAATAAGGTAGGACTTTGGCCAGAGGCCCAGGTCTCAAAGAGTCTTGGCCCTTCAGCCAAAGATCATCTAATAAATATAACTTGTACACGAGTTATGTTTGATGTAATGCCTATTTTATGTATCATAAGATGTCCCGCTTTAAATATTTTTTTTCTAGTAACAGACCACTGGTTTTGCTCTCATTCGATAAGAGATTTCTTCTATTAAAAGTACTTACCTCATGGGGCGGATGTAAGAACTGAACGAGGTAACACATGCAAAGAATTTGGTGCAATGCCTGGTACACAGCAAATGTTCTGCAAATACTAGCTATTTTAATTATCTTCAAATCCAGTCCTCCACTTGGCAGATGAGAAAACTGAGGCTCAGGAGACAAGTGACGTGCACACAGTCACAAAGTAAGAGGGCTACAGATCAAGGCCCACAAATGGATCCTTGAATCCAAATCTGATTTCTGAATTGCGAGGGGCCTCTCCCTGGTCCGGAATTTTACAGGGGTAACGCTTCCCAGAAGAACAGTGGAATGCTGGCAGCAGGAAGGAAGATCACAGGCAGAGGGTGGGGCCTTCAGCATCCCTCAGGGTCACACCCTGCCCTGGCCTTCCACCACCCACCCCACTCTGGGGGATACATGAGTCCTCCCTCTAGTTAAATTTACGTAAAACGCTAAGTTTCTCATCTCAGTGGCCCCTCTGTGTTCGCTCACAGACCTCGTGTATTTTTATCTCAAAGAGTTTCATTATGTCTTTAATTACTTGTTTCCATGAATGTGTCCTCTAGCAGCCTGGGAGTCCCCGGGGAGCAGGCACCCGGTCTGATTCATCTCTCACGCCCGAGCCCAGCCCAGTACCTGGCACCGAGTGGGCACTTCGGAGATGTTTGTTGGACAAATGAGCACCTGAACAAATGTCAAATAACGGGGCGCCCTGGATTTCTTGCTGTCTCCACGCTAGACTTGGCAGGTGGGGCTGCAGCAGACAGAGATCTGGAAGACGCGGCGCCCTCCCGTTCCTTGTCTCCTCCTCTATCCCTCCAGCCTCCTCTTCCCAGGGAGCCCGAGAGACACAGGCAGGGCAGGGTGGCCGCTGGGAAACCCAGCCCTGGGGCGAAGCTCCTCTCTTCAGGGATGGCTGGGGTGCGGTGTGGGGCTTTGCCTCCGCTGAGTCACCTCCGTGGTGCAGGGGTGCTGACTCAGAAGGAGAGCGAGAAGGAGAACTTGACCAGTCTTCCTGGCTTCCACGGGTCCTGGGCCAGGCCGGGCGGGAGGAGGGGAGGGGCCCGGTGCAGGGAAGATGTTAGGACGCACGGAATGGATCTCAGGTCTCCTGGAGCAGCAGAGCCCTACACTAGCTGCACGGGGGACTGAGGCTTGGAAGAGGCAGCTGGGTGTGGTGGGGGAGGAGTCCATCCTGTCTTTACCTCCCCGCCTCCCTGAACCTCAGATTCTTCACCTTTAGCAAGAGGGTTAGACCCTACTCCCCTGCAGCCAACTCCCAGCTGGGTGCCAGAGCTTTTCCCAAAAGCTGCTCAGGCCTGGAAGGAAAGACCCATGACCAAGAGCTGCCAGTGCTTGAGCGCCTACTGTGTGCCGGGGGCTGGCAGACCGTCTGTTTACAGATCTCATGTAGTCCTTATGCCAGCCCTCCAGGGCTTCCGTTTGCAGATGAAGAAACTGAGGCTAACAGAGGCAGTGACTTGCCCCAGCTAAAGCCCTGAGCCAAAGGGAAAGCTGCACCCAGGGTCTGCCTGCCCCAACGTCCTCCTCCTTGCCCACTAGCCCCCAAAACTATTATGTTTTCCCCCACCTCCCCACACCCCAAGATGCTCACGCTTGGGAGGCCGGCCGCTGGTCCTTGTCCCCTCTTGGGTGTGAAGCCAAATGGCCACCTCACTGGCGAGCCTGTCTGGCTATCTGCAGCCATCACAGACCACCCCTCCCCGAAATCCCCGAGCCCCAAGTCGGTTGGACAGCTCTGGCGTAGGCATCCGATTTCCCTTTTATCGTTTTTCTTCCAACATCTTGCAGCAAATTTGAAGAATACAGATTTATGCAGAAAAGAAAAAAGAAATTCATTCTTTATCCCCTCCAATACTAACATTCGGGTATATTTTATTCCAGTATCTATTTTATGCACATGTACCCACAGTTTTGTTTTTATAAAAACAGGATCGTTGGTCAACAGACATTTCCTAAACCCTCACTGAGGGCAGGGGATGTGTGGTCTTCCTGGTCCACGGGCTCCTCTTCTGGTCTTGCTACCAGGTCCTGCTGGGCCGGGCAATGCTCCTGAGGCATTGCAGGTGCAGGAGAAGGTGGGCTCTAGGAGCCTGGGGCTCTGTGGCTTAGCAGCTCTGAGCTTGAGCTTTGGAGGGGCAGATCTGGGTCACTGGCTGTGTGGCCATGGCTACGTCACTTGACATCTCTGAGGCTTGGCTTCCCCGCCTATAAAGTGATAATCACAGCACCTGTCACGGTACAGGTTTGAGAACTAAACAGGCCAACGCATGTTTGGCACAAAGTCAGTGCTTGACGAATGTTCTGTCACGTTCTCTGTAGGTGGCGGGGCCTCTGAGCCAGGGTATTTCTCTTCCTGATGTTCTCAGGTTACAAAGCTGGATCCAGGTCGTGGGAGACGCTTAATGACAGTTCAGTGATTAAAATCTTGCCTGTTCAGCTTGAGGTCAGGGCCTGGAAAACCTTTCACCGCCCTGTGGTGTTTCCAAAGAGCATAGAATCTGGCCCCAGTCATCTTCCTTCCCGCGGGCTGTGAACGTGGGTGTGATTCTCAACCGAAAACCCAAAGCAGACTTCAGAGCTGAAGACCACCAGCCAGTCTCCCTTTTGGTGACAACCACGACCCCTCTGAGTTTCACTCCAGCTCCCCCCACATCCCCGGGCTCAGGTGGGGCATGCTCCCATGGGAGACACGCTGGGATTCAGGTGGGCTCACAGGTGCCAGCAGCACTTGGCAGCCGGCAGGTGCTCAGTAAATGAGCGAACCAGCCAGATGAGGGGGTGGGTACTGGGAACAATCGCGGGAAAAGAAATCTTTATCTTTCCTGCCCAAATTTCAAACCCCAGTGCTCACCCCAGAGCCTAAGGGTGCGTGAAGGACCCGGCAGGCTGGTGAGGTGCAGACCTCAGAGCGCCCTCAGTGACCCCTCCCTGGGCTCGGACTGCCTCATTCCTCACAGGACACCCCCCCCATTCCCTCCTTTTTTAAAAGATTTTTTTAATGTGGACCATTTTTAAAGTCTTTATTGAATCTGTTACGATATTGCTTCTGTTTTATGTTTGGTTTTTTTGGCGGGGAGGCATGTGGGATCCTAGCTCCCCGACCAGGGATCAAACCCACACCCCCTGCATTGGAAGGCGAAGTCAGGGAAGTCCCTTCATTCCCTCTTAAGTATCCCAGCTACCCCCTTTCCTGGGAGAATTTACTAGTGCACCCCGGATATATATGCTTTGACCCCAAAGGATGGCTGGCTAGTGAGGGACTTTTTGGCATCAAGGGAAGGTAGAGAATCTCTTGTAGGCAACCAACTGCTCCACCTACAGATAAAGCCCACCTCAGCGAAGTGTCAAAGCAACGGGTCTGCTCAGCAGTCCCCAGCGCCCCAGCTACCCAGCGTCTGGAGGCGGCTGACATGGAAGGTGCAGTAGGAATGGGGCTGGTGTCTCCGCGTGCTGAGAGCCGCTGTGTGGTCCTGGGCACGTGGCTGAGTCAAATGCCTTCAGGAGGCCCTCCCAGCCCCCCACCCAGTGATGGGCACGGCCATGAGGACTGGGGGACAGAGAGGGCAGAGGGAGTGTCCCAGATCAAGGCAGGTGGGCACCCCACAGAGAAGCAGTGGGAGGTCATTTGGACTTAGGAATGGCATTGGCATTAACCGGGGAACGTGGAGCAAGATGAACAGTAATAACAATACGATGATGAGAATTGTCACAGGTCAAGGACAACAAGTGAGGAAATCTGCTCAGATTATCTTGTCTAATCTTCACAATGACCCCTCTTGTGTGGCAGGCATTAAAGACCATGGAATCTGGAGTCAAATAGTTGGAGTTCAGATCCTGGCCCACCAAGCCTCGTTCCCTCATCGCCCACAAGATTTAAAAAGAGCCCCTACCTTCTGGGTGGTTGGGCAGTGTCTGTAAGGGATCACTTGGCACCGTGGCAGAGAGGAAAAGCTCAAATCATGTGATAATTAGTACTATGGATGCAGGGACGGAGGCTCAGAGAGACCAAGTCACTTGCCCAAGACCACCCAGCTAGTAAGTGGCAGAGTCAGAATTTGATCTTAGATCTCTCTGTGACTCAAAGCCCCACTCCTCCCCAATGCCCCCTGCCCCAGTCTCTCTTGTGCCCCTTCTGTTCCTTCAGGAGAGTAAAGTACTCAAAACCACAGGTGCCCTAAAATGACATTCATTTTAGAGGACCAGAAAGGAGTGGAATTTGCTGGAAGTCACAGCGAGTCTGCGGTCTGGCCAGAACTGGACCCTCAGTTGGCAGACTCTCATGCCAGTGCCCCACACATGTCTCTGTACAGCCTGACGGTGGGGTCACCCCCTTTCCGGAACCGTGCACGACCCCGCCCTCACCTCCCTTGGGGCACAGGAAATGATGGCTACGATCCATTCCAAACCACAGGGGAAATTTTTGTCTGTGCTGGACTAGAATCCGGCCAGAGCCCCAGGTCAGACGTTTCCAGTCATATGCAAAGGGCGGGGGGTATGTAAGCGGGGTAGGAGGGCGCGTTACACTCCCACAACTGTCTGGCCTTGGGACTTCCCTCGCCTGGTGCGGGTGGCTCTGAATCAGGAGAGCTTCCGAGCTGCGGACGGAGGCTCCTGACCTCACCTGCACAGACCATCCTGGGGTCATGCACAAGCCGGGCCTTGGTCAGCTCAGCTCCAGCCTCAGATCAGAGCCAGTGCTGGGTCGGGGACAGCAGACAGACCTCCCCTGCTGGCTCAGCCCAAACTTTCTGTGCGACCCAGGACGGGTGACTTGTCCCCACCGACCTCCAGCTCCTCGCTGTCTCAAAATCTTTCCTAAACTCCTCTTCAGCGATTCACAGGGAGCTTTCTTTCAAGCATTTCTGCCTTTCTTACAAGACCCAGCCTGCTGAACCCAGCACCAAGAGAAGAGCTGGGGGTAACTGTGGCTTTTCAGCCAAGCAGGTGCCTCTGGCTTCTCATCTGTTCACTCTCTGGGCTGGCACGAGGCAGTGAGCTCTCGAAGAAGCGATCCTAGCTCTGCAGACGGCAAAGGGCTGGGAAAGAACTGCAGGTGACTCATCCTTAGGTTGATCCAGAGGGCAGCTCTTGGCCCTGCCAAGGCCTAACAGGGCGCTGGCGCTCAGCTCTGGCCTGGTCTCTCCAGGGCTTTCCTAGGGGCTGCTTGGGTGGTAGCGGGCAGTGCCTGGGGCTGGCAGGGCTAAACCTAAGGCAGGGGTGGAATTGAAGCCAGAATCAGATCTGGCTGGAGACAGACCTGAGCAGCTCCAGACAGACCAGAGCTGACTTCCAGGGCCCTCGATAAATCCCTTTGTTTCTGGTGGTGGGGTGGGCCACCAGGGCAGGGGACCACGAGTTAGGACACCTGGATTCTGGACGCTGCTCTGGCCTGACTTCCTCAGGCAGCGGGCACCTGGGATGAGTCCTTTGCCCTTGCTGGGCCTCAGCCTTCTTCTCTGTACAATGGGGAGATACCTATGATCCTGAAGACAGGGCAGGGAGTTGGGAACGGACAGAGAGAGGGACTGAGTTTTCAGTGAATTTGTGTCTTTCTGCATGAGGTGGGCTGCTGTGGCCTCAGGGAAGACAGCTCTTCCTGTGTCTGAGCATTTCAGCAATAAGGCAGGCTGGGGGCGGGGCGGCTCAATTGCACAGTCTTCCGTCCATTTTCATGGTGCCTGGGCCCCCAGCACACACACCCCCACCCCAATCAAGTGAAACTCCCCTCTCCCACCTTCCTGAGTTGCTGTGTGACCTTGCCTCAGTCACTCCACATCTCTGGCCTCCATTTGGGTAATGGAGCTGCAAAGTCCTCAGCGAGGAGCAGCCTGTTCTGGCCACATGCCACCCCTCCTGTGAGACCAACCAGCTAGGAGCGCCCTGGGGGATGGTGGAGGCCGAGTGCCTAGTTTCACAGATGCAGGAAACTGAGGCCCCAAGGGGGAGAGGCTGGCCATACCCACTCCTCATGCCCCGTTTTGCTCCCCATACACCCTTTCTCCCTCCCCTTCCAAGAGCATCCGAGTAATGCGGTAAATCTCACCCAAGTGGAGAGGCCTGCGGCTGGGGCTTTGGGTCCCCTCGCCCCAGCTTTCAAGTTCCCAGATGTCCCTGAGCCCCCATGTTCTCATCTGTGCTCTGGGCAGAGTGAGGGTGATGGGGGGGAGAGGGCTGACACCAATGTCCAAAATGGCCTCACTCTCTCTGGGGCCTGACCAGTGGCCCAGGCCTCTCTCCTGCCATCCTCCAGCTTCCTGGCTGCGGTGTCCCTCCTATCAGCTCTCCTCGTGCCTCCACAGGCTCGTGCTGCCCCTCACAAGGCCCCCAAGGCAGCCGGGAAAGGCAGGGAAGGAGGCGGCAGAGATGGCAGGCAGTGGGCACCCAAGCCCCAAGCATTTGCAGAGGTATTCAGAGCATTTGGTGTCAAAGGGAGTATTCGCGTCCGTCAGCTGCACTGCTCTTGCTGGCATGGCCCCTCCGGTCCTCTGAACCATTCCTACCTGGTGGGTGGCGGCGTGACCTCTTCCATGGTCATCTGTCCTTTCTTCCCCTGCTCCCTGCTGGCATGGCTACACACCCTGATCACTGCGTTGCCCCTGTCGGTGTGCCTGCTATGGCGGTGGCTCCTTCCACGAGCAGAAAGAGGGCCCCTTTGCTGGCACAGCTACTCCTGTGGTCAGGTAAGCTGCCCCCACCCCCACTGGCATGGCCGCTGGATCTGGGTGTGAGGCCACGGCTTTCTGCATTCATGGCAGTACTCAAGGCACCTGCCAGACATCTGCAGACAGGAACTGCTGCACCTTCAACCAGGGCAGGACAGCCTTGCCTTCAGATCCATCCCCCAGGGGGCCTCAGCTCCCCCATGCCCTGGGGACCCAAGATTGTGTGCTCCCCTCTGCCCTGGAACCTCTCTCTGTCCCCAACGCCATCCTGTGATGAGCACCATCCGCCCTGGCCCTGGTGACCTGTGGGCCCCCAATGACACAGCTGAATGCCCCTCTCTCTTGGGACCTCAGCCACTGCCAGAATGGCAGGGAGTGGGGGGCACAGCACATGCTCCCTCTCTCTTACTCCCCCAAAGTTCCAGTGCCGTAAGCAAATAGCCAGGGATTCCCACATCCGTGGAGGGGTAGCCACCTGCTGTCCTGGGAAAGTTGTCGCACGGCCCCTCTGGGACCCTCCTGTCAACTCTAAACCCTCAGTGAGCAGCAGGTCCCAGGGCCTGCCTTTCCCAGAGGTCACCAAAGGGAAGAAGGGAGGTTCCTGGAAAACCTCCCGGGCAAATGCTGCTCTGTGCTTCTCTCAGCCTCTGGCTGCCTTGGTGGCACTTCTTCAGTCCACAGCCTTGGAAACCTACTGTGTGCCAGGTACTGTGCTCGCTTGGGGATGCAGCCACGAGGGGCCAGACCCGTCCCTATCCCGGGGACAGTCGCAGTCTGGGCAGGGACCCAGGCAGAAAACTGCACAAATCATGATTTAAGCAGTTGTGATTAGTATGCAGAGAGGGGCTGTGTGCCGTGAGGGCACGTAACAGAGCCAATCCTGGAAGGTTCCAGGAGGAAGTGACCTTCCAGCTGAGGTCTCAAGCTTGAGGAGGATATGGTCAGGCAAATGGGGGAAAAGTCAGTGCTTAGGCAGAGGAAACAGCATGTGCAAAGGCTCTGAGCAGAAGGGGCGTGCTCTTCATAGCTCCTGTAGTCCAGATCTTCATCAGCCACCGTCTGCCAAGCTCCTGGGACAGGGTGGCGCGGTAATTAATGGCTCGGGTTCTGGTGCCACATCACATGGGTTTGAATCTCACTTTGCACTTACTGGCTGTGAGATAATGTGGAAGTAACTTGACTCCCTGTGCCTCAGTTTCCTTATCTGTAAAATGGGAATAATACTAGTAAGCACTTCCTGGAGTTGTTAGGAAAATTAAATGCGATCATTCATGTAAAATAAGCACCCAACAAACATTAGCAACTCTCATTAATTATAAACCCCATCCATGTAGCACCTACTGTGTGTCAGGCACTGTGCTACACATTCTGCAGTTAATTTTCCCACAGATCTGAAAGCTTGGACTCACTGACCCTTTTCAGAGATGAGAAGACTGAGGGCAGAGGACCAAGTCACTAAGGTGGAGATTGGTCGAGGTTCTGGAGGACTCAGGGGTGGCTTCTTGGAGGAGGTGGTGGCTGTGATGAGTTTTGAGGACGGCACCCTCCCAGCCAGGCAGCCCCCCCCCCGACCGCAGCAGAACGTTTCAGCCCTTGGGCTTCCTGGGTCTGGTGACAGGACAAAGGGGCCCCTCCAGGCACTTCCAAGGCCTTCTAGGAGTCCCAGCAAGGGAAGGCCCCATAGAACCAGGTTCTCAGACCGTATAGCCTCGAGCGAGCACCAAACAAAAAGGCTTTTCTCACTCTGGATGACTCACCAGACCGAGAGAGCAGACGCCCGGTCTCTGTGCTGGAGAAGACGAAACCACACATCTAAAGAAGTTTCCCACGGCCACCACTAGCTTTAAAGAGCTGCAGAGAAGTGGGGGAGGGTGGGTCGGGAGGCAGGGTTCTCCCCTCCCAGGTCCTGGCTGGGGTCCCCACACCCCGCCCGCACAGGACCCTGAGCTGAAGCCCCCTTGGAGGCTGGTCATTGCTGGGAACGCAGGCCTCACGGGCACCATGGGAACCCAGCAGAGGTCCAGAGCCCGTGGTGGGCCGGGGAATAGCGGACAGACAGACAGCTGGAGAGACATCCCACCAGGCAGCAGGCGTGGGGTACAGGCCCGGGAAGGGGGAAGTTGACCTCACCCTGCACCCCGGTGCAGCCTCCAGGCCCACAGCCAAGCTGCCTCGCAGGTCACCTGACTCCCCCTCGCGCTCTGGCTGCCCCGCCTGCCCGCCGGGGTTCGTGACTGAGCCCTGGGCGGCGTTTCCGGAGGCAGGCCAGGAGCCGGGGCTGCTGACGCACTTGCTGCCCCCCGGCAGGGCCGGGTGAGAAGAGCGAGCCCCCCATCCCCCTTTCCCGTAAATGAGTTCCCCCACCCAGGCCTCGCAGGGATTCTAAGAAGTGGAAGCTTCTGCACCTGCTCCTCGCCCACCGTCTCGGCTTCCCCGTGGTGGGGGGAGGGGCCGGGGGTCCTCACTTCTCTCCAACTGAGCCCTCAGGCGCAGGGGCTCCGGGGCTGGCAAAGTTTTCTCCCCTCAGGTGTGCAAGAACGCTGAGATCAGTTTAGCTCAGGGTGCCCCCATGGCTTGTGCCCATTTTTCAGAGGGTCAATGGGGGAAATCCAAAGATGCCTGGGCAATCAGTCTGGTTCCCTCCCAGGCTGGGAGTAACAGCTCCTCTCAGGGGGTGTTTGAGCAGCCCTTGGGGGCCAGTGGTGGCTCACTAAGTGTCAGCCCTTAGAGACCATCAGAGCCAAGGCCCAGAGAGGGCAGTGACCTGCTCAAGGTCACACAGCAGACCCGTGGAGCCCCAGGTGCACCCCTCCATGGGCCCACAACCCTGGGCAGCCCACCGGTATCACCATCACACGTTTATTGCGCGTCCTTCGGAGGGTCCCAGGATGAAATAAGATGACATCCCGCTAGAGTCCGAAACATAACAACTAGCAGTCACCAGGGCCCTAGGCCAGGGGTTCTCAGTGCTGGCTTCTCGGACAGAGCTCTACGCTTTGCAAAAATACAGATTCTAGGACGCCAGCTCTGAGACTATGATTCAGCAGATTGGGAACAGGCCCAGGAATCTGCATTTTATAAGATTCCTCAGATTGATCAGATGACTGAGAGGCTCTGGGACAGACTGTGAGTGGCTCCAGGGCAGGTGCCACTCCTCCAGGAGTGTGATTTGCAAGGGCTTCTAATGGGAGGCTCACCCTGTGGCCTTCCCCTCCCACACCAACCTCAGCCTGCACACAAAGCCCAGCCCAAAGGGGCCCCAGAAATGATGCATCACTGAGGGAGGAGCTGAATGAATGATGCCCCCCACACCTCCCTGCTGCAGGGCAAGGTGGGGGCCAGTGCCTCAGCCTCAAATGTCTGCTAACTCTTGATCTGGCGCTCAAGGAGCTTGGTTTCCTCAGGCCTGGTAGCACTTGGTGGCATCTCTCTAGGTAATTTGGGAAGCAACGAGAAGCTCACAGGCTGGGCCGCCTAGTGTTTAGGGGCTGGCCGGACCCCTGGAGTGGGCTGAGGTCTGCCCCTTGTCCCACCCCTGTGCCCGGCACTATGTCCAGCCAGGGTCAGGGAGGACTCCTTGACTGACTGGGGGTCTGGGGCAGCTGGAGCCCTCGGGTGAGCAGGAGTTGCTCCCCTCTCTGATCCTATGACCTCAAGGGCCCTGGTCCTGCACGCAGTGCCCAGCTCTGCCACCTCCTAAGGTCACCTGTCCTCTTAGAGACTGTGTCCTCTTTGTTCAATGGGCAGAATCACTTCTTCCAGCAGGTGTAGACAGCGTGGGAAGAGTGGCTGGTCCAGGCCCCAGCTGAGCTAACAGCAGCCAGGCCCCTCTGCAAGCCCAGATGCCCCCCAGATGGGGTGTGTCCCCAGAGCCTCTCTGGTCTGTGTGTAGGTCACCGTGAGGAAGCAGAGGGCCCTGTCCCAACCTCCCCAAGGGAGGCTGCTGCTCACAAGCTCCGGGACCTTAGGCAGGCCACGCCCCCTCCAGTCGGGCAGATACCCCAACTCTAGAAGGTCGTTGTGAGGATTAAATGAACAAAATCACCGGTGTAAAGAGCAATCATTACTTCAACAAGCACTACTGATTTTTTTTTCTGACTAAGTGTGAGTTCCAGGAGTGGGGACTATGTCTCTGTGTCCAGGGCCTGACACAGTCCCTGCTGCATGGTGGATGCCCTGCCTGTGTTTCTGGAGGGAATAAAGGCTTAGAGAGAGAGCCCCCCTCTCACAGCACATGTGTATGCATGCATGCACACTCGGTATGCAGGTGTGAGCCAGCATGGAAGTGTGTGTCTGTGCATGGGCCTGTCTGGGTCTAAGTTTTGCATATGGGTCTAGCGTGTGTGTATTTGCATGTATGTCTTAGGCTGTGTGCCTGGACACATGGACCTATGTGTATGAGTGTGCTCACCCCACAGGTGTTCAGGCCTTATGTGGTTAATTCTTTGTGTTCAGGCCTATATGTTAATTCTTTGTGGGGCGTGGGGTGGGAGGGTGCCCCTTGCTCTCCTGACCTCGCCCTTCCCCAGAGACTCCAAGTTATGGGCCCACCTGCGAGAGCCAGACTATGCAAAACAGAGGCCAGGCTTGGGGAAGCCCCTGGAGAGCAGCCCCTGGGGACTGGCTGGCCCTCCTCTCCTACTTAGGTTCCGCCTCCCCCCACACTCTCTCCATCCCCACCACCCTCACTACCCGCAGTAGAGCAGCCTGCCCCTTCCAGAGTCCTGTGACCCTCCGCTCCAGGCCCTTCACCCCGTCAGGAGCCGGGTGCTTAGATTTCCCTGCCCCCCTGGCCCTACCCGTCCTGCTCTCTGCCTCTGTTGACACTATGCCTGGCATCTCCTTCCTTCCTCTGCGAGGAAGGTGGCATCTCCTCTCCTTCCTCCCTTTCACTTCTGCACCTCCCTGAACTGCTTTTGCGAGCTGCACCGTGCAGCAGGTACTTGGCGCTTTACCAAGAGAGAGGTCTGGCAAGCGCCCCATTTTACCAGTGAGGAAATGGAAGCTCAGAGAAGTTAAGGAACTTGTCCAGGGTCACACAGCAAGTGACTGAGAGTCAGACACGAACCAGAGTCCACATCCAGATGTCTTACCCACTAGGCCACACTGCTGTCACATTTCAATTCACCTGAATGGCCAAGCCTTGCGGGGCTGACCTTGCGGACCTCCCCCCACCTCCAAAAGGGGCCTCAGGGGCCTGGGCACCATCTCATATGCCCACAGCCTAGGAGATGGAGACCCCGGACTCAGGAAAGAGCTCTTGTCCTCTCAATGGTGGAACAGTGGCCCATCCCTAGCTCTCGGTCTGAGCCACGTTTGGGCCTAGAAACTTCTGAGCCCACCCCAGTCAGGCCGACTTGAAGCACCCCAAGTCTTCCCATTGCCTGGTGGTCCCCATGGAGAGATCAGAATCCCCTTCAACAGGGTCGTTATTGTTTCCCCAGAGCACGCTTCCATTTGTCAAGGGGGTGTGTATCGGGGGAGCCATGTGGCTTTGATTTAAATTTCACCCTGGAAAGACAATGGTTTGGATTAAGGGAAGAAACAGTTGGTGACAAGTCATGAAAAGAAAGAAGGGGGGACCTTGTAGCAAAAATGAGCCCCAAACTTTCAAACCGGCGTTCCAGAGGTTTCTCAAGGCCTGCCGTCCAGCCATAGCCTCCCACCCCAGCACGCTCCTGTCCCCTTCAGTAGTTGGGCGGGCAAAGCTGAGGGAGTGGAAGGTAGGGGGGTCCCACTGGTCCCCCTCCCTCCTCTTACAGAGGAGGAAACTGAGGCTCAGGGAGGTTGATGATGGATTCTGGTGGCTTCCACGGAGGGCAGAAGAAAGGTGGGGTGGGGGAACACGAGCCTCTGCTGTTCGCACTCTGTTGGCAAGGAGCTTGCCCTCTCTAGGCCTCCATTACCCCACTGAGAAAGGGGAGAAAAGGGTGTTACAGTATCTTATCACCACTGGAGCTGAGTAAAGCCCAGGAAGCCCAGGCAAGGGTGATCTGCTTGGCTCTGACCTACTGGCCCTTTTCTCATGCCAGACTCTGCACCGAAAGCTTTCCACACATCGCCTGCATGAGTCTTCCCAACACCCGAAATCCCCATTTCACAGACGAACAGACTGAGGCTTCAAGAGGCTAAGAAACTTGCAGAGGTTCCCCAGCTAGGATGTGGTGAGTGGGTCTTGAGGCCAGGTCTGGGCGGCCCCGAGGGCTGTTTCTAACCACTGGGCTGTGAGACTGAGGCCAGGAAGGCAGAGTGGAGGGGAATCAGCCTAGGGAAGTGAGAGTTGGGAAAAGTCTGGAAACACGCCCACAAGAGCATTTCGTGTCTCCTGAATTGCCAGTCGTCAGAGCTGGGAAAGCCCTCAAAGATTATCCATTCCTCCCTCGTAGGGAAGAGGGAAAACTGAAGCCAAGGAGGGTGGGACGTGTCCAGGGTCACACGGTGGGTGGTGCCAGGCCCAGTTACAACCACGTCTCCCGAGGACCAGCTGGGGGCTTTGTGGTGCATGTCCACATTGTCCTGGAGCCGCGTGGATGGCCTTCACCTTCGGGGATGACAACCCTGGCCCAGCAGGCCAGCCTCAGGAAGTGAGCAGCCTGGGCTGGTCCAGAGCCCACATCTATGTCTCTGACATGGCTGTTTGGGGTCAGGACCCTGTGGCTGTGGCTATGGGTTCATCTGAGGCCAAGGTCAGGGCATGTTGTGTGGCCGGCGCTGTGTGTCAGGAGTCAGAGCTTTGTCTGTGGCTGGGGTCAAGGATGAGGAGTCCAAGGCAATGAACTGACTGTGGAAGACCAAAGGACTTCAAGCCCCAAAGACCAGGGCTGCTAATGGTGGAGTTGCAGGGGCTGTGATGGGCTGGGACAGAGGTGGGAAGCTGGGCTCTGGAGTCTCTGGGGGCAGGAGATGGGGGCTCTCCACCCCATGCAGTTCCCCTTCACACCCACCACTGCCTGGCTCCAGGTGTGTGCAGATGGCAGGCACACCTGGCTACCCCACCCCCACCCTCCCCCGGACAATGCCACCCTTTCCTCTGGAGAGAAGTAGCTGGCAGTCAGGTCCCTTCCCTCTCCTGATTTGCTTCCTATCAGACCAGAAGAGCCACTGCCCCTCAGTTCTGTGGTCACCTGTGCTCAGAGCCCAATATTGCCCCCCGTGATGGGAGAAGAACCATCTGGAGGCCAGAAGGGCAGTTCTGCAGGGCTGGGTGTGGGGATGCTGAGCAATGGACTGTGGAGGGCATCGTTCCAATTCAAGACGCTTCTGATCCCTAAACCCACCCCTGCCCCTGAACTATTCCTGTTACTGGGCACTTACCACCAAGCCAAGCCATGTGAGGTTGAGACAAATACCCCCATTTTATGGGTGGGTAAGTGGAGGCTCAGACAGGTGCCTTCACTTGCTCAAGGTCACCAGCCAGCAGGGATGGGGCGGGGTTTGCCAGGCCCGCCAACTCTGAGACTGGGCCATACCCACTCCTCACACGACCTCCTCCAGCTCCTCTGCCCATCCTGGGCCCAAGGAAAGCACTCCCGGGCTGAACAGGACAGGGCGAGGCGAGCACACCCAGCCATGGAGACGCCAGATCTGCCTTCTCAGAATTTCAGGAGAAACGGTTTTCCCTGGCGGTGGGGAGCAAACCTCGGCTGATATGATCTGCTTATCTACCTCCCTTGGGTTTCTGTGCCCGGTGTCGCCCCACTAATGCAATGATAATAATAAGGGCCAGCACTTCTTGAGGGCTTTGTACGTACCAGGTACCGTTCAAAGTAATTTCCATGCATTCACTCATTTCATCCTTCCAACTACCCCATGAAGTAGGAACTATTATTAATCCTATTTTTAAAAATAAGCTTTAGTTTTTTAGAACAGTTTCAGATTTACAGAAAAATTGAGAAGCTAATGCAGTGTTCCCGTATACCCTACACATATATCCCGTTTCCCTGTTATTCACATCTGACATTAGTCTGGTGCCTTTGTTACAATGAACGAATTGATATTATTAACTAATGTTCATACTTTATTCAGATTTCCATCATTTTTACCTGATGTCCTTTTTCTGTTGCAGGATCCCACCCGGGAAACCACGTTACATTTAGCTGTCGTGTCTCCTTACTTAGGCTCCTCTTGGTTCTGACAGATTCTCAGGCTTGCATTTTTTTTTTTTTTTTTTAAATGATCTTGACAGTTTCAAGAAGTGCTGGTACTGGTCAGGTACTTTGTAGAATGTCCCTCTGCTGGAATCTCTCTGATGTTTTTGTCATGATTAGACTGGAGTTATAGGATTTGGGGAGAAAGGCCATACAGGTAGAGTGCCATATCCATCACATCATATAAAGGGTACATACTATCCATATGACCTATCACTATTGTTGTTGACCTTGACCACTGGCTGAGGTAGCATTTGTCAGGTTTCTCTACTGTAAGGTTACTCTCCCCACTCTCAAACCTCTCCCTTTCCATACTGTTCTCCTTGGAAGTAAGTCATTAACCCATTCTACAGGTGCAAACACTGGGGCCCAGAGAGGTTAAGTAACTTGCCCCAGGTCACACAGCAAAGGACAGAGCCAGGATTTGAACCCTGGCAGTTTGGCTCCTTAGCCCATGCTTCCAATCAAATGCCATAAACTTCCAAGAGCCTAGTGAGGCATTTATAAAAGGTCACGTGCACACTATTTTAGCAAAGCAGGGCAGTGTGGGGGCAAAGGATAGAAACTCAGGGCCACATGGGCCTGAGTGTCAGGCTCCATCCTGCCATCGAGACTTTGAGCAAGTCACCTCACATCATGGGGCCTGACATGTAGTAGGTGGTCAACAAACAAGAGTCTTAGACTCTCAGCTCCAGGCTCCAGGTCAGGGAGATACTGCATAGCAGGGGAAGGAGAAGCCGGCCTGAGCCTCCAACCTGTGTCCCAAGGGAAGGGGCCCCCTCCAGCCTTTCCTGCTGACCTGGGCTTTGCCAAAAGGATCAGGGTCAGATTCCAGGTGTTGCTCTCAACCATATCTGCTCATGACTACCACATCTCTGAAGACAGAGAGAAAACAAGAGCTGGGTAGGAAGGGACCCTACATATCACCCTCTCCCCATTTTACAGAGCAGAAAATTGAGGCTTCAGGTTAGGAGGGGACTTGGCCAGGGTTGTACAGTGAGGTGCAAGCACATGCCTGGCCCAATAGGTGCCTCATGATAACAACGGAGCTATGCTTGCCTGCGGGCAGCCCTACCCCTCGTCCCCTGCACGTCCAGTCTCATCTAATCCTGTCAGGGCCATACGACCACCAGCCCCATCTTGTTGGGGGGTGTCCACTAGTGGGGGACAGTTTAAGGCTACGTTCACTCAACCAGCAAGTAAAAGAGGTGAGATTTGAGCCTGGCTGCCAGGCACCCAGCCATGTGTCCCCTCTGTGCCGCCAGCCTCACTCCCAGCAGCCCAGGCCAGGGGATGCCCAGGGTGTGGCAGCCTCATGCCCAGCACTCCTCACCCCTGCATCTTTGCGGAAGTCCGGGCCCTCTGCGTTCCACAAGGAACACTGTTCTCTTTACCCTCCAGCCTGTCTCATGAGAGGTAAGAGGAAGACAAACCCACAGACACAGGCGAAGTGACCCCACGCCCGCCATCATTTCCCCCGGTGGATTTTTTCTCTGCCGCTGAATTCAGAGGAAGCAGCCAACCTGGAGAAGAAATTAGGCTCGGGGCGAGGCAGCTGTGGCCAGGGGTGGGTGTGGGTAGACGGGGGTGGGCAGTACATTGACCAACCAAATGCAATTAGTCCATTTAGCATTAACCTTGAACAGTGTCAGAGTCCTGCTGGGTTGAGGGATACCAAGGCCCAGTTCTAGTGCCACTGATTTGCTGTGTGACCTTAGACAAGTGACTTGGCCTCTCTGAGGCTTTGTCGCCCCCACCTATAAAGCGAGGGGCTTGAGTTCATCAGCTCAACTCCGGCTGCACTGGGGATCTTTTAGAACATGCACTTCGTTAAGGTTCTGGGGTGGTCACCATTTAAGCCCACCCCAGGTGATTCAACCGAATAGCCAGGGTTGAGGGCCCCTCGCCAGGTCGTGTGTGAGGGGCCCTCTGGCTCTGACATTCCACCAGAGCATAGGGTTTGGTGTCCAGCTCTGCCACGCACTGCTGTGTGCGCCTGGGCCTCTTCTCTGCTCTATGCCTCAGTTTCTCCATTGGGGGCTCGTCCTAGCCTTCCCTGCATGAGGTTGTTGGAAGATTAAATAACCTGGTTGTGTAAAGTTCTGCCATGTGCAGAGGAAGGACTGGGTAAACTGGTGTGGAAAGAGTAGGACGACAGTTCTGAGCAGAGGGCCTCAGCTGGCATGTGTCCCTGGGTTGCAGGGGAGGATGCAGTGGGCTTTCCCGGAATGGATGCTTTTCTACCAGTCTGCCTAAGCCCCTGCGGCCGTGTTCTTGTGTGATCCCCTGAGCCAGTGCCTCCCCGGGGTGCAGCGGGGGCCTCCGGAGGCGGCGAGCTCCCTATTGGTAGGGGTGTAAGCAGGGGCTGGAGGACCCATGGTTGACAGGGAGCAAGCTGGTTCGGGCCTATTCAAAGAGGGTTGGACAGAGCTGGGTGTCCGACCATCTCAAGAATGTCTGCTTCTCCTGTTCCAGGATCTGGGGAGTCTAGAACCCGTTTGGCCCATCTGGGCCTCTCCCTCTTGCAGCTGCAGCCTCTGGCTCCCCACGCCCTCCCCACTGCCCCCAGTGTCCCTGTGGGCCAGGTGTTCTAGCCGTGGCAGGAGGTGCCTGGTGTGAGGAGAGGATGGGGGCTGGAGGTGGGACCTGTCCGGGGGGCGCGGAGGAGGCTGCCGCTCCGGGGTCGGGGCTGGCGCTGGGGCCCCCTCAGAGCCAGCAGCCCTGGGCTCCTGCTTGAGCTCGCTGAATGCCAGAAATAGGGCTCTGGACAAATCACTGCCTTCGATAAGCCTCAGTTTCCTCACCTGCAAACTGTAGCTGATAAGTCCTAACCTGTGAAGCTGTGGCGAGGAGAAAATGAGGCCACGCTCACAGCGGACATCTCGGAGATCACAAGGCGGGCGTCGGGCCCTGCATGGGGGAGCATCAGCTCAGCTCATCCTGAGTTCCATCAGTGTGCACACCGTCCCCGTTCACAGAAGAGAAATGAGACCTGTTTCGTTCACTGAAGGCCTGCTCTATACTTGCCCCATTCCTGCATGCCTCCGCCCCGAGCCAAGGCTCAGAATGGTAAAGCCACTTGCTCCAAGTCCAGCAACAAGAAGCGCCAAGCCTGGATTTGAGCTCAGGACCAGCAGACTCCCCAGCTCTGAACCAGTTGACTGAAATGTGCAGAGAGGCCCTAGCAGGGCTCCTTGCTGGAGGTGGGTGCCTCACGCTGACAGCTGTCGTATTGTTGCGTGGTACCCCTGGGCTCAGGCCTGGGCTGTCAGGAAAGTGAAGGAGGTGGGGCTTCACTGCCTGTGCTGGACCAAGGCTTGTGGCAGGAGAGCTGGAAGTGTGCATCCTTGTGGCCAGAGAACATCTCAGGTCTGGTGTGGGTGACAGTGATGATATCGACATGGCCTGAGCACGTACTGTGTGCCAAGCCCTGCTCCAAGCACTTTCCACCCACTAACTCACAGCCATCCAAAAAGTAGAACCACCATGGGCCCCATTTCACAAAGAAGAAACTGAGGCACAGAGAGGTTGAGTAAGGTGCCCAAGGTCACCGAGTTAGAAAGGAGCAGAGTTGAGGCTCAGGTCCAGACTCCATACGTGAACAGCTATGCCTTAAGACCTCAGTGTAGACACCTGTATAAATTCAAGAGGTCTCTGGATCAAGCACCCAGACTCTCCAGCCTGCCGCCTGGAATCAAATCCCAGCTCTGCCACTTACTGGCTGTGTGACCTTGGGCAACTTACTCAACCTCTCTGTGTGTTTCAGTTTCCCATCAATGAAATGTGGATGGAAACCAAGTACCCGCCTTATGGGGCTACTGTGACACTTAATTTATAAATCGGCCTGGTGCAGAGTCAGCCCCACGTAAGCTGTGATCATTACGATTATTTCACCCATGTAGATGGTATGCACTTAGCTGTTAGCAGGGGTTACTTCTAGGAGTGGGATGGCAGCATTTCCACTTCGTACTCACCACACTTCAGTAGCATTTTACTTTTTTTTCAATGAGCATTTAACCTCTATTTTGATATACACACCTTTTTTAAATAAAGAAAAACCTCGGGCTCAGCTGAGGTGTGAGTAGGCGTCAAGAGGTCTCTTGTGGCTAGTATGTTGCTCTCTTTAGATAAAAAAAGAGGGAGCATTTGATTGTACTTCATAGAACCTGAGTCACGGCTCGTGGGTGTGCAGGAGGCCAAGGCATTCCCATCGAGTTTAACAAGAAACAGTTTCACCCCCCTGCACACTCGGGGCTGCAGAAGGACCACTGGACCGTGAGCCCAGTGACTTAGGGTTAGCCTGGCATTCCGTCACCACGTATGATGAAACCTTTACTTATTTGCTCAGCAAATTCTCCCTAGTGCCTCCTCAGTGCCAGGTGCAGGGCCCCATGGGCTCTGAGGGTCCACTGCTCACCAGTCCTGGCATCAGTCCTGGGGGACAAAATATAGGACAAGGCGGAGGTGGTCCCCCTCCTTCTGTAACCGGCAGTCAAGCAGCGGAGGCCGGCACTATCAGATCATCCCACAAGCAAATGTCCAATGGCCACCTGATGCATGCTGGGGGAGAGGCAGGGCACAGGTGCTCTGAGAGCCTCTGTCGGGGCAGGGAAGGGTCAAGGCAAGGAGAAGATAAAGGATGTATTGCAGGGAGAGAGGACAGCATAAGCAAAGACCAGGTAGTGCAAAGGATCATAGTGAGCCTAAGGGAGTGAAAGTGTGCCTGGAATGAAGGGGGCAAAGCGGAGCTTGGTATGAATCTTGGTATGAATAAGAGGGAAGTGGGGGCAGGGCCGGGCCATGCGGGGGGTCATGGTGGGGATTTGGCCTTCACCCCTGAAAGCCACAAGGCCATGAAAAGAAAACCAGGGGAGAGGGGGGAAGGTCTTACCTAGTAAGATCCCTTCAAAGCCTGGGGAGAAGAGATTAGGTAGAGGGTCAGAGTGGACCCCTGCCAATCTCCAGTTCCTCTAGCTGCATAGGTATGGGCACAGAGCAGCATCAGTAAATGGCTCTTCCCCCATATCCTTCTCCATCAACTCACAGTAGCAAAATTTAGATCTCAGTCTTTTTTTATTTAATAACTTCTTTTCCTGATTACAAAATATGCACTCTATAGTGCAGAACAATGGGAAATTAGCAAATATGAAGGGCTGCCATGGGAATTAGGGGCTCAGCTTACTTCTTGAGGTTCTCATCAAATGGAAAACCAGATCTATAGGATGTAGCTATAAGGATAAGGAAGAGTTCCTAAGCCTGTTCTAGGAAATATTCTAAGATTCCTGGGTTCCTTGATAGGTAGTGAGTTCCCCATTCCTGGTGGTATGTAAGCTGTCAGAGTTTAATCTTAAAAAAGAAGTATGACTCATTCAAATATAGATTGAACATACGTCAAAAATTTGTTTAAATCATGAATGAGAGAACCAGTAAGACGGTAATGCTGATTCCAAGGAGAACAAGAGGAACAGAGTTACAAGATATTAGAGAAAGAACATTGGAATAAAATGGCTCAGTTAAAAACAAAACTGATTAATGTCCTAAAGGGCCAAAAATCCATAACCTTTTGGGGTTTTCTACTAGAGAGAAATCTATCAGCTAACATATAACTTCTAAAGTCAGGTCTTTTGATAGCACATACCAAGTCAAATGGAAAATCCTCCAGATAATTAAATACCCTTGGTGGGCCAGTTAAACAGTGCTCCAATATGAAGTTGAAAAAACATGTTGCCCTCTCTTTGTCTATTTTCAAGTTTTGGGTAATTTTTCTTACAAAGCTGTGCAAATGGCTCCAGTGAAAGGCTGCAGGAGAGTTCTGGTGGCAAGGGGTTGGCTGGTATATTGTCTTTTGTGGTATAAAATATTACCCAAAACTTAGTGGCTTAAAACAATTGGCTTTTATTATGTTGCAATTTCTATGGGCCAGGAATGGGAGAGCAGCTTAGCTGGCATTTCTGGCTCAGGGTCTCTCATGAGGTTGCAATCATATGTCAGCTTGGGCTGCACTGACCTGAAGGCTTGACTGGGGCTGCAGGATCCCCTCCCAAGGTGACTCACGACTGGCCAATAGGTGCAGGCTTTTGGCAGGGCTTGTCATGTAGGCCTCTCCATGGTTACTTGAGTACCCTCACAATATGGCGGCCAACTTCCCTCAGTGATCCCAGAGGGTAAGACAGAAGTAGCAATGTCTTTTATGACCTAGGTTCAGAAATCATACTCCAACATTTCTCCAACAGGCTACTGGCTACACAAGTCAGCCCTGCCTGATGTGGGTGGGGACTTCACAAGGGGGTAAATACCAGAAGGTGAGGATCATTGTGGCCATCTTGGAAACTGGATCCACAGCTGGACACCCTTAGGGTCCTTTCAGCCAGAGGATGTGGTTAGTACAGGTAGCAAGCAGAAGTTGCCTTCAGCTGCCCGACTGCCCAGGACCCTTCCTATTCAGCTCCTTAAAGCTGCTACACAGCAAAGGTCATGGGGCAGGTGGCTCTGCATCAAAGTCTGTCATTGTAGCACCTAGTTGTGTCTTGAGAGCAAAAGTTGCTCTGCCCATCCCAGAATCTCAGCCCAGGACCTCTCTGGGAGCCTCTCTGGGAGAGCTAGGCTGGTCAGTCAGACACACCTTGGTATGAATTAGTAGAAGGAGAAAAAGAAGGAGATTTGGGACGGGAGCTGGTGGGAAGCAGAGTCAAGGTTGTAGGGAAGGTAAGCCAGGGGCACTTGGAGGGATTCTCTGGCAGGGAGCAGCCTTTCTGGGGAGGGCCAGAAGGGACCATCTTGGGGGAAGCCTTAGAACGGGGACACCTCATGCAGCACATGGGTGGGGCCACTGAAGGGGGTCAGGGAGGGAAGAACTTGGGATGGGAGCTGGTGCCCACTGCTCAGGGTCATCTGGGGATCAACAAGTGCCCAGGTGAGGGCATCAGGAGAGGGCAGAAGGCATGCAGGGGGAAATGGCACAGCAAAGAGAAGCTTCTGGCCCAGATGGGTGGACCCTGGCTGGCCGTTAGGATGTGATTGGCTGGCTGCCTGCCAGTGTGTCTGACTGAGGGGTGGGCCACAGCCCACTAGCGACCAGCAGAGGCAGACACTGCAGCTGGGCCACCCCAGGCCCCTTGGAAGGCTCCCTTGAGGTCATGGAGCGGGAAGGAGAATCCGTACCTTGCCCAATGGACTGGCAAGGACCCGGGGTGGAAGGAGACCTCCTGGTTAGAGGCTGCATTCTCAGGAGTCCTGCCAGGCATCAAGCCCATCAGTAGAGGCCCACCCAAAGCTTCCAGGTGAGGCAGTTGGGACGAAGAGTCCAGGGTCCAGGGTCCAGTCTGGTCTCTGTCCTCCGCAGCACCGTGCCGAGTCCTCCGGCACACTTCTTCCCCTGTCTGGTGCTCAGTTCCCTTCTGTGGGAATAGCCAGGGCACCATGATGGTGGAGCCAGCTCAGGGAGCTGTCACCAAGGCTTTGCTTCTTCCTTGGCTAGGCCTGGGGCACAACAAGACTCCCTTCTCCTTCCTCTCCTCCCAGGCCAGTCCTCACTGAAAGAGGAGATAGGCAACCAGGAGGGAGGGCAATGACCCCTGTGGACCCCATGCCCAGCTGATGCCCAGGATCTGATCTGAGGTGGGCAACTTCTGGGGGAGGTGAGGGGCAGATCCAGCTGGGATCTGAGGTCTGTGAAACTGTCCTAGAGGCCTTTATGCAAGGAGGGAGGGGAGGGAGTCTGCCAGTTTAGGGGGTAATTATTTTGCAAAACTTTACTTCGGAAAATCTTGTTTCCCCCTTCACTGAAACCATTGTTTTTCAAGGGAAATTGAATTAGAAGGTGGCGGCTGCTGGAGGGGGCTGGAGAGGGAAGAGTAAGCCGCATGTTTTTCTAACTAACTGGGCAACTGTCCTGTACCAGCAATTCCAGAAGCTCCTCATACTTTGCCTCTAGGACCACCAGGGCTGTGGCTGGGGCTGGGAGAGAGCTCCCAGTAGCTCTAGGGACAGTGGCAAGACTGGAGGTGCCCCTAAATCAGCCCCCTTCGTCTGGGCTGGGAAGACAGTAGGATGTAGCTGAGAAGGGGGGTGGGGTCAAGCCCTTGGTGCTGGGACGGAAGCCTGGGAGAGGCTTTTGCAGAAAGCTGGGTGGCCTTGTGCAAAGCCTCCCTGTCTCTCTGCAGCCAGTAAGAGTACTGGCAAGATAAGCCTGTGAAGCAGAAGAGTACTGGCAAGATGGGACTAAAGCTCTTCTGCAAGGTGAAAAGGGCTGTGGTCTTCATTGCAATTAGCATCACCATCATCACCTTGTTGAGAGATAGTCAACCAGTGCATCCTTTAGGCCAATTCCATGTGATCCCAGAGACTGGCTGGGGCGCTACAGAGCTGAAACTGAGCTCAAAGGGAGAAAGTGCAGGGATTGACTATTGATGCCTGCTACGGATGCAGATAGGGAAGTACTGTTGTGTGTGCCAGGTATTTACCATCTCTAAACTAGTCCAGTTCCCTCAATCTACTGATAAAGAAGCTGAGCTCTAAAGAAGAAAAGGGGCATTTCTTCCTGCTTCACAGGCTTATCGCCATGTCCTTGCTCAAAACCCTTCACTGGCTCCTGCTGCTTAAAGAATAAAGTCCAAAATCTTTAGCTGGTCATTCAAGACCCACTCCAAGGACACTTTCCAAATGTCGTTTCCCTCCCTAGCAGCGTGTTCCAGCTGAGCAAGGCCACGCACGACCTCATATCCCCACCGCCAGGCCTTTGTCCCTGTGGCGCCTGTACCTGGGATGCTCTTCGCATGTCTCGCCTGCTCAGCTTCCTCTCCCACCCCAAGCCCTACAGCCCCCCACCCTCTGTTTTCCCTCCTGGTCCTGGTCAGACTTTATATTTTACTGATATTCCCATATGTTCTCTTCCCTGCTGAGCTGTGAGCTCCTGTCACTGAGAAGGCTGGACACAGTTTTTTCCTCTCCCCTTTCCTAGCATGGGGCCAGGCACAAAGATCCTCAGCAGACACTCAGCAAGTAAGAGAAATGAATGTCCAAGTTCACAGTGGAAACAGTGGCCTCCTCGCACTGGACCCTGGGCCCCTGACTCCCTGTCCGGTGCTCCTCTGGAGCCTCAGATGTCTTTCTGGGAGTCTGGCTCTCCAACATTAGCTCTCTAGTGGCTTCCACAGGCCAGATAAGCCTCCCTTTTCTCTCTCCCTCCCTCCCTCCCGCCCACCCAACCTCCTCAGAGGTATCAGGAAGACCGCATTCAAGGCTGGCCTGATCGGGACCAATGCCTCGTGGTGTGAACCCCCAAATGAGGAAAGCCGGGCGGCCCAGCCTGAAACCCTACCGTTATCTCCCCGGCTCCTGGGCTCAGCACATGTCTCTCTCCTCCGATGACCCTTTATCCCTAGGCATGAAGGAACCCCCAGTGCAGAGAAAGAGCCCTGGGTTGGAGGGTCTAAGTCACATGCTCTGACGGTGCGACCTTGGACAAGTCCCTCCCCCTCCTTGGGCCTCACCTGCGCAGGAAATCAGAGGACCCCCTCCAGCTCTAACAGGTGAGGCTCATTTGTGCCTCCCAGCAGAGCGGGGGGTGGGGTGGGGGGACTGGGACTGCGGGGGTAGAGAAGGGACCCCACTATGCCCTGTCCTGAGCGCCTGGCCTCCTGGCCCCAGTGCTTGAGCCCTCTCCTCTGGGGCCACGTGTCTCATGCTGCCAGGGAGGCTGTCGTTCATAAGGCCGACTGTCACAAAGGCCTTCCTGGGCCAAAGTGATGATGAACTGGAAACCAAAGACAGCTCCCGCTTCTCTATACATTTGGCAAACTGAAATACCTCCTTTGCTGGGGGGTGGGAGCGGGTGGGGGGCAACTTTGACTAAAGACACTAACATTGGTTTAAAAAAGAAGTTTTACATGTATTATATATATATATATATATATATATATATATACTTATTTACATTGAGAAAATACATTTCTACAAAGAAAGGGAGCCTCCAGGAGAGAGAAAGAGAGAAAGAGAGAAATGGGAGGGAGGGGAGGGGTATGGGGAGAGGAGCAGACTCTGATGATTCGGGCACTCTGCACACATGACAGCCACATGCAGGCGTCCTGACTGGGCATTCAAGCCCTGTTCTACTCCCACTTCTCCTCTTCGCCTTCCCCAGGCTCCAGGAAGCAGAGTCCAGCCTCCGAGCCTTGCTCCTGCAGTTTCCCCATCTGGAGTGTCCTCTCTGCTGGCTCAGCCTTGCTGTCCCTTGGGCAGGCAGGACAGGGTGGTGGATTTGGTCTCCGGGCTCCGAAAAGCCTAGGTTCCAGCGCTTCTTCTGCCACCTTCCTGCAAGTTACCTCACCTCTCTGAGCCTCAATTCCCATTCTGAAAAGAGAGATAATAGTACCAGCATCTGGTGGCTTTGAGGCGATTTCAACACTCTCCAATACTTAGGATGGCGTCTGGTATATATTAAGTGCTTAAGTCGTTAGCTATTAAATAATGATAAGGTCCATTAATGCCCCGCTGACAGCCTGCAGCAGGTTCTCAGCGAACGTCTATCCCTGGTGAGGCTGTGGGTGAAGAGGGCGGTGGAGAAGCTGTGCTGCCTCTCATCAAAGCCCCCGCCTCTGCGCAGGCCTCGTCCACAGCTGATCCCAGACAGTCTTGTACTTTTCGAGTTTGGAGCCACAAGAATGTGTCACTAATTGTTCCAGTTGCTACTGCTGCATAACAAATATAACAAATTACCTAAAATGCAAGAGCCTAAAGCAGCAATTTTATTTTGCTCGTGATGCTGTGGTCAGGAAGGGCTGGGCCGGGCCGGGCATCTCTCGCTTGGGGTCTCTGATGCCGCTGCAGTCTGGTGCCAGCTGGGGCGGCATTCATCTGAGGGCTTGACTGGGCTGGACGTCCAAGCGGGCTGCCTCTCACAGCTGGCTGTCGACCCGGAGCTCAGCTGTGCCGCAGCCACTGGAGCATCTACGTGGGGCCTCTCCAACACGGTGGCCGCAGGGTAGTCATATACCTTCCACGAAAGTTGGCTTCTCAAGCAATGGGGTCCCAAGAGAACCAGGCAGAAGCTGCAAGGCCTTTTACCACCTAACACTGCAGTCACATCACATCACTTTCATCATATTCTATTGATGGAAGCAGACGCAGGCCTACCCAGATTCACGGGGAAGGGACATAAAGCCCACTGCTTGATGATACCAGTGTCAAAGAATTTCGGCTACTTTTTGATCTGCCACACTGATTTTTTAAATTGAATTAATTTAATTTAAAATTATATCTTATATCTCCACACTAAATAAAAACCAACACCAAGTAACTGCAAAAATAAGTGTAAGGAAAGCAAAAATATTATCACTTTCCTGTTGCTGTTTAATAAATATATCAGCTTAACTCAACTGCAAGTTATGATCTCACGGTTCCTGTAGGTCAGGAGTCCAGGCACGGGTTAGCTGGATCCTCTGCTCAGGGTGTTGGCAGAACTAAAATCCCACTGGGGCCCAGGCTCCTCTTCCAAACACACTGGTTGTGGCGGACTTCAGTTCATCGTAGCTGTGGGGCTGTCTGCTTTCTTGCTAGCAGACAGCCCTCAGCTCCTAGAGGCTGCCCGCAGTTCCTCACTGTATGGCCTCCCATGTGCTGTCTCCCAGGCCAGCAGGAGTCACTTCTTGGCACTTCACCTTCTTTGAAAGTTTCCTCTGATTAGGTCAGGCCCACCCAACATAAACTTCCTTTGATTAAGTCACGTTCACGGGTTCTGCTCTCCCTCAAGGAGACTGGATTACACAGGGCATGTACAGGACGCTTGGGGGCCATCTGAGAAAGCTGCCTACCACAAACGTTCTGAAACTCCAGATGGATACTAGTCGGCTGAAGCCTCTGACTCTGAGACTCTCTGCCTAGACGGGAGTCTGGCAAGAACAAGACTGTTAAAGACTCTCCAGCACCTAACTGATGGGAATCAGAGGTATCAACATGAATAGAAAAGGGCACTCCAGGCTCACTCTGGAGTCCGTGCCCATCAACAGCCACCTAAAACACCTCAGAGACCAGACAGCCCTTGGCCTTTCCAGCAATAACGTTCTATGACTTTGACCATCAATCTCAGCCCCGTCCTTTTTGGTCACGTGGCCTTGGGCTGCTCACAGTGAGCCTAGGACTTGAGAATGGGCTCTGCCAACTGTAAAGTGCTGTGCTAATACAGGGGGTTATTATTATTCGTCCTGCTTCCTGAACTAAGCCAAGCTGGGCTTTGTAACTCTTCCGGGTACTCACAGCGGCTGCGCAGAATGGAGTTTGGCTCCCAATCCATTCTCATGACATTAAGTAGCTTTCAGTGTTCCTGGTGCTGGGGGTGGCCCAGAAGGGGCCAGGCTGTGCCATCTCAGGGGTCTGATAAGAGATGGGCTCGGGGATCCTCCATAGGGATAACCATCCTAATTGCTCTCCGAGGACTGTGTTATAGATGGTGCACCAACCAGTATTGGCTATTTTCGTGGTTATTTCATATATTTTAGGGTGGAAAGTCTCTAGTCAATCAAACCTGTGATTCCACAGATAAGATTTCTCAGGATGAGGCTAAATTTAATTAAGTAAAAACAGTGAATACATTTTTTAAAACATACGAAGTAAGGAATATTATGTGCAATATGAATTTAGAGCAAGAAATGTCTTGAAGTTGTTACCGGAATGACTGAAGTTTGGGGAAAAAAAGCATGTTTGGGAGGACAGTTCACCACAGAGCGGGGTGTGGCTCTGTTTCTTCCTGAGTCATCAAGCCAAAAGTCAGGGAGTTTAAGTCGGGTCCCTGCCACCCAGCCAAGTTAAGATGCTCTTCTCTAACAATGGCAGAAGCAGAGAAGCAGAGAGCGTATCCTTGTGGATTGAGTTGCCCGGCTGGACCTGGCAGGACAGTGGCTCTGCTGTGTTCCGTAAAGCTGACTGATGTGTAGCCTGTGGCCGTCCTAACCGGGACCAAAGGGCGACCTGGGCTGAGCCAGCTGCCCGTGGGGGCCAACTTCCTGCTAAGGAAGAACCTGAGGGGCTCTGGAGGCTCCTGAGTCTGGTTTCCGGTGGCCAGGGAGAGGACCTGGAAGGAGAGCTCACGGCAAGGGTGGAGGGGGTCCAGGGTGGGGCGGCTAGCAGACATGCCAGACAGGGAAAACCCAGGCAGGAAACATGGTCAACAAGCAGGACTTCACCTCGGGGACAGAGAAACCAGCATCGGCAAAGAGTAAATAAACCCACCCTGCCCCGTCCGAGCCTGTGCAGAGAGGCTGGCCTTGTCTCCTGGTGGGCCCAGCAGTCAGCGACCATCGTGGGGTGTAGGGAGGGAGAGCCAGGGCAGATGTCCTGGATGTCCTCGGTGGCCTCTTCGAGGTGCCGGAGGACAAGCCTATAGCCCCATCCTGAGCCGGGCCTCTGCTGGGAGGCGGGAGCCTCCCTCTGTTGTTGCGGAGAGCTTGGGGTGATGGGCAGGATGGAAAAGGAAAGGTTGGCACCCTGTCCTCAGAATTGTAAGAACAGAGTGGTGATACCCACTGGGCACTGACTGCATGCAGGCCCTTTGCAGCGTTAGCTCATTGGAGCCTCCCGACTCCCCAGGGAGGGAGACACTCTCATAGCCCATTTTACAGATATGGAAACTGAGGCCCAGAGAACTTTAAAAACTTCCCCAAGTTTACACAGCAGAGAAGTGGCCAGGCCCTGCCAATGTCACCTCTGCCCTCAAGAGCCAAAGTACATTTTTTTTTTTTTTTTTTTCAGTACGCAGGCCTCTCACTGCTGTGGCCTCTCCCGTTGCGGAGCACAGGCTCCGGATGCACAGGCTCAGCGGCCATGGCTCACGGGCCCAGCCGCTCCGCGGCATGTGGGATCTTCCCGGACCAGGGCACGAACCCATGTCCCCTGCATCGGCAGGCGGACTTGCAACCACTGCGCCACCAGAGAAGCCCCAAAGTGCATTTTTACATCAAGAAAACATGTCCTTCATATGAATGTAATTTACCAAGATGAGTTCACACCACATACTGCTCTGTAATCAGCCTTTTCCCTCGGTACTGAGAACCTCTTATCACATGATGACCTCAATCCTGATATTTCTCAAGGCTGAGAGAACCCAGGTCTGGGCTGGGCCTCTGCTGTGTCCCAGTCCCGTGCTCGGCATGACGGGGAAAGGGGTGACAGGGAGAGAAGAGTCTCCAGGACTTGCAGACGGTGGAGCCTGGTACCTGGTGGAATATCTCCAGTGGACATTTGTCCCCTCTGTGCCAGGTCCTGAGCTGGATGTGGGGCGCAGACACATACCCGACACAGCCCTGCACGGGCGGGAGCTCTCTCTAGTTGGGGTGTGAGCAGGGAATCCATTAATTCCAGGGCAATGAGTTGAGCTACCTGGAAAGAAGAAAACCCTTGACCCTCAGAACACCTGACAACTAACCTGATGTGCAGTGCTCTGCTGCAAGGGACAGACAGTGAGTTGGCGGGAAGCCTGAGGAGGGAGAGTTCGCTATGGAGGGACCCATCCGAGAGGCTTCCTGGAGGAGCTGAGCCTGGGCACCTTGGGAGGACGGGCCGGGTACAGAGTGCGTTAATGCCGGAGCAAATTCCCGCAGGAGGAAGGAGCCTGGTAAGCAAACTGGGACAGTTGGTCACCATAGGACGGAGCTGCTCGATGTCAGCACTAATGACATTTGGGACCAGCTGCTTCTCTTGGTGAGGGGCTGTCCTGTGCTCCGGAGAATGTCTGTAAGTGTCCCTGGCCTCTGCCTGCTAGTGGTGGCCCTCCAGTTGTGACGACCAAAAATGTCTCTAGACATTTCCAAATGTTCCCCTGAGGGGCAAAATCCCCCAGTGCTGAGAACCATCACCCTAGAGGAAAGAGAGCCTGAGAGACAAAGACACTTATCCAAGGCCACACAGTGGTAAACAGCAAGCCTAGGGCTGTTGGAATCGCAAACATGTGGACTTTCCACTGAGCCATGTGGCTGCTCCTGGCGTGGGGTATCAGGACATCTGGACGGGGGCCTTCGTTCTGCCTCTGATGTGCTGTGTGTCCCAGGCAAGGCTCTCCCTGACTCTGGGCCCCAATTTCCTCATCTCTAGATTTGACAGCCTCTGAGGCCCCTTGGGTTTAGATGCTCTACCTTCAGCTCAGCTGGCACGGGTGGGAAGGTGAGGTGTGGTGCAAAATCACGGGCAGGGAAGCTGGGGGGCAGGAGTGGTTACCGGGCAGTGAGTGCCAAGCCCTGCTGTCTGGGCTTGGCCACCATCGTGTGTCTGTCTGCCCACAGGCGTATCTCATTGGGGCACAGGAGGGCTCTGAGGTGCTCGCAGTGGGTGCCTTCAAAGGAGAACAGAGCGGGCTGAGCAGAGAGGGTAAGAGAACAGGGGTCAGCGGGGTGACCCAGCCGTTCAGGAAGCCTAAGCCTGTCTTCGTAGCCATCGCCCACACTCCTTCCTTTGACTCCTGCCTGCCAGGTCTTTGCACCTAGTGCTCAGGAAATAGTTTTTTGAATGAATGAATGAATGAATTCCAGCCCAGCTCCCACCACGGCTGTGCAGGATCCAGTCCCAGGCACCCCTGAGATCTCCCAGGCCTGTAGTTTAACCATCACCCCATCTTGGCTCCTACCTCCCTGTGGTCCTTCTTGGTCTCACCCTCCCCTGCCAGGCCTGACACACACTGTGCGGGCCCCCTGTAGGGAGGGGATGCTGCCCACCATGGGGTAAATCTCCATCTCCCTGGCAGAGAGCATCTGGCACGTGAGCTGGGGGATGCCTGGCAAGGAGGGGCTCGGAGCCCCCATGCTCCCCACCTCTCCCGCCCCCCACACTGCGGTTTGCTCACAGAGGAAGCAGCAGCTGGGCCTGAACACGAAGCCTAGAGGTGTGCTCGTTGGGCCGTGTGGAAAGTTACAGCCGACACCACTGAGGTCTTTGAAGACCAAACTGTTTGTGTTCCCCACAGCTATTTGTGGCCAAGGCGCCCACCCGCCCCCATCCCGCGCTGGCTCAGAACTGGAGACGAAGCAGAACTCACAGCCCTGTGGCTATACCCCAGCCAGCTGGAACCCAGGCAAGACCAGGCCAGCCTACAACCCAGCCCACCACACCAACCTATCCCAAGCCAGACAAGCCAACCAACCCAATCTGTCTAAGGCAGCCCAGTTCTAGAAACCCAAGTAACCTATCCCATCCCACTAGCTCTACCCAGCTAACCTTGCCCGCACCAACCCAAAGCAATCACCCAACCAACTAACCCAACCCAAGTAATGACTCAACCCCTGTAAACAAGCCTAATTCAGTCAACCAGACCAACTCAAGTAGCCCTGCTCCACCCACGTAACCCATCTTACTCAACAGGTTAGCCCAACTCAGCTGATCCATCCCAAGTCAACCAACCCAACTTGCTATGGACTGAATGTTTGTGTCCCCCCTGAATTCATATTTTGATGCCTAAATCCCCAATGTGGTGGTATTTGGAGGTGGGGCCTTCCAGGGATAATTAGGTCATGAAGGTGGAGCCCTCATGTTGGGATTAGTGCCCTTATAAAGGGATGAGGGGAGCAGAGCTTGCTCTCTACATTGTGAGGCTATAAAGAGAAAATGGCCATCTGTAAACCAGGAAGAGGGCCTTCACCAAGAATCTAACCATGCTGGCACCTTGGTCTTGGGCTTCCAGCCTCAGACCTGTGAGAAATAAATATTTGTTGTTTAAGCCACCCGGTCTGTGGCATTCTGTTACAGCAGCCCCAACTGACTAAGATTCAACTCAGCAGCCCAACACAGCTAACCTAGTTGAATCCAACTAACCAGCCAAATCCAACTAAATCAACCCAAATCAACACAACTCACCCAACCCAAATGAACTAACCCAAACAAAGCCAACACAATAGCCCAGCTCAACTAACTTAAACCAATTCAATTTACCCACATCAAGCCACCCCAGCTCTCTCAATCCAAGTAATCCAACACAATTCAACTAAACAGACCATTTTCCCAAACCTGTCCAGTCTAACAAAACCAATCCCACTCTACTAACTGGCCCAATCCAATTAACTCAGTTTAATCCAACTGAGCCAAAATAACCCAGCTTCACCCAGCCTGGGTAGCCCATCTAACTCAACTTAAATTCACCTGGTTTAGGATAAATCCTCCCAATCCAGTTCATTCTGTTTAAGCAGTCCAGGTCCAAACAGACTACCCACGGTCTCCCTCCAAAGGCCGCCCCAGCCCAGTTCCATGCAACGCGTTGGTATTAAGAAGCTACTTTTCTTCGGTATTAAACAAGCCCCTGAGGACGGGGATGAGAAGACGTAGGTCCTGTCTGCAGGGTCCTCACAGTCTCCCAGCATTTGGGAGGTAGCCTCCATGGCATGGAGGCATCCCCTGTTGTGGGAGCCACCTCAAATCTGAGCCAGGCCTGCAGGGTGGTAGAGGTTGTAGCCAGGGCATGGGAGCTCTAAACACCAGGAACCACGGCTGACATGACCTATGTATGGGTCCTGAAGAACGGGTGGGCTTTGACAGAAGGAAAAGGGAGGGAAGGGCGCGAGCAAAAGCTCAGAGGTGGGGAAGCTCTGGTCTTACTTGACAAGCAGGGGCAGTGTGTTATGGCTGGAGAGCTGGAGGCGCAGTGGGGAGAGGGGGATGAGAACAGAAGGGAGGGCTGGGAGGAGAGCACAGAGCGCCCTGAGTGGACTTCTATGTCTTGGGCAACAAGGAACCAGGGAGGTTGCTGAGCAGGGTCTGATCAGACACGTGCTTTTGAAGGTTCATCTTAAAGGATAGAGTGGAACAGGGGAGAGAAGAGGCCATGAGGGTGCTGCAGGTGGGGTGCAGGAGAAGCAGAGTGGCAGCAGGGAGGGGAGAAAGGGGGGAAGGGAGGAGAGTCAAGAAAATGTGGAGAGAACAGAGAGAGACAGCAGCATGTGAGATCAGACTGGAGGGGCCTCAGAGCTGCCCCAGCTCAGTGCGCCCCTTTTGCAGATGTGGGCACCGAGGGCCAGAAACCAGGGTTTATCCAGGGCTTAGACCATCAGCCCAGTGTTCCTTGACCAGCAAATACTGAAGCGCAGCTCTGGAAGCCATCATAAAGACCCTGTCTGCAGACCCAGCTCCTGAGGTCCCCTCCCTGGGGGCCAGCCCTACCCCCATAGAGAAACAAAAACCCAGGGCCCACTCCCTGACCGCAGGGGAAGCTACGGCCTCCTTGGGAGACAGTGACGGGGTGGGGCAGGAGGTGGGGGTGAGTATTATGAGGGCTTTTGAAGGGAACTTGCCAGGATAGGGTAGGAGTGGGTGGAAAGGGAACAGTAATTGACACTCTGTCCAGTACGGCAGGGGCCAGGGTGTGAAGGGAGCCAGTTATGCATTTACAAGGACCATGCCCACTCCATGAGCCCTCCCTGGGTAATGCAACATTTCCAGACAGCAGGGAATATCGTCACCACCATCAGCGAGATCAGAGCTGGACTGTCCTTACTGATCATTGGTCTGACCTCCTCCTTTGACCCCTGGGAACCTGAGGCCCAGAGAGGGACAGAAACTTGCCCAAGGCTACACAGCAGGTCAATGTCAGAGCAGGGGCTAGAACCAGATTGATGACTCCAGCCCAGAGCTGTCAAACACGCACCACCAGGTTATTCTTCAGGTTCAAAATCTAGGGCTAGAGGGAAACAGCAATGAATTGAAGCACCAGAAAGTATCGAGGTTAACCCAGAGCCTGGAAGGAGGTACCCCATGGGCTAGGCCTTTTCCTCCCCACAGGCTGGGGCTTCCCAGCATGCTCTGCAGTCCTGCCCATGCCAGCTGACCCTCCAAGCAAAGTGTTTCCGAAACTCAAGGAGAACTATTTCCTGGCTCCAAACCCTCTGCCCCCCATCGATTTCAGATTTGGAGGAAAACAGCTGCTTTCCCTGCGCTGACAACACAGATCAACAGAAACAGCCCTGCACTTGCCAGGCCAGGCAGGCTTGCGTGGCTGGTGGGCAGTGGATCTATACCAACCCGGGACCTTTGAATCCCACCTGCCTCAGCTGTCTGTCTCCCCCTGTTAGGGGAGGGAGGCCAGGAGATATATATTTACAACACACTGTTTCTAAGAGTGAGTTCCCAGAGGACGAACAGCGTTTGGGGATGGGAGGAATGGACCGCATGGGGCAGAGGTGGGAGGCAGAGAGGCGCTAAGAGCCCAGCCATTCCCAGAAGGTGGAAAGAGTGTGGAGCATCTTCTTTGAGAACACACCTCATTGACAGAGGAAAAATGAGGCTCAGAGAGGAGCCAAGACCCCATTGTCACAGGTGAGTGAGGTCAGAGCTGGGAGTCCCAGATCAGGGACATAGCCCATTCTGCCTCCTTGAAACCAGAACCAAACAGGAAACTGGAGAGAGTGTCCAAGAGCCATTACCCTTGTTCCATGAAGAACTGACAACTCCCCCTGGCTCAGCACAAGTGGTACAGTTAGTAGTTTAAGGGCATAGACCGTGAATCAGACTTCTGGGCTCAAATCGCAGCTCTCTCACGAATCGCCTATGTGAGCTGTTGGTGCCTCAGTTTTCCTACCTCTAAAATGGGAATAATAGCATTTCTCGCAGCTGTAAAGCATTTAGACTAGCACTGGGAGCATAACAAGGGTTCAGTAAATGTTAGCAGTTTTATTTCCCAGCACTCGACACTTAACCGTTGAGTAAATAAATGAAAGGACCTCCCCCAAGATCACACAGCGCGTCAGTGGCAGAACTAGGACCAGACGTCAGGCTTTTTGACTCCTGTTTCCATCTGTAAAATGAGTAGAGAAATGCTGAGAAGGGTCAACGAAAGCACGCACAAACTTGCTTGGGACAGTGCTGGGCACACGACAAAGGCCATCGGGATGGTTGGGATTCCTCTGCCCGGACTGAGGGTTGGGCTCTCATTGGCCCATCTTGGGTCACATGCCCAACCACAAACCAATCAGGGAAACCCTGAGTGGCCAGGTGAGTCACGTACCGGCCCTGGAGATGGGGACGTGGCCACCAGCACACCAGGAACTGGACCACAGGGTGATGATGCCGCACAGAGAGGCAATGCCCTCACGTCCAGAGCACGTGGAATCCGAGCCACTCACCGCCATCATTTCCCAGCACTGCCCACCCGGTGTGCACACCCGACCTATTAGGTGGGGACGGTTATCACCTCATGTAGCACGTGAGGGCGCTGGGGCAGCACAGAGACTTTAAGAGCCTCTGAATGATGTTGCCTAGGAGGAAAATTATGGAGACTGTCCCGATCAGAGACCTCCTTAGATTTAACTGAGAAATGTCACAGTGTTCTCCTGTCAAATGGCTGTTAGGAATGTGTAAATTAACAACAATAATAACAGCTGACTCTAATTAAGCACTTACTATATGCCAGACATTGCTTTAGGCACTTCCCATGTGTTAACTCATCTAACCCATGTCATACTCCTATGTGGTAGGTCTTATCTGTAAACTCCACTTTACAGATTAGGAAACTGAGGCATGAGTAGGTTAGGTAACCTGCCTAGGGTCCCACAGCCAATTATTGGAAGTTTCAAGAGAATTTCAATTAACCATGGTTTTACCATATGCAGGGTAGAGATTTCAGTTAGCATCTATATAGAACACCTCCCTTCCGCTTCCTCCCCACTGGACAGATAACTAATGTTACCTCAGCACCACCTACTTGCCAGACATTCTTCTGGGTGTATTACCTACATTTAGTCTCTCACTGCCAAGACCCCAAAGCTGGCCTCATCATCCCCATTTTACAGATGAGGACACTGAGGCTCAGAGAGGCAGAGAGACATGCCCGGGGTCACACCCACATCAGGAAGAGCTGAAGCAGGGTCTGGACTGGCCGGGGCCCCTTTTTGCCCTGTGGTGAGGGCCTGGATGAATGGGGCGCAACGGCGGTGTGCAGTGGAATGATCTGTGTCTGTCCCAGCACATGTCCGGAAAATCTGTATCCAGAGAGGGTGCAAGTGGCCTGGGTACCCTCTGGGCTGCTCTGTCTGAGGCTTGATTCCAGGTAACCTTGGCATCAGCTCCTCCAGGACCACAGCCTGACCCTTGTTTTGCTCAGAAACCCCACACATCATTTCACACAGGAAATTCAACCTGGCCTTCTCACGTCCTGTTCTCAAGAACAGGGGAAAAAAACCTGTAAAGTGAGTCGCTGTGTTGTTTTTTAAGCCGACTTTGAAAAGTTTCCTGAGAGGGAGGGAGAGTCAAGAGAAGGAGAGAGAGAGAAACCTGCAGGTAGAAATGGGAGGGAAAATGTGTCAGAAGGACCTAGAATCAGAAAGGAAGAGAGATGGAGCAGAGAGGGCGTCTGGGAGGGACCCCAGTGTGGAAAAGCACCAGGAGGCGCCTGCAGGTGATGGAGGAAGGGAGAGGAGAGGGAGGGAGAGTGAGCCAAGGGAGCCAGCGAGGCACACAGAAGCACAGGGGAAATTTGAGCCTGGGGAGGATCCCTACCCCCACCTCCAGGGCCACCCTCACCCTCCTGTCAGCTCCAGCAGCCTGTCCTCCCACCACCGCCCATCCAGGGCAGTGGGAGGGGAGCCTCACCTGGGGGTCAGACAGGCCTTCAGTGGTGTGCTGGAGCCGGCTGGTGCTGGCTACTGTGAGCTTGCAGGAGGCAATGGTGAAACATTTGGGAATTTTGCAGGCCAGTTGTTGGTAACTTGAAATTGGCCTTGGTGGGAGTATTTACACCATAGAAATTGGCCAGCACTACAAATCAGGGCTTCTTGTTTTTTGTTTTTTTTGAGAGCCAGTTTACACCGGAACACCAGTGCCTGGAGTCCAATTCTAGCCATGTCTCTTAACAGCTGTGTAACTGTGGTCTTGTCACTCTCTAATCCTGTTTCTCTTCCTATGCAATTAGAAGACTAATACCCAGCTCCCAGGGCTGCTGGGGAAATAAACTCAGAGTCTGTGTGAAGCACCTGCATACAGCAGACACCCAGCATATACCCCCTTCTTCCCTTGAAGAACTTGGAACCCTGTTTTCCTTCACCTTCTTCACTTCCCCTTTATGTCTGAGGTTCCCCTGCTAGAGAAAGATGGATTTAAGCCTTACCCTCTTTCAGTAGAAAAATACTCATCTTCCTGGTAGGGGAGGACCCTTTCTCAGGCCTTTAGTCATTTTAATTCAGTAGTTATTAAGTCCTTTGTATGCCCCACATTCCAGGGAGGGCGTGGGAAGGGGATGGGGAGGCAAGAGGAAAAGATAGAGATTAAGACGTATTTCCTGGAATCACAAGGAGAGATGAGGTGGTATATCCCCAAATGACTGATGCTAAGAAATAAATGATGTGTGGCTTTGAAACATGGCAATCAGGGGAGGCTCCCAAGGAAGGTCACATTTGAACAGCGTTGTCCTCCCTCCCTCCCTCCCCTCCTTCCTTCCTTCCTTCCTACCTTTCTTCCTTCTCTCCTTCCTTCCTCCCTCCATCCCTCACCCCTCCCTTTCATCATTCAATTATAATTTATTTGTTCATTATTCAGCCAGCATTTCCTGCCTACCTGCCCAGCTGAGGTGACGAGGACGCTGGAAAATGACACCTTCCTCCCGCCCTGCTGGGGCTTGCAGGCAAGTCAGGTAGGCAGGCGCACATGCAGCCCATTGCAGCGAGTTGTGGTCCGCTTTGCAGGCTGGCAGGATTGCAACATGTGGAGATGGTAAGGAGGACATTCCAGGAAGAGGAAATGGCACAAGCAGAGGCCCAGAGGCTGGACTGGGTGGACATGCTCAGAAGCCGTGAGAAGCCTGAGTGGCTGGAGAGGTGGGCAGGAGAGCTGGAAAGAGAAATCAGTCCCTTGAGTGCCTGAGACAGGACCTTTTTGCATCATCTGGCAGGACTGTTTCCAAGGACTGGCAGCATAAAGAGAGGAGGAGGGTGGAGGAGTGTCCCCAGAGACCATGGTCCCTTCCACCAGGGCTGCCCCTGTCCCACATGCCAGCCCTCCTCTGCAGAGCTGGGCAGCTGCAATGGACACCTTGTTTTGCACCCCCCCCCCCGCCAGCATCTGTCCTCACACCTTGTTTTGCCCCCCCCCCCCGCCAGCATCTGTCCTCTTCCTTTGAAAACAATATCTGTGTTTCCCTGTGAGGAACCCCCCGTACTCCATGCTCCCTCCTTGTGGGTCTGCATCACCTGACCACAAGTCAGATCAGGCCTCTCCTCTGCTCAAGATCCTCCCGTGGCTCCCACCGCCATGGAAAGACAAGGTAAAATCCTCCCAATGGGCTTCAGGCCCTACAGCTCTGGCCTGTGTTATTTTCCGACTCCTCCTCTCACACCCTCCCCCTCACTCACCTGCTCCAGTCACACTGGTCTCTTCACTTCCAAGCCTGCTACCACCTCAGGGCCTTTGCACTTGCTGTTGCTCTGCCTGGAATACTCTTCCTCCACATAAGGGTGCAGCTCGCTCACTCATTTCATTCAGGCCTCTGCTCAAATATCCCCTCATCAGAGAGGCCTCTCCTGACACCCACGTAGCTTTCAGTCCTCTTACCCTGCATACGGTTTCCTTCTTACTGCTCTTTGCCATCTGATATATTCCATTTTTGATTGTGCTTTGTGGTTTATTATCTCTCTCTGACTCCCCCGCTAGAGTGTTGTCTGTAAGGGCAGGGATCTTTGTCCCTTCTGTTTGGCTGTGTCCCCAGTGCCTAGAACAAAGCCTGATGTAGATCATCGGATCAGGGTTAGCCGGAGGGGAGAGGGGTTACTGCTGGGAGAGTCAGCACTGGGTGGCTGTAAAGAGCCCGGAATCAATCATGGCTTCAAATCCCAGCTGAGCCACTCGCTAGCATGTGACCTTGGGCATATCACTCAACTTCCCTGAGCCTCAGTTTCCTCATTAGTTAAATGGGATGTAATAGCACCCACCCTGCAGAGCTGCTGTGAAGACTGAAATAAGATGACACATGTCAAACCCATAGTGTGATGCTTGGCACATAATAAATGTTCAGTATGAGTTTGCCGTGATTGTTACTGGAAGCCATTTGGGATAGAGCTCCAGCCTTGTCTCTCTGTGTGGGTTCAAATCGTAGCTCTGCGTGCTCTGGCTGTGTGACCTTGGGTAAGTTGCATGACCCCTCTGAGCCCCTGTGCTCTGCATCTGACAAATAAGAAATTAGTACCGCCTCATGGGGCTCTTGAGGAGATGGAAGATTAAGCAAAATGATGGGTGTGGAGTATGTGGCCTGTTCTCAGCACACGGTAGTTGCTGATACTCAACTGTGACGTGTGATCCAACAGGGAGGGACCAGGCTTACAGATACCGAAGCGGCAGGATTGGGGGCTGGCTAAGATGTCTCAGCTGGCCGGAGCCACAGGCTGATCTCATTCATTCGTTTCAACAAACATTCATCGAGTGTCTACACGGGCCAGGCCCTGTCCCAGGTGCTGGGAACACAACAGAGAAGAAGGCAGGCAAAGGCCCCAGCCTCTGTGGAGCTTTCATTCGAGTGTCACGAGACAGTCAGAGGGATACATGTAAAACTGCTGGACTTGGATCCAAAATACAGCAGGAAGAAGCTGGCCTGAGCCACAGTGTGGGGGTGGGGACTTCGCACTTGGAGATGCATTGACTGGGTGACCTGGCTCCTGAAATTGATGCTGGGATTCTCGGCTGCATTAACGAAGGCAGGGCACCCAGAGGAAGGAGATGAGTCACCTTCTCCCCTGTAAGGTTCACACATCCCTCACAAGTCCCCAGCAATACGGAAGGTTTGGTTCATGAGTGGACATCTGTGTCTGTGCCTGCTGCCCTCCCTTCTTACTTCTTCTTTAAGCAGCATCTTTATTCTCCTCCGAGGAACTCCCCTCACCACCTCCCCACCCCCAAACACACACATAATTTCAGTCCATGTGGTTTGGGTGGAAATGATACTATTCCCCAGCGCCAGAGATTAGTATGTTGCCCAGGCCTAGCGAGTCAGATCACTGGGTCCTGCAGCTAGCCCTCGGTGTGAGGGAGAGCACATGATCCAAGCCAGGCCAATAAGGATCAGTCCTGGAGGGCTTCCCTGGTGGCGCGGTGGTTGGGAGTCCGCCTGCCGATGCAGGGAACACGGGTTCGTGCCCCGGTCTGGGAGGATCCCACATGCCGCGGAGCGGCTGGGCCCGTGAGCCATGGCCGCTGAGCCTGCGCGTCCGGAGCCTGTGCTCCGCAACGGGAGAGGCCACAACAGTGAGAGGCCAGCGTACCGCCAGAAAAAAAGCAGCCCTCCCTTTCTTTGCTTTGCTAAGCTTAGACAATAAGTTAGAACTTTGGGCAGGTTTCTTTGTACCTTGTGAGGAGAGCCTGCTCAAGAATGAAGCCAACACAGAGGAAAGCAGAACAGAGAGAGAGAGAGAGACAGATTTTAAGGAATGGGCTCACTCTGTTGAGGAGGCTGGCAGAGAGGCCAGCAGCTGGAGACCTATGGAAGAACTGGTGTGGCAGCTCCAGTCTGAAGGCCCATCTGCTGGCAGAAGTCCTTCTTCCTTGGGGAAGGTCAGTCTTTTTTCTCTGAAGGCCCTCAACCGATTGGACGAGGCCCACCCACATTAGGGAGGACAATGTGCTTTACTCAAAGATTATGGATTTAAGTGTTAATCTCATCTAAAAATACCTTCCCGAAAACGTCTATTAATGAAGAACTTGTCAAAGAAAAGGAAGTGGGCCTGGGTCTTACAGAGGCAGGTAAACAAGAGAGTCATCCACGAGTCTGATGGAAGCCATGAGGGAGGATGAAAAGGATGGAAGCTGTCTTATGTGGGAACATGCAAGGGCAGAGTGTTATCTGCCATCAGCCTTAGTCCAGAACACAGGGTAGGAAGATTTTTAATTGTTTCTGCTTTCTGGGACGACAGAGCTTAGATAAAGTTCAGCAATGCCCATAGTGATGACAAAATAATGTTGAAAATGACTAAATCCTCATTCTGAAATGAGGTACTTACAACCTATTAGGCACACGGCTTGCACCATGGATTGTAAATATATAAAGTGCATACTGTGCTTCAGTTCCTCCTCGTTAGTGAACATCCTGCCTCAATGTCTGCGCCTGTGCATTCTCACGGTGGCTCGTGTTCCACTATGTGCTGCTTCTGAAGTTTGCATCCCGGAATCCAAAGGTACACAGAGCAGAGGCAACCAGCCCTCAGTTTACAGGTATAACAATAAAGGTTTGCTGCTGTGAATCACTAAGATGCGCAGGTTATCTATTAAACAAATAAAAACTCTTCTCTTTTCCATCAAAAATAAGTAAATAAATAAAAATACCTTCCTGGCAACATCTAGACTGGTGTTTGACCAAATATCTGGATACTAGCACTTAGCCAAGTTGACACATAATATTAACCCATCACAGTTGGGTTTCTGTCACTTGTTATGGTCAAAAGAGTCCCCACCGGAGGCAGGGGAACAGTCCAGGTGACCTTTCTGTCTTTTTCTGGCTCAGGGACTCCACCTGGAACAGAGGCAATAGAGTGTCTTAGAAAGAGCTGGATTTAAGAGTCAGACCTGAACACAAATACCTTTCGTTATAAGGAAAAAGATAATAAAGAAGAAAGAGAAGGTTGAAATAAATGCCAAGGTGAAAACAGCAGATCACTCCTCTCTGCTTCCTCCAAAACCCCATCTGATGGAAAATGTTCCAGATGGAAAGATAAAGCATGGAGTAGAAACACCCAGATTGTGAACTCAGGAAGGCCCCAGTGCAACCCCAACTCTGATACTTCCTGGCTGTGTGACTATGGGGTGTTCCTTAGCCTCTCTGAGCCTCAGTTTCCTAACGTGGAAATGGAGGAGGTAGTACCAACGTCACCACACCATTAAGTAAATTTAAGGAGGCTTAAGGGTGAGGCTGAGTTTGTGAAATTTAAGGCCTGCATGTAGTAGGTGCTTAATATATGTGAGCTAAACCTGAACGGGGTAGAAATCCAGTGAATGCAATCACTGATGCCCATGCCACATACCTCACGGTGCCAGGCACTAAAGGGGCAAGCAGAAGCAGAAGCTGACATCTTGGCTACAAAAAACACAGAAGAATAGAAGCATGAGGTTGGCAGCTGGGAACTTCCTGGAGGAGGGGCATGAAAGCCAGGTCATGAAGGGAGAGCAGGATTTAGACAGTGGCAGAAGGAAGGGAGGGACCTCCAGGAGGAAGAATCCCTGTGGACAGTGACCTGGATTTTTTTTTTTTTTAAGTGCAAAGTATACCCTATCCTGGCTATGCAAGATGCATGATTAGAAGCAGAAAGAAGTTTACCTGGAAGGCCTCAAACTCCAGGCTGAGGAGTGTGGAGGTGCTGCTGCGGATCCCAGGGAACCATGGGAGGCTGTAGACAGGGACAGGATCAGGCATTTTGCATCCCCTGGGGCTGCCACGGGGCTGAGGAATCTACCCCAGCCCAGGCTCCAGGAGTGAGCGGCCTCTGCCCACGCCCTCCCTAAGCTTCCCGGAGGCCCATCTGAACAGTTAGAACCACCGAGGGAAGCAGACAGCAGCCGGGCCCGTCTGACACCTCGACCACATACAAGACAAGAGGCTTATCTGATGTGCCTTAATGCAGAGCTGACAGAGCAGGCAAGGGAAGTGTCTTGATTTCTCTCTTGCTTCTGGTTGCTCTGCCCTGGAAATACTATTGTAGCTTCAGTAGGAGCTGGGGGTAGAGGGGTTGTGAGTCCTGGGCTGTCCTTATTGGGCCACCAGGAGTGGCAGGGCCCAGGATTACATTGAGGCCAGGTCCCTAGTGCCAGTGTAGTCACTGGCCCGGTGATGCTGGGAAGAGCTTCCTCTCTCCTCTGCATCCCGCTGCAGGAAATCCCACCATCTCAGCTGCCTCCCCGCAGGCCTAATGCCTGCTCTATCCACTTACCAGAATGCAGGGGAAGGGGAGCTAGGAAGGTGGCTCAGTGGTCCAGGCCTCAGAGGGAAGGCATTTTGGTTGTTCTCTGGGACTGGATTCTGATGCGGGGAGGATGGAAAGCACAGGGATTCTCGAGGTTGGTGGGGGCAGGAAGGATCAGGCAGGATAAGGGACAGATGGGGGCCCTGGGACTTCTGAAGCCCACCTCTGCCTTCTTTGGCCCAGAGCTCCTATGCTGGTCACTTGTGCTTTCTGTGCCTCTACATCCTCTCCCCACCACACCAAACCTCGCCACGGAGCCCCAGGGTCCCCCAGGCCATGGTTCACTTTAGGGAGTTTCTTTTCACCTCCCACCTGTCTGGAACCTGTCTCTTTCCAAAGTATGCCGCCTCCCTGCAGCCCTCCCTGAGAGGCTGCCCCTCCATCTTCTCCCCGCTGTCAAGGGGGATGCACCTCCCCACTGCTTCCAGATGCCACCCCAGAGAGTCCCCCCATCATCTCCCACGGAACCCTCTGGTCCTCTGGACCCTTTTTGTCCCCCACCCCCTCCCCAGTCCCCTGGCCACAGCCCTTCAGCCCTTCCAGCCCTAGGCCCCTGGAAGGCCATTTTCCTCTTGGCCCCGAGCCTGAAACAGTGAATGAATTGATGAATGGATGAGTGAATCAATGAACATGGTCTGACTTCGGCTGCCGCCCAGCCCCGACCCCACACACCTGAAATTGCACCTGATTAATCACCAGCAACATCCTGCTCACCAAACCCATGGTCACGTCTTAGTTTCTCTCTGCAGCATTCGCTCCCATCAATGACACCTTCCTTCCAAACCCTCACCTGAACCCGCTCAACCTCCCCAGTCACCTTTCTGAGCTCACCTCGCCCTCCCGATCCCTCAGACTGGTGTGTCCCAGCTTCCAGCCCTCCGTCTGGATCTCTTCACACCCGCCCTTCCATGGCCATGTGTGAGCAGGTGATGCCCAAATTCCTTTTGGGCTCCAGAGCTGTACCTCTACCTGCCTGCTGGACACCTCCTCCAGGAGACCTCCTCAGATGTGGCAGGACCCACCTGGAGCCTTCCCAACTCTGGACCTCACAAGCTCTGCCCCATGTTCCTAAAGGCTCCACCCCATGGCCCCCACCAAACCGGCTCCGGCCTGGTGTTCCTCACCACCATCCACCCAGCCTCCAGGCCACAAACCCAGAGTCATTCTCAGCTCATTCTAGCCAGCTTCCTAAATACCTCTTGAATCCATCTCATACCCTTCTTCTGGACACGCCTCCTGAGCTCCTCAAAGCTAATGGCACCTCAGAAACCAGAGGGCACTTTTCAAGCACTTTGAAGCACAGGCAGGTGGAAGTGGAGGGCTCTTCGGAGGGTTGTCGCGTGGGACTGGGTGGAAGCAGCTGCAGGCCTGGGAATCTGTACTTTGACAAACCCCAGATGCACGTAGGCCATAGACCTCTCCCCACAAACACCTGTGTAATCGAGCTCCTTCCTGCAGAGACAGCTCTGGCACTGCAGAGCCCACGGAGGGGGGCGGTCATCCCCCAGGGCACCCAGATGGCTGGCCTTTCCCAGTCACAGCTCCCGCCTGTGACCTGGGCCAATGGGCAGAAGAGGGTGTCTTAACCTTTATTTGGGCCCTGGCTTCCTTTGGGAATTTTATGAAAGCTAGGGACCCTCTCACCAGAAACTACATATTGTATGTGACTTTGTGTGTGGTTTTTTTCACACAAAGAGGGGCCCCCAGACTCTCCGAAGCTTGTTGTACTCAGGGGAATAATGCCCACTGTGGAACATTATCTATCCAGGTGGGGAAAGATTCATGAAAATTCAGGTATGGGGATGACATCTTGGGAGGAGAAAGAAAAAGACAGACACTGACTCAAGAGAAAGATACACACCAAAAAAAATTTTTTTAACATCTGTATTGGAGTATAATTGCTTTACAATGGTGTGTTAGTTTCTGCTGTGTAACAAAGTGAATCAGCTCTACATGTACATATATCCCCTCCCTCTTGCGTCTCCCTCCCACACTCCTTATCCCACCCCTCTAGGTGGTCACACAGCACAGAGCTGATCTCCCTGTGCTATGTGGCTGCTTCCCACGAGCTATCTATTTTACATTTGGTAGTATATATTAGTCCACACACCAAAATATTGACTGAGTTTAATTCTAAGTAAGAGGTGTGGGGTAATTATTAAATTTTTTTCTTTGGTCTTTTCAAGTGTTCAGCATTGAACGTGTGTTGCTTTTGTAATTAGAGAGGGAGATGAACGTAACTACAGGCAGGGGAGAAAGGCAGGAGGAGGAGGGGTCCAGCCCCCATCCTGGGTAGGCAGGCAGGCCTGGAGGGACCCCCCAGGGGCAGAGGCCGGCTCCACTCAGAGCTGTCAGGGACTTGCCTGGCCTGAGCCTCAGTTTCCCATGCTTCAAATGAGGACAGAGGGTCACCTTGGTCAGCAGGTGAGGGTGAAGACGAGGGGTAGCGTGTAAAAGGTGAAGTGCAGGACACAGCAGAGATGAACCCCCAGTCAGCTCTCCCCTCCTGCCTGCCCCCCATCCTGAGGCAACTTCAGGCTCTTTGATCTGCTTCCTTGAAAGAGGGAACTCAAACATCTACACATGAGGGGCAGGGGTGGGGTGGGAGCTGGGGATGGGGGCAGACAACTTCCTCTCGGCCCCTCAAGAAACCTGGAGGGCCCGTTCCCCCCTCCCCAGGGACAGGACCATTTCTGAGGGTCCTTGGCCCTGTGAGGGGCCACAGGCCAAGGAGGGGCCTCCTGGGGTGGGCTGATGGGCAAATCCGAACCTGTGGGGCTGACCCTGGGGCCAAGGGGACCCGTGGAAACTGCCTGCCAATTGGTTGCCCCAATCCAGTTCCCTGATGCCTTCTTGACCCTCAACTGGTAGTAAAAGTTCAGAGAGGTTGAGGCGCTGGCCCTGGGTGCACAGCAGCGTGTGGTAGAGCTGCAGGTTTAACCCGGGTCCTTTCCACTCTGCCTTGATGGGTGCTGCCGTCGCCCCCATTTACAGACACGAGAGTTGTGTCTCGTGCCATGAAGCAACTGGCAGAAAGGGGTTTGAACCCAGCTTGGCTTGGTTGGCAAGTCCATGCCTTTCCACGCGCAAAATTCACTTCGGTTCAGTTGAGGACTGTTTTGGGGCAGAATACAACGTGTGGCAAGCCCCAGCCGGGCATTCTGTACACACTGGCCCAGTCACGCCTCACGCGTGAGGCCTGTGCTATTGGACCCTTGGACAGTGCACCAAGCCGCCAGTCCAGGATTCCAGGCAGCGAGGGGGTCTCAGCTGCATGTCCGTTTTCTAGGTCTGCGGAAACACACACTCACACACTGGGCAGCTTGAAACAACAGAAGCGTATTCTCCCACAGTTCTGAGGCCCAGGAGTCCCAGATCAGGGTGTGGGCAGGGCCGAGCTCCCTCCGAAGGCTCTAGAGGACAGTCCCTTCCTGGCCTCTTCTTGCTTCCAGTGGGTCCAACATTCCTTGACTTGTGGCTGCATCACTTTGGTCCCTGCCTCCTCTTTTCCACGTGGCCTCCCTTTGCCTCTAAGACACATGAGACGGCACTTGGGGCCAACCTGGGTAACCCCAGATAGTCTCATCTCAAAATTCTTAATTTAAGCACACCTGTTACAACATAAGGTAATATTCACTCTTTTGCCATATAAAGTAACATTCACACGTTCCAGGATGTGGACATAATCTTTTGGGGATTCACCACTCAACTCATGACAGCCAGGCAGGCCAAGGGTGGGGTGTTGGGAGAGGCTGTCCCTTTCTCCAAAAATGTGGGGCTGCCGGGGAGACCCTCATGAAGGGTATTGGAGGGGGCAGGTTCAGAGCAGGCAGGCTTATCTCAGGGAGGTTGGGACAGGGGCCCCAGGGCTAACCTTAACAGGAAGCTACCGCAGACTGCGTGGGGAGGGAAGGAGGGTGGGGGTCACCCTGCCCTTCTGCCCTTGGTGACAGGGATTGCAGCCTGTGTGTGTGTATAGGACGCCCCTGACCACAGCCCTCAGTCCCCCTTCAACTAGTTCTCTAGAGAAAACTTAGAACATGCAAACCTGATCATGTTACACCCCCAAGACTCACCAACACTATCCTCACCTCTGGTCACCTCTACGTCCTTCCAGAGCTGGCCCCTGTGTACCTGTTCAGCCTCCCCTCTCCCTGGGCCCATGGCCTTCTTCTGCAGCTCCCAAACCAGGCCGACCTCCTGTCCTCCTCCGGTCACTGCCCATGCTGTGGCCTCCACCAGGCCCACTCCTCCCAGGTCTCACCCCCACCCATGGGTCACAACGTCTCCTGACTCTGTAAAATGTCACTTCATCCATGACTAAAATTCAGTAATTATTTGTGAACTTACTTGTCAAATGTCGATTTCCCCCATCAGACTCTAAGTCCCACAAGAGGAGAGGTCACGCCTGTTGTGTTAACCGCTGTGTCCTCAGCACCAAGCATAGGATGTGACACGCAGTAAGTGCACAAATGCACAGCTGTTGAGTAAATGAAATGAAATTCGAGCCCAACTGCCCAAGCCCCCTCTTTTTCAGTATTTCAGAAAAAGAGGAGCATTCATTCAATTCCTTATTTGGTCATTCGATCATGGATTCATTCAACAAACATTCATGAGTGCTTCTTCCAGTATCTGGAGACACACTTCCTATTTTTGAAAACTCACAGAAGGTGGAGGGGACCAGACATAGGAATGACAGCATCTAGAAATATGGAGAAGCTGAGGAGCCTGTTTCACAGAGGAGTGAGCTGTCCGTGGACAGGAAGCAGGGGCAGGGAGCAGGCAGGCCTCTCGGGAGAGATTACAGCAGGGGCAAAGCCACAGACTTGTGAAGACACCACACCTGGCCTGGGAGGCTGGAGCTGGGAGGAACAGGGGGAGGGAAAGACCAGGGTTTTCTTATAGAAAATGGGACGTTGTTGAAAGCATAGGCAGAGTACTGACTGATTCTCCGCCTACCTGGCTGATAGGTGGAGGATGAGATGTCATCCCACCGGGCAAGAAGCAGCATGGGGATTATTTTGCAGGTAAATTCAACAGTAAATGCAGAGAGGAGAGTGGTCCAGGATCCAGCTTGGGGACAGGGCGGATGACCACGCCATTCACGGAAGAAGGAGAAGGGGGTTCTGATGAAGTCCCTTTGGGAGCTGTGGCATTTGCCTTGTCTGTGGGACCTTTGAGTGGACTACCCGGGAGATGGTTGGCTACTTCCATTTGTATTGGTTTTTCTCCCTTCCCCACTCTCAGATCTGCTTGTCACCTTTCTCTGCACTGTTCTGTGTACCCGGAGGCTACCATCTATGGCCTGCCTCACCTGGTCTCCATGCCCTCTGGCACTGTAGGAGGTGCTCCTTCCCTGCCTGGCCGGCCATGGTTTGGGCAGTGTCTGCGTTCCTTCTGTGAGTCACCTCCTGTCCCAGAGCTGTTGACTTCCTGAACCATCTCCCCTCCCTCGTCCCTACAGGCTGCGGTGATGGTTTCCCACTGCTGCTAGAATCTGGGACCATCGGCATCCCTTGCTGGCTCCCTTGATCCTGCCCATACCTCCATAAAGAGCTGCTTCCTTAATGCTCCTTAGTCAGGGCTTTGAGGGTAACATCTGTTTCCTCCAGGATCCTGACAGATGCACCCTTATAGGGGCATCGGTTTCTGGGTTCTTTATTCTATTTCACTGGCTTAATCGTGTCATCTCGTGCCAGTACCTCTCTGACTTCATGACTGTAACGTATCCTAGATCCTGATATCGGGCAGGGTGACCCTTCTAGCTCCCCTCTTACAGAATTGTCTTGGCTTTTCTTGGCCATTCTTCTTCCACATGAGCTTTAGAAATAGTTTGTCAAGTTTTACTTAAAAAATCCTGTTGGAGTGTTTACTGGAATTGCTAATATAATTTATAAGTGAATTTGGAGGAGAACTCACATCTTTTAAAGTTGAGTCTTCCCAGACACAAACAAGATATATCTAGAATTCTTATTTCAATCAAAATCTTCCCTCACACTCTAGAAGGCAGAAAGGAGTGGATTGAAGACATGAGTTTACCTCTGCTTCCTATCTGTAGAGTGTTGTTGTCGGCTAGGTGGTTGGCGGTGTGTTTTTTGGTTTGGGGGGTTATTTTAGGTTATTTGACTACCAGGTCAGAAAGAACAGAGAAAAGATAACAGCGGCAAAGTGTAGGAACCTGTAAAGCATCTGTGGGAGAAGCCACTGACTTGGCAGACCTGAGTGACCTGAATCCCCACAGACATGCCGTGGGAAAGCAGAAAGCAGCTCAGCTTCTTACATGGCAAAACTGCCAAAGACTCAGGGATTGGGCACAAGAGATATAACCAGAAATGCAGGTGGGGAAGGGACTGAGAACAGGAGGAATGTTTGAAAGTCTGTAGGAAGCAGTTAGATCCCCAGATTCTCTCTCCCACCTCACTAGGATATTTGAGGTTTATTTTTTGGAGAGAAAAAAAAAGCAGAGGGTCTCTTGACAGGAGGGGACCAGCCACATAAAAGATAGAGGTTATGTATGGCATGAAGGATCATGAAGGATCAGGAGAATGTTACATATGTGCATTTATAACCCTCTTGGCCCAGAATATTGGCAGCCAGTCCAATACCCTCTAAAGACATCAAGAGAGTCTACCCCAAGGAATTTGAGCAGACCAAGGGGAAAGATCTAAAGATACTGACCAAGGAATTGACCTAATCAGACCCCTCTATGAAGTCCAGAGTCAGGCTGGACTCAATTACACAGAGCTTCCAATCAGAGTTTAGTACCCCTCTATTAAATAGGGCAGACAGCCAAGGATCATCAGCCATATGAAGAAAGCCTCTACCAGGAAAGACAAGACAAAATAAAATGGAAAAAATAAAGTAACTGAAAAGAAACACACTAGGCAGGGAGATGAAATCTTTTTTTGAAAGTCTATCATTCATATCTTCAGAGGGATAAGGAGAAGGTACTGCATCTATGCAATAAGAAAAGAGATGAAATGTAATAATTAGAAAATCAAAAAGTATGAATTCAAATTATTATAACAAAAATTAGAAACTTAATAGAGACATGGAAAGAAAAAGATGAAGATATCTCCCCCCAAAAGACTACAAAAACACAACACAAAGAAACAGAAGAGAGGATAAGAATTTTAGAAATTATGAGAATCTTAAATTATTTAGAACTTTAGAAGCCTCAACAGAAAGATAGAACAGTGAAAAGGGAAGGGGAAAAAATAATCAAAGAAATAATTCTTGAAAACTAGCCAGGATCGATCACCATAAAAGTCCAAGTCATAGGATTAATGGAATGTCCAGAACAACGGGTGAAAATAGAACCACACAAAGGCATATAATTGTGGAATTTTAGGACACTTGGGACAAAGCATATCTTCAAAGCTTCCAGAGAGGAAAAAAAATAAGCTATTTTCAGAGATTGTCAATGTCTTCAGACTTATCAGTAGCAGCACAAAAAGCAAGAAAACAATGGAGAAATACCTTTGAAGAGGGAAACTTATTTTAACTATGATTTTTATGCCCAGCCAAACTACCTGTGAAGTATGACTAAAGACGTCATCAAATGCTCATCAATAAATCTACCTCACGTGCATCCTTTCTTGGGAAGCTACTGGAAGATGTGCTCCATCAAAACAAGGAAATAAACCAAGAAAGAGAAAGGATCCAGAAAACAGAGCCTCTGGTGTAAGAGGGGGCAAGGAGAACCCCAGGATATCAGTGTAGAAAGATCACAGGTTAATAGCTGAGTAGCAGACCTGGAGAGCAACCAGTCTAGCCTGGAGCAGGTTAGGATATTCCAGGAGAGAGGACTCCATAAAGGAATCAATGCCACTGAATTTCATAATAGGAGATTTGGACAACTAGTGGAGAGTTTGGGAATAAATTTGTGGTAAGCACACAGAAAATTATGCAAATGAAAAGCTAAACAAACTATAACTCCAGGGAAAACAAAAGGCTATGCAAGCAAGGAAATGTGATCAGAGCATACTATATGACCCAGCCGGGAAAGCATTTACCCAGTTGAAAAAAGGAAATGCTAACAGCTCATCTAACCAAAATAACTACTATCCTAGGAGGATAGAAATGGTACATGGTTAAGGAGAAGGCCAGGTAAAAGGAGCTAAATCCTCTTTCATATGGAAAGTCAATAGATAATATCTAAAACTGAAAAATCACAATGAATTTGGTAAACATATTATTTAGAGGAGTGGAGGAAATACTAAAAGAAACAGAGGTGTTGAACATGGTTTTCTCTGAGGAGTGGGAAGGAGTGCCTTATGGAAGTATTTGTTTAAATCACAAGCATGCATAACTTTGAGGGAATAATAAAAAAAAATTTTAATTAAAAATTAAAAGACAAAGCAGACTTCTTTGGCCAAAGTGATGGAGGACAGAGTCCCTCTCCCCCCATTCAGCCTACTCCCTGGTGCCTTCCTCCTTGAGGGTACGCTGAGACACTGACCCCGAGGGGTTTCAACAAACACTATTTAAAAACCAATGTCCAACATGCTGAAGCATGGATAGGGGAAGCTCAGGCTCTGGGACAGGCAGTGAGGGTATGACTTTGTACCTCATCTACTGTGCTAACACGTTACTTCCCTAATGTCATGACAGCTCAGAAGGGTTGATAGGAAGGATACTGAGGAAGATGCCTATGAAATAAGAAATCCTTATCTATCAGAGCCAAGGGATGCCTTAGAAATCATACACCCTCCCCAAATAGACAGTTCCCCTAAAGAACAGGTCGGCCTGAGGACATTTTCTGGTCTTGAGTGAGCTTTGCCCAAGGGGAGCAGCAAGAATTGTTGGAGAGTCATTACTCTTAGAATAACCCTCAACTAATGAGAGATGGGAGTTGGTGGATACACTCCCCAGCTCCCTGGCCCTTGGGGAAGCAGTTCTGTGCGGGTTCCACCCACGTCCTCAGAGGGGTCCCGGGGGGTAGAGCTCCAGGTGCCAGAGCAGCAAGCTGCACCCTGTATGGGCTACCTTCCCTTCCCTGTGCCACTTCCCCCCTCCTTCACCCCTGCTTCCTGGGATCATTTCCCAAATAAACTGCTTACACCTAGTCCTTAGGTTCAAGGTTTGTCTTTGGAGGAACCCAAGCTAAGAAAATGATCTCACCCTGTCCTTTTACATATAAGGAAAAACGACGCAGAGAGGGGAAAAGAACTTGTCTGATTTCACACAGCAAATTATTTGCAGAGCCTGGCAGCATGGAAAGAGCATCAGGCCACAAGTCGGGTGGTGCAGATTTGGGCATTAGCTGTGTGGCCTAGGGCAAGTTCCTGCTCCTCTCTGAGCCTCAGCCTGTAGCCTCACTGGCCAGGACTTTCTCCTTACCCCAGGCAGCCCCTCTTCCTACAATGCTGCCACTTACGTGCAGATGCTCAGAGCATCCTATTTAAAGTCAAGAAAACGCACACACACAGTGAGGAGGAAGCCACAGCCCTGGATGGTAGTTAATTCTTTAATTTCCTTGAGGGCTGCAGAAATTCCTGGGATACTAGATCGGTGGCATATGAAATGCCTCACCATTTCCCAACCACATAATGACACACACCCCCTTCCTTTTGCCTGGGTCAGCAAATTTGCTGGCCAGCACACCCTTGCAAACGGGGTCATTATGATTGAAGGAGGGAGAAAGGGATGGAGATGGGTGGGGGGGACATTAAGACCAAATCATTTTTTAAAAATTACAACCCTATCCAGGCTCCTCCTGGGGCCCAGCCTCCTCAGAGAAAGCAGCAGGGATTGGGGGATGGGTGGGGGTGGGGATTGAGACTGGCAGCTTCTAGCAAAGGCTTCAGGAATTCCAACAGATGAGGTTCAAATCCCGACTCCACCACTTCCTAGCTCTGCAAACTCAGGTGGGTCCCTTTTCTTGTCGGAGCCTCAGTTTCCTCAGGAAAATGGGAGGGGGGGAGAATAATAGTACCCACCACACACACACACACACACACACACACACACACACACACACACACATACAAACACACACACAAACACCATTTGTTGGGAGAATGAACCAAGGCCATAGGTGCCATGCCCTGGGAGCCCTGTCATGAATCCTGGCCTCATCGTTTGCTGTCCAGGTGATTTTGAGCACATTTATTCCTTTCTCTGAGGCTCTGTTTCCTCAGCTGGAACATGAGACTAACTAATGATAAAATAGACTGTCTGGGTTCAAATCCTGGCTCCATCCGCCCTGAGCCAAACTTGAGTAGGTCAGTTAACCTCTCTGAGACTCAGTCTCCTTGTCTAAGTGATTGGATTCTTGTGAGAATTGAGTTGATTTACCTAAAGCTCTTGGAAGATGCGAGGAGTGCTAGTTTATGATCATTGCTATGATTATTAGCATTGCGTTTGCGGGGAGAAAGCACTGAGAGAAAATGGGGGGCGGGGGGGCTTCCTGAGTAGGAAAGGAAGGAGCCCTGAGCCTGCGTCTGCCACGTGTGGCCCTGGGGGTTGGGGCGGGGTGGGCTGGGGACACCCTTCCTTGCTGCCCTCCTTCCCCACCCCGCCCCGCTGAGGAGTGCCCACCTCCGGCAGGGTTTGTGGTCACACCAAGCCTGTCCCTCAGAAGGTCTAAGTCCCTGGCAGCGCTCTTTGATGCTAAAAATAGATTGTTCCACCAAAAAACCCAGAGAGAGCTCGTTTTAGGAGCCCAAAGGGGCTACAGCTTGGAGTTTTCTTGCTTTCTCTGAGGGGCCTGGGACTCTGAGGGACGAAGCATGTCAGGGGCCAGTCTTTCCAGGTCTCAAAGGAGCACAGGAGAGGCCTCTGAGCTGACTGGCGGCTCGGGAGGGATGCACTCTGGCCGGGGTGACCAGTCCTGCAGCCTGGGACTCGGGTTCAGGTGGCCCTCGACTGGGATCGGCCTTCCGAACCCAGGAGAGTCAGCGTTGCTGGAAGCAGGGCCTCGGTGGGACTGGATGGGAGGGCAGGCAGCTGCTGGGGGCACCAAGGACCCTGGGAGAGTTGTGAGTCAGCCACACGCCCCCTCCTACCACCAGCTCTGCCCTCCATACAGGAAACCCTCACCCCTTACACGCTGCCGTCCGGGCTCTCAGACCGTCAGCCACAAAACAGCAACAGAAGAGCTTACCCCTGCCGGCTGCCTAACTGTGTCCTTCCCAGGGGCTCCCTCCTCACCTGCCCGCCCTGGGAGAAGACAGGGGCTTTTGATCTTCCCCATCTTACAGGTGAGGGCAGCGAGGTGGGGACAGGACCGCTGACATCGCACGGCGAGGAAGAGCCTGAGGGCGCTCTCCCGACTCCAAGGCCCCAGCATGTCAACCTCCCTAGAGGGGACTTGAGGGAGAAAAGGGAAGTCAAGGGGCGCCCTGGGGATGGCTGGGTGTGGCGGCAGCAGACCTGCAGTTGCCTCCCTCTTACCACACCTGCGACTGCACGTGAGGCCCTTTGCCTCTGCGAGCCTCAGTTTCCCCAGCTGTAAAAATGGAGAGAAGCATCTCTGCTCTGTCTGCCTGGGATGTTTGTGTGCAGGTGGCAGTGGGATGGGGGAGCATGTGGATCATTATTTTAAGCAGCGGGGAAACTCTGGCCAGAGAGAGAGGCAACAAGTCCATCTGGGGGGCAGCTGGGTAGAACCCAGCCTGTGTTCTTCCCCTGCAGGGGGCTCTGTTTACTCCTCCACCCGCTTCTACCTGCCTTTTTGACAGAGGGCTTATGGCTGAAATGTATCCAGATCCAAACGTGTACCGGTGGTAGAATTTCGGGCAGGAAGAAAGGCCGTGAGTGGAGCCCTCAGGGTCCCTGGTAAAGCAGGTGCTGAGAGCAAAGGTGGTTGCAGGATTGCCCTCAATGCCACCGAGCCTATGGCAACTGCACAGAGGTGAGGGCCTGGAGAAGGGGGCTGAGGCAGGAAGGGGGAGGAGAGGGAGGGGTTTGGTTCTGAAGGGGGCACCGTGAGCAGTTTTTTGAAACAAACAGCAGGAAAGAGAGAGGCGGGGGGCGGGGAGGGGAGAAGCCCAGAAAGCAGGCGGAGGGCAGGCTGAGTTTGATCCTGCTTCCTCCATCCACAAACAGGGTGCCCTTGGGCAGGTCTCCTCACCTCTCTGACTGCCCCTGGAAATGGCGGGAAGACCAGTATGCATGGTTGGCTGTCCTGAGAACCCACCATTGGAGACCCTGTGCATACAGCTCTTGGCGTGTGCATCCCACCTGGTACCTTCTTAGCTAATGATCCTTGGCTTGGCCTGTGTATCCTGGCCCCTGGGCGGGCTGCGTGCTTGCAGGCCTCATCCTCTGACCTGAGCTCCCGATAGAGCAGGGGGTGGATCTGGCTGGGGGGATAAGGGGAGATGGGGGAAGAGACATCTTATCTTGATGTCTCTGTGCTGAGCTCTGAAGGTAGAGCCCCTCCTCCCCTGCTTCTCTGCCCTATCCCCCACCCCCCCACCCCCCCACCCCTGGGCAGCTTGCAGTAGATATCAAATATCATTCCAGTACCTTCCTTGGACCCAGTGCTGTGATTGGCTGGTTGAAAGCCAGGATTTGAACTCTAAGACCAGTCCTCACCTCAAATCTGCTGCCTGTTTGGTCCAAGCTGGCTGTGCTGACTCCTAGAAGCTAAAACTCGGGATTAATTCCTGTGATTAGTCTTTTCCTCATCAGAAAAGTGAAGAGAGCCACACCTATCCCGCAGGTTGTTGGGAGGGTCCAGTGGGTTCAGGAGTGTGCCATCTTTGTAAACTGTAAGGTTCATCGACAGGCCCAGCAGCCAATGCTCATAATTCCCCAATCACAGTCACCCAAGGTTGTAGTGAAAGTATGAGCTCTGCACACAGGTTAAGAAAAAGGATTTCATCACCATTCACAGTAGGTGTTTTCTTAACTGACCCCAATGTAAATGGCCCATGGAGTTCACTGGTTCTTCTGGTGTATCATGCCCTTGGCCAGCAGATCCCTCGCTGGTATCCACACCTTCTGGTCCCACCAGCCCACTGAGCTGTCAACTTGCCAAACATCTGTTGGGTTTGTTCCCAAACCCGTTCATTCCAGCTGGGTTTCCATGGTTACAGAACTCCATTGAATACCATGCCAGTGTTGGGCCACTTTGCCCTCAGACCCATCTACTCCCTCCCCTCTTTGGCTCTATAATGCAGAGGTCTGATTCCACTACGTCAGCCGGCTCCAGCTCCATTCGACTGGTGGAAGGCACTAGAAGGAGATGGAAGGACGGCAGGAAGAGAGGTTGCTTTATTCTTTGTCTCAGGGGCCCTCCATGGCAGCTGAGTCTCCTCTGTGGCTCCAGCAAATGCAAGACTGGCCATGATGCTCCTGCTTCCACTGGGGACCCTAGCGGCAACACTCCTCCTTGTGTCCCTCTTGCAGAATGGTGGCAGTGGCTTCCTGCTGTGGCTACTCTTGGGGCTCCTCCCCACCTCTGTTTGGTTTCTCAGCTGTTCCATCACCTGGGTTGCCAATAATCCCTGAACTAACTAACTTCCTTCCCTCGGTGTCCATCACTCAAAGTGGCTTCTGTTTTCCTAATTGGACCCTCACTAGTGGCGATGTGATGTTGTTCATGGTATGAGGCAAAACGGGGGTGTCTGTCTCTATGAAAACTTTCCAAGGTTGAACACCTTGGAAAGACTCGGTGAAGGCAAGTTGCTAAAAAATAAACTGAATTGGGTGTGGGTGAAACGTAAAAGATTGGGCGAAGGAGTCAGGTCTAGATGCTACGGGGTGCTAATTGCTTTGTAAGCATCTTTACATTTGCATTCCACTTTAAAGAGGACAAATCTGGAAATTGTAGGAGACGCCTTCTGGGCTGGTTTGAGACAGAAGAACAAGAGGGAGGCCATTTATAAATTTAAAGGTAAAATAAAGGGACATTACTATTTTTTTTAATGATTTCCTTCTTCAACCAAAGTTTTGGATTAACCTGATCTAATGATTCAGAGGCTTCTAAGGTATCGGATTTTTTTTTTTCCAGTGGAGAACAAGAGGACACCTGACTGCCCAGAGCATGCCGAGAGGGTGCACGGTCAGAAGTGGCAGGAAAGGGAATCTCAGGAACTGGGCACCTACAATGTGCCAGGCACACTCACAATATTTGTTTTCATTTAATCCTCTTTGCAATTTTGAGAAGTGGGTCCTGCTGTTGGCCCCATCTCACAGGCGAGGAAGCAGGCTCAGAAGAAAAAAAGCCTTTTGCCCACAATCTCACAGCTCATAGGAACAAAGTCAGGCTTCGGGAAGGTTCTTTCTGCTTCCGTAGGCAGCCTCCAGGAGTTCGAGCAAAGTCTGGCACATGCCCCTGAAGAGGCACATGGAGATTATAAGCCTCTTGAGGGAAAAACCAAACTTGTCACCCAGTAAGCATTTGCCACATGGTCCCAGGAAAGCAGTAAACCACCTGCTGCACAGAAGTGCCCCTGGGCCCACTTCCTGGGCCTGAACTCAGCTTCCCAGGGAGGGGGAGTCCCTCAGAGTGACCAAATTATAGGTGTTATGGGGGGCCCACTCTTATGTGTGGAAAAAACAGCCAAGTGCGTAGGGTGGTACGTTAGAAACTAGAGGTGGTGTCGGCAGAGTGGAAACAACTCCTGGGCTGGGAAGCAGGGGCCCGGGTTCCACTGACTCACGGGTGAGGTAGGGTGAGTCTCTGCCCCTCTGGGGGCCTCAGTTTCCACTTCTATTAAAGGGGGTCTTTCCAGTTGTGTTCATCTCTGATCTATTTCACAACGTGGCAGACTCCAAAACGCTCCAAATTTATTCAGGAGGCCAAGGCCCCTTGGCAGGCTCTACTTGTGCCGCTGACCGCCCCTCTTCCCCCCCCCCACCCCGCCCCGCCCTGGCCCTACTCGGGCCAGGCCAGCTGATGAGTTTCCAGCAGGGGCAGTCTATCCTCCTATGTGACTGTGATGGTTCTTTTCCTGCACTTACTCATAACAGAGCCCAAATTACATCACTGAGCCTCAGACAAGGAAACCAACCTTCATGGTGCCCTCACCCAGTTGCCTGTCTCTTTGAGAAATGTGTTGTCCCCATTCTACAGGAAAGGAAACTGAGGCCCAGAGAAGGCAAGTGACTTGGCCCATAGTCTTGCAGCTGGGATCCAGCAGAGCTGCACTGGAACTTGAATCTGACTCCAGAGCCCTGTGGCTTTCATTGTAAGCCTGCTTCCTCTCTGGACAAATTAGAACCTCCACCCCCATCCCCTGCCTCCACCAACTTGCCAGTCAGGAAGAGGAGACTGAGCCTTCATGAGGATCCAGATGAGGCACAGACAACAAATTTCCTAGGGCATCCCGCTCCCAGGTGACCCAGTGAGGCTGGGGGCAGAAGCAAGTCTCCCTGGGACCTTGGACGAGCCCCTCCTCCCCCGGATGCCCCTTCTGCTCCGTGTTAGCTTACAGAGAAGACCGTGAGTCCGAGGCTGGTGCTGGGGTCTGGCCCCAAGCTTGGGCTTCCTGGGAGAGGCCAGGTGGTGGTGCCCAGTCTGCAGAGGACTCTTGGAAACCTTGGGATTTAGCTTAGAGGATGCTGCAGAGCACTGTGGTGTCATGGCTGAGGTCCAGGCTGCTGAGCCAGAGGCTGACATTCTAATTCCACTCAGAATACTGTGTGGCCTTGCACAAGCTGACTTCAGTATTCTGGGCCTCAGTGGTCTGGCCCATGAAATGGGAGAGTAGAACTTACGAGGGAAATGGTAAAACTGCCACCCTCCCCCACAACGCCTGACCTGGTTTCTGGGAACACGGAAGTGTGGCGTTGAATCATCCTCCATGTCTTTCCTACTTTGGAGTCTCCCTGGGAATGGAAGCATTCAAAAAGGGGCTGACAAAGGGCACTGGGAGCCGGGTGTGGGGGGAGCGGGGAGTGGGAGAGCAAGAGGAAAGACCCAGAAGCAGGAAAGCCCAGGCACATTAGGCTGGAACAGAGAATGCTACGGAGATGCACATGTGGGCAAAATGAGCAAAGGGCCTTGAACGACTGGCGCAGGCCTCAGAACCTGAGCTCTGCACAGGGCCCCTTGGCAAGGCCATGCCACCAGCCTTCCCTAGGAGGGCCTTTCTGAAGGCAGACAGGCCTCGGCGTGAGCGCCACTGGCGTCCCTTCATGTGTTTCCCTTTGTACTTAATCCCAACTCCCTAAAATCCCCCTGAAGTGCTCCCCAGCCACACATGTGGACGCCTCTCCCCAGCTGCAGTGGTGGGCAATGACAGCGTGAGAGCCACACGCAGCACAGGGTGGGGGGCCTGGAGGGGATCCGGGCTCCCGGCGCCCAATGCGGGGCCTGCAGGGCTCCCGGCTGCCCGGGCCAACACTGGCCTTAATTAAAAAGGGGTCTCCCACAGGATCCAAACCGCCCCCCCCCCAACGCCACTCCCTCTCCAGCCGCTTCCAGTTCTGCTTCTGGGCCGCGTGCTGAGGCTAGCTCCACAAATAAAAGCCATCCCTTTTTGTTCTCTCTTTCTCTTTCTTTCTTCTTCTTCTTCTTTTTTTTTTTTTCTAAAAAGAGAGAGAGGCAGCCACAAGATCTTCTAAGAGGCTGTGACATCATGGCCCAGGTGACCGCCGCCCAGCCAATGGGCCAAGGCCGCGAGCTGACTTCTTGCATCCTGTGAGCTGAGGTCGGGTTGACACCGTGAAGGCCTGGTCCCTCAACCACAGAACCACAAGGCCAGGCCCTCAGCCGCCTTCAAGGCCCTGCGCCGGAGCTGGTTGGCTCCCCGTTCTCCCACCCCCGGGCCGCCCTCGCACCCACTGAGCTGAGCTCTGCCGGGGGCGAGCCTCATTCATTCATTCCCGTGGCGCTTGATACTGGGCTGGCTCTGCTCTCACTGCCCTGCGACTCCTGCCCTGGCTGCCAAAGGCCCCTTCCCGTCATCTAATGATACACTCTGCATACGCTTCTGTTGAAAATTTGTGGCGAGACATTCCTGTGGGACCTGGAATCCAAATTCTTGGGTACAAACAGAAACTTACTTTCCTTGGGGATTTTTTTCTCTCTCGCTCACACACACACTCTCGCGTTCTTTGCTTTTTTCTTTTTCATAGCAGTAGGGGGAATAAAGGGACAAAACAAACAAAAAGCAGCAGCCCCCCCCCCCCCTTTATTTTCAAAAGTAGCTAGGAAAAAATAAAACGACAGCCAACCAAGTCAATCCCAACCCAACCCCCTGAAGGGCTGAAACCTCGCCTTCCTCAGAGCGGGGCATGGCATCGAACAGCATCTTCGATTCCTTCCCGACCTACTCGCCGACCTTCATCCGCGGTGAGTAATGATCCCCCTTTTGGGTGGGGAGCTGTGGCCAGGCCCCGGACCGCGACCCTCCACCGCCAGCCCTGGCTGCTTTCAAGTGCCCGGGCTGACTACCTAAATCCGCTGGCTTCTGAAAGCCTGAGGTGGGAAGAGGGCTTGGTGGCCTCCGTGGTCTCCTGCAGTGGAGCACCCTTGTGGACTTTCATCCTCGGCTGGTGGGGACTGTTCGTGGTGGGCGCCATGGATACCACAAGACCTCAAGACCTCAAAGGCCAGACCTCGGAGGGTCGTGGGGTGGAGAGGACACAGGGGTGTCCCTGTGACCCGAGGCTTCCCGCCTCACCATCAGGGCTCCTGAGCCCAGCTGCCCCAGTCCCTGGCCCATCCAGAGAGCTCAGACCCTCTACCTGTGCTCAGGCAGACGCTCAGATACTCCGATCCCCCAGAGCCCAGCCAGCTTCTGAGCAGAGCTGTGGAGCAGGCAGGGGGCAAGTCTACGCCTTAGGATCTAGAGACCTTCCCGAGGACTTCTCCTGCATTGGATTTTCCGAGTAATTCCTGGGATGAGGGAAGCAGAGGGAGGAAGGGGCTACAGGCTTTTGTTGGAACTCGTGCCGCTCTGCGTGACCTTGAAACTGGATTGGAGTTGAGGGAGCAGGCCTCGGGAAGGCTTATGGACTTGGTCCCGGGTAGAAATAAGTGTTTCTGGGTGGCTTCCGCCTCTATTCGTGGCCTAGAGGAACCCAGAGGTCGGAGTTACGTGCCTCAAAAAGGATAGGGTCCCGGGATCCCCCGCTTGAAACCCCTGACTGAGGCTAGAACTCGGGGGGAGACTGTTCCTGCCTCTGTCTGGCCCCCCTGCTGCCTTCCTCCCCGCTAGTAGGAGCCCAGAGGGGGCTGTGGCACCTGAGACTGGAGGTCAAGAGGCCCTGAGTCTGAGTCCCAGCTCAGTGGCGACCTTGCTGAGCGGCCTTAGACAAGTTACTTAACCTCTCTGTGCCCCAAATGGAGGCCCCTCTGGCTGTGACATTCTGATTGCCTGAGGCTGGGAACGGACTGTGTATGAGGGCACTGCCTCTGGGTTATACACGGGGATAAGTCCTCCTCCAGGATAGAAGGACTGAGTGGCATCCGGAACTCCAGGGTCTGGGGGCCTGGCGTTGCCTTTTCTCAGCTGAGGTGGTCGGCTGAGACACAGAAGTCGGTCTGACTGTCCATCTGCCCTTCTGCCCATCTGCCTGTCCTGCTGTGGGCTAACACGTGACTCTGCGCCAGTCCTTGGGCAGCCAGCTCTGGGCAGGGACTGAGGCACATGTGGGTGCCTATTGTCCAGAGGTTTCTGCGAGGGCTTGTCTGAGGGCTGGACCCATTCCTCCTCCCTGGAGAGAAGCTGAGGCAGGTTGTGTGCCCGCATGTGGGGGCTGAGTGGGGAGAGGCGGGGGCGCTCCCGTCAGACCTGCCTGTGGCTGGTGACCAGCAGCAGCCCGAGGTCTGGGAGCCGAGCGCCATGGGCTCCTTCCTTCAAGCGGCTCCTATTATAACGCTGTTCCCTTTGTAGTCCTCGGAGCTAATTAAAGGCAGTTCTGTGGCAAGAAAATAAGAGTTTATAAAAACCATTTGCTGGGTCTTTGTAATCTGTGTTTCTCCCTCCGTGAGCAAGATGGAGAAATGTCGAGTTTAAAACAAAGGAAACTTGGGAGACAGGACTAAAGGGCCACCCACCTAGGATGGGTTCCTGATGCCATGGGGCCCGAGAGATGGTAAACAGTGACACAGAGGGAGAGGAAAAGGAGAGCTGGTGGCTTTGGGCCGGCTGTGTGCACAGAGCGGGCTGATGCCTGGTGGGCAGGGATGCAGATGTGTCTTGTAAGACAGGGTCCGGGCGAGGCCTCAGGGTCTGGGGTCTGAGGCTTTCCCTGCAGCTCCGTGTTCTGTCCCCATTGTCTGGTCCCCTCTCTCCTGCCCAGTTCTGTCCCCCACATTCTGCTCACTTTGGGGGATCTGTCTACCAAATCCTGTCTCTGGAGGCTCAGAGGGCTGCAGCTGCCAATTCTGTCCCCAAAGCGATCCAGCCTCTGGGTCCTGCAGTGCTCGGCTACATGCTGTCCCATGTAGGGTCCTTAACCTGCCCTGAACCACAGACCTTTCTGGAGTCTCAGGAAGCCTACAGACTCCTCAGAATCGAATTTTTAAACGCATAAAACAAAATACAAAGAACTATGAAAAAACCCCAAATCTATGGAAATACAGTTATCCAACTATAAAAAAGCAAGTCTGTGACTCCGTGACCATGGGCCTCTCAGTGGAGATAGTAACGGCCGTAATACAGCAGGAATGGGCATACGTGGTATTTCAAGAGAATCCGTGACAGCCCTGATGAGACTGGAGGATATCTGTGATTTCCATGGGTGACAAAATCACTGTGGCAAAAGATGCTACATTTTAGTTAGAGGTCAGTGAAAGGAGAGCTGTCACGTGTTTCCCGCCTGAGTTCACGGACCCCCCTGAATGCAGGCCTGCAGTCCCAGCTCCTCAGCCGGAGGCAGTGGAGCCAGTGGGTCTCACGACATCACTGCCCCTCGAGAGCTTTTCAGGCTGGGTTCCCGATTCCAGAACTGCTCTCAGTTCCCTGTGACAGAGAGGTCTGGGGAGAGCGTGAAGAGGCATTTGATTTCCACACAAAGTAGAGGGTGAGGAGGAGACATGAAGAGGGCGGTGCTTACCCCACAGAGCTGCAGGCTGATGGCAGAATTCCAGGCACTGAGAGGCCAAAGGGGGCTCCTGGGGTGCCCTGTGCCCTGAGCAATTCACCACCTTCTCCCATCTCTTCTCTGGGACTCTCCCAGGTAGGAGAAGGGGTATGAATATTTTCTTTGACAAATGCGGAAGCTGAGGCCTAATGGTACTCTGTGTGACTATGGGCGAGTCCCTTCCGGTCTCTGGGCCTCAGTTTCCCCACCTGACAAATGTGGGCAACGGCCTTGATGCTGCCCAAGGGCCCGTCCACAACCCATGGAGGGCCAGCTCCTTTATTCTGGATCTGCCCCATGAGGCCCTTCTCTGAACCCCCTGGGGGCATCCCCCTTGCAGCAGGTCCCTCTCACAGCACCCTCAAACCGCACCCCCAATGGCAAAAGCACTCTCCCCAGGACACTGAGGGAGGGCACCCCTCCAGGGAGGGAACTGGAGGAAATGGGTCTAAGCTGCCACATGCAGGAATTGGGAGACTCAGGGAGATAAAGGTTTTCCTTTATTCAGTAATTCCACAAAAGCTTATCAAGGAGTAGATACCGAGATTCAAGCTGGGCTCTGGAATCAGACGCTCCAGGCTCAAGTCCTGGCTCTGCCCTTCACTAACCTTGTAGCCCGGGGCGAGCCACTTCACCTCTCTGTGCCTCTGTTTCCCCATCTGTGAAATGGCAATGATGCTTACATCAAGTCCATGGGCTCTGGAGAGAATTAAATGAGCAGGGTGCCTGGCATAGAGTAAGTGCTCAGTAAATGCCTCCATTTTTTAAATTATCAGGACCCTGGCCTTGTGCTGGGAGCTCAGGTACAAGGGTGACTAGGTCAGGCTCTCCACCCTTGAAGTCACAGTCTGGTGTGGAAAGACATGGGTAAACTGAAAATTGCACTGGGGTGTGATAAATTTATAAGGCACAAAGAACAGGGGGCTGGGGGATCAGAGAGGGGGCACTGGTCAGCCTGGGGGAAGACAGTCCTCCTGGAGCGGGGCCTTGCAGGGTGAGGGGGTGACAGGCGGGGAAAGGATGTCCCAGGCAGAGGCAATGGCCTGGGTGGGCAAAGATGCAGAGGCAGGAAAGGATGAGATGACTGTGGGCACCTCCTGGGATGGCTGGGAGTACCATGCGCGGTGAGGTGCTGGAAGGGGACCGGGACGGGCCTGTCTGGCCAGAGTTCTCTGAGCAGTGGTGGGCAGCTGCAAAGCTGAAGACACCTGGAAGGAATGGGAAGTGGCCTCTCAGGTGTGAGGCAGGCCTCACAGAACGGCCCTGGGCAGGTCTAGCCGGGAGGGTCTGACTCAGAGGTCACTGGATGGTGGGAGAGCTGCCGCGACCAGAGAGGTCACTCACCGTGTCCTGTGCTCAGCTCTGGGCAGTGGCTAAACAACAGGGGACTCTCCCGAGTCCCGGGCACCCCAGGATGGTTGGTCACCCTGGGTAGAGCGCCCTTGGCCGCCTCCCCTCCCCCGTGACCCTGGGAGATGAAGGTGCTGACCGCCAGCCACCCACAGCCACTCTGGCGTTTGCCTGGCGCCACCTCTGCCGGGGCCCTTTGACGGCGGCTCCTGAGGCCGCCCTGCACACGCCCATCTCCCCAGACCACCCTGCCAGTCCACAGTGCCCCCCAGGCAGGAAGGGCATTCCTGGGAGTCCCCCACTGGCCACAGGGTCTGGGCGGGCATAAGCCGGCCCCACACAGTGGGACTGTGTGTCCAGGCCTCACCCGCGCCCACGACGGCGGCCGGCGGCCCCCAGCGGCCCCACTGGTCACATAGAGAGCCCATTGACGCCTCAGTCTTGAGGTGGCTGCATCAAAGCTGAGGCCCGCTCGGCTACCGGAGAGCAGCCAGGAGTTAGATGCCCCAGAGCAACAGGGCCTGCAAACCTGACCTTCGAGAAGCCTCCTAGGGAAGGGAGGCAGAAGCACCCCCTGACCCCAGCCTCACCTCTGAGCCAGTTCAGACTCCTCCAAAGGCGGGGAACCTGGGCTCTGGGCTCAGGCTTCGGTGGGGCGGCCGCAGCACCAGCTCCTACTTCCGTCTCCTGGGGATGCGTCATCTGCAGAGCCTTCCTCAAATCCACCAAGCCGGGGGGTACCCAGCTGGCAGCGGAGGAGTCTCACCCAATCTTCAAGACTGAGCTCAAACACCCCTCTGCCAGGGGTCTTCCCTGGGACTACCTGTGGCCACCAGGGAGCCCTGGCCTCCTGGGAGATTCCGGGCCCGAGCCGGCCTGGGGCATCAGCCAGTTATTCCCGCCTTGGTGCCCAGTAGCCTCCCTTACGTGCTGGAAGGGGACGGAGGGAGGGAGGAAGGGAGGGCTTTATCCCTCAGTGGATTTGGAACATGAGTCCTCCATCACCCGCCTTGAAACAGCACTTTCTGGAGGGACACAGCTGGGCTGGGAATTGTGACACTGAGGCTAGGAGCGAGACTTGTCACACCTGGAGACTCCACAAGAAGCAGGAACAGTGCGTGAATCCAGGAGAATGCTGGAGCTGGCAGGCAGAGGGCCTCCGCCTCGGTTTATAGATGGGGAAACTGAGGTCCAAAGAGATGTGTGGTCTTCTGTGAAGTCGAATTCCGTAGCAGGAACACCAACTTTTCTCAGCTACTCGGGGACCAGGCTCGCATACAGTTTAAGAGTCAAGCCAGGTTTAAACTGTTAGATAGCTGGGTGACCCAACATGTTAATTCACCTCTTTGAGTCTCTTTCCTCCTCTGTAAGATGGGACTAGGGTGGTTGCAAGGGAGAATGTGACCCTGCCCTGAAGCCCTGCGCACGGCACTGGTCTATAGCAAGTGCTCACTCAGCACGGCCACTTCTTTGAGCCTCTCGGCCCCGCCGCCTCCCCACGTTCGTTCACTTGCCACCCGGCAGATGTTCCCACGTATCACCCCATTGCTCCATCTCCAGCACGAACCACCTGGTGCTCTCAGTGCTGGAGAGAGGTAAGCATGGGGGAGACTGTAGTGGGACTGTCAGGCCCCTTGTCAATGGCTCCCAGAGATGGGGATGGAGAAGAGGGTGTCCTCTGGGGAAGAGGCCACATGAAATGCAGTTAGTTACAAGCCCAGGCTGCAGCCAGGCCCCGTCATTTCCTCACTCTGTGGCCTCGGACAAAGTGCCTCGCCTCTCTGAACTCAGTTTTCTCATCTGTACAATCGGGAGAACGAACGGTAGCCATCTCAAGATGTGTTGGGTGGGTTAATGAGATCATGTATATTACGTACTTAATATAGGGCTTGGTGCAGAGGCAAGACCTCCATAATTATGGAAATTATGACTATTTCATGGTCCCGCTCCTCCTGGGCAAAAGAGTCTGACTCTGAACAAGATGGGGAAGGTGAGAAACCTGCCTCTCTCCTCTCAAGACCCAGCCTGACATATATACAATGGAATATTACTCAGCCATAAAAAGAAACGAAATTGAGTTATTTGTAGTGAGGTGGATGGACCTAGAGTCTGTCATACAGAGTGAAGTAAGTCAGAAAGAGAAAAACAAATACCGTATGCTAACACATATATATGGAATCTAAAAAACAAACCAAAAAATGGTCATGAAGAGCCTAGGGGCAAGACAGGAATAAAGACGCAGACCTACTGGAGAATGGACTTGAGGATACGGGGAGGGGGAAAGGTAAGCTGGGACAAAGTGAGAGAGTGGCATGGACATACGTACACTACCAAATGCAAAATAGCTAGTGGGAACAGCCGCATAGCACAGGGAGATCAGCTCGGTGCTTTGTGACCACCTAGAGGGGTGGGATAGGGAGGGTGGGAGGGAAGAGATATGGGGACATATGTATATGTACAACTGATTCACTTTGTTATAAAGCAGAAACTAACACACCATTGTAAAGCAATTATACTCCAATAAAGATGTTTAAAAAAATAAAAACCCAGCCTAAAGGCCGCCCCCTCTGGGGAGACTTCCCGGGTTCCCCCCTTCTCCCCTCCAGGCCTCGGGAGAGCCCTGCCCCCGCCCTCACTCCCCGCACCCCCTCCTGTCGGGTGGGGTGCTCCTGGGAGCAGGTCAGGCTCAGCGCTTCTTGCTAAGAGGAGGGAGGAGACAGAGGGTGAAAGGACCAATGAATAGATGGACCAACACTGACCTCCAGGGAGGGTTCCAGCTTCTCCCCTCACTTCCCCTTTGCCGTCTGGCTCGTTCTTTGAAACGCTTGCTAGTGGGTGCCTGAGCTCTCACATCCAATTGGTGCAGCTGTGTGAAGGGTTAGGTTCCTCTTTGGGGTTTTCTTTCACGTCTGGGAAAAGTGTTTTTGGCAAAAGGTTCAGACTTACGTGTGGGCGGAAAGGGTGGATGCCATAACTTATGATTCGCAGGGGTGACCGAAGTCAGCCCCCCAGAACATCCTTCATTGTGTGACACTGAAAGTGGACACTGGTGGACTTAAATTCCACCACGGCACTCGGCCCCTCTGGGGTGAAGCATTGCCGACTGGGCTTTTTTTAGAACGCAGGGTCCAGTGCCCGTGAGTTCACTGATCTGCTCACCTTTGTTAAGAGAACAGCGGCTGGGTATACAGCAAGTAGAAGGTGTTAAGGGAAGGAAAACTTGGGGTGCTCAAATGAAAGGGGCTGAAAAGAAAGGGCATGGGGAGGAGAAGGGAGGTCCATTTTGGTCATGCCCCTGCCCCAGACTCAACTCGCCCGGGTGCCCAGTGGCTAAAGGCCAACACTGCATGGCCCCAAGAAGTGCCCCCACCTTGAGGACTTCCATTCCGTCCTCCCTCACTGAACCCTAGTTCTGCCCCCCCGTTACCCACCATGGAGGAAGCCCTGCTGAGGTCTCACCCACAGCTCTGGGCTCCCTCATATCTTAGGAAGATGCATCGGGGCCAGCATGGTTGGGGCCCCATGTTAGGGGTGGGAGGGGCTCATGGCATTGAGCCTGGCTCTCCCCTGTACCGCAGGCATATCCCTTTCGGGGCAGGCAGAGGAAGCCGCCTCTGGGAACAAGGCCACCTTAGGAAAAAGACTGGAAGGACAACACGAAAATGTTGTAGTTAGTGCTACATGATGCAGTGATGGCGGGGAGCCTTTATTTCTAATTCTCTGGGTGATTTTTGTAGGTTTTCCAAACTGCTAAACACTGAACATGTATTACTTGTAAATTTAGGGGAAACTTTTTTTTCAGAACAAGGAAGAGGAAGAGGCAGCCCCACACTCCCAGGAGCAGGTGAGCTGGGCCTCCCATCAGCCGGGGCTGCAGCAAGGGGCCGGCCTGCTCCTGCCCAGCCAAGGCCCCACCGGCCGCCCCTCGTCTCTCTTCCTCTTCCCAAATCGCTGTGTCAGTCATCTTCCTCCCCGGCGCTCCCTATCTCTCCCTATCTGGCTGTGGAGCAAGGGTCTGCCCTGGGCTGGGCAGAGCCATGCATACAGCAGGTGCTTGGGAAATGCTTGTGGCCTGTGTTGTGGTCCCAATCTGAAGACAGTTTTCCCTGGAAAGGGCTGGTTTCCCTGGATTCTCCCATTCCCAGTGCCCAGGACTTGGGGTGTGATGTGGGCCAGTTGGTGCTGCTGATCATTCAATGGACATTTATTGAGCATCACCTACATGCCAAACACTGTCCTGGGCACTGAGGATTCAGGAGCAGACAAAACAGACACAGGTGCCTGACCTCCTGGAGCTGACATCCTCGTGATGTGCGGAAAGTTTGCCTCAGGAAAACGCCCCAGTGAGAAAGGCCAGCACCCCTTCGGCTTATGCCCCTCCTATCAACGTAGAATCTCAGGCTCCTGGGACTTCTGTAACTTCCCATCACCCCATAGAACCCTCATCACAGCTCCGTGTGCTGGGCACCACTATCTCCATTGCAGAGATGAATAAACAGACAGACCCAGAGCGATGGGCGATGGACACTAACATTTCACAGAAGGAAGACACTGAGGAAGGGAGAGGGGAATCATGTTTGTTGATGACTTGCTGTGTGCCAGGCACTGTGGTGGTTCTAATTTCAGTTAATCAGTTAATCTCTAACCCATGTAGTAGGTGTTATCGATATTATCCCCATTTTACAGATGAGGAAACTGAGGCTCAGCAAAGGGAAGTAACTCACCCAATGTCATGTAGCTAGTAACCGGTGAAGCCCAAATTCATGTCAGAATCTGTCTGATAGCAAAGCCAGCCTGACAAAACTCTCCTTTTTCTACCTGGCAGACATCTCTTCTTAAAGGCCCAGGCTCACCACCTCCTTGGAGCCCTCCCTGATTCCTCCAGGCAAGGTGATTCATATTTTCTTCTATGCAATTAGAGTACCTTCAGGCCCTTCTCAAATAATTCCAGAAGGCTTCCCAGAAAGGGTAGAATCTGAGACAGGTAGATCTGGGAAGGAAGGAACACTGGGGAGTCCAAGCAGAATTAATAGCATGGACAAAGGTATGGAAGAAGGACCACGTAGAGAGGATTGCTTAGAAATGGGAGGGCCTGTGGGTCCTGTGGCGACGTTGAGGGAGAAGAGACTGGAAGGAAGTTGAGCCAGGCCTAGAGGTTCAGCATGGCCTTCAAGGCAGTGGGGGCCCAGGCAGGATCCAAGCTGGGCAGTGACGTGGGGCAGAGCGTCCTGTGGTGCACCAGGCCGCTCTCTGAAACAGGCCAGTGTAGACGTGCGCCTTGAGTGCACGTAAGTGTGTGAACACAGACCACAGGGGCCTTCCCGCACCTGCTTGCGAGCCCTATTTTTATCACTCTCTAGACACACACCTCAGCAACGAAAGCAAACTTTTTCTCAGGCACATAGAGTGCGCCATGGATGGGATCGTCTGTGGTCTGACGAGGACAAGTCAGAGCAGCCAAAACGAGACCCATCCCCGGGAGAACCCGGGACTAGTGCCGGCGACACAATTTGCAGGGCACAGTGCAAAAGGAAAATGCAGAGCCGCTTGGTCAAAAATCATTAGGAATTTCAAGATGGCAACTGCAGAGCATGAAACCAAGCGTGGGACTCTTCTAAGCAAGGGAGCCTGTGTGACTGCTTGGCCTGCAGGCCCGTGAAGCCAGCCCTGCCTAAGGCAGCCCTAGGCTGGAGGGGCCCCTGGCCTGAAAATGAACCTCTGTCTGCCTCTCCTTCTTGTGTGCTTCGTTCCTTTGACTTGTGCAGGCCTCCATTCTTCATGAGTCCACAATTTTAAAAACAATGATAATAAATTAAGCCTTGGGCAAGAGCATACCCTGAAGCTTTTAGAACCAGCAAGAACATTAGGGAGAACATAAATCCACCCGACATCCCCACCCCACCGGCATTTTAGGTTGTAGATCACCTGAAGGACCTAGGAAATTTAAAAATAAACTCTGTAATCTCAACACCCAGAGAAAACCACTAACATTCAGTGTATTTCTGTCTAGACTGTTTTTCCCTGTGTCTGTTTTTTGCCTCTAGAGGGTCTCTTCCCTTTATGGGTGAGGCCATACGGAGACTTATGACATATCCAGGAACTTCACCAAAAATACTAACAATCATTATGCATATATGTCGGGATATGTCTTGGAAGAGTCTGGAGCAATGCTGTCCAATAGAACTTTCTGTGATGATGAAAATGTTCTGTCTCTACTGCCCGATACTGTAGCCATTCACTGCGTGTGAATACTGAGTACTTGAAATGTGCCCACCCAGGTCCACAACGAGTGTGACTGAGAGACTGAATTTTTAACATTATTTTATTTTAATTATTTTAATTTAAATAGCACATGTTGGACCATGCAGATCTAGAAGAATGTATGCCCAACTGTTTAACCCAGGTTATCTCTTGAGGTGAGGTTACGGAGCTTTTCATTTTCCAACTCAAAATGTTTGAAAAGTTTTATACCCAACCATCACGGATTGCTTTTGTAAGCAAAAAAAAAGCTGTTGAAGATTTAAGTTTGTAATATATTCCATGCTATAGGGGAAAAAAAGGCTTTAGATTTTTAAAAGCATATCACCAGGGAAGATTGATCCTGGCAGAATGAGATCTGTTTTTATTTTTCTTACCAATGTACAGAAGAAAGAATGTGGGGTTTAGAATCAGAAGTTGTGGGTTTGCCTCCCGTATCTGCCACTTACTGGCTGTGTGGCCACTTAACCTCGTGACCTCAGTTTCCTCACCTGTGAGATGGGGATATCGACGCTACTGACCTCGCCAGGATGCTGTGGGGACTGAATCAGACAGTGACGATGAGGACGCAGGGAACCAGCTGAGCAATGGAAGCAAGTTACTGGAGATGATTTCTGTAGAGGTGGAACCACTCGTCTCTGTGAGGGGCGCCGCTCACAGCTCTGCCATTTCCTAGAAACCAGGAAATGAGTGGGGCATCTCCCAACGTGTGTTCAGCAGATGTTATCAGGTGTTGAGCAGAAATAAAGGGGGCTCATAAAAAGGACTGAAATAATGCCACTTGCAGCGACACGGATAGACCTAGAGATTGTCATACAGAGTGAAGTAGTCAGAAAGGGAGAGACAAATATCATATAATATTGCTTATATGTGGGATCTAGAAAAATGGAACAGATGAACTTATTTACAAAGCAGAAATAGAGTCACAGATGTAGAAAACAAGCTTAAGGTTACCAAGGGGGGAAGGGAGGGTGGAATGAATTGGGAGATTGGGATTGACATATACACACTACTATATATAAAATGGATAACTAGGGCTTCCCTGGTGGCGCAGTGGTTGAGAGTCCGCCTGCCGATGCAGGGGACATGGGTTCGTGCCCCGGTCCAGGAAGATCACACATGCCGCAGAGTGGCTGGGCCCGTGAGCCATGGCCGCTGAGCCTGCGCGTCCGGGGCCTGTGCTCCGCAACGGGAGAGGCCACAACAGTGAGAGGCCCGTGTACCCCCCCCAAAACAAACAAACAAACAAACAAACAAAAAATGGATAACTAATGAGAACCTACTGTATAGCACAGAGAACTCTACTCAGTGCTCTGTGGTGTGACCTAAATGGGAAGGGAATCTAAAAAAGAGTGGATGTATGTATATGTATAACTGATTCACTTCGCTGCACAGCAGAAACTAACACAACATTGTAAAGTAGCTATACTCCGATAAAAATTAATTTAAAAAAGAGAAATAAAGGGGGCTCTGTGACCAGATAGGTCAGGAATGACGGTATCAAGCAGTGTTCTACAGAGGGTTTTACTGCAGGACTTTTCAGAGCCTTTGATATGCTAACGAACACTGGCTTCTTGAAGGAGCTGGTGTGTTGAGAGCCCACTTTGGGAAAAGCTGCTCTAGGGAAAGCTATTAAATCCACCATAGCTGCAGGCCTGTGGGAGCAGAAACTGTATGAAACTTGAAAGGGAAATTTGCTGGATCCTAAATGCAAAAGGAAAAGTACAAAATTGGAATTAATAAGTGCATAATTATCTAGAAAATATAAATTATGACAATTCAACTCTTAAATAGTCACATTGGCAGTCAACACTTACTGTATGCCAGAAACTACTTACTGTATGCCAGAAACTAAGTTCCTTACAAATCTTTGCTCACTCGATCCTCACAACCCTACAAAATGAGTGCTATTATTAAGCCTGTTGTATCCATGAGAAAACTGAAGCCCAGAGAGGTTAAACCACCTGCCCAGGATCACCCACCTGAGGTTCAAACCTGCATCCGGAGCCTGTGCACCTCACCGCAGCACATTAGCTCTGAGTTAACTGAGGTTTTCCCAGATAAAGGAACATCCCTTGGCTTCCACTGGCCTCCTTCCTGGGAAGGGCTGGCGGCACTTCCACGAGCCTGGCCAGTCAGGATCAGCTCTGCTGCTTTCTTGCTGGGTGAGTTATTGCCATTTCTTGGCTTCAGTTTCCTCCTCTGAGAAATGGGCCAGTAATCATTTGAAGACCAAGAGAGGGAGGTTTGTAAAACACAGTGCACAGTCTACTTAGAAAGCACTTGATGTATGGTGGTCCTCTCCTTCCTCAGTGCACAGTTGGGGAAACTGAGGCATGGAGCAGTGGGAGCGGGGAGGGGTGGGGTGGGGGGCGTAAGTTGAGCCAAAGTTGAGCTCATACAGCACTCCAAGGAGCCAAGCCCAAATCCCACAGCTGGCCCAGTCCACGCATGGCACAAGCAAAGGGCTCCTTTCTCATTTGGCAGGGAGGGTCCCCTGCTATCCCTCTCATAACAGCACTTTGAGCACTTTGGTGGGGGCCTCTCCCTCTGGGCTCCTCTCCCTGGGACGCCCAGCTTTCCCAGGGGTCCCTCCCACCTAGGGTAGGTTCTGTGTGATCCAGCACCACGCCCCAAGCCTACTGCCTGGGCATCCTGCAGCAGTCCTCTGGAATTCCCCTCTTGGATCCTCCATGTGGAGTGAGGGGCACACACAGACATGCCTCTGGCCCTATTCATGGACCCCCCTGCTTACCGGGGGGTATATTCCTCTGCCCTGGGTCACCTCTGAAATTGACTCGTGCCAGTACTGGGCTCAGCAATTGATATAATCACTACTAACTCGGACTAACCCAACCAGTTGGTACTTTTGTCCCCATTTTGCAGAGGAGGAAAGTGAGGCCCGGAGAAGTGAAGTCACTTGCCTAAGTTCCCAAAGTTTGTAGGTGGTGGAGCTGGGGTTCAATCCCAGGGTCTGCTCACCACTGCCACGGTGTCCCCCACGGGCACAACCTAGTGCACAAAAGGCAGCTCCTAAGTATACGTGCTGGGCACACACACCCACACTCCCCCTGCACCCCTGCATGTCAGGGGCTTTGTTGCTGGGGTGGAAGTTGGGTGACTGACCCTCCCATCTGAGCTGGGTCCCTCCCTCAGGCAGGCCAGCTTCGTGAGCTGTAACCCATGGGGTGCTGCAGGGCTCCAAGCTCAGAAGGTCCCCACGCTCGCGTTTAATGCTCTGTGGTTGCCTCTCGACATTCTTAATACATTTATCTTTGGCTAAAAAGGGGCTGCACGGGGGTGCGCACCAGCTCAGACTCTGGGGTGGCCCCATGCTCTGAGTGGAGGCTTGCCCTTCGGCCAAGGCAAGAGGGGAGCTGGGCTTCTCTGCCCCCTGCCCGGGCAGGCCCCAGGCCAGCACGCAGCCCCCTGCCCCAAGGAGGCTTGGCCCAGAGTGGTGGGCCTGGGGCGGTAAGTGGGCTCCTGGGGGCCTCCCTGCCCGAACAGACAGTGGACTGGTGAGGCAGGCACCCGGTCTTGGCTTTTGAACACATTGTGGCCCATGAAAAGCTCGTAAAGGCCCCTGCTGACTGGGGGAGGCGGGACTACAGCTCGTAGGGGGTCAAGCTGTGGTCAGGGTTGGGGCTCAGTCTGTGACCATTTGGGGGCTCCGATTAGGGCCTGTCTGTCTTGTTCAAGGCCAAGTCCCCAGTGCTGAGCTAGATCTGACTCCTCGGAGTGCTCAGTAAATACCGCTGGAGGAATGAATGAGTGAACACAGTTTTCCCAGGGGAGCCGAGTCCTGGACCCCGGGAGGATCTGCACTTGCAAATTAGCCAGACCTGGGTTCAAATCTTAGCTCCACCACTTACTCCCCGAGGGTCATATTTAAGCTCCCTTTCCCTCAGTTTCCTCATCTGTACAAGGGAGAGAACAACAGTTCAGACAATTAACCAAGACAGTATTTCAAGTGCTTAGCTCCGCCCCCGGCCCCAGTGAAATGCTCAGGGTATGAGAATTAAGATGATTTATATCAAGAGGCTCTAGAGACACCTTCCTCCTCAAAGATGCATGGTATTCACTCTGGCTCTAAGATTTCAGGCGTCAACATTTTTTAGGTGTTTTTCTGTATTTGTACAAGTTTTTTCATTGTGCTCATTCTACTTGTATCACGGGGCCAGGGGTGTGTTATGTGAGACCCTCAATTAATGTTATTTTTTAACAGTGTTGTTTTAAACAGACAATAAAAAGGAGGCAAGTCAGAGTCAGTTCCCCTCAGACCTTCACTGGGGTCCCAGCTCCTGGAGACCCCGACAGCACCGGGGCGCTGGGCCCAGCGTGCCCCGCTCCCCCACATGATCCCCTCCCCCACATGCAAACCTCCCCCACATATACCGCCTCGTCACATGTGCCCCTCCCCCCCATACGCCTGCCCTGCATGCACCCCTCCGCCACGTGCATTCCACCTTCAGGTTAGACCAGCCCCAGCCAAGGGGTTCTGGGTGGGACCTGTGGTTGTGGTAGGGCCTAACACAAGCTGCCCCTGTTCAGCAACCAAAGTCTGGTCCCCCCAGGCCCGTGTGCCCACTGGCCCGCATGTTCCTCCCACCCCCACCATGTACGTGTGAACACTCACAGAGGCAAACACACATCAGCGGCCACACCCACTGTGAAAGACACCCGACTTTTCAGGAACCCCCGTCTGTGGGGACCAGGTACACCTGGTGGTGTGGTCTGAGGGAGGCCGCAAGGGAAGCGGCTTTGCCCCTACCCAGGCTGGTCCCCGCTTCTCCGGCCAGGAATTTCTTCCTCTCCTGGGGGGCCCCCAGACACCTGCCACTGGCCCCTGTCCACAGGGCTGACGCTTCTCGAGCCTCCCGGGAAACCCAGGACTGATGGGACAGAGTGGAAGCCCCAGCTCAGAAGGAGGTTCTCCAGCTGGGAGACGCTTCAGAGATGCCCAGAGGGGACTCATGATCTGACAAGTGGGAAAACTGAGGCCCAGACAGGAGGGTCTTGCTTGCCCTGGGTCACCCCAGGAAGGTGGAGGCAGAGGAGGTGGAAGCACACAGCAGAGGGGGTGGTGAGGAAAGCAGGCCTAGTCCAACCTCTCTGGGCTTCGGTTTCCCTGCCTATCACACGGGGACCACATGGGGACCTTCCAGCTCCAACAGTCTGATCTGCTGGGAGCTCTGGAGGGCTCCAGGGAGCTCCAGGTGAAGTCCACTCAGCTCCCTGGCTGGTGGGGGAAAGAGGATGCAAATAGGAGGGGTCCCCAGGGACCTGGGTTAACCCCCTGAACTCATTTCTGGCCTCTTCTTCCTGTGGGGTTGGTTAAAAAATAGCCTCCCATCTGCCGGGGCTGGGGGGCGGGGTGTGGTGAGTAGGCTCCATCTGGGGCTGTCAGGTCTAGGACTGAGACTTGCCCACTCCAACCCCACAAGAACCAGGCTTGGCTGCCTCTGATGACGTGGCCCGTCTGACAAGAGTTCTCTCTTCCTTTGACTCAGCGGTGAGTATCACCACGGCTGTGCTCAGAGAAGCCGCATGCCCAGGAGGCTGTCATCTGAGTCCCTGCTCTCCCATTTTACAGATGGAGAGGGTGAGGGCACACACAGCATCAGGACAGCGGACAGAATCTGGCCCACCCAGCTTGTAGGCCAAAGCTCTCTCCTTACTTCCCAGTGATGCTGGGACTCTGCCCCATCAGGTAGCAGGCAGCAGGGGCAGGGGGGCTAGGTCTTTGCACCCCCAGATTACAAGGCTCACAGCTCTTCAGGGTAGAATCAGTGGTCTACACAGGTGCAGCCCCTGGAGGACAGAAGAGTCAGCTTTACACTGAGTCAGGCCAACCTAGGGTGAATCCCAGATGCCCTGTTTCCCTGCTCTGTAAGCTCGGCCAAGCCGCTTCATCCTCAGACCCTCAGTGATCTCATCTGTAAGATGGGAGATAGTCATCTCTACTTCCAAGGGTGATTGTGGGGACGCACAGAGATGCACAGGGCCTGGTATGAGGTAAGTTCAGTCATTGAATTATTAACACATGATGTCTATGCAGGCCTGAGGCCATGAGCACCCTCAGAGACGTCTGAGGCTGTTTCAGTTAGAACCGAGCGCCTGAGATGGAAATCATGAGCCTTAGACTATAAAGCGGACAAATGGCTAAATAAATGGGTATCTTCAGCCTGGATGGAACCAGTGAGGCCTTGGATGTAGAGGGGGGTTTTCTTCCGAGGAGGTCAAATAACTCCCACAGTTTCCTGCCAAGCCCAGAAAGCCAAGGCGAATGGTAGGTGCAGGACTGGGGAGAAGCAGGCAGGTGGGGTCGAGAGCCCAAGAGTGTCCACACGGGGGTCCCCATCCTGGAACACGTTCCAAGGGAGGAACCAGGGACGAGGCTAAGACGTCCACACTGGGGTGTTCTAGCAGTGTCTTCATAACTGAGATCCAGAAACACCTCAAAGGACTCACCACGAGGGAATACCACGGTGGTCCAGCTGGAACTGGGGGGTCTCTCCACACACTTACCCCCACCATGCCCGATCAGTGTAGTTTTGTTGCCTGCCGTCAGGGAGAGGATTAAGATAAAGGGGAAATGCACACTGTATGTTGGTGAGTTTCAAAAGCAGGTTCAAAACATGGACTACAGGTTCCCACTGTTAGAAAAGAAAAGAAGGAAAGACAGAGGGAGGGGGGAGGGAGAGAAGAAAAAAAATCTATACATATAGTAAGAATACCAGAAGGCTGAAAACCAAAATATTAACAATTGTTCTGGGTGGCAGGATTATGGGTGGTTTTAATTTTCTTCTGCATAATTTTATTATTTCCAATTTTTCTTTAATGAATGTGTATTATTCTTATAATCAGCAAAAAATGTGTTTTGTTTCAAGAGATGAGGGGGTAGGGATTAGAGACTGTTCTTCCCCTTTCATAGACTCTAAAACTGAGGCCCAGAGTGGGAAAGATGTTCGTTCATTCCCTCGTTCATTCATTCACCACTCATTCATTCATTCATTCACTGGTCCTTAAATGCTTCTGGAAAGCCCCTTAGAGCCATGCTCAGTTCTAAGTTCCTCGGCCAGAGAGCTGAAAATGACTCAGTTCTGTCCTCAGGGAGGTCATAGTCTGGGGGAGTAAAGGACAAAACAGCAAGTCCTTACATACAGTGCATTCAGACAAGGGACCAAGTCCTCCTGGGAGCATCAGAGACAGTCTCACAATGAAGGGGAATTAGGACATGGCTTTGGTGTATGAGCAGGAGTTCTGCAGTCAGAGCAAAGGGAGAAGCCACCCCTCAGAGAGGCACCATGGTCTATTAGAGAGAAAGAATCCACTATGTGTAGGGAAGTGAACCAGGAGATAAAGCTAGAATGTTCTGTAAGCCAGGGTCTTCGAGGGCCCTGCACTGCCTGGCTCTGCCACTCGTGGGCCTCAGTTTCCTCATCTGTAAAGTGGGCTAATGACCCCATTCGGTTACTGCAAGAACTGAGTAAGTTAGTAATTGTAATGCACTCAGAACGGTACCTGGTATATAGGAAGGGCCATGAAACTGTTTGCTTTCATTATTTGCTGTTATTTATCCTGTAGGAATTCTGGAAGCCAAAAGGATTTTTAAGCTAGAATTTAATGTTTATTCATTCATTTATTTATTTCACTCATTCAACAGATATTTATTGAGATCCTGGTATGATCTCAAGCACTTTTTTAGGCACTGGGAGTAGAGTTGCCAGACAAAATACAGGACACCAAAATTAGTTGAATTTCAGATAAACAATGAATGACTGCAATCGTTGGGACAACTTTACACTAAAACAGTATTTGTTGTTTATCTGAAATTCAATTTAACTTGGTGTTCTGTATTTTTATTTGCTAAATATGGCAACTCTAACTGGGACTGCGAAACCAAATGAAAAAAAAAAAATACCCTGCCCTCCTGGAGTTGGCATTCTGGTGCTGGGGGAGGGAAAAGACAATTCGTAAGTGAAAGTGTAATTTATCAGGCAATGATAACTGTGCTAAATGAGTATAAATAGGGGAAGAAGGATGTATGAGTTTCCTATTGCTGCTGTAACAAATCATCACAAATGCAGTAGCTTAAAGCAACATACATTTATTATCTTACAGATCTGGGGGGTCAGAAGGCCTATGTGAGTCTCACTAAGAGCAAGGTGCTGGCAGGGCTGTGTTTCTTTCTGGAGGCTACTGGAGAATCCATTTCCTCGTCTTGTCCGGCTTCTAAAGGCCATCTGCTTTCCTTGGTTACGGGCCCCTTCCTCTGTCTTCACAACCAGCAACACTGGGCCAAGTCCTTCTCATGCTGCCATCTCTCTGGTTCCCCAATCAGTTTTCCGTCTCAACTCTCCCTCTGACTGTCCTCTTCTGCCTCCCTCTTCCACTTGTAAGGACGCTTGTGATGTATTAGGCCCACCCAGGTAATCCAGAGCAATCTCCCCATCTCAGAGTCCTTAACCTTCATCATATCTGCAAAGTCCCTTTTGCCATGTGAGGTGACATATTCAGTTTCAGTGGTTGGGATGTGGGCATTTTTGGAGCCATTACTCTGCCTATTGCTGGGGCTCCAAGAGGGCCTCTCACTGGGGTGTCAGGGACCTGACTGAGGTGGGGAGTTGAGCCATGCAGACTGCATGTAAAGGCTTTCCAGGCAGAGGGAACAGCATGTGCAAGGGCACTGTGCTGGGGGTATAATTGTGTGTTTGAGGACCAGCGAGGAGGCCAGTGTGGCTGGAGTGGGATGAGGGAAGGAAAGAGTGGAAAGAGATGAGGACAGACAGATGGAAGAGTGGGGGGCAGTCGTGCAGAACCCCACAGGGCTGATTGGAAGGGGAGAATCAGTGATGGCCCTTCCCATTCCTGGCCCTCAACCCCTGCCCCCAGTACCACCCTGTCCTGCTAAGCTGACACCCACTCACTCAAAGGCCAAACTCCCCTCAGAAGTACCGCAAGATGAGAAGGAAAAGGGATTCAAGGGAGCTGGACTCAAGGATCTTCAAGGTCTTCCCAATATCAACCAGCTGTGATTTCCACACTCCAAGACCCTCTGATTCTAGGGATCTTATATTCTAGGACAAAAGCCTCATAACTGTGTGACCTTGGGTAGGTTACTTAACTCTGATGAGATTCAGTCTCCCCACCTGTAAGTGGGGGGGATCATAGAACCCAGGATGCACGGAGTTAAACCGTATAAAGTGCTCAGCACTGTGGGCACACAGTGAACACTCAATAAATGTGAGTTCCGATGACAAAGATTCCGCCATTCTTGCAGTGTCTCAGAGTCTGGAGTCCGTGACCCTGTCTCCGGGAGCCTGACATTGGCCGGCTGTGGGGTTCCAAGTCTCCGGAAGGCCCCTACGCTGCCAGCGTGCCCCCGACGCCCTGGCCTCCCCCATGTGCTGGGTGGCATGCCTACCTCACAGCCACATGAAAGGCCATTCCCCCAGGGTGTTCCCGCACCTGGGAAAACCGGCAGCCTGCCCGGTGCCGGCCCCACCCGGTGGCTAGAACACCAGGCAAGATCAGTGAAGCCCGGCTGGGCTCCCAGGGCCGCCACCTTGTTCCAATCAGGGCCGGGCGCAGAGCCCCCAGCGCCGTCCCTCCCAGGCCCTGCCCAGCAGCCCACGTTTCTAGCCCCGTGACCCCTGAGGAGCGGTGCCCATGGCCTGACTCCACTCTGGCTGTCGCCTGCCTGGACTTGGAGGTTGAAGAACACGCTGGACAGTGAGGCCGGCCTGAGGGGCACCAGGCCGGGTATGGGGCCTGGTGGGGTCCTGGCACTGGGGCACAAAGGAATGCAGTACAAGCCCCTCTCATCTCCAGCCTCAGCTTCCTCAGCTCTAGGTCAGGCTACTTCAATTCGCCCCATCTGGTTCTCAGGGCTATTGTGGGAGAAGCAAAAAGGGAGAAAAGGGGAAACAAGTTTTAGAATCATGGACGTGCCTGGTGCAGAGGAGGTGGGAGAAGGCAGGTGGGAGAAGCTGCTTCCTGCCGTGCTGTGGGCCCTCCCACCAGCTCCCCTCTCCTTTCCTCCACCTGAGTCTCCTCAACCTTCAGGTCTCAGCGCAGATGTCACCTCCTCCGAGAGACCTTCACTGACCTGCCTGTCTAAGGAATTAGTGACCACCCACTGTCTTATCTTCGTGTTTATGTATTTGCCTCCTTGTTTATCTTGTGCCTTCCCTGCTGGAGTCTAAGCTATCGTGTCCATTGCTGTATCCTCAGCACCTAAAATAACCCCTGGCACATAGTACATGCTCAAAAAATGTTTGTTGACTGAACGAATCTAGCTAGAGCCTCCTCCTTCCTTTGCTTATTTCCCCTTTTCCTTTCCATCCCAGCTCTTCCCCCATCAAGTGCAGGGCTCCCCGAGGATAGGAATGGGAACATTTCCCCCTGCGCTCCTAGGATGGGACCAGGCCTCTGTGAGCTAAGGACTTTCAGAGCATCACGCCCACTCCTGATTTGACTGAGGTTCAGAGATGGGGCAGTAAGAGGGTGCAGCCCCCACCCAGGGTCTGAGCACATTTTATGATCCCATTCCAGAAGTCACTCAGGGGCACCCAGAGGTGCACAGGTGATGAACGTCACCTTCTTGCCAGGGACAAACTCATGCCAACAGCAGATGACAAAGAGTGCCCAGTGTCTGAGCCTGTGGCCCAGCTTGCTCTAGCCTCTGTTCGGTTCTGCCCACATCCTCAGCACCTCCGCAAGGGCCACAGGCCCGCTAGGCGAAGAGGGACGGACACAGCTCATTGCACAGGGCTGGTATCACTCTGGGGGCAGACCTCCCTGCTGCATGCCCCAACCCCAGCCATCCATTCCTGCTGGCCTTCGGTTCCTGGGGGTCATCTGTGGACCCCAGGCCACAGCTCTGTCTTGTGTCCATGGCGTCTGTGCTCCCCATGGGCCTGGCAGGGTAGCACAGGCTGCCTAGGTTCAAAGCTCACCTGAGGTGTGAACCGGGGCAACTTATTAACCTTTCTGTGCCTCAGTTTTCCTAGTGCTATAATGGAAGTAATAATAAGGGTACTTAACACATAAGGTGGCTGTGAGGATAAATGCAATAATACATGTGAAGTGTGGATATCATTAGTTATTATATTGAAGGGCCTGGCCCCTGGGGTGAGGCCGCTGCATACAGCAGGGCACAACTTCAGCATCAAAAGATTTTGATTCAAATCCCAGCTCTGCCCCTTCCTAGCTGGGTCCAGGAGACTTACTCAATGATCTTCAGTCCCTCGTCTGTAAAGCAGGCCCGATGACGTGTACCTAGAAAGCTGTTGGTAAGATTTAAGGAGCTCAGTAGGGAGCATGCTCAGCAGGGGCTGGGTACCCCAAAATGCTCCACATGGGGGGCTGCCATGATGAGGATGGCTTCAAGGCCACCAGATGATTCAGCTGAGTGAGCTGGTGGACAGGACAATCTGGTTGAAAGAGTGATTTGGCCAAGAATACACACTCTCCAACTTTGATGCACCATGGGCAGTTTTGGAACTCTATGCAAATTTCAGCATTTTTGTCAATCATTTTTTCAGAGGTTTCGGGGAGGGAGGGCTTTTTCGGGGAGGGAGGGCTTTTTTACCTTTTGCTTTTCTTCTAAAATATTTTATTGTAAAATATAGTAGCAGGGAGTGTGTATAAATATTGTTTAAATGATAATAATAAAACAGACATCCATAAACCCCCCACCTAGCTTTTAAAAAACCCCACTAAGTGAGGTGGATGGACCTAGAGTCTGTCATACAGAGTGAAGTAAGTCAGATAGAGAAAAACAAATACCGTATGCTAACACATATATACGGAATCTAAAAATAAATGGTTCTGATGAACCTAGGGGCAGGACAGGAATAAAGACACAGATGTAGAGAATGGACTTGAGGGCACAGGGAGGGAGAAGGGTAAGCTGGGACGAAGTGAGAGGACAGTATTGACATATATACACTACCAAATGTAAAACAGATAGCTAGTGGGAAGCAGCTGCATGCCACAGGGAGATCAGCTCAGTGCTTTGCGACCACCTAGAGGGGTGGGAGAGGGAGGGTGGGAGAGGGAGGGTGGGAGGGAGACACAAGAGGGAGGGGAGATGTGGATACATGTATGCATGTGGCCGATTCGCTTTGTTGTACAGCAGAAACTAACACAACACAGTGAAGCAATTACACTCCAATAAAGATGTTAAAAAAAAAAAAACCCACTAAGTGGACCTTAGGGCTCCCACCAGTGTCCCCTTCCCAATCACATCCCTCCTTCTCCCTCTCCCTGCCACGGCGGGGCAGGGGAACCACTCTCCTGGTCTTTGTGTTAACCATCATCTTGCTTGTCTGTATGCTTTCTGCTTTCAGTGTCATTTTCTATTTATAAGAGCAGTCATTTTGGAATGAACTGAAAGGCAGCAATAAAAGATGTGAGCTATTGAACTACTAAAATTTATTTGGAGGGAAGATCATGGAAGGTGGTCAATTCTCCCCATTTTACAGATGAGGAGACTGAGGCTTGAGGAGGCCCAAGGTCACACACTAGCAGGTAAAGATGCCAGGGTGAGAACTCAGAGCTGGTAGACCCTGCATCACAGACTGTCAGGTCACAAATGGAACTTTGGTTTCACTCTATCATTTGTTCAATAAATGTTTACTATGAGCCAAACCTAGGCTAGACACTGGTACCTGGTCCATCCTCCAGCCCCATCCAACATTTAAATCCCCTCTACAATATCCTGGCCTCAACTTGAATACCTCCCATGACGGGGAGCTCTCTACCTCTAGAGGAATGTCTCATTCTGTCTCTGCTTCTTTTCCTCATATGGAGCCCAACAGCCACTGGCCATAGTTCCATCCCCAGCATTCGTATGGTCCCCTGCCACGCATGGGCTCTTCAGAGATCTGAAAGCAGAGCTCTCAGCCCCAGGCTTGCTCTTCCCCAGGACAAAGTTCCCAGTTGCTTTAACAGTTCATCAAATGACATGGCTTCAATACCCTTCCCCATGCTGAGGTCCCTGGGGGTGTCACCTAGGCCCTAAAAGAGGGGGTTCAGGGTGACTCACCCTGCAGGGGTGGTCAGGCTGTGGCAGCTGCTGTTTCTGAGCTCCCACGGGAGCCAGAAGCCCCTTCACGACACCCTTTGAGAAGCAGTAATTGCCCCGTTTTACAGGTGAGGTGGCTGAAGCTCAGGAAGGTGATGTGTCATGTCCAGGGCCTCTCAGCCTGAACCTGACCCCAGGGCTTTGGGGCCCCAGGCTCATGCTCTGCCCTCCAGCCCAGGCTGCCTCAGGGACCCTCCCTGCAACCCTCATATAACAGCCACCTTTTTCTGGACCAAGAGGGCAGGCTCCCCTCACCTCCATGGAGCATTTGGGAGGGAAGGAGGTTAACAGTCAGATACTGGGCAAGTGTCTGAAAGCACTGGGCTCACAAACCACCTAGAGAGTCAATGCCCTTGAACTAAGAAGCAGCAGAAACTTCCACAGCCAGGGTTCAACTCCTCCCAGAGCTGAGCTAGAGAACAAATTCAAGCTCTGAGCCCTTACTCCACACCTGCCTCAAAGTTTGCATGTAGCTCTGTCCACAGGATGGTCTGTGTCTACATGCACTTGACGTGTGCCTATGGAGGCCTATCTGCGTCTACACTACTGGGTCTGTGAGTGTTGACACAGACAGATGTGTCTCTGTGTGAGCGTCTTTGCACACACATACACTTAACTGTTTACATGTGCGGCTGTGACCTAGCAGTGTTGGCCTCCATGAGGACTTGTCCACATAGATGTGTGAGTGAGTTTGTGTGAGAGTGTGCGCATGAGAAGAGGTGTGTGTGTGTGTGTGTGTGCGCACACGTACCCTGTGTGCCTTGGGTCCAGTAAGATCTTTCTTCTCCTGGCTTTCCAGCGCTCTATCCCTCACCTGCCCCTTGGGTCCTAGAGTTTGACCCTTCCTCCCCATTTTCTAGCCAAATTATAGCACCTGGAATAGAGGCTTTTATTATGGAAACAATAACACAGCCTAAACGTGAGTGGGAAAAAAGGACATTACCATCACCAGGCACATTTTTTCCTAAAGAGGACCCTTAGCTGAGGCTTCCAGACCTGGGCACTTAAGGTGCCTGACAGGCCATGGTTACCTGTGGAGGACAAGACCAGAGTTGGTCCCTCCAAAGGTTTGTGCAGAGAAAAGCTAGGTTATCAGGCAGGAGCCTCAGAGTTGGGTCCGGCTGCCGGTGAGCATCCTGTGTGACCTTGAGCAAGTCTATGACCTTGCCTGGGCCTCAGTTTCCCCAGTCATAGATTAACATGGAATGCTAGAACATTGAAGATGGACAGTCCTCCTGGGGATCAAGTGTGGGCTAATACATTTCTCTCCCTGATGGGGTGTCTGAGGCCCAGAGAGCGAAGGGGCTTGCCTGAGGTTACCCAGCAAGGAATAAGGGGACGGCTCCCCTGGGGCCAGCAGCCAGGTCATAAGTCATGACCACCTTTAGGCTCCATTCAGCCCCAACTTTCTATGATTCATAGAGGATTGGAAGCCCTTTGTGTTTATCAAGGTATAAGGCACAACTGCTTCCCCAGCCAATGAGGGTAGCAGAGGAAAACTGGAGCATGAAAGAGTGAAGTCACAAAGAAGGACTTCTAGATGTTTAGGACGGAGAGTGGGGGAGGGGGGCCAGGACTCCCACTACATCCAAGGCCAGACTCAAGGCAATGACCCACACAGAAGAGCTAAAAATGTACAAGTGCAACAAACAACTATAAAACTGGGACACCCCTCCCCCTCAGCCCTATGGGTCTGGGCCCAGGTCCACTGTTGCCCAGTCCAGGACCGAGGGATCCCTTCCCCACTGACTGGGTATGACCATGAGTACCTTCACTTGTCAGGCCTCAATTATCCCTTCTGTTATTTGGGAATAAAAAAGCCTGACCGTGTGCATCACCATCCCCACTGGGCATGATGAACATGAAAGACTGCAGAATGGGGAGTGGTTCAGACACTTGCTTTGGAGTCAGAAGGACCTGACTCCAAATCTAGGCTTCCTTGCCGCATGGAAGCCTCTTTGAGCCTCAGTTTCCACATCTGCCCAATTCACGAGGTTGCTTTAAAGTTCACCTCAGATAATATGGGTGCTCAAAAAACACTCTCCCCAGGCCTGGGCCCATGGAAGGGGCCAGGAGACATGAGGCAATGGGCTGATGGGGTGACCTGTGGGCAGGACCAGTCATATCATTTGAGGGGCCTAGTGTAAAATGAAAATGCATGCCCCTTCTTCAAAAAGTATTAAGAATGTCAAGGCAGCGACGGCAGAGCATGAATCCAATTGCAAGGCCCTTTTGTGCGACTGCATGGGTCACGGGCCCAGGAAGCTGGCCCTGCCTGTGGGGCATCTGGGGCGGCTCAAACTCAGTTCAGGTTGAGAGACTGAGGCCCTGCCACTGTGGTTTCTACCACCGCGCGGAGGGCTACCCCTCTCCCCCGGGGTTGCAGCTGGGATCACGACCTCTGGGCCCTGCCACTCTCGGTGGCCATCGGAGGCCACATAAAAGACCAACTCTTCTCCACCTCATTCTGCCCCGTTTTTATCTCATGCCATGCATACAGCTCATAGTTGATTTCTTTCCGCAAAGGGCTGCGCTTTTTTTCTTTTCCAAGGGCGACGCTGGAAAGCCATGTGGCTTTTATTGCTGTCAGGAATGTCTGAGGCGTTCCTCTACTACCACATGAAATGGAGCCGTAATCTTCCTCTGCGTAAGGCCAAAGCCCCCAGTCTCCTCAGAGCCATCGGCCTCTGAGATTAATTAAGGCTTCACAAGGACTGATAGTCATTAGGACCTTTTTGGGGCGATGGAAAATCCCTAATGGGACTGGCTGGGCCCGGGAGGCACTGGGTGGGCAGGCATGGGGGGAGGTGGCATGGAGAGAAAGGCACCCTGGAGCACAGTCAGTGGGAGGCGGTGAGAGGGGGTTCCAGACTCTGCCCCTGGCCAAAGCTGCGACCTTGAGTGAGACCCTTCCCCTCCCTCGGCCTTGGTTCCACCATTTGATAAATAGGAGATTTGGATATGATACCTCAGAGCCCTGTGGAGTCTGACATTATAAAATTCTGAATCCTGCCCACAGTTCTCATGCCAGGATTCTAGTTCTATTCCGTGACTGTAACTTCAAGCAACTGACTCTGGTCCATGAGAACAAGAGCGTGGTGGTCAGGAACGTAGGCTCTGGGGCCACGCTGCCTGGTTGGAATCCTAGCTCCACAGTTTCCCAGCTGTGTGTCCTTGGGCAAATTACTTAACCTCTCTGTCTTCGGTTTTTCTCACCTGTAAAATGGGGGTGATAACTGTACCTCCCCCATAAAAATATTGTGAGGTTAGATGAACTTTAACTGTTGTCAGTAATGATTAATAAAGCTCAGCATTCTAACCCTGTGGTTCCAATCCTATTCGAAAATTGGTTTTTGGACTCCTATTCTTGCCACCTGATTAAGGTTTGGAGGCATTTTGAACCTGAAAGCCCTCCTGTCTTTCCTCTACTATAGGGGATGCAAGAGGCAACAGCCACTCAGAAGAGCCCTTTCCTTAACTGCCAGAGCGGAAAGCTCCATCCAGAGCCTGGGGAAAGGCCACACCCTTCCCTGAAGCCCCCTTGGGCTCCAAGATACCCAGGCCCCTCTCACCATTCTCTTGCTCTTCCCTGCCCCCCAACAGAGGAGTCCTCTGATTTGATGGCTCTGCCAGCAAGGAGCTTGGCACCCACCCAGTGTTGTGGATGGAGGCACTGTGACCAGCCAGCAGAGCAGAGACAGAGCCCTGCTCTGTGTCAAGGAGTCATGTTAAAAGAAGGGCCCTCAAGGGACTTCCCTGGTGGTCCAGTGGCTAGGACTCAGCTGTGGCCCCAGGTTCAATCCCTGGTGGGGGAACTACGATCCTGCAAAAAAAAAAAAAAAAAAAAAAAGAAGAGCCCTCGAGACTTTCTTGTTTGAACCTCTCAGGTTCTGAGCCCCAAAGGGAAGAAGCTCTTTACTCTCTGAGCCTCAATTTTCCCACCTGTAAAGTGGAGAACACAAAATCTCTACCCTGCGGAAGCCTCATAAGGGTTAGTGATAATTGGGGTGGCACTCCCAGCACACAGCAGGAGTCCAACCAATTAGGGCAATTGTCAGTCATAGGCCACAGAGTTCTGCCAGAATTATTTCCGTTTTATAGATGACCAAAGTGAGGAACAGGGAGGGTGGTAGGAAGACCAGACCCAGTGGTGGGAGCCAAAGCCAGAATCCACTTCCCTGGCTACTGCTGGGGCCACCTCCCCTCCCCTGGCCACACTTGTGCTGAGACCACCCCTCTGCCCTCCGTCCTCCCTCTCGCATTCCCAAAGCTGGGCACCCTCTCCCAGGAGAGCTACCCTCTCCCACCCTCTCTCAGGGTGGGAGTGGGAGTTGGGGGCTCCGCGGCTGCAGGGACAAGAGGGGACCCGGCACCTCCTGAGGCTCCAACCCGGGGTCACAGTGAAAATCATCTGGGGTACTGCGGGGAGCCGGCCCAAAGCCTAGAAGGTTGGTGAAAGTGAGGCCTGCAGCGAGACGGGGCACTTTCCCTGGAGCGATGGGTCGCACCTGGCCGGGAGGGGGCGCTGGAGGGACGCCCTGCAGCCCTGGCTCGCGACTCTGTCTGCGGGCTCCAGCAGGGTGGGCGGAGGTCAGGCCGCCCGGCTGTGGTGCTGCCCCCTGGCCTTGCAGGAGCTCCGTCCAAGTCTCCCTTCTTCCTTGGTGACTCAGGTCAAGTCTCTCCCCGTTCTGGACCTCAGTGTTCCTATCTGTATACTGGGGACTACAGCTGAGTCAGCCTCCTCCCAGGAGAGTCGGTTCCGAGGTGAAAAGAGAGCAGGCTGTGAGAGCGGATAACCCCTGCACCCGCTTCCCGGAGTCTGAAGGGTCTGCTGATTTCCAAGTCCACCGTTGTTTAACAAATTGTATTGCCTCTAGCTCCCCTACCATCATCACAGCTAACCGTACTGAGCTCTTTCAATATCTGTACACTGGGCTCTTCCCATTTCTTCATTTAACCACTGGTGGGGGGAGGGAGGAGGAACGTATATAACCATTTGAGGTGCCTCCTCCCCGAATTTTGAGTCAGATTGAGCTTTTAATCTGGCGCTTGTCCTCCTTAGCCCAGAAAACCTTGAGCAATGTTTCTTTTCATTTAAATGGGCGTAACACCTATCATGTACACATGAGGATCGAAAGACGCACTTAAAGCCCAAACACAGTGCCTGGACGTGATAACACCTCAGCCAACATGGCCGTTACTTCTCTTCCTACTTTATTGTCCAGGGGACCAAGGCTCAGAGAGGTGCAGACCCTGGGCAAAAGTTACAGCCAGTTAACGGCAGAGGCTGTAGCTGTGTCCTACTCACCATGCTCTCCCCAGCTCCCTCTCCCGCCCCTCAGAGTCTGGCCCTTTCCAAAAGAGAAAAAAAAAAAAAAAAACCCTGCAATTTGCAAAGCCGCTTGTCCTCCTCCTCCAGCCCCATCAGCAGGAGCCTTCCTGAGAGGCTGCCCAGGAGGGACGGCCTCAGAGATGGATTCTCGGGGGTGAAGGCTCCCAACTCCGGAGGCAGCAACCCCTCAACCGTATTACTGTTTTTCATGACCCTTTCTCACTAGTTATATATGTATGTTTTAATATATGATATATAGGTAGCATATATAATAAAACTTACATATGTATAAATATATTTCTGAAATAAGGATACAGACAAGTCCTAGTTTAAATAGCAGCATTCTCTTTCTTTTTCTTTCACATGGAACAATTGATGGTGTTTTTCATATGGTGAAACACAATGCCCCTCCCCGCCAGATTGTGAAATGGAGCGATTAGAATGACCTCCATTCACAGAAGAGGAAACTGAGGCTCAGTGAGGGACAGGAATGTTCCACCTTGGGTTCCAGGACACTAGGAAAGAAACAGCTTTCACCATGGGTCTCTCTGGAGTGGGTGTGGAGGTCGGGCTGGGAGAAACCATCAGCTTCTGCATGACTGTCCTCTGTCTATTCACTGGACTGGGGCTCCCATGAGACTCAGGATAAAGGGAACAGCCGCCTCCTGGGGAGGGCGCGAGGGCTGACAGTGCTGGCTGAGGTCAGTTTCTACTTGGGAAAGTGTCTGTGGGGAGGTAGGGGATGAGGCGAGTGGGTTTCCAGAGTGAGGGTCTGAGAGCCCAGGGGAAGGTGAATCCTCAAGGTCCAGGCACTGGCAGCCCTGTGATGGTTGCTGGAAAACCCTCCTGCAAGCTGTCTCTGCCTGGACATTCCTTAGCTCCCCCAGGCCGCCCCCAGGAGAACCAAGGGGGACAGGATTGCCAAGGACTAGATTCCGAGTCTGGGGAAGCTTTGAATTTGGGAACTGGGTATTTCACAAATGGGAAATGTGAGGCCCAGAGAGGGGAAGGGACTTGCCAAAGGCCCCAGACAAGGAGTGATCAGGACTTATTTTTTTAGTATAAACAACAGTGCCAGCTAGAATGGATGGAGCACCACCTATGTGCCAGGCCTGTGCTAAGCACTTTACACACAATTCTATGAGGAGGCCACTGTTATTACCCCCACTATACAGACGAAACAGATGAGGCTCAGAGAGGTTTTAAGCAATTTTCCCTAGATCACAGTAGGTGGTGGAAGAACTCAGGCAGTGGAACCTCAGACCAAAGCTCCTTCCACAGCCAATGGACCTCTTAGGTTTTCCAGAGCATATACGTCCACTATCTGGCACGGCTGGGGGGTCCTCACGCCTCCCCAAGCACTGGGACTCCCTAGGAATCAGACCTGCCCTCAGAAGCACTCTCTCTGGTGGGAGGGGAGAGACGCGCAGGCACCTCACTACCGGGAGTGTGCTAGGAGCGCACTCCTAGACATTCTCCTGCAGCAGGAGGATGGTGCCCGACACAGGGTCATTCTGACCCCATGGATCCCCTTCCAGGGGTGGAGGATACTGGCGGGAGGAGTGGCTCCCAGAACCCAGACTCTGCAGGCTCCAGGTTGTGTCCCTGTTTACCCAGCTCTGGGCCAAGGTAGCTCTAGACCTCTTGGCTTCCTCCCCCTGCTGTGGACAACTTGGCGTTCCCTTAGGTGGGCCGTTTGTCCATCGGTCCCAGAGAAGAAGGAGAGGAGATGACTGTCCACATAAGATGGGGAAGGGACAGGGTAACTGGGTGTCCCAGCTTGGGGACGGGGAGCTTTCCAACTGTAACTGTCCTTCGAAAAACGGGGAGAGAGGGGGTGGGAAGAGAAGGAGAGAGAGAGGTGTGACCCTAGGTCTGTCAATCTGGGGTGGGGACAAAGCAGGTTTGCCTTAGGTTGAAATTGGGAAAGAGCTGGTCTGTTCCTCTGTGAGTGCTCCTCAACCCCGGTGCTCCGGAACAGGACAGGAAAGTACTGTGCATTTCTGCCAGAGGGAACGTTCTGCAGCGGGTCGGAGGGCGCAGGAGCCCTCCGGTGTCCGAGATGCGAAGGCAGAGAGCGTCCTTGTCCATTGGGGCGGAGAGGGCAGCCTCTGGTCTACCACAAGGCCACTGGTTTGTCCGATACGTAGCGCACAGATGGTGAGGAATAGGGCGGGAGGTCTGTCCAGAAGGGGCAGCTTGCAGGAGGCGGCCGGCGGCGCCTAAACGCGGGACCGCAGCTGGCGCACATCTGTGCGCAGAGCCTGTCGGGGCATCTCCGCGGCTGGCAGAGTGCAGGCGTCAACTAGCGGTGGATCTCGGAACTGCTCCTCCCCCGGCGGCCCCGGCGACCTCCTACGTCTACAACCCAGGCTCCCTGGTTCTGGCGCCCACTGGCAGCGAGCGCCTTCCTTAGGGCTGGAGCCATGACGGGTCCTATGCCAGGTGCCAAGATCCACAGGAGTCCTATTCTCAGGAAACCCATTTGTAAACCAGCCGTAGGATGAGAGGGAGAAATCAGGCGGAGAGACAAGTAAGGGCATGGCTGCAAACCAAAACCATTTGACAAATCGGATTTACGAACCTCAGAGGCAGCGGGTCCTGGCCGCTCCAGGGCAGTGCGGCGTTGCCCGTCCTCCCTGGCCCCGGGCCCTACCTGGCAGGAAGCTCCCAGAGGTTGGATGCGCCCAGGTCCTGGTTCCTCACTTTCTTCTAGTTCTGCGGCTAGTGTCAGTGCTCACGTGAGCGAGCGGGCCTGAGCCCCGGCGATCGGCAACTCCGACGTGTAGGCTCTATAAAAAGGTCCAGTGATGGACCTTCGTCGTCCCTGTTCTCTAAATGGCCCGAGGGACTGACGTGAGGCTCCGACAGGGGTGGGGATCAGCTCTCCAGGTGGTCGAGGTTGGGCCAGAGCCGGTCCTCCCTGGAGCGGACGCAGGGCTTGATTTCGTTTGGCAACGACGAAATGGCTCGCGATGGGCCGGGGTCAGATCCAGGGCGAGATCTTGCAGCCACCTTCAGATCCTATGCTTCTTTGCTCCCGAGGCTTGGAATCGGTCGTTTTGCACCTGTCGAGCGCCGGAAACAACGAATATCCAACCCGATCTGCAAAACGGCGGGGAGGCTCTGCACGCGTTCGTTCCCCAGACTCCAGGGAGCGCATCTGTGGCGATAATTCAGTGTGAATGGCGGCTTGATCTTTCCAGTTCCCCTCCTCGATGTAGCCTGTCCCTACGCCCGCTCGCCCGGCCTAGGAGGCGGGAAAGGGATTGTTTGCCTGCTTGCCGCCGGGGAATGGTTGGGCCACGCGGCCGGGAGTGGGAGCGAGGACCCAGGGCCGGCGAGCAGTGCCTCGGCAGAGCTGTCTTTGGTCCCTGCCCGCGTGGCCCAAGCGCACCGCCCGGGCAGAGGTGGGCGTGGACCCGCGGGAGCCAGTTTGCATCCACATGGTGGATGAAAATTCCCTCCTTTGGAAGAAGGGGCCCTTAGCTTTGCAGCCATTCCTGCGTTCTCTGCACAGTTTTCCTCTCACGAGGGACTCGCGTCCTCTTCCACGATGCAGGACAGGGTTTACATGCGCGCGGGGTCGGCGGGGGGCGGGGGTAAACACTCGCGTTTTTCAGGCCCCACCGTGTTTTTCGAAGACCCTCAGGCCGCCACAACGAAGAACGACGCAGCGAGGCCTGCGCGATGCTGAAAGTTATTTTGAGGGGAGAGCGGAGAGAAATGGGGTTACTCGCCCCCAAGCCGATGAGGGCGCATAAGGGACACCCTTCCCTTTGTCCCCAGGTTGGCACCGGGGCCACCGGGGCCACCGGGGCCGGGAGGAAAGTCGCGCAGAGCTGGGAGCTGCAGAGGCCTCTGGCTCGCGCGTAATCTCGTATGCGGTGGAGGCTCTTGGGTCAAAATAATTTGCGGGACAGGTAGGGGCAGTGAGAAGCCACTTTGGGGCAGCTCCCCGCTAGATGTCACCGGCCTTGAGGCCCCCGCGGCCCCCAGCTGAGAGTGCAAGCTTCACAGGCCGAAAGCAGCTGGAGTGGGGAGGCCTGGCTGCGGGCGGCCGGGAAGGGCGACAGAAGAGCAGCTGCAGCCCCCGAGTCAGGAGGCGGCGGCAAATGAGCCTCTGTAGGGACTAGACGTTTTAAACGAATTCTTAGCCTCGGCTCCGGATCCCCAGAACTCTCAAGGAGCCCCGGGTTGTCGCGCTGGGGGCCCCCCAACCCCGGGCGTCCTCGGCGGGGCGGAGCCTTCCGCCCCTCCCCGTTGGGCGGCCTTCTGCGGTCCCCGTTCCTCCCCCGCGAGCGCTGCCGAGGTGCCCGCGATGGGGGCTCCGATTGGCTGCACGACGCGTCGCTCGGGCCGGCCCCGCCCCCGCGGGCCCCGGGGTACTAACCCCTCGCGGGCGGTTTCGGCACCGCCACTTGATTCTCGAGGATTTGCTCTGGGGCTGCGGCTGCGGAGTCGGTGGGGAGGCCGCTAGCGGGCTGCGGGGGCGGGAGGCGGCGGCGGTGGCTGCACAGCCCGCGCGGGCTCCGCCGCGGCCAAGGCAACCGGGATCGCCGCGAGGGCGGCCACACGCGGGCCGCTCGCCCAGGATGCGGGACTAGCGGACAGGCTGCGCGGCCGTCGGGGCAGCGAGGCCTCGCGGCTGGCTGGCCCAGGGGAGGCGTCCCCGGGCGCCGCCCCCTGCGCCCTGAGGCCTGGGCCCGGCTGCTTCTGCTTTCCCGATTCTCGCGGCAGCGGCTGCCGAAGAGGCGCCAGCGCCAGCCACCCCCGGGGGAGCCGCGCCGCCGCCGCCCGCCCGGTGCCCTGACGGCCGCTGTTATGCGTATTCCTGTAGACCCGAGCACCAGCCGCCGCTTCACACCTCCCTCCACGGCCTTCCCCTGCGGCGGCGGCGGCGGCGGCAAGATGGGCGAGAACAGCGGCGCGCTGGGCGCGCAGGCGGCCGTGGGGCCCGGCGGGCGCGCCCGACCCGAGGTGCGCTCGATGGTGGACGTGCTGGCGGACCACGCGGGCGAACTCGTGCGCACCGACAGCCCCAACTTCCTCTGCTCCGTGCTGCCCTCGCACTGGCGCTGTAACAAGACGCTGCCCGTCGCCTTCAAGGTGAGTGCGGGGCCCTGGGCGGGAGGACACCGGCCCAGTGCCTTCGGGCGTCTCAGCTGCTGGAACCAGGGCCCCCGAAAGGGAGGGGCGGGGACGTGCCCGCGACCCCGCGGCTAGAGCCCAGCAGCCGAGCCACGGGCGCTTTCGGCCTCTTTGCGCGCTCCGGCCGGGGACTTCGGCGTTCCTTCTTGGATGCACCCGACACGGACGACTTTTAGAGGATTTGGCCCCTCCACCCTTGGGGAGCCCTGCGGAGAGATGTTGATGCGGAAACGGGCGGATGGGGCTTCGCTCTTACCCAGGCCGGATCCCTCGGACACAGCCCTGCGAGCAGCGGGGCAGAGGAGCCCCGGGACCAGGGCGAGGACACCGGAGGCGGGGTGCGGAGGGTGGAGAGGGCCTACCCTCCTCTCAGAGGAGCAGCACCCCTCCTTCTGCACTGCTTCAGAAACACTTCCTGCTCACACCGTCAACTCCCGGCTTCTGAAATTTTACACCGGGAGGCTCTAGGCCGGGATCGGGGGCCTAAACGAACCCTAAACGGTTGCGGCCGGGATCCCGAATGTCAGGCAGAGACTGGGGGCGCTCCCACCCCTGGCAACCCCCAGTCATTCAGAGGAGCTTTTTCTCTTTGCTGGGGAGTAGGCGACTGTTTCATTTTCATTTTTTTAAGGGGGCAGCGAGATGAAACGAAAACGCCTTGGTTTTCCCCTAAACCTCTCACAGCTGCCGTGAGAAAGGGCAAGGCAGGAAGGGCCAGCGGCTGGGGGTGGCGGGTGCCTGAGGTGGCTGGAAACAGCGGCTTCTGGCAGCTGAGGCCGTCCTTGGTCCCATTAAGACGACTCCAAATTGGAAAAAGGGATGAGTGGCTCTTTGAGGTCTCCCGGGTGACATCTTAAAATACCAGTGGGGAAAATCTCCCGGGGAGAAGGGGGAGGGGGAAGCCCGTGTGACTTTAATCCTCAGATCGGAGGTTTTACTGTCACTTGGAGCTTAAAAGGAATCTTTGAAATTAAAAGAAGACAGGATGTTGACAGGAAATCTGGCCTTTTTAATCAGACCCCAAACATTTTCTCCTTGAAATTTTTACCATCTGGATCCCTAGTCCCTGCACGCGGTGGCCACGTTTAAATGGCTGTGAGTGCCTTTGCAGTCTGATTCCTTTTCAAAAGGCATCTGCCTCCCCACGCTCCTTGGGATGGGGGCGTGGGGGAGACTGTATTAGGGGGGCATCTCCACCCCCATCCTGCAATTCCCAGCAGGTGCATCCTCCTGCTATCAAAAGCCCCTCTCTCACTTTAAAGGGGTTTTCTGGACAAAACCCTCTGAAAACACCAGTTTGTTTTGCATTTTGCATTTTCCCTGCATAACGAATTCAGGCTCTGCAGAGGCAGATAAACTGGGCCTGGGCTGCATTTCAGGGCCACATTTTGTACCCCAAAGGGCTCTGGCGTTAATTGAATGTGGGGAGCAGTCCTGTTATTATTGATGATATTATTTTCATTTAGAGACTTGGTTGCTAGGAGCGTGTTGATTCCTCTTTTGCTCAAGCCGAAGGGAAGAGAGGAACTGCACCCCACAACATACTGCCTGCGCTCATTCACTGCTTTCGCTTAGATTAAATTTCATTGAAAGGATAAGTTGTTCAGGACGTGACTTAGCCAGCTGATCTAGGATTTGGGTGTGGAAGGTAGAGATTTTGTCCTTTGATTTTTGTTGTATTGGGGGGCAGGTCGCTATTGTTTTTAAACCTCTTCTCCAACCCGCATTTGAAAAATCTGCAGTGCGCCTGGGACCTAGGGGAGCTGCCCGCCCAGCTCCTCCCCTTCTTTCCTTGGCCTCCCCTACCTTCCTAAGCTGTCCCCCTGCCCCCATGCCCTCAGGTGGTGGCTCTGGGGGACGTGCCAGATGGAACGGTGGTGACAGTGATGGCCGGCAACGATGAGAACTACTCCGCTGAGCTGCGCAACGCCTCAGCCGTCATGAAGAACCAGGTGGCCAGGTTCAACGACCTTCGCTTCGTGGGCCGCAGTGGGCGAGGTGAGCGGGAGGGAGACCGCGCCAGCCCAACTTTGGCAATGGCAAAGGCGGGGAGAAGGAAGCTGAGAGCGAGGTCTTGGGGTCCCTGTGGCAGCCCAGAAACAGGTCTTCAGGGCCAGCTCTGTCGAAAACAGCGGTTTGGAACCCCTTAGGGTGTTACAGACCCTTTTGAGGATGTGAAGAACGTTAAGGTCTTTTGCCGGAAAAGACACAACTTTCTTCCCATTTCTGGGGTTTACTAACTTGTGAAGTCTTCCACACCTCCCCTCTTTCCCGGTTAAGCACCCTTGTCTCACAAAAGATGCTGGGAGAAGATAGTAGACTATCACTGTCTTCAAAATGGGGCCTCGTCGGTCTTTTTTGGCAGGATGCTTCGAGGCTGATTTAGACAAATCCTTGGTCTTTAGGTCCCCAGCGCCCCAGCCACTCTCCCCACTGGGGTGGAATCTCCCCCACGCTTTGAGGCTGCCTCTCCCCAGCTGCGGTCTCCTGAAGCCACAGTTTCACCAGTTCTTCGAGCCTTAAGGTGGTTTAGAAAAGAAACGAATGCAGTGCAGCATGCTGAATGTTGGAAAGCATAGCTCGAAGGCTGCCGTCTCCCACCCTAGAAACGAATGCAGTGCAGCATGCTGAATGTTGGAAAGCATAGCTCGAAGGCTGCCGTCTCCCACCCTAGAAGCATGGCTGGTGTGCCACCCTGCCTGTCTGATCTTCCTCAGGCAATATGAAGGAAGGCAGGACCAGACGCCGCTGTGGCTGCTGCCAGGGGCTGTTGAGTGGGAGGCTGCTGGGACCTGAAACCCATCATCACTTCTGGGTGGAGAAGTTCTAGAACCCCTGCCGGGGTGAAATGGAGACTTAAGGGCTCGCTGGCCCTTTAAGACCAGCCTGCCGAAAAGCGGGGAGTGTCCTTCCCAAGCACCAGCCGGCCCCTCCCGCTTAAGAAAGTAAGCTAGGTTCCCTCTGCTTCCAGTTGCGACAGAGGCTGAGGCAGAATGGTACTTTTCATCACCAATAAACAAGACCTGCTTAAGGTTTTAGTTCCCTCTGAGCCGCCAGTCCTGCTCGGAAAAGGGCATCTGGGCACCATTTTTTCCTCTCCAGCCGCTCAGTGTATACATACAAATGTCAAACATATTTTGACTTTTCAGCATTAATTAAAACCAGGGCATTATTTGCATGTAATAACTGTTTACTTGTTACTTTTTATGAAACTGAAATAGTTTACATTCTTTCAAACATTTCCTGTTCCTGTTGGCTCCCTTCCCCACGCCCAGATTTCTTTCAGACGTTGCCCTTAACTGGTTGCAGGTTGATGGATGGAAAATGTTTGCTTTTATGAATTAAGCTTTCATTGCTGCTCCTAATTAGTCTTCAAGCCCCTTTTGTCATCCCCAATCTCTCAAGCCTTTTGCAACTTAATCCCAGCCCCAGCCCTGAGTGGAGAGTCGCTCGCCACTGGTTGGTGGTAGCTTGCTTGGATGCAGTTGGACGGCGGGGTGGTGGCCAGGTCCGCAGGCCCAGATGGCAGTGGCGAGGGAGGCCCCCTACAGCTGCAGCAGAAGGGGAGGTCGGTCTTGGGAGCCCAGTAAAGCACCTACACCCTCTTCTGGGAGGTGAACTCCAGAAAGCGAAGAGATGGTGATTCTCTGTGTTACTGAGACCCTGCCTGGCCCTTCTGCTGCTGAAAACGATTTCTTTGTGGTATTTACACCCACAGACCCGCACCCACCCTGCAAGGCCCACTGGGAGGGAGATAGGTTTCCAAAGCATTGTGTAGCAGCGTGTTCCTGGAGCAGGCAAGGCTGAGGCTGGGGTCATGGCTCTGGGAGATGCAGGAGGCTGGGTTTATGAGACATCCTCACAGCCATTCTCTTGCCAGTCTCAGTGGTCCTGGGAGGCAGAAGAGGCCTGAGTGGGCGCTCCAATACCCGTGGAACTCGACGGGACTTTCAGACCTTGGAGGCTCATGGTCTTCAACAGCCTGGGCTCTACAACCAGCCGACCTGGATTTCAGTCCCAGCTCTGCCAGTGACTTGCTGGATGATATTGGGCAAATGGCTTAACCTCTCTGTGTCTCCGTTTCATCATCTGTAACATGGGGATAATAATGTTACCTACCTCATGGGACTTTTGTGAGCGTTAAGGAGACGGGTACTAGCATATCAGTTGGCACGTGCTGAGAGCTGGATACAGGTCAGAGATTTTGTTACTCCAAATGCCTGGGACTGAAGGAGATCTTTGCAGTCCCTTTGAATGGTGACAGTCACTGATTTTCTGATTATGGTGTGGTTTGGGCGGGGGTGGGGGAAACCCAGAAAGTGTGAGGTGTCGAGTGGGAGAAGTGGAGGCGGCTGGCAGTGAGATAGGAGGACACAGGGGTCCTGTGGCATGCAGCTCCGCATCTGCTGTGCCCCTCCTGCCCACTGGGAAATTCCCTCTGAGGAACAGATCGGTGGTTGACACAGACAGTTTGGGCCACTTTAGGAGGCAGGACAGGCTGGGGTTTTGGACTCAGAGCCTTTCCCTGGCTCTCTGACTTCTGCCAGAGCTAAGAAACCAGATGGAAACTTCTGCTTGTTTCCTTGCATTTTACTCCTTGAATCTGTCTTAATTCCAAGAAGATAGCTTTCCGTACAAGGCATACGCACAATACCACCCCAGAGCTCTCACGATAAGCCTGAAGGTGTAAACCAAGAGAAGAAAGGGAAGGAAACCAAGTCATTCTCCTGCAGTGATTAGGGCCAAGGTCCCCGCCCTGCCGGACGCAGTGCCCCTTCTTACAACAAATTTTTGCAGCACGCCCTCTACCATCCTACAATTGAAACGCGCAAGATAACTTAATCTATCCACCTGTGTGCATATTCAAAATCTATATAATTCCATAGCTATAATGGAGAGAAAAAGGAAAAGTAACTTATAATAATGTACCTATTTGAATATGTAAATGTTGGGGCGAGATGACAGACACTGTGAGGTGGATGGGTGTTTGCACCTCTAGCTGAAGCCCTGTGACCCCTGCGGCCGGCCTGACAGGCCAGGTGTACATGACTCGAAGTCTGAACGTGGCACTGCCGTCAATGACATGATTCGCTGAAGCTGTGAGCAATTCTTGGCAAAATTCTGAGCAAAATTTTTTAAAAAACAGAATTGTCTTCCCTCCCAGAAAATTCAGTACATATCAAAAGAATGTAAAAACTTTTTCCTTGTTTTATCTAAAACTGAGTTAGGCTCATGGCTCAGAGAATCTACATAAGCAAGTTTTTCCCACACGGGAAGAGTGAATAGTTGATTGCCCTGTGCAGTGCTAGACATTTGCATCCCCCCCCGCCTTCCACATCCCACCTCTTGAGGACCACTCAGCACACATCCCCAAAATGCTGTCTAGGAGGGGGCCACTGGCCTAAGTAAAGATGAAAACAACATGACTTCCTGAACTGTCATGACCTGGTGAAAAAGAAACCGTAGTGTGTGGAGACAGATTTGGGAGCCAACGTGTAGGTGCAGGCTTAGGGGGACCACTGGTGGGGGAGGAGTGGATGGCTTCCTGGTTGACATTGAACAAATCCAGAGGCCCCCAGAGATGTCCCCTCCCGCTGTCCATGAGGCCCCAGTGAGTGGGGCTTGTCCCACAGGAACCCAGGCAAAGAGAGACAGGGACTTGCCCAAGGGCACACTGCCAGACCCCGCTGTATCTGCTGCTCCATCCAGCGACCCAGGTCCTGCGGGGACGCCTACGGCCACTCTCAGCCCCAAGGAGCAACTATTTCCAGACAGGACTTCTCCGCCTCCTACCAGGGCCGGTGGGAGCACCTTGATTTGCAATTCCTGGGCTCCCAGCTGCTTGAGAGTTTGCCCAGGGTTCCTGCACAGTTGTCCACCTCCTTTGTCCCCTCAGCTTCCTGCTCTAAGAGAGTGGAGAGGTGGGCGGGCGGATGGGTTTGCCGCCAGGTGGAGAGAGAGGTGATGGGCGCTCAGGGAGACAGCTTTCCCCACCTGTGGTTCGTGGGGCCCCTGCCTCTTGTGGCACCTGACACTTGCCCCTCCCTCCCACTCCTGCTCCCAAGTGCCAGCCCTTCCCTTCCTCCCTCCCTGGTCTCTGTGGGTACCTGGGAGGGGTGGTGTCAGGCCTGGAAACTGGGAGGAAGCTGTTAAGGTGGGCTGGTGACCTCAGGGCAAGCCTGTGGTTTGCTGCCTGGTGGGGTGGAGGCTCCTCCCTCCCCAGGAGTAGGTGCTTAGGGTCGGTGGGAAGGGGCAGGCTCCAGTACATTCTAACCTTCCTGGGCGCTCTGCCTGGATACTGTGTGACCTGGTCAACTCATTGCCCCTCTGTGAGTCTCAGTTTTCTCATCTGTAAAATGGGAGCCGTAACCTGTGCCCTTAATTCATTTAACAAACATTTATTGAGCACCTACTATATGCCAGATGCTGTCCTAGGGGACACAGCAGTGAACAAGACAAAAGTTCTGGCCCCCAGGGAGCTTATAATCTAGTAAAGGGAGACAAAATAAAATAAATAAGTAGGTAGATTATTAGAAGTAATAAGCATTAGGAGGAAACTCAAGCAGATCGAGTGGGAGTGGGAAGGTCTTGATGCTTCAGAGTGAGCTTCTTAACCTTTCATTACCCCATGGACCCCTTTGACAGTCTCAGAATTGTGCTTTTTAAAGAATGAAATAAAATACAAAGGATGGCAATGAAAACCAATTATATTAAAACATAGCAAAACGTTTTTAAAAATTGTGATAAATGCGCTGCCTTGTTAGCTTGTTAAATAACAAGATCTAGCAACGGGTTTGATGACGACCGTGACTTTGAAGTTGTGACGAGCATGAAAGATATTTAAAGAAATCTGCAACGTCTGTAATGTGATATGTAAATATTTGTGACGTCTGTTGGTGACAAGGTCACAGGGACTGCTGTAATGCCTCTGTGGTTTGTTGTCTACGTTCATACTTAAGAGAGATGCTAAATTTCAGCTAGAGGCTAGGGACGATACAGTTGTCATTTTTTTCTTTTCCTGTCCCAGTTTCTGAGCCCGCTCAATTCTAAGAGGGATGTCAAGTTAAAAATGCCTCCTTAAAAAAAAAAGCCTCCTCTAGATAAAGTGACCAGGGAGGGCCTCACTGGAAAGGTGACTTTTCAGTGATGACCTGAAGGAAGGAAGGTGAGAAACAGAGCACTCCAGGGAGCTGGCAAGTGCGGGGCACAGGGGCCCATCCAGCCCTGGGCTGTCAACCTCAACTACGCATCGGCTTGGCACCCTGCGGTACCAAGGAGGTGACGGAAGGGTCAGAGGCCCAGGGACCCCTGGAGAGGGCCTGACTGGTTGGGGGAAGGATCCAGGAGGGAAAAGACCTCAGAGTGAGGGGAAGCAGTAGGGGGGAAGGAGGGTCCCAGGAGGGGTGGGGCCTGGAGCAGGAGGCCTCTGCACTTCCTGTTTCCAGAAAGCATGGAAAGCACCCCTGTGGTCTGAGTGAGGGCCAGGTGGGTGTCTGGCCCAGAGCTCCAGGTCGGGAGTGGGTTGCATTTCCACCCCTGCCTCCAGTTGGCAGCTCTGGCAAATCCCTCCAGAGAGGCCCCACTCTTCCCCAGTTTGAGTCACACGTCAATTTAAACCCCTTCTGTCCCCCTACCCCCTTACATCCCCCCAGTCTCAGAAGCCCTTGGGTTCCTGGGTGTGGCCCCGGGAGCCTGGCTGGTTTTCTTTTGTGCTGGGTTGTCCTCTTTCTGAGGCTGGAGTTTTCCCTCCATCACCGATCAACAAATACCAGCCATGCTAAGCTACTGTTTCTCACAGCCCGCTGCCCCCGCAAGCTTTCGTCTCCTACTTGTGAAGTGGGAATATGGAATCAGGCCTGCCTGCCCTGGAGAGGTGTTGGGAGGATGAGGACAGCCCTGGGGGGACACAGGTGCACAGGGCCATCAGCCCCTGCCCTCGGGGAGTCCCCAGGCCTGTAACTGGGGACCAGAGATAGGGGTGCCCAGAGGCAGGGCAGGAGGAGGCCAATTTGACTTGAGGATCAGCGAAGCTCCCCCCCCACCCCTCCCCAGCCTCACACGCATGGAGGCTTTGATGCTGGTAGAGAACAGGGCGGGAGAGGGGGCTCTCACTTCAGTAAAGATGCTGGGAAAATTGGGGTGCCCTTTGAAGAAAAACCCAACCAGTAAACCCCCAGAAGAATCAAAGAATTCAATGTGGAAGGTAGAGAGGATGGTGTTTATTGAAGGTAACCTTTCTAAACACAAAATGACAGGAGAAATCACGAGCAAGAGGTAGAACTGAAAATGCAAATCAGCTTGTGTCAGAAAGCGAAATGTAAAGGCCAGTGAAGTGGGAAACCGACTGCCACAAACAGGACAGGAAAGTGTTAACAAGCTTGATAGAGTGACTTTTCCTTAAGGCATTGAAACCTTAATGGAACAACAGTATGAAAGACCATGAAGCAATGATTTGTGCTGGATTAGGACAGACGATAAACCTATAAAAAATTTCAGTCTCACTAGTAATAGAACAAAGGCGACAAAGTCAAGAGTGTTTAAGAGATCTTTCCACCTCGATAGATGAGGTCACGAAGATGCTAACAGCATCACGGTAGACTCGGGCCCACACCAATCACGACAATCCTCTCCAGAGAGCCATCTCACCGGAGAGATTAATGCCCCTGAATCCATCCCAGCCCTCTGACGTGATGAAATCACTCAGCACTTCTTGGAATCTATTCTAAGGAAGTAAGCAGAGATGTAGACAAAGATTTTTATAAACAGAAGGCCATTTTCGTTTTATTTTAAATGGTAAAACAAAAATGATGATTTTAAAAGTTTTCTCCCCTCTCAGGAATTTTGAATGGAGACTTTGGAGCCAAATGTCTATCTAAAAATAGAACAGAGCTCTGGAAATAACAGTTGTGTCTACAAATGAAATGTCTGCAGTTCCCAAATCAGTCCTTTTTCAGCCCCAGCTGCACACGCCAATAAGAAATTAGCAGCAAGGTAACACCCAAGAGTAAGGAGGTGGATAAGTAAAAGGTGAGGCTTCCATGAGTTGAAATGTTTTGCAGCCATTAAAAATGAAGTTTATGAAGAATTTTTAATGACATAAGTGCTTATGATGTGATGTTAAGTGAACAAAAAAGAGGGTACGGAAATACTTATTTTAGTGTCATTGCAACTATGTAAAAACACACGCTCGCCCAAAAAGGGTTGCAGGAAAGAACACCCGAATAAATGTTAATAGTGTTTATCTCTGGCTAGTGGAACTGTGGGTGATTCTGTTTTCTTCTTTTTTATATGTTCTGTGTTCTCAAAGTCTTCTATAAAGATCACTAATTATTTTCATGAAAAAAAAATATGTACTCATCTGAGCTCCCCACCCCCAAATCGCAAGGGTCTCTAGGTAGAAGGAACAGCACAAACAAAGGCCAAGAAGCAGGGAGGAAGCAAGCCAGGGTGGCCAGAGCGTGGGGCAGGGGAATGTGGTAAAGTTGGTGCCAGACCTCCCGGGGCCTTGAATGCCAACCCCAGCAGCTTGAATTTTACCCAGAACCCTATCTTCTGCCCAGGTTCAAAGTAGAGAGACCTGCTCCTTCTGGAAGATGAGGGCTTCAGGGTGTCGTGAATAGCTCCAGGTGCCAACCTCTTCTTTATTCCCCACTCCCCCCAGGGAAGAGTTTCACACTGACCATCACCGTGTTCACCAACCCCACACAAGTGGCCACCTACCACCGAGCCATCAAGGTGACCGTGGATGGACCCCGGGAGCCCAGACGTAAGTGCCAGAGCCACTCAGGCCCCTGGGTCGGGGAGGAGGGCCCAGCGGGGGAAGGGCAGTCGCCGAGGTCAGACAGATGGCACTGGATCCTGGGAGCTGTGGCGGATTGCAGTCCTCCGCTCCACACCCCCGCCCCGACTGTGTGCCTGTGCTTAGCCCCGGGCTGTAGGAAGCCATTCTGGGAAGAGGAGATGACTGAATCAACTTGACCTGCCCTTGGCTCCCCGTACCCCAAGGGATGACTGCCCACTGCGGGCCGGCTGGGGGAGTATGGATTTGCAACCTTTAAGGAAAGGAAAAGGATGGGTGTGTGTTGTGTGTGTGTGTGTGTCTGTGTGGTGTGTGTGTGTGTATGTGTGTGGTGTATGTGATGTGTGTGTGTGGTGTGTGTGTGATGTGTGTGTGTATGTGTGGTATGTGTGGTGTGTGTGGTGTGGTGTGTGTGTGTGTGGTGTGTGTGTGTGTGTTTGGGGGTGGAGGTTGGGCCAGGTTTGCTCTACTCCACCCCAGCTTCCTCTGCCAGTGGCGGAGGGAGGGAGCCATCAGAAGTAGGGGCTGCTCGGGCTGCAAGGCCAGATCCCCTCCTTGGAAACGTTCTTTGAGTCTTAGCATGTGACTTAAGTCACATAGAGCCCAGACACTCTGACCCCAGGACCCACATCTTGAGATCAGGAATGCAAATTTGATTCTGCAAATATTTATTGAGCACATATTCTGTGCAGGGAGCCCTGATCCGTGCACTTTAGCATCAAAGAAAGTTTGTGTTTCATTGCTTCTGCCTGATGAATGACCTAGAGTTTGCAGATTCAGACTGGGGAAACTGGAGGGGCAGCTGCCACAGTGGGCCTGAGGCCTGTGTTCCCTGAATGAATGAGTGAAACAAAGAAGCAGCTGGTCATCGCCGGACTGGCTGCTTCCTGAGCTCTGAGCAGAGCTCTTGTGTGGACTGGCCCCCACTCACGGCATGCTCATGCCTGGTGTATTGAGAGCTGCCGTGTCCTTCTCTTTGTAACTGTGGCCCTTTACAGTTTAGAAAACCCTCTCACATTTATTATCTCATGGGATCCTGAACCAAAGGGTCACTAGTTCCAGGGAGGAGAGAATCCAGCCCTGGGGATGTTGAGAACCTGACCAGGGCGTCACACTGTTTCAGGTGCAGGGAGGCGCCAGTCTTCCCAGAGGCAGCCTTCAATTCCAGTTCCAGGGCTAAGTGGGCCTGAGGCAGGAGGCTGAGAATGGGGTGTGGCTGTACCAGGGCAGTGCCAGTGAGGGCCACCCAGGCCTGGCTCCCCATCTGTCCAGTTCCTGGGCCCACTCCAGTACCTGGCCACTTGGGAAAGGCTCCGAGCTGGGCCCGGTGGCCCTGGAAGAGTTTCCCTGTAGGCCTCTCAGGGCCACACCTCCTCCATCCTGCCTCGGGTTCCTGAACCTGGTGATCAGGCCCAAGTTACTCACCTCCCAGCTGGCACCTGCCCTGGCCAGATTCCTGCTGAGTCCTTCCTGCTGGGATTGGACGTGGATGGGTCCATGCCTCTGGCCTTGGACTTTGTGGCTCTGAACGATCATGGCTCCCTTTTGGCCTCAGTTTTGTCATCTGTGAACCGGGTCAGTGACCCCAAGAGTCTCAAGGTGGTGATGGCTGGGAAGCCCTTGTGAGCCATAAGCCCTCGGTACAGAGAGCAGATTCTGAGCCAGCTTGCCTGGCTGGGAGACCTTGGGCAAGGTCTGATCTCTGTGGGCCTCAGCTGCCTCCTCCAGGAAGTGGGATGATACCACCCAGCCTGCAGGCCTGGAGATCAGTGATGGCTTGTGGATAGCATCTGGCTGTAGCAGAGGGTCCTTGTGAGTCTCTGTATCTGTGGTATTCTCTTATCCCTGGTACCTGGCATCCCCTCTGTACTCCCACCACTAGCACCGTTAGCCGATGGTGAACCTTTCTTGGTCGGCAGCAGGGTGGCTGCTGAGAAACCCAGGCCATAGTAATAGAGGCATCAAGTCTCCGTTGAGGGAGGTGGTATCGTACTCTAAGTCTTCAGGGGCAGAATCAGGATGAATGGGAGCCACGGTTGGGCTCAACGTGATGATGAGCTGTTAGGAGCCACTCCACAAGAGTGAGCACCCACTGTGTAGAGGCATGTGAGCAGAGGGCGCTGGGAGCTTGGGGGGAAGGCACCCAGGGACCGGCCAATGCCTGGAATCCCTCAGAACCCTCCACGTTCAGCCCTGCCCAGCCCAGAGCAGCTGCCCACCCTCCCCAGCCGAGGCCACTGGATGAGGGTGGAGGCTCAGCCCTACCCTTGGAAGCCCCCAGTCAAGTCCTTGCCTGCTCGTCTCTCCTGAGGTCCCCCAGACATGAGACAGCCCCTTCTCGGGGCGAGGTGGTAGGGGAAGGGGTGGCATAGGTCGAGGCAACAAGAGGAAGGGAAAGAAATCAGGAGCGGAGAGAAGCTGGAGTCAGAAGCAAGGCGGTACAGGCCAGATCAGTGACTTGAAACAAAATCTTAGCAGAGGCTCATTTATAGAAAAGAGCAGATGTGGGAGGTGGCACATCTCCCAGTCTCCCATCTGAGCACCTGCTTGCTCTTTCCCCCTGCCCGGCCCTCAGGGCAGGTCTCACCTGCACCCTGGATTCCAGCCCCAACCTGCCCTTCACTCTGCGACCTTGGACAAATCTTCCTCCTTCCCCAACTTCTGTTTCCCCACCTATAAGTGGTCAGAGGGCAGCTCAGCTGCTGCTGGTCAACGAGCACTCCCTGTGTGCCAGGCCCTGTGCAGGGTCTCTTTTTTTTTTGGCCGTGCTGCACGGCATGTGGGATCTTAGTGCCCCAACCAGGGATAGAACCTGCGTCCCCTGCATTGGAAGCGCAGAGTCTTAAACACTGGACCACCAGGGAAGTCCCCCAGAGTCTCTTAACTGATCCTCGACAACCCCAGGAGGAGACAGGCCAGGAGGCCAAGCCACTTGCCCAAGGGTGAGCTTCGGTGCACCCCAGGGGCTCCAGCCTGGGGCTCAGGGAAACAAGGGCCACTCAGAAGGGCCTTCCTAGCTCAGTGTGCTCATCTGTAAGATGGGGATGATTTTAGCTTCTGCTCCGGGGAGTTGTGAGCTTTACATGAATTACAGCTGCCTGGCCTGCAGGAGGTACCCAACAACCCTGATGGATTATCACAGGGTTTCCCTTCGGGGCTTTTCTTCTGCTTTGTGACCCCCGACTCCGTGTGAGGGCTGAGCCTTCCGTGGGGAGGGGTGGGAGTAGAGGCTGGTCCCGGGAGCCAGGGAGAGGCGCCTGCAGATCCCCGAGGCCCGGCTGTGGGTTCTGTGGCCAGGTCGTTCCCCTCCGCTGCCCTGCAGAGCATGCCCAGTCTGCAGCCAGGTGGCCGGCTGGGTTTGAAGCCTGGCTTGGTGGCTTCCTGCCTGTGTGGCCTTGGTTTCTGAGGTTCTCGGTGCTGGTGTCCCTCAGAGTCACCGGGGGCTGGTAAAGAAGCAGTGGAGCAGGATCCAATATACGGGGCAGCAGGCAGTGTAGCGCCTGGCGAGCCTGGGGTAGACTGCAGTGTGGGAACTGCTCACCCTGTCTCCCAGGCTTAGCAGGTGCCGTAGCTGAGAGGGCAGGACACAGGTTCTCCATGCTGCCTGAGGCCATGGGCCGGGGGCTGTTCTGACATCTTGCCTGAGGGCCCTTTCTTCCCCAAAGTGTACATGGGACGGTTTCAACAAATATTTTTCTGGGTACCGACCACGTGTCAGGCACTATTCTAGAAGCTAGGGACACTGGAGTGAACCAACAGATGGGCTCTGGCCCTCTTGGGTCTCACACACTAGGGGTGGGGAGAAATGGTAAACCATGCTGTTGTCACCATGGCCCACGAGGCCCAACCTGATCTGTGCCCTTTACCCCTTGCCTTCCTCTCTGACACCCTTCTCCTCACTTACCCAACTCCGGCCACCTCGGCCTCCTGACCAGTCTTCAAACTGGGCAGCTTCACACTTCTGCCTCAGGGCCTTTGCACTGCCGTTCCCTCTACCTGGGACACGCCTCCCCCAACAACCCCAGACGTGTGGCTCGCTGCTTCCCACCTTGAAGTCTTTACTCACACTTCTCAGTGAGCCCTCCCCTGACCACGCTGTTTTAATCAAACACACAGGCATCCCCCTCTCGCCCTTACACTTCCCGGCTTTCATTTTACTTATCACCTCCTAAGACGCTATATAGTTCACTCATTTATTTCACGTATTTTTCATCTCCCCTGACTACTATATATGCTCCATGGAGTGGGGGTTCTTTGCTTTGCCAGACATTGAGGTAGACCCTGGAACACAGACGTGGGCACTTACTAGGTGCTCAGTTAATGTTTGTTGAATAAATAAATGAGGTAAACAGATAATTAACTAGTTTAATTTCAGGTCGTGAGAAGTCCTGCAAAGGAACTCTAAGCTGGGGGTCGGGGGGAGTGGTGGAGAGTGCAGGGCTGGGACCCACAGTGGGAGGGGGACAGGGGAGGCCTCCTGAAGAGGCGACATTTGAGCAGAGGCCTGAAGGAGGTGAGCAGACAGCCACTGGGGCTGCTGGGGGCGGGAGACGACGTGGGCAGGAAAAGTGACCCTGAGCCTGCAACTTGAGGACTGAGGCCGTCCTAAAGTTGCCACAGTTCTGTCCTCAGCTCCAGGTGGGATTGGAGGGATGCCCAGCTTGAGGAAAGGCAACTGCTCCTGGCCCCTGGCTCCCAGGACCCCACGCCCCTAGGGGGAGTGCACCCAGCAGGAGGGAAGGGGTTAACCTTGGACCTCCCCGGTTCCCCTAATCAACCCCAGGCCACTGGAAGCCCCAGTTGTGCCCCTGGGAGAGCCACTGGCCCCCCACCCGCCCGGTTCCTTGCCTAGCCACCGACTGGCTTTCATCTGCTCACGGGGGGCCAATTCATGGCAGACCACCTGGGGCTCAGCCCCCACCTACGACTCTGCTTGGCTGTTAGGAACCAGGGGTAAATCTCCTGACAGGCCGCAGAACGGGCCTTGGGCCCGGGTGCCCCACCCCACGGCTGGACAGACAGTGGCTGCTGTGTATGGGATGTGGCCGGGCAGCCAAGGAGGTGGCCAAGTGGCTTCAGATGGGAGAAGGGCCCCGTGGCTGGGGCCCACATTGTTGCCTGCAGACCACACTGCTCCTGGGGCCCCGCCCAGCTCTGCTTCTCCCCGCTCCCTGCTCCCGTTGGCCTCCTGCCCCCCTCACCCCACCGCGGCAGGACACTGAGCTGGCCTCCTGCCAGTCGGGCCTCACTGCCAAGGAACCCAGCTCTGCTCTCTTGGAGGTCTTGGGAAGTCAAGACCTTAGCAGCTGAGCTGCATGCAACACGCTGACCAGTCCAGGTTTGACCTTGACCATGTGCCTCCACTTTCCCATCTGTAAAATGGTTGTGATGATAGCGGCCTCTCAGAAGATCGTGGCCCTTGTAGACGACACGCGTGGCCTGCCTGGCACAGTGCTTGGCACGTCGTAGATGTCTGCTCAAGCGGTTGCCACGCTTATCACGGGGGCTTGTGTCAGGCCAGTGTGAAGGCAAGGGCGTGGCCCTGATGGCCCCTGGGTTTCCCCCTGAAGCACCAGGTACCTGGCAGGTGTGGGGACCCGGTGCTGGCCCGGTGCTGAGAGATGCCGGGTGAGTCACCCACCTGGCTGGGCCCCAGTGTTCCTCCCCCAACTCTTATCCTTCTCACACACCTGCGAGGCTGGGCCCTCCCACTGTCCAGATCCACTGAGGAGGGGTTGTAAACCCAGAGTGCCTTCCTTGAGTGCCAAGGCCAGGTGGGCTGTTTAATTCTCCCGGCCTGTCGCCAGACTCAGGAGTTAGAGTGTGAGCTCCACTTCACAGGTGACACAGCTGTGGCCCAGTGGGTAAGAGCTGCCTGGGACAGGCCTGGGCCGCTGGGTCCTGGAGGGTCATAAGTGAGGACCGGAGCAGGTGCCGTCCCATGGGCTGTCAGTGAGTTGAGCCCAGGCGCCGCAGGCGGACAGGCAGCCCAAGCGAGGTCCAGAGGGCCAAGGTGGGGCCGTCCCCAGGCAGTCCCCCTCCTCTGCACAAAGTGCTCTACCTTGAAACACTTGGGGCCTGTCCTCCAGCTCATCCTCAACTCAGGGGTTAGACACTATGATAACCACTTGACAGCTGTGGAAACTGAGGCCCAGAGGAGCAGAGGGACTTGGTGGGTTAGAGCAGGGTGTGATTAGAGGGTTGGACGCTCAGCGCTGAGCTTCCGAGCAGGGCAGGGCTCCTGGTGGAGTCCACTGAGACCCTCTCATCTTCTTCTTTCCAGGCCTGTAATCCTGCACCTGCTCTGGGCCCTGGGCCTGGGCTGGGTCCTAACACCCATTGTTTGGAGCCCCTGACTTTCCAAACCCAGGCTCCTTTCCTACAAGATGGGCTCCGGGAAGACAAGGTGGCCAGGTGCCTCTATGTGACCTCGAGCATGTCCCTGACCTTCACTGAGCCTCAGTTTTCTCACCTGTGAACTAGGGACAGTGGTAGACCCCCTCATGGGGATAATGCAGGTGAAACAAGGCAGAACGTGTCAACTGCTTAGACAGTGGAGTGGAGGAAGCACTGAGTAAGTGTCGGCCACTGTTTTTCTTTCCGTTCCTGCTAGCTGCTGCTCTTAGCCTGCAGAGGTGCTGGGAGAAGGGGGCTTCCTGGAAGAGGCAGAGAATAAATACTAGAGAAACCCTGGGAGCAGCAGCAGCAGGAGGCGGTGATGGGGGTGCCCGTGGGGGGCCTCATCCTGGCCAGTGGCTGAGTCTTGCAGTCTTAAGTCAGGGACTTTCAAAGCTAGAGGGGCCTCAGTGAGCAGTGTGTGCAGATGGGAAACTGAGTCCCAGCATGAAAGAGCTGGGCCCCTGGTGACCTAGTGAGCTGGGCCAGGGCTCCCCACCCAGCTCTCACTGTGGGCAGCCGAATGAAAGAGGTCTATTCTGAAGGCACATCTTCTTTCCTCGGGCACAGGGAGTTCCGTTCTGCTCCCAGTGTGAAGGTCCAGGCCCCGTGGCTCTGAGACTCTGTGGCGCCCTGGCCACGTGGAGCCACCTCAGCTCCCCTTTGCCCCTCCTGGGCCGTGGCTCCAGCATTCCACAGCAACAAGGAAGCAGTTCCCCAAGTGCTGTTAAAACTCCTCCTCCAGGAAGTCTGCCCTGCATGAAGGCAGAGCAGCATGTGGCAGGAGCGTGGGCTCTGGGACCACATTACCTGATTTATATCCCAGACCAACCGCTTAGTGTAGGGCTCATCTTGAAGCCTCAGTGGCCCCATCTGTACAATGGGACCAAAAGGGAAGTGTCAGGAGAAAGAGCACTGGACTTGGAGTCGGGGTCTGGGTGCCGACGCCAGCTCCGCTGTCCTGGCTTTGTGTCCCGGACAGGACTTACCATCCTGGCCTCCGTGTCCTGGTCTCTATGTGGGGATGATAATCCTGCGTCCCTTGGCACAGGCTGGGGTAGAAGTGACCGTGCAGATGGTGGGGCCCCAGGTGGGTGGAGAGCGTCCGGTCACCTTATTTTGCCAGCAACACGACCTGTGAGGGCACCACGATGCAGACACCGTGGCTTGGGGTGGGTGGGGGAAAGGGGTGAGGCCACCAGGCGGCAGAGCCCATCCTCGGACCCAGGCTGGCTGCGAACCCCTCCCTCCTTCCACTGGCCCCCAGGAGTATCTCTAGACACATAGTGCACAGTGTGACTCAGAAACGGGACTTTATTAGCCAGTGGCCATAACAACAAGGCCTGAGGTTTTGCGCCAGCTTTCGTGTAACCCCGCTGGCTCACTTCAAGCTTGCGGTTGACTAAGACACCCAGATCCTCTGCACCTGAGCTGCTGTCAGGTCAGTCCGCGGCCTCCAGATCTATCCAGCCGGCTTCCTGCCTGTTGAGCTTGTTCTGACTTCATTCATGCCCCAGCTCATCCACATTGCCTTGCCATTCTCAGTGGCCTCCACAGCAAGGGCAACAGCGTTTCCTCCAAGGCCGATCAGGACTGAGGCCAGGCCGTCCGGCACTTCCCTAGAGACCACGTCCTGAGGGGTATCCATGAGCCAGTCCTCGATGGCTAAGGTTAGACAACCAACCAGCAAATGAAATCCCAAACTTGGAGGATGCAAACTGGCAGCCCCTGAACAGGACATGTTCTACAAAGCGCTCGAGTTATTTTGTTGTTGTTTTCAGTATTTGAATTGCCAACACATAAAATACGGGAGGTTTCACATAAAAGCAGGTTTATGGCTTCCGGTAAACTGGAAGCTCTGGCAACACTGGGTCCACCCCCACCAGGGCACCAGTCAGCTGGACTGGATGGCAACTGCCCCTTCTACGAGGCCCACCCTCTCCAGTCTGCCCCAGGCCCTACCCATCCCATGTGCCTCATTTATGTGACTTGCCCAGCCCCCATAGTCATCTAGCCTGGTGGCCCCAGCTCCAACCAAACTACCCCCAGCCCACATTTTTCCTGTTGCCAAGGGTCCTGGGAGGCAGCAGTGGGGGGCCCGGCTGGGAGCCAGGTGGTCTCATTTTGGCTGCTGAGTGTCCCATGGGCTCGGGCCTGGGGCCTCCTCGGAGGAGAAGGTGGGTCCCTGGTTCTTGGTGGCTTGCTGAGCCCATTGAGGATCCCGGGACAACCTGTTCCATTTCTAAGGGCTCTCACATGCCTGTTTGAGCTTGTGACAGGGGTGTGTAGCGAGACTAGGGGCCTGTGGGTACCAGGATGCACTGCATCCCCCTTTTGAAAATCAGAAGTCAGGCCCATTCTGAAGTCCCCACCTCTGTCCCCTCACTCCCAATGGCAGTGAAGAGTCATCTCACACCTTCCAGGCCCCTAGGACACCATTTTCCAAGCCTCAGCAAGCATGGTGAGGAGTTTTGTTTTACCTCCCGCTACCCCTCTCTCCTTCTTCTTTCTCTGTCAATCTAGAAGATTCCTCGTGTCACTGAAGACCCCAGGACTCAGGCAAGCCTTCCCCTCTCCCTTAGCCCCTCCCCACACTTCTTTTCCAAGGATCCCAAGTCTAAGACATCCTCCCTCTTTCCTCGCTGTGTGACCTCGGGCAAGCCTCTTCACCTCTCTGAACTGCAGTTCCCTTGTCTGTAAAAAGAGGACCAGGCCCACCTGTCTGCCTGGCCTCCTCCCTCAGGGTCAGGTGGAGCCGAACGGGCCAACCTCAGCTGACAGGCTGATCAGGAGAGCCCAGGAATGTCCGGTCCTCTCAGTGAGGAGTCTGTTATAACAGAGTGTCTGCCCTGGAGAAATCCCCCGACACAAGGAGGTGTGTGAACAGAGATATTCCTGGGAGTCCTGCATGCAGGGGGATCATTTGGAAGCGAGCTAAGTGTCCATTTAGAGGAACGGCTGAGGGGACTGCGGCCTCCAGGGGATGTGACGAGCAGGAACGAGGGACACCCACAGGCTTAGTGAGGCCGTCCCGCCCCCACCTGTTGCCCCTCACTGTGCCCTGGGTTGGGCTCCCGAGGTTTTGCGGGAACTCTGTTGTTTCTCTGGGGCTGGGTTACTCTCTCCATCTATCAGATAAGGAAACTGAGGTGGCCCCCCAGGTGTGCTACTGAAAGAGCAAGTTAGAGAATGATACAGCCAGGCTGAGACCATTCAAGAAAGTTCTGTGAGAAACTTGCTCTGTGTTTTGCATGCACGTGAAACCAAAAAACGGCTGGAAAGAAAGACCTCCGAACTGATCACATGGGGACTTCTGGGCAGGGATTTAGGGTGGGTCAGAGGGGCCATTAGCCTTACCTGTAATGCTTTTATTTTTGTAGCTATTCATATTTTGCTTGTGAAATGTAAAATGAGTAATTGAAAAAGTGGTGTGTGTGTGTGTGTGTGTGAGTGTGTGTGTGTGTGTGTGTGTGTGTGTGTGAGAGAGAGAGAGAGAGAGAGAGAGAGAGAGAGAGAGGTGGTCCCTGCAAGCCTGATGTCATTCGAGAAGCCTTGAGGGTGGCCTCGGCTGGCTGCTTGAAGGCAGGGGCATGGCCATCTTGACGAGGCTGGGGTCCTTCCTGTGTGGGCCATGGCAGAGTGATACTGGGAAATGCTGGCGGCTTCTCCAAGTGTGATGCCCAAGCCAGGTGCACTGGTCCCCTGTTCCCAGCTTCGGGACAGAGATGGGAGTCCAGCCCCTCACACAGCGCCCCACTCCACTTCCCAGCATCGTGGTGAATTTCCTCTCCTGTCTGAGACCCAGAGGGGAGAAGGCATGTGCTGGGGGTCCCAGGGTAGCTCTGGGCTGGAGGAGCCAGCATTCCCATTCCGGGGCCATCTCCCATTCCTCTTGCAGATGTGAATGGCAGGCAGGATGGATGCTGGGGGGCAGACAGTGGCAGCATCCCTGGGTTCTCTCCCTGCCTCCCATGGAAGCCTGCTTAAGCCCCTTTCCCGTGCCTGTTGCCTCAGATTCCCCTTCTGCCCAAAAGCGTAACGTAGAGGTGTAGGTCGCAGGCTTTGATTTGAACCCTGAGTTCAAATCTTGACTCCACAACTTACTGGCTCTGTGGCCTGGAACCTCTTTGAGCCTTACCTGTGGCATAAGAAGGTAGGCGTGAGATGATGGCAGCCCCAGGGCAGCACGTACTGACCATTCTCTGTTCAGAAGAGACATCGGTAGTGGCCTTTGGGTTCTCCCTACAGAGGCCTAAGGGTAGACCTCAGGGAGAACTTCCCAGCAGAGCAAGGCATTTCTGCCCCCCGAGACTCACGGGGACCAGCTTCTCACGGGCTCCCATGCTCTGCAGGGCATCGACAGAAGCTGGAGGACCAGACCAAGGCGTTCCCCGACCGCTTTGGGGACCTGGAGCGCCTGCGCATGCGGGTGACGCCGAGCACGCCCAGCCCCCGAGGCTCGCTCAGCACCGCCAGCCACTTCAGCAGCCAGGCCCAGACCCCCATCCAAGGTACGGCGCAGGGAGGTGGGGGCTGCGGTGGGAGAAGGGGACGGCGGCCTGGAAGTGGTCTCTCTGCTCCAGACCAAAAGCTCATCCCAGGGTCACTGGCTGCACCACCCTGGTGTTTGTTATAAAGGAACACGGCCTGCTCTGAGGGCCTGCTCTGCCCGGTCCTGGGCTCAGCCCTTCCTTCATTCATTCAGCAAACATTTATTGCCGCTCACCCTGTGCCGTCGTGGTGCCTGGCCCCAGGGATGGATAGACAGGCACAGTCCCTGCCCTCCAGGGGCTCCCTGTGCCCGGCGGGAAGTGGGTATTAGTCCCCCAGTGCACCCGTTAAAGTTGGGCAGGCCTCGCCCCAGGAGCCTGAGACAGACACGTCTGCCAAGGACACCACATTCCCCCAGGCCTCAGCTTTCTCATCTGAAAGCGGGGTGGTGGTGGATGCCTCTGCCTGGGCGTCGGGTGACGTTCAAATGACGTTACTGCGCTCAAACTTCGTAAACTGTGAAGTGAATTTGTCCCTGGAGAGAGACAGAGCATCTCCTGAGAAAGTTCCCCACCTGGCCCAGAGACTCTTCCCAAACAGGAAGGAGGAGGGAGGCCTCTGGGCGGAGGCCCAGGATGGAGTCTTTACCCCTTGGCCAGATGGACACGGCAGGCACGTGTGAGCCTAAGTCTCGGGCAGGCCGTCCAGGTGTACAGGGCCTGGCACATAGCAGGTGCTCAGTAGGTGGTCAAATCGTGAATATCTACCCTGCTGTCTAGGTTCTCTTGGCCAGTGGGTTGGGGTGCAGGAGGCTGAGTGCACAGCTGACCCTCAGGCCAGGCAGGGATGGAGAGTGCTCGGCAGCAGTGCTGGACGCGGCCGGGAGGGCTGGCTGCTGCCATCATGCACCGTGGGTGTCTGTTCTTTCTTGGTCCTCCGGGCGCTGGTTAGAACCCATTTGGCAGATGAGTGAATTGAGGCTTAAGAGGTTAAGGGCCACTCTTGGGTCACACAGCGCATCAATGACCAGGTTCAAAGTGTCCACAGCACCCGCCCCCAGGAACTTCCTGTACTTCTGAGGGCACAAGCAAGGGAGTCCCTACTGGGTCTCTCCATTAAGGGAGGCCCTGCCCCCAGCCCTGGCCATGTGTGCCAGGCACAATGCCATGGCAGGGGGACTTGATGCAGCCCTGTGGTGTGAAGAGACGGTACCTCCCTTCTGGCCTGGGAAGCTGGGCCTTGGCCCTGCTGAGCCCCCAAGGTGGGGAGAGGCCCCAGGTCCAGGCTCTTAGCCACGTGCTGTCGAGTTTGAAACACTCAGCAACTCTTGAGCCAGGGGGCTGGCTGCAGGGTGGAGGGGTCTGAGCTCAAGAGGCAGTAAGATGTCCTCTGGGCTCATGCCCACCCCTGCCCAGAAGCTGTCCGCGCTCCCCTTCCCGGCAGGCCAGCCTTTGCGCAGGTACAGTGATCTAACACTCCAGGCCTTTCCCTGACATGGGCAGAGCTGGGCCCCAGCCAGGGGGCCCTGGAACCCAGCAGGTGGGGGCTAACAGTGGCGTCCTGTCCAGCAGCTCCCATGGAAGGAGAACCCACCTCTCTTTCCACTTGTGTGGACATGGCTTGGGAATCAGCACCTGCTGGAGCCTGAGGCAGGCCTACCCACCCTCTGTCCAGCCCCAGAGGGCCAGGCCTAGCCCAGCAGCAGGCAGAGCCCCTGCCTCCCCCGAGGCTGGGAGGAGAGGAGGTCGGGCCTGTGTGGGATAGTGGCTGACCCAGTCCTTCCCCTTCTGCTGTATCCTGAGGCAGGGTGCTTGCTAGCCACCCACAGCATTGGACGTCAGGCAGCCTCTGTGGCCCTTCACACCACCCAGGCCTCCCCGTCCTCAGGCCTGTCCCCTTTGGAGTGAGAGGAAGGGCTTTTGACAACCAAGACCAAGGAAGGAACGTGAAGTTTGCAGTCAGGTGGACGTGGCTAGGAATTCGGGCTCTGCCAGGCACTGGCTGTGTGATCTTAGGCAAGTCGCTTCACCTCTCTGAGCCTCAGTTTTCTCATCTGTAAAGTGGGAAGAAGGAGGTATCTGTCACAGGGGCGTTGGCAGGGCCAGGCTTGGGGAGTCCCTCTCACTGGCCCTCCCCTCCTGGTGGGACAAGCCTCTACTTTCAGACTCCATCCTGGGGGTCCCCCTCAGGATACCCCACCACCACTTCTCTTGGTTCCTGTTAATAGCTTTGACCCCCCAGCTTTGGTGACTGGCAAGCAGTGCCAAGGCCCCAACCCCTCCGTACCCCAGCCCCCAGCCCCCTGGCTGTGACCGCCCACAATGGGGGCTTCTCACAGCTCAAAGGCCTCATTCAGCCACCACACAGCAGCTGGGGCAATTTGGAGAAGAAAATAAACATTTCCTTCCAGTGTTGGGATTGGCTGCTCGACAGAGGCCTGGCCAGCTCGGGTTTCTTGGGGCTACTGGGCTGGAGGGGGTGGGGCTGGGGGCAGGAGCTGAGGGGGTGCTGAGGGCAGACGCTCCCCCCACCCGGGGAGGGAGGCAGGAGAGGACGGTGAGAGGGCCGGGCAGGCCTGCCCGCAGCCCACATGACCCCCGAGGGCCACACGCACCCAGGCCCACCTGGCACGGAGGCCCGGCTATAGCCCTGCCATTGCATCCTGGGCTCCCTGTTTGGGCTCCCTTTGTTTTGCAAAAGGGGTTCCTGTCAGGCGGCAGCGCTCGCTCCCCTGGGCTCAGGGCAAGGTGTTAGCCTCATGCTTGGCTGTGCTTGGGGTGCCAGGCACTGCCAACAAGGCTCCTCCCCTGGGGTTCAGAGATGAGGGCAGGAGCCAGGCTCCTCCGACCCCCTAGGCCTCAGGGCAGCACTGACCAGCCAAGAGATCTGTTAGGGAGGGTCTAGATGTGCCAGAAGGCCCCCGTCTCCCGGCCCCTAGCCCCCACATCTCCCCACCTGGAGCCCGGAGCCTCATCCCGTATCATCCACATCCGGGACCAGAGCCTGCTGCTGAAGAAACACCCCCCCAGCTGAGCTGGGAAGACCCCAAAGTCCAGAGAAGTTACAAGTCTTATCTGAGGTCGCACAGCACCTCAAGCAGATCTGGGGAAGTGAGGCCTGAGGGCACCTGCAGCTCTAGCCTCAGCCACGCCTCAGGCACGGCAGGCAGTGCACACCTGGAGCTGGCCAGGGGCAGAGGCTGGCCTCCTCCTGAGCCCTCTCTGGCCCCTAGTCTTTGGTGGAGAGAGGGCTTGGGAACAGACAGACTTTAGACTGCTGCTGTGTGCCCAGTGTAGGCACTTTACATGTATTAACTAATTTAATCCCTAGGAACTGTTATTGTCTCCATTTTTCATGTGGGACAACTTGATGCACAGAGAGGTTTAGTGACTTGCCCAAGGACACACAGCTAGTAAGTGTCAGAACTAAGATAAGTATCCAACCTCAGAGACCACACAGTTAACCTTCAGTCTGTGCTGCCTCAGAGATGGGACAGTTACCCTTCAGGCACGTGTCGGAACTCGGGACGGAGAGCCCTAGGATTCTGTGTAGGTCCAATGTGCTGTGTGACACTTAGGCAAGTGCCTCACCCTCTCTGAGTTTCAGTCTTCCTACCAAGGGGTTTAGACTCAATCCTGAAGCCCCTTTGAGTGTTGAGGTTTGAGGGGGTCTGTGATTACAAAAGTATGGGGCAGAGGCTGGGATACTTTTGTCTTGGAGCCAACGCCTGGGGGAGCCAGGGTGGGGCCTGGGCTGGACACTGGGTCTCTCTGTGACAAGGGCAGGGTCCAGGCCACCAAGCCCCTCTGGCTGCCGTCTGTCTCGCTTTGCTGTGGAGGTGGGTGAGGGTGGCATCTGATCCTTGTCTGGCCACCAGTCAGCTCCAGCCTGCAGGGCAGCCCTGGAGACACAGGTCCAGGCTGAGGCCGCGGTGGGGGGGTGGGTGGGGGATGGACAGAGCTGCCGTGGACCCAGCTGCCACAGCACAGGCAGAAGCTCCTATAACCTAACTGAGCCCCACCTGGGCAGGAGAGGTGCAGGCGCACGCGCACGTACCCCCAGCGGGAGCAGAAAGCAGAGGCCTCGTGATGAGTTCCAGTCCTTTCTGTGCAGCATGAGGAGAAGCCATCTTTCTCTCTCTGCCTGGTTCCTCGTCTGCGAGAGCAGGGCCTGACTCCCAATCTCACGGGACCGTTGGAGACCCTCTTTACCGAGAGCGAGAGAGAGAGGGCGAACCTGCCGGGCCAGGCTGTTGGGCGGCCTGTGCTGGCCCCGCCCTTGGCTCCCCACGCACCCACAGCCCAGCAGGGAGCCCACCTGCCCCTCGACAGGCCTCTGCATGGCTAGGCTGGGAAGAGGATGCCGGGAGGAGAGAAAAGCCCTCCCCCTCCTCTGCCTGCCCCGGCAGCGCCCGGGGCCACCCACAGCCCAGACCCCTGCTCGCACCTGCTTCCCAGGTGGGGCCGGATTGGGAATCAGCAGGCTCCAGCCCCCGAGCAGCTCAGGGCGGTGGGAGCAGAGCCACGTGTAGCACCAGGGATCCCCCTAGATGGGCCTGTAAACCAGAGCCCGAGGTCATTCTTGAAGAAAGGCCGCCGGGGTGGTGTCGGGCAGTGACTGACCATCCTCCTTGCTGTCCCCCAGGCACCTCCGACCTGAACCCTTTCTCTGACCCCCGCCAGTTTGACCGCTCCTTCGCAGCGCTGCCGACCCTCCCGGAGAGCCGCTTCCCCGACCCCCGGATGCATTACCCAGGGGCCATGTCGGCCGCCTTCCCCTACAGCGCCACACCCTCGGGCACGAGCATCGGCAGCCTCGGCGTGGCCAGCATGCCGGCCACCGGCCGCTTCCACCACACCTACCTCCCGCCGCCCTACCCGGGGGCCGCGCAGAACCAGAGCGGGCCCTTCCAGGCCAGCCCTTCCCCCTACCACCTCTACTACGGCGCATCCTCCGGCTCCTACCAGTTCTCCATGGTGGCCGGCAGCAGCAGCGCTGGCGACCGCTCGCCCACCCGCATGCTGGCCTCCTGCCCCAGCAGCGCCGCCTCTGTCGCCACCGGCAACCTCATGAACCCCAGCCTGGGTAGCCAGAGCGACGGCGTGGAGGCCGATGGCAGCCACAGCAACTCGCCTACCGCGCTGAGCACGCCCGGCCGCATGGACGAGGCCGTGTGGCGGCCCTACTGACCGCCCGCGTCCAAGGGGACTGCTCCCGCTGGTGGCGGGGACCCCAAGAACCTTCCAGACAAGTGGCGGGCCCAGCTCCAAGGCTCAGGGCACTCATGGGACTTAACGCTTCACGGCAGCTGTGGGCCCAGGGTCCATGGTCCTGGGGCCCAGAGCTGGTAGCTGGCTCTGAGAGCGTCTGGTCCAGCCACGTCTTTGTACAGAGGGGTCGGGACCTCCCCCAGGACCCCACCCCCAGCCCAGATCCTAGTCATCTCATCCCACGTCCCCGTGGGAGAAGTAGCCTCCTCCTGCCACCTCCCCTGGAATGACCTGGCTGTCCCCAGCTATGCCCACTGCTGTCACGGGGCCCAGGCCTCCTGGGACAGAGACCATCTCTGTTCTAGAGCGCGACTGCATTTGCCCACATGGTTTGGCCCCTTATCCTCGGGACCCTAGAAAGATCTCCCCACCCTTGCCTTCCTCAGAGACCCCGCACCCTGTGGGCCCAGCCCTCCCTCTGCATTTACACAAGTTGAGTCACAACTGGAAGGTCCCCCAGCCCTGAGAGGGGCTCACTTATGGTTTGGATGGGGAAGGAACCCCTCCAGAGGCCCCAGGGAATCGCTAGCAGAGATGGAATGAGGATACCCCCAGGCCCGCCCCCCAGCTCTGTTTCCCTACAACCCCTGGCAGCTAAGGGCCCCGACCCCATCCCAGCCGTCCGTGGGTCCCAGGCCCCAGAGCAGACTGGCCTGCGGCAGCAGGCCCCTAAAACCAGGAAAGACACCTGCGGACAGGTCTTCCATGCACTTTACCAGTCCAAGGCATTCGCCCTCTGTTCTCTCAGTGCGGGCTGGGAAGGGTCCCTTTCCCCCTAGGCTGGTCTCAAAATTGCCATTTTTGGAGAGAGCACCAGGACCAGACAGGTCCTACCAGAAAGCCTTGGGATAAGGGGTCATGGGGTGAGATGTCAGCATCCCTGGCCCACCTAGGTCCAGCCAAGCTGTGCACAGCCAAGCTGTGCAGCCTCGTGGGAAGGCCCAGCCAAACCTTCCAGTCTCTGACACACAACTCCCCGTCTTTAACCAGTCTGCTTCCAAAGCAGTCTTGAACAAAAACCCAGTTTTTAAAGCTGATTTTAGAGAAAGAAGCTTGTCAAACATTTTCAGACACACGATCTCTTACAGAAAAAGCCCCCATGATAGTGAACGATACCCCTCCCCCTCTGAGAGTGTGGAATTGTTAGGATCCCAAAACCTCCTCAAGAGGTCACAGTCCTTCAGCAGCATCCCACCAGCTTGCACCAAAGGCCAACCTGGTGCAGAACAAAGGGAGCACTGGTGAGATGCTGGAATCTCAAGTCTGTGGCTCTCGGGCATTTGTCCGAGAGGACGTGTGGGTGTCCCGGTAGAGGTGGGAGGGATGTGGGGGAGTACGGTGGCTGCATGATGGCAGAACACAAGAGCTGGGAAGGGCTTGGCAGCCTCAGCTCAGCCCCTGCTCTGCTCACAGGGGAAGTATTACAGTTTACAAATGGGAAAGCAGGCCTTGCCCAAGGGTTTAAGCATGTCCGAGTATTTTTCGTCCTAGAAAGGCATAAAAGACCCATGTCTGAATTTTTTAGTTCTCGAAAGGCGTAAGTGGAAAAGGACAAAACTCATAAGCATTGGGCAGCATGTGGCTTTTAGCCATCGTTTCAGCCCCATCCTCTGTGGATGTGGAAATCTCCCCTACAAAATGCTCCTTAGCGGTTGTCTGTGTAATAGCACGTGACCTGCCTGCCACCGCACCTGTGACAACCGCCAGATAGGTACATGGGATGCACACTCAGGTTAGGAGCTACAGCTTCTCTTGTCCTGCCCTCACTGGAAAAAGCAGTCCCCTGCTTTTATCTCTTCAAAACAGCTGCTGGGGGTATCCTGCTGACTCCCTTCAGCCGGGGGAGGGGCGGGGGGGGGATATCTCCACCCCTTCTCAGGAAGCAGCTACAAATCCATTGCCCTCGTGTCTCCTCCTCTCCTATTCTCTTTGGCTGTAGACTGGCCCCAGGCCCCAGTGGGAGGCACCCTTGGGTTCCCAGTGCCCAGCACTTTGTAGCCCCTCCCCAGATTACTACCCCTTCCTGACATCCAAGCCCCGGTGGGGGCAGGGACAGGAAATAAATCGACCCCCTCCCCGAAACTCCCTGACTCAAAGTGATGGCAGCCATGCTGAGTCTTTTTTAAGGCCCATAGTGGGTACAGACAGCTTGGGCTGGTAAAAATGGGTCCTTATTTACAAGGCTGCTTTGAAGTTGTACTAGGCAAACACACTGATTTAGAAAGCACAAGGAAACAAAGGGGTTTGGGCACCATATTACTGTAAGCCTCTTGGTGGTGGGTACGGATACGTTGTGACATATTGTCATGCTGAGGAGTTAATACCTGCTATACTCATATCTTCCGTAAAACCGACCCAGGGCTGGGAAGAAGGTGGGGAGGGATGGAAACTGCTTTGCACTATAATTTGCTTGGTGTGTTTGTTTTTAATGCACAACTTCCATGTACAGTAAACTGTCTTCTATACTATTTAACAGTAAAATGGAATTTTGACTGATTTGTTACAATAATATAACTCTGAGATGTGTTGAAGGATCTCAATGCCAGACTTCTAGAGCTGGTGGGAGAGGATGGGAGTCCTCCCGCCACGGCCAGGGAGGAATGAGGCCGGGCCTGGGGACAGGAGCAGGACTGACCGCACTGCTTTGGAGATTCCCCAGCGCCTTGGCCTCCCTGCATCCGACTCCACCCGGAAGGGCCACAGAGACCACCCTGGGTAAGTACAGCTGGCAAGGGCTCTCCCATGTGTGGCTGGAACCCCAGAGGAATAGCAGGTCTTCAAGGTGCCACCATCCCTTCTCCCTTCGCAGGCGGCCCATGACTTTTCACAAGTCAACAGAACAGGCGAAGCACCTGTTCCAGCTCATCCCCCAGGCTCTGAGTTGGGAAGGGGGCATAGGCAGGTAGACCGTGAAGCAGCCTTGGTGAGAGCCCATCTCTGGGAGCTGTTCGCGGCCATACTGATAAATTAGCAGCGATCAGCCATGTCAGCTCCCCCATTTTGCAGATAAGGCGACTAAGGTGCAAAGAGGGTGTGTCACCTGGCCCCACAGCTCCGCGGAGGAGTTTGTGGCTGATGGTGAGGGAGGCGGGTGTGAGGGTGTGGGCCCCTGGCTTGATAGCCTCCCCAAGCCTGCCAGCAAGGAGGCCTGGCCCACCGTGCCTGTCCAGCTGGGGCTTGGGGACGAGAAATTTCATAAAACACCTTAGTTTTGAGTGAAAATACTTCAAAAGCTAATCCCAAGACTTTGCCCTGTTCAGTTAGGCTGATCTGCCTGAAACCCAACAGCCGACAGGAAGTTCCCCTTTCCCCGGCCTAAACCCTGATCCCCGCCCCTCTGCGCTGAAGCACGGCTTCTGCCCCAGGGCCAGCAGAGTCTTCTCTAGGCAGGATCCCGGCCAGAGCTGCAGAACTGCTCTGTGGGTGTGCTCTGAGTGCCGTCGCCCGGATGAGCAGGAGTGGTCCTGAAGCAGCATCTATAAGTCAACACTCTGCTTCCGTAATATGTGTTTATTTGGGGGCCCTTTGTAGAGAATGATGGAGGTTATGAGGGAGCCACAGTTCAAGCTCCTCCCCGCTAGCCACACTCTGGTGCCACAGCTGATACAAGAGGAGGTGTGGCCTCCAGAGCCCCTGACTCAAAGCTCCATCACCTTAACCCTAGCAAGCACAGACCAGCACACCCAGGTTCCCAAAGGGAACCTGAGGCCCAGAGAAGTCCAGGACTTGCCTGAGGTCACACAGGCTGCTGGGGGAAGAGCTGCAGTAACCATATCAGCCTGCAGGTGGCAGCAGGTGGGGAGAGTGAACATGCCCCTCCAGAGAAGGGGGAAAAGGGATTTGCCTCAGTTATGGCCAGAATTCAGGTTAGGTGTTGGAAAGAACTTCCTAACCTCAAGGGGTTCATCCCAGAAGGGCCTGGAAAATATCTTGACATGGAGGAAGGGTTTTCTTTCCTTCTTTAGCTATGTGCCTGTGGGAGGTCCCTGTCCCTCTCTGAGCCTCCCTTTTTATTCAGATATTACACGAGCACCTACCGTATGCCAGGTATGTGGTATCAAGTCCCATGATCCCCAAAGGCCCTGCTTTGGGACAGTGGTTTTCTCGGCTTGAAGGAAAGGTTGACATCCCTGGCCCAGCATCCCCAGCCTGCTGGAGCCCAGGCCCGAGCCCCCCACCTCCTGCACCTCCCATCAAGGGTAAAGGGGCCATTTTGTTCCAGAGTCTGGGAGCCCCTGGACTCTAGAATTCCATTTTGAGGCTCGAGGAGCTGGTCCAGTTTGGGCAGTGCCTACAGGTTCACCAGCCGTGTCAGGCCACAGCCTGTGTCCGGCCTGGCCAGAGGCTGAGAGAGGTGGTCCAGGCCTTGGGACTCCAAGGGGTGGTCTCCCTGGGCACTGGACTGATCTTGGCACCTCCTGAGGGGTGAAGTGGTCCCAGGCAGACTTGAAAGTGCTGGGCTTCTGGCCATGGGGATGGCTTTGGTTTTTGTGGTGAGAGGTGGCTGTCCCGGCAGGGGTCTACGGGCCCCAGGTGATGATGTGTGACCAAGGGAAGAGCTGTGAGGGCCGAAGGAGGCTGCGGTGAGGGGCTGCCCGGTGCGGGGCCAGCACCGGTGCTCTGGGGAAGGGCTTCAGGCCTGCCTTACTCCCCCCTTTCCCCAGACTGCACCCCACAAACACAGCCAGGCAGGCCCCCCCAGCATGGCCCAGGGGGCAGCTCTCAGCTGCACCAGACACGCAGCTTGGCCACCGGGGAATGCACCTCAGTGGGTCGGTTCATTCTGGGGTCGTAAATGAAATGAGCTGTCCAAAGGACGGGGACGGGGGGGGCACCGGAGTGAAAGAATGAACTGTTCCTTGCGGAAACTCAGGGTGCCTCCCGTTCCTCCCCATGAGGGCTGGGGAGCTGGGAGGGGGTGAGGGGCCGCATCCCCCCAACACACACATCCACACCGATGTGGTCCAGCAGCTAGAGGAGCCCGGGGAGCCGGATTCCAGGCTTCCTATTTTTAGTTTTGCAGTTAACGGCACGCTGTTTGTTTTATATATTTATACTCACCCGCAGAGGGAGCCTGCCCTGAGCCAGCCCGGAGGAAGCCCTTGAGCAAAGGGGAGAGGAGCATCCCCCGAGCTGGCTTTCTGGAGCCACCCTTCCTTTGTGCCCATGCCAGCTGCTGGAAACCGTTGTGACCTCGTTGTCGTCCTAATGGGTGGCAGCTGTTTGGGCCACATACCCCACTCTGCTCTTTGGGCCTGGTGTCTGCGAGGCCTTGGCCAGAGTTCATTCACTCATTCACCAAACAGACCCAGGCCTCGATCCACCCTCAGAGGACAGACAGGAAGACAGGAGGGCTAACCCGTGGGATACACGGTGCGGATGAGACAAGATGGAAAGATGAGTAGAAGTTCACCAGCAGAACTTCTACTCAGAGAAGCAGCAGGAGAGCCTCTAGGTGGAGGGAACCACACGTGCAGAGGCCTGGAGGACAGGAGTGTGTCTAAGCTGGGAGGACAGTGGGGAAGGTGGAGGAATGGCGAGGAATTATGGGAGACAAGCAGGCCAGGGGGTCACAGGGGCTGAAGGTCAAGCTTGGATTTGGTCCTGCAGGCACTGCGGAGTGGGGGCAGGCTCAGAGGGTTGTGCGTCTGTTGGAGGGAGTCGCCATGGCAGCCTGGAATATGAACTGCATGGGGGTGCAGAGAAGACACCTGCTCACAGGCTACTGCAATAGTCCAGGCAAAGGAGGGTGAAGCCTGTGCAAAATGGTCAGAGGGGGAGCTAAGTGTTCCCTAAGGCATCTTTAGCACAAAAGTCATAGGATGGATCCAGTGCCCCAACCTCAGCTTCAAGTGTCTCTCAATGTCTTGGGTTCATGGCATTTGATGGAGCCACTGGGGACAAGGTCTTGATAATAGTTTTTGTTATGCCAAGTGTGTAATAACAGCAACCCTGCCCTCTCCCTGATCCCTACCCCCCACACATGTTTTAGTGAAGCCTTATGTCCTGGCTCGTGACAACACCCTCACCACCCCTGAGGCCACATGGAGCCCCCCAGACTAAAGGGTCCAGGGCTCAGAGTCCGGTCCTGCCACCCCACTCTCCTCCATGGCCCAAAGATGTAATGGTTGTAAGATCCTGAGTCTGAGGTTCCCAAATTCTACGTATTAAATTTTAAAATCAAATTTTTTAAATTGAAGTATAGTTGATCTACAATATTATATTAGTTTCAGGTGTACAGCAAGGTGACGCACTTACTTTCTTCAGATCGTACTCCGTTATAGGTTATTACAAGATAAAGGCTATGTTTCCCTGTGCTATATAATATATCCTTGTTGCTTACTTATTTTTTACACAGTAGTTTAGATCTGTCAATTCCATACCCCTAATTTGTCCATCCCCCTTCCCTCTCCCCTTTGGTAACCACTAGTTTGTTAGAGAATATTATGCTTAGTGAAATAATCAGACAGAGAATTATAAATACTGTATGATATCACTTATATGTGGAATCTTAAAAAATAATACAAATGGATGCATGTGCAAAACAGAAACAGACTCACAGATGTAAAATCACATTTTAAAATTACACCAAATAATACTAGTGTAATTAGTAGTAATTACAGAGAAAAAATAGATTATACAGATTACCAAAAAGAGGACAAGAAAAATTACCCATAACCCCATCTCTCCAAAGATAACCATTGTTAATACTTTCAGGGATTTTCCCCCATCCAGATCTTTATTTTCTATAAATATTTTTCCTGGAATAAATTTTTTCTAGCCAGGTACACACTGTATATACAGTATATCAATTAATGTAATTTAAAAAATAGAAATAAAAGGAATCTAGAGTGAACTCACTGGAAGGTTGTGGGTTATAGCTGTTTTCTGTTTTCTTCTTCATATTTTTCAGTGTTTTTTCAAGTTTTCTAAAGTGAGCACATTTGTTAGGGGTATAGTGTATTAAACTTCTAGACCTTGATGAATATCCAAGCAGAGGAGTTCAAAATCATGCTTGGACCAACTCCTTTGACATTAGCTGAGGTGTCACCTCTTCCAGGTAGTCTTCCCTGATAACCTCATGCTGGGTTTGGTGCCTTCTCTGTGAGTTTATCTTTGGAATGATAATAATAGCTAACACTGCATGCCAGGCATTATTATAAATATTTTGCCGTGTTAAATCAGCTCTTTGAGGTCTATATTATCATTATCCCCATTTTACAGATAAGAAAACTGAAGAACAAGGAAAGAATTCCCTTCCATTTCTAACAAGGACAGAGCAATACCTGAAAAAGTTGAGCTTAAGTTTCCCATTAGCTAAATGTATTGGGGGCTCAAAGTAAGAATTAAGTTCACTTTAGGAAAAAAGTGTAATTTCTTGCACACCTGAGTTTGTGCCCCATGACTCATCTTGGCCATAAAGATTGCCCATCATAGGGAAAAAGAAAGGAAAAAGCCATGAGAAAATGTCTTTTAAAAAAAAAAAAAAAAAGCAGAAGCAGGGAGGACACAGGCGTTACAGCCCTTTCTTCTCATCTGAGAGCGATGTGTCCGCCTTTCTGAGTTGTGAACCTAAGATTTCACAGAAGTGTGAAATCGAAAGAGAGAAATCACCGTCTCTGGACCCTCTGGTGACCCCCAGCCTGTCCTGCATACTCAAGGGGACAGGCGCCCTGCGCATGAGGCCTCCCTGGGGGGACCCGGGCCCTTGGTGGCAGGGCTCCCTCGCCCTGGACAGGCACACCCAGTGGGACCACCAGCCGAGGGGGCAGTGTTCCCTGCCTCAAACAAGTGCTGTTTCTTTTTCCATGAAAACAACCCAGTTCTAAACCACCGACGCCCGAAATTAGAAAAATACGCGACCAGTATTATCATAAAACTATTTTAACACGGTGGGGCCCTCTGGGTGGCAGGAGGGGTGGCCAAGAGCCCACAGCAGCCCCTTCCAGTTGCAGCCCCTGGAAACGCTCAGGGGGACAAGAAATTTGGTTTTCATTAGCGGTGAATGTGAGCGGTTCTGTCACTCTGAATGGACCTTTGATTCTGGCTGGCGGTGGAATCTTTCCAGGACAAGTGAGTTTTGTTTTGTTTTGTTTTTTTCATACAAAATGGGCCAGGCCCTTCTAGCTTACGTCTCCCCGAACTACACGGGAAATGGGCGACTCCCCAACCTCTTGACTTCTAACATCAACAGCTGGGGCCGGCAGGAGGGGCACCCGAGACCATTTGGCTTTATTGACCCTGAGGTTTTATTAAAAATGTTATGTTTCCTTGAGGTCTGCCCCAGACCCAACAAGAAGCCCAGCCAAGGAGGGGCTCACCAGGCCAAGGGGATTTACGCCACCTGGAAGACAGCCCACCTAGACCTGCTTTCTCCCACCCCGGTGACCCCCAGAAGTGGCCCCCACTTTAAAACCTCTGTAGAAAACCCTATCGTTTGACTTCTGTCGACTTCAAGTGAAAGAACACAGGTCCGCTCTTTTATTCATTCGACACATTGGTTCAGCACCTACTACCATGATGGGGGCTTGGGATGCAGCTGTGAATAAGCCAAACTCCTCAGCCCCATGGAGCTTACGCCCTTAGTAGGAGAGAAAGACTGTAAACAAACAAATAAATACATGCCATGATTTCAGAAAGGAATAAGGGCTACAAAAAATAAAATGGGAGAATATGATGGAGGAAGAAGGAGTGTTTGTTAGAAGACAACGTAGTCAGGGAAGGGCCCTCTGAGGAGGGGACGCAGCCTGCCAGGAGCTCGGCCAGGTGTGGCTGAATCTCCGCTACAGGTGGCATCTTCACTGGGGCAGGTCAGCGTGTCTGGAGTCCGGCAGACAGCTATTGATCTGGCAAACTCTCTTCATGATGTCCCACGGCAGAGAGGAGACAAAGCAGTTTGCCTTTACACGGCAGGGACCGCAGAACCCCCTTCCCGGCCCTGCCCGAGCCCCATCATAATAACACTGCCAGGGGCTGTCTTAGCTCAGGTTCCCTAGAAGCAGATCCAGAGGTAGGGATTTTTGTGGGGTGGGCTTTCAGAAGTGGAATGAAGGAAGTAGGACAGAGCAGGGGAAGAAAGCTAATCCATGATGTCTTTGGGCTGGAGACTGGCCCCCTTCTGATCTCACGGGGGCCTCTGAAGTGTGAATAGTACCACTGAGTTGCCTCCCAGGCAGCCGGTGTGGCTGACCTGCCCCCGCCAGAGGGGAGTAACCCCCCTGGTAAGATCCCTACTATTGGGAGGAGAGCAATTCTCCAGGGAAGGAGGCATCTATAAGCTGCTAGAGCCAACCTGGTGGCCCAGGGTGGTGTCTAGAATGTTTAGAGGATCAGACACACCATAGTCGATGCTGCCAGAACATTACCCCTACCCCCCTCCCTGGGCCAGTGCCCCATTCCCCTGCCGCTGTGAACCTGAGGAGCTGGAAGTGGCAAGAACATGGGTGCCAGAGGGTGGAAGATAAACCCCGTGAAGATTCAGAGGTCCGACATGTTAATGAAGACAGTAAGGAAAAGGGAGTTGAGGCATGCCACGCCTTCACCTCTAAGAGAAGTCGCTACACTCTGCACCTTCTACCACGCAGCAGGCAAAAAAGTCCCCACACCAAAAGATGCGTCCATGTCTTTATCCCTGAAACCTGCGATTATTACCTTATTTGGAAAACGGGTCTTTACAGATGTAATTAAGTTAAGGATCTCAAGCTGAGAATATAATCTTGGGTTATCCGAGCAGATCCTAAATCCAATGACAAATGTCCTTATAAGTGACACACAGAGGAGGAAGCAATGTGACCACAGAGGAAGAGATTGGAGTAAAGAAGCCACAGGCCAAGGCATGTCTGGAACCACCAGAGGCTGGAGGAAGCAAGGAATGGTTCGTCCCCTGGAGCCTTCAGAGGGAGCAAGGCCCTGACAACACTTTGATTTCAGGCTTCTGACCTCCAGAACTTTGAGAGAGTAAATTCTTATTGTTTTAAGCCACCATCTTTGGCCTCCCTAAATTTTGAAGCAGCATATTCCACACTTGGCAATACTACTCTGACCTATTCATTAGGTGATCAGAAAGCTACCAGCTTTGTGTGTGTGTGTGTGTGTGCGTGTTAAACTACATATAACATAAATTTCCCATCTTCACCATTTTAAGTATACGGTTCAATTGCATTAAATGTGTTCACACTGCGGTGAAATCATCACCATCATCCATCCCCGTAACTCTCTTCATCTTGCACGACAGAAACTCTATATCTATTAACTGATAACCCCCAAGCCCCTGACAACCACCCCTGTACTTTCTGTCCCTATGATTTTTGACTACTCTAAGTATCCCATATACGTGGAATCATACAGTATTTGTCTTTTTATGATGGCTGATTTCACTTAGCATTAGGTCCTCAAGGTTCACCCATGTTGCAGCATATGACAGGATTTCCTTCTTTTTTAAGGTTGAATATTGTTCCATTGTGTGGATATACTACGTTTTGCTCATCCATTCATCCATCGATGAATACTTGGATTGCTCCCATGTTTTAGCTATTGTGAATAATGCTGCTATAAACATGGGTGTAGAATATATCTTCAAATCCCCGCTTTTTATTCTTTTGAGTATATTCCCAGAAGTGGAATTGCTGGATCATATAGTAATTCTATTATTAATTCTTTGAGAAGCTGCCATAGTGGGGATGGGGGGGGTGGGTATTTTTTAAGTTGATTTACAATATTATATTAGTTTTAGATGTACAAAATAGTGTTTCAAAATTTTTATAGACTATACTTCATTTAAAGTTATTATAAAATATTGGCTATATTCCCTATGTTGTACAATATATCCTTGTAGCTAACTTATTTCACTAAGCATAATACTCTCCAGGTCCATCCATGTGGTTGTAAATGGCAAAATTTCATTCTTTTTTATGCCTGAGTAGTATTCCATTGTATATATACACCAAGCCTTCTTTATCCATTCATCTGTTGGTGGGCACTTAAGTTGCTTCCATATCTTGGCTGTTGTAAATAATGCTGCTATGAACATTGGGGTGCATGTATCTTTTCGAAGTAGTGTTTTCATTTTCTTCAGATGTATGTCCAGGAGTGGAATTGCTGCATCATACGGTAACTCGATTTTTAGTTTTTTGAGGAGCCTCCATACTGTTTTACATAGTGGCTGCACCAATATACATTCCCACCAACAGTGTCCAAGGGTTCCCTTTTCTTCACATCCTTGCCAATATTTGTTATCTGTGGTCTTTTTGATTATAGCCATTCTGACATCTGTCAGGTGATATATCTCATTGTGGTTTTGATTTGCATTTCCCTGATGGTTACCACGTTGAGCATTTTTTCATATTCCCATTGGCCATCTGTATGTTTTCTTTGGGAAAATGTCTAGTCAGTTCTTCTGCCCATTTTTCAATCGGGTTTTTTTTTTTTTTTTTATTGAATTGTGTGCATTGTTTATATATTTTAGGTATTAACCCCTTAGCAGTCATATCATTTGAAAATATGTTCCTCCATTCAGTAGGATGTCTTTTCATTTTGTCGACGGTTTCCTTTGCTGTTCAAAAGCTTTTAAGGTTAATTAGGTCTCATTTGTTTACTTTTGCTTTTGTTTTCTTTGCCTTAGGAGACAGATCCAAAAAAATATTGCTACAATTTATGTCAAAGAGTGTTATGCCTATGTTTTCTTCCTGGAGTGTTATGTCTTACATTTAGGTCTTTAATCCATTTTTAGTTTATTTTTGTATATGGTGTGAGAAAATGTTCTAATTTCATTCTTTTAAATGTAGCTGTCCAGTTTTCCCAGCACCACTTATAGAAGAGACTATCTTTCTCCATTGTATATTCTTGCCTCCTTTGTTGTAGATTAGTTGACCATAACTGTGTGGGTTTATTTCTGGACTGTCTAGTCTGTTCCATTGATCTATATGTCAGTTTTTGTGACAGTACCATTTATTTTGATTACTGTAGCTTTGTAGTATAGTCTGAAATCAGGGAATGTGATACCTCTAGCTCTGTTCTCCTTTCTCAAGATTGTTTTGGCCTGCCATACTGTTTTTCACAGTAGCTGTACCATTTTGCATTCTCACCAACAGTGAACAAAGGTTCCAATTTCTTCACATCCTCACCAGCATTTGTTATTAAAAAAAAATAAAACTATCATTTTTGAGACAAAAAAAGTGATAACTCTGTGGAGGTTCAGGCTGTAATGCAAGCTGCCCTGATATTTAAGCCATGTGACTAAGAAGATTCCACGGTGCTAGATAAGGATATTGGGCAGAGTCTTTGGCAAACCCCAGAAGAAGAGTGCTGGTGCACACTCCTTGGGTTTTCTGCAGCAGAGAACTACTCTTTCTTTGTGATAATTTATGGCATTCTCCTGGATCCTAATAGAGACTGCATGCCTGACCATGAGACACCCAGCAACTATACCATCTGAGCTCCCCTTGTGAGCTGGGTATTATCAAATCCACCAAGTCATAATATTAGGAGGGCCCAGCATCAATCCATTATAGAATGGAAATGATATATTTGGAAATGGGACTGAGCAGGTCCCGAAGATCCAAGCAGGTTCCATGAAGAGGTGTGCCAGCCCCATGCTGCCCGCCTGTGTTGCATCTATACCTGTCCCTCCACACACTCCTGTGGCCTCATGGTCATAGTTCCCTATGGTCAACTGTCAGAGGAGTCAAGGACTCAGGTCTGGGTCATGGGCTGGCACACAGCGACGAGCGATGCATGAGGTCGTCCCCTTCATGCGGAGGAAGAAGGACTACCCGTTGGCACTAACTCCCAAGCTGGTTGGTCAGCAGCCTGAAACTTCAAAATTAGAAGATCTCAGATGGTACGGCTGGGAAGACTGGCCTGAGCAGGATGTGTGGAAGACTCCTCAGGGCACCCAGTGGGTGAATCCATTTACAAAGCATCACCAGCTACAAATCACTGAATCTTGGGACCCTGTGAGGTGGGTCCCTTCGTGGCTCCCCTGGGCTGGGTTCCTGCATCAGTCCTGGCCACAGCAGGCTCAAGGTATGGGTACTTGTCTCAGGTTGGGCTGCCCAGAGTAGACTTTTAGAAGAGGTTCTATGTGAAAGTGAATTTCTTAAGGAAGTGCTCCCAGGACAAGCCATGAACAGAGTGGGGGTATCTGGACCTGGAAAGTGAACTAGTCAGCTCAACTCTGACCTATGGAGGCCTCTGAAGTGTCAGCTGCACCTCAGAGTTTGTTCCCAACTGGAGGCCAGTGAACTGGGCTTTCATACTCCTGCATGAGGACCAGCCAGTCATTATCATGCTAAGGCCGCCCTGGGGACAAAAATGCCCAGGCACTTCTGGGTGTGTGTGTGTGTGTGTGTGTGTGTGTGTGTGTGTACATGTGTGACAGCAAAACAGCTCTAGTAGCTCAAGGGGAGGCCCCTGAAGAGAGTCACAGGTGCAGGCTGTTAGAAGCAAAGGCACCCGGGGGGGTCACAGAAACAGAATGTCAGCTCCAGCCTCCTTCCCTGTGTCAGCTCCAGCCAGCTTCCCAAGAGCGACAACTCCTCACCTCAAGCATTGGGTTTCACGGTGTCCCTTCCAAAATTCATGTCCTTCCTGGAACCTCAGAACTTATTTGGAAACAGGATCACTGCAGATGTAATTAGTTAAGATGAGATGGTAAGGTCATCATCAGATGAGTAGGGTGAGCTTTTCCTCTACCATGACCGGTGCCCTTATAAGAGGAGAAAAGACACAGAGACAGCGACACAGGGAGAAGATCAGGTGAAGACGAAGGTGGAAATTGGAATGATGCATCTGCAAGTCAAGGGGCACCAAGGATCGCCAGCAGCCACCAGCAGCTAGAAGAGAAGCGTGGAACAGATTTTCCCTCAGAGCCTCCAGAAGGAACGAACTCTGCCAACAACTTGATTTCGAATTTTTAGTCTCTGAAACTGTGCGAGAACACAGTTCTGCCGTTTTAAGCTACCCAGTTTGTGGCCCTTTGTTACGGCGGCCCTAGGAAATGAATGCACCTGGAAGCGTCTGGGTGACGGGCAGCAGAAGCAGCACGTGGAAGCCCGGGGCTTTGATGAGGAGGCCAGCGGGCCTGCACTGTCATCACCTGGCCAGAGAGACTTGGAAAGAGACTGACGTTCCGAAAGCAAAACGAGCAAAGGAATAACCACACGCTTCCATCACCTTCCAGGAGGTGAGGAACTGCCACCCCGCCCGACAGGAACCTGGGTCTGGGCTGTGGACAGGAGCACCATTAGTCTGGGCTGGAAACATATCCAAATGCTCCTGAGGTTGTTTTTGGAACCACATTGGCCAGATGGGAGAGGTGCTGGGCCTGGCAGCTGGACCAAGGCCCAGTTGGGGGAAGAGGAGGGAGCAGACGGGCACCAGATGAGCAAGCAAGAGGGATGGCTCTTCTTTGCTCCCGGAGACCCCTCGTCCATGAATGCAGGTCTAGGAAGAGCAGGGGAGGTGAAACCTGGCTGGGACCTTGCCAAGTTGTCCCTCTGGGTGGGAGACCAACAGCCATATCACCTCAGTCCTGGCATCTTTCACTAAACAGAGCATCTCCCCAGGCCAGAGGAAATCTTCAAGGAGCAAAAATCCACTAGAAACAGCATCTCCCAAACTTCACTCACTCAAGTATCATCCCTCCACTTTTTCCCATATCTGGCCCATATCAGCTACACAGGTGTTTTACTTAACATTTTTCTTTAAAATATTGCCTTGGGGTTTCCCTGGTGGCACAGTGGTTGAGAGTCCGCCTGCCGATGCAGGGGACACGGGTTCGTGCCCCGGTCCGGGAAGATCCCACATGCCGCGGAGAGGCTGGGCCCGTGAGCCATGGCCGCTGAGCCTGCGCGTCCGGAGCCTGTGCTCCGCAACGGGAGAGGCCGCAACAGTGAGAGACCCGCGTACCGCGAAAAAAAAAAAAAAATCATTAGGGAAATGCAAATCCAACCCACAATGAGATACTACTTTACATCCACTAGAATGGCCAAAATGTTTAAAAAAGAAAGAAAATGGCAAGTGTTGACAAAGATGTGAAGAAATCGGAACCCTCATACATTACTGGTGAGAATATAGAATGGTGCAGCCACTTTGAAAAAACAGACTGGCATTTCCTCTAAAAGTTGTACACAGAGTTACCACATGACCCAGCATTTCTGCTCCTAGATGTATACCTCAAAGAATTGAAAATAGGTATTCAAACAAGTACATGAATATTCATAGTAGCACTCTTCACATTAGCTAAAAGGTCGAAACAGCCCTAATGTCCATCAGCGGGTGAATGGGTAAACAAAACGTGGTCTATCCATACAATAAACTATTATTCAGCCATAGAAAAGAGTGAAGGACTAGTACATGCTACAACATGGATGAACCTTGAAAACGTTAAGCCACATAAGTCCGACACAGAAGATCGCATATTATATGATTCCTTTTATATGAAATGTCCAGAATAATTAAATCCATAGAGACAGAAAGCACATGAGTGGTTGCCAGGGCTTGGGGGGGAGGACTGAGGAGTGACTGCTTAGTGGGTACAGGGTTTCCTTTGGGGGTGATTAAATTGTTTGGAACCAGATAGAGGTGACGGTTGCACAACCTTGTAAATGAACTAAATGTCACTGAATTGTACATTCAGTGTACAATGAAATTAACAAGAAATGGAAACGATCCAACCGTCCATCAGTGGTTGAAAGGATAAACAAAATGTGCTGTATCCATACAGTGGAGTATTACTTGGCCATGAAAATGAATCAAGTACAACACGGAAGAAGCTTGAAAACATTATGCGCTAAGTAAAACAAACGAGCACATACTATATGATTCCATTTATCTGAAATGTCCAGAAGAGACATTGACATTAACATTGTCTATTGTTCACAATATTTAGAAATGTCTATCCATAGAAACAGAATAGATTAGTGGTTGCTAAGGGCTAAGAAGAAAGGCGGATGGGGAGTGACTGCTAAAACGTACATCATTTCTATGGAGGGCAATGAAAATATTCTGGAATTAGTGGTAATGGCTGCATGACTGTGTGACTACACTAAAAACCACTGAATTGTACACTTTGTAAAAGGGTTAACTGTATGATATATGAATCATATCTTTTTTCAGAAAAATGCTTTTGAGTCTGGAAAAACTGGGGACAATCTGGCATGACTGAGGCTTCTACTCTTCATGATAACAGCACCTACCTCACAGGAGGGATGAGCAGGTTAATAAACTAATGCCGTGATTCTCAAATTTTACATTTCAGCAGAATCTCCTGGAGAGGTTGTTAAAATACCAACTGCTGGCCACATTCCCAGGGTTTCAGATTCCGAAGGAGCCCAAGGATTTGATTTCTCACAAGTTCTTAAGTGATACTGATGATGCTGCTGGTCCCTGGACCACACTTGGAGAAGCACGGAATTAATTCCTGTAAAGTGCTCTGGGTCTGGCCTCTGAGCAAGGACTCACTATCACGTAAGCACATTTTAATTATTCCCATAACCATAACTGGGAGGTTTGCAGGACCAGGGCTATTATCGTGGTGGTGAAATTGAGGCTTAGAGAAAGCAGTAACCACCTGGAGTCATGAGGACTGGAGGTGGCAGGACTGGGACTCGAGCCCAGATATTCTGGTCCGTGTACTTCCCTCTGAATTCCCCACAGTTCCTGAAGCACGTGCTAGGTCCGTTCCAGACTCCCAGTGATCCAATCCACTCGCTCCATCTTCAGCAAACTCACTGCAATCTCCCTGCTATTCTGGGGTTTTATCTAAACCCTCTGCTCTCAATCCTCTTCAATCCGGATGCTGCTTCCGGCCACCGCCTCCGCCAGCTCCAGACCAGGTCTCAGCCTTATCCTCCCTGCCCCACCCACCAGAGACCCAGTCCTTGGTCCCAACAGGCAGGGTTGGGGTACGGCAGCCTGAACCAAGTCACAGAAGGAAGGGGTGGTCCTGAGGTCTCCAAAGGGGTCACATAACGATACTCTCAGTGAACCCCTCAGAGTTCCTGCGAAGCCATGTTGCATGCCATCCTAGTCGCTCCTATCAATTTCACAAAAAAGGACTTTCTCAAGGGCAGGGAGTCAGGCAGGCTACAGGATGCAGGATGACGTCCCTCCACCAGGGTCTGTCATTGGCTCATTCATTTAAATATTTCCGGGGCACCTGCTCCGTGTCAGGGGTGTACTGGGTTTTTTTGTTTGTTTGTTTGTTTTTGTTTTTGTTTTTTTGCGGTACGCGGGCCTCTCACTGTTGTGGCCTCTCCCGTTGCGGAGCACAGGCTCCGGACCTGCAGGCTCAGTGGCCATGGCTCTCGGGCCCAGCCATTCCGCAGCATGTGGGATCTTCCCAGACCAGGGCACGAACCCGTGTCCCCTGCATCGGCAGGCGAACTCTCAACCACTGCGCCACCAGGGAAGCCCTGTGCTGGGTTTTGAGGGAACACAAAGTTGCAGAAGGTCACAGCCAGGTTGGGAAGACGACACTGACCCCGAAACAGTCATTAGAGGGGTCTGTCTGAGGTAAAACCCCGTAAAGAACACCTTGAACCATCCCCAGAGAGCACAAGCCCCACCTTCGTCTGCACCCAGAAAAGATGGTCCAGAAGCAGCCTGGTGTCAGAGGCACGGTTCCCTCTCTTTCCAGGTCAGGGCCAGAGGTAGTAACACCCTGGAGATATGGGCAGATGCCACCTGTTTAGGGATGGGATGACCAGTGAGACTGCTGGCCGTGAGGAAACGGAGGGACATCTGCTTTACGGAGCTTAAAGACGAGCTGCTTCTCAAAGGAAACTGCTTCAGCAAGGAAAGATGTTCAAAAGTGTAACAATACACTGTAACTCAGCCATTCTAAGAGGCATGGTTTTTCACATTTTAATAGCTCTGAAATGAGGGCGCGTCTCCCAGTACCTGCTGGCCGGGGGCCCTCTGGATGGAGTCATTATTGCCTGCCCAGCACTCTGGTATGGGTTTCTGCAGCTTGGAAGAAAACCCTAGAGACAATAGAAGAGTATTCTTTTAACCTCTAGGAACCAACCGGTTGTGGATAGAGGGTGGAGGAGTCAGTAAAGCAGACGTGTTCAGCCGCATTCCTCACGCGGGGATCAAATGTGGGAAGAGCCACAAAAGGCAAGGCCAGTGTAAGGACCCCTTGGCTTTCAATTTATCTGTGAATTCTTGTAAGAAATGCTGCTTCAGAGAGGCTCCTTGGCGGAGGTGGGCTAGGGAGAGCACAAAGGGGCCTTCTAGGCTGCTGGAAAACTCTCTCCTGACCCCTACAGTGGCCACACTCAATGAGGTGCTCGTAAACCAATCTCTGAGGGGGGAGGGGAGACCCTGAACTGTAGCGCTTGCCAATTTCCATGGTGTAAATATTTTCACCATGGCTCATTTTAAGTGACCAAGAGTTTAAAAACCAGTGTGCAAAATTCCTAGATATTTAACCATGAGCCCACCATTGATGTATACATACGTGGACAAAAACTCATCAGATAATCATATGGTTTTTCTTCTTCAATTTGTTAATATGGTGTATCACGTTGATTGATTTGCGTATATTGAAGAATCCTTGTATTCCTGGAATAAACCCCACTTGATCATGGTGTATAATCCTTTTAATGTGTTGTTGGATTCTGTTTGCTAGTATTTTGTTGAGGATTTTTGCATCTATGTTCATCAGTGATATTGGCCTGTAGTTTTCTTTCTTTGTGACATCCTTGTCTGGTTTTGGTTTCAAGGTGATGGTGGCCTCGTAGAATGAGTTTGGGAGTGTTCCTCCCTCTGCTATATTTTGGAAGAGTTTGAGAAGGATAGGTGTTAGCTCTTCTCTAAATGTTTGATAGAATTCGCCTGTGAAGCCATCTGGTCCTGGGTTTTTGTTTGTTGGAAGATTTTTAATCACAGTTTCAATTTCAGTGCTTGTGACTGGTCTGTTCATATTTTCTATTTCTTCCTGATTCAGTCTTGGCAGGTTGTGCATTTCTAAGAATTTGGCCATTTCTTCCAGGTTGTCCATTTTATTGGCATAGAGTTGCCTGTATTAATCTCTCATGATCATCTCAATAGATGCAGAGAAAGATTTCGACAACATTCAACACCCATTTATGATAAAAACTCTGCAGAAGTAGGCATAGAGGGAACTTTCCTCAACATAATAAAGGCCATATATGACAAACCCACAGCCAACATCATCCTCAATGGTGAAAAACTGAAAGCATTTCCACTAAGATCAGGAACAAGACAAGGTTGCCCACTCTCACCACTCTTATTCAACATAGCTTTGGAAGTTTTAGCCACAGCAATCAGAGAAGAAAAGGAAATAAAAGGAATCCAAATCGGAAAAGAAGAAGTAAAGCTGTCACTGTTTGCAGATGACATGATACTATACATAGAGAATCCTAAAAATACTACCAGGAAACTACTAGAGCTAATCAATGAATTTGGTAAAGTAGCAGGATACAAAATTAATGCACAGAAATCTCTGGCATTCCTATACACTAATGATGAAAAATCTGAAAGGGAAATCAAGAAAACACTCCCATTTACCATTGCAACAAAAAGAATAAAATATCTAGGAATAAACCTACCTAAGGAGACAAAAGACCTGTATGCAGAAAATTATAAGACACTGATGAAAGAAATTAAAGATGATACAAATAGATGGAGAGATATACCATGTTCTTGGATTTGAAGAATCAACATTGTGAAAATGACTATACTACCAAAAGCAATCTACAGATTCAATGCAATCCCTATCAAACTACCACTGGCATTTTTCACAGAACTAGAACAAAAAATTTCACAATTTGTATGGAAACACAAAGGACCCCGAATAGCCAAAGCAATCTTGAGAAAGAAAAACGGAGCTGGAGGAATCAGACTCCCTGACTTCAGAGTATACTACAAAGCTACAGTAATCAAGACAGTATGGTACTGGCACAAAAACAGAAAGATAGATCAATGGAACAGGATAGAAAGCCCAGAGATAAACCCACGCACATATGGTCACCTTATCTTTGATAAAGGTGGCAGGAATGTACAGTGGAGAAAGGACAGCCTCTTCAATAAGTGGTGCTGGGAAAACTGGACAGGTGCATGTAAAAGTATGAGATTAGATCACTCCCTAACACCATACACAAAAATAAGCTCAAAATGGATTAAAGACCTAAATGTAAGGCCAGAAACTATCAAATTCTTAGAGGAAAACATAGGCAGAACACTCTATGACATAAATCACAGCAAGATCCTTTTTGACCCACATCCTAGAGAAATGGAAATTAAAACAAAAATAAACAAATGGGACCTAATGAAACTTAAAAGCTTTTGCACAGCAAAGGAAACCATAAACAAAACGAGAAGACAACCCTCAGAATGGGAGAAAATATTTGCAAATGAAGCAACTGACAAAGGATTAATCTCCAAAATTTATAAGCAGCTCATGCAGCTCAATAACAAAACAACAAACAACCCAATCCAAAAATGGGCAGAAGACCTAAATAGACATTTCTCCAAAGAAGATATACAGACTGCCAACAAACACATGAAAGAATGCTCAACATCATTAATCTTTAGAGAAATGCAAATCAAAACTACAATGAGATATCATCTCACACCAGTCAGAATGGCTATCATCAAAAAATCTAGAAACAATAAATGCTGGAGAGGGTGTGGAGAAAAGGGAACACTCTTGCACTGCTGGTGGGAATGTGAATTGGTACAGCCACTATGGAGAACAGTATGGAGGCTCCTTAAAAAACTACAAATAGAACTACCATATGACCCAGCAATCCCACTACTGGGCATATACCCTGAGAAAACCAAAATTCAAAAAAAGTCATGTACCAAAATGTTCATTGCAGCTCTATTTACAATAGCCCAGAGATGGAAACAACCTAAGTGTCCATCATCGGATGAATGGATTAAGAAGATGTGGTACATATATACAATGGAATATTACTCAGCCATAAAAAGAAACGAAATTGAGCTATTTGTAATGAGGTGGATAGACCTAGAGTCTGTCATACAGAGTGAAGTAAGTCAGAAAGAGAGAGACAAATACCGTATGCTAACACATATATATGCAATTTAAGAAAAAAAAATGTCATGAAGAACCTAGGGGTAAGACAGGAATAAAGGCACAGACCTACTAGAGAACGGACTTGAGGATATGGGGAGGGGGAAGGGTAAGCTGTGACCAAAGCGAGAGAGAGGCATGGACATATGTACACTACCAAAGGTAAAACAGATAGCTAGTGGGAAGGAGCCGCATAGCACAGGGAGATCAGCTCGGTGCTTTGTGACCACCTACAGGGGTGGGATAGAAAGGGTGGGAGGGAGGGAGGGAGACGCAAGAGGGAAGAGATATGGGAACATATGTATATGTATAACTGATTCACTTTGTTATAAAGTAGAAACTAACACACCATTGTAAAGCAATTATACTCCAATAAAGATGTAAAAAAAAAAACTCATCAGATATACTTCTGATTTGTGCATGTTATTATATGGAAGCTTTAGTGCAGTAAAATGTTTTTAAAAATAGAAAGAGAGAGTGAGGTCTGTGTCACCAGCCCTGGCCGACACAGAGGACGATGTCGTGTGAAAAAGCACCAGCCTTGGCCACTCTGAGTCAGAGTCAGATTTTGAATGTGAAGAAGTTTATTTTCACATAAATTTAGTTTCATATAAATTTCCTTTTATTATGCACAAGAGTGACATGTATATATATACATATATATGATATGCATCTAAGTCTAAAAGAGCTCTTTTACTAAGTAGGAAACAAAAAAATCCTAAGTGATAACGTATTGTGTCTTGGTTTAACTGACAGCATTTTTATTTCCTAGGGTATATAAAATACTGGTGTATCTATGTCCAATGATGTTGTGGATTTACTGAAATATAGTAATGTATTTTTTTCAGTTTTACAGCTGTTCTCAAGAACTGTTTAGAGCACTGGGCCAGGAATCAAGAGATGAGTTCTAAGTCTGGATTTGCTGCTCTGTGACCTTGGGCAAGTCAGTTATCCTCTCCAAGCTTCAGTTTCCATACTTCTAAAATAGGGATGATAATATTGTCTACCTCTTACAGCTGCTGGGAAGATTAAAGGAGATGTTGTGTGCAGCATGATTGAGCATCATGCTTTTAGTGAGGCATAAAAGAGCTCAATAAAGGGCAGCAAATTGATGTCATTGTCATTTCTTAGCTTCTCTGAGCCTCCATCTATCAAATGAGCCCAAGTCCCAGGTTTGCTGGGAAGATCCACTGAGCTGTTGCATATATAAGTGCTATGCAAACTAGAAAGTGCTCTGCTAATGAGAAAGATTGTTAAGAACAGTCTAAGGAGTGTGTGCAATAGACATGAAACACATCAGAGCATCAAGACCACGACTGGAGCACATCACCCAAGGGAGAGAGTGAAAAGGGAACCGTGAAAACACGTCAAGGCTCAAACTCACTTCCACATGTGGAAACATCTGTCAATCTGTGGTTAGACCTCCCGTCCCAGCCTGGTCTCTTGGTCATTTCAGAATGGAGAAGTGGCCATGGGAACGGCCTCCTCGTCTGTAAGGGACTGACGTAGGGCCTTGGACAGAGGGCGGGGAATGAGGCACCAGAGATGAACTGAAAACGTTCCCAGGGAGGCATCCCATGCATTTCCGCCCCACTGCCCAGCTGTACTGTGCCAAGACCATGTGGGCTGGCCCCAGGCCTTCACAGCCAGGGAAAAGGGTTCAAATCCCTGTGTGCCCCCCAGAGCCGAGTGGGCTTGGACCCTCTCCTCTCTGAACCTCAGATTCTCCAGCTGAGACACGGGGATAATAGTGCCTAAGTTCAGGTTATTGGGAGAATTAAACAATGCATGCAAATCATTTAGTAGGTTAGCACTGGGGAGGCAAAGTCGTGTCCATCAAGCTCTGTGCTCCGCTGAATCAGGTGGACAAACGTGGAAATTCATGTGTGATGTGATGCAGTTAGTGCTAAGCAGAGAAGCAGGCACGAGGTGCTTTGAACGGGCACAAGGGTAGCGTCACCCAAGATGGGTGTGCTGGGAGGTTTCCTGGAAGAGCTGAATCTCATCAGGGGGGCGAACGTCAGCTGAGCAGTGGAGGGTGGGAAGGGCATTCCTGGCAGCTACGACAGCATGAGCAACGCCGGGAGGCATGAGGCGACTGTCTTACACAAAGGGCTCCTGCTCCAAAGACAAACCCTCATCTTCAGGCTGGGAGTCGCAAACGTCTTTTCCTTATCCTGAGCCAAGGTTCATACTCAGCAGGCAGTGAAATGAGCTGTTGCTGCTCCCTCTAGGATTAGAGAGTGAGCTCCCCAGCACCTGAAGCATTTAAGCACAGATAGTCACAGGCCAGTCCTGGGCTTCCATTCTCAAATACCTCCCTGTCTGTGTTGCATGGGGCTGATGCCTGCGGGCTGCATTGCCCAGGCTCTCCTGCCAGCCGGTTTCCAGTTGGGTCCTGCCCTGTCAAGGCACTGGGGGACCTGGAGGAGGGGGGCGTGAAGAGAGAAGCTGGACTCTTCCTCCCCCGTTCAAGTCTGCCCCAGGTGGGGTCACTGGCAGCAGCTACTTTTCCTCTGTGCTCCACCCAGCAAGGTTCCAGCTGGCACCAGGTAGCCCAGGATCCTGGGTTCTGCCCACCCCACCGCCTCCCCTGGTCCCTCCACCCCTGGGTGGTGGCAGTTTCCCATGGTGAATGATCTCTGGTTTGACTCATCACCCCTCTGGCCTCTCGGCTCTCCTATACACCTGGGTGGCCAACTCCCTGTTTTAAGTCCCTCTGTCTGAGATACCTAGAGCGTGTCTGTTACTCGATTGGGTCTGAAAGGACACAAGTCCTTCCTGAAGCCACATGAAGAGCCTTGTCCTGACAAGTCATGGACAGAGGCTGATCCGGGAGGTCCTTTGTAAGCCTGCGACTCTCACCCAGGAGTCCACAGCCCCCTGCCCATCCCAGTGCCCACTTCCCTCTGATGGGGCATTGGACAGGCTGGCTCCATCCAGAGAGGTCCTAGAGCAGAAACTGAACCACCCCCAAGCCATCAGAAAAGTCCAGTAGCCTTTCATTGTCACCAGAGCAGAGAGAGTCCTTTCGGACAGCAGGGAAGAATTGCAGGGCGCTGGAGAAGAGTCCTTGCCACGTTTTCTGGACTGGCATCCGATGCAAGCCAAGAAAGGCAGCCCGTGCCCTCTGGCCAGCATCCTCTTTTGAGGTAAAGGAAACAGGCTCAGAGAGGGGAAGTGACTCTCTAAGAGGCCAGGCCTCCTGACTCCTGGCCCAGGACTCTTTCCCCTCCTGCGTCGTCCTGTTCCCAGCCACCTCCCAGGAATCAGGGTCTCAGGTCTGCTGGCACCCTGATTGTGACCGGCGATGCTGTGGTCCGGCCAGTCCACCCTTGGGAAGGTTTCCTACGCCAGCCTAAGCGTATCAGTGCAGTGGGGTCACTGAAGCCTTGTTTAAAAGTGAAAAGCTGAAGATAAGCTAAGTGACATCCATAGGAGGTCAGTCACAGAGCATGGCACGCCCACACTTAGCCCCTCCGGGGTAGCCGTTAGACCAAACGCAGTATGACCTGCCCTCCCCTGGGTGTTTGGGGGTTCAGAGAACGCATAGCAGGGGTCAGTGTGGGGGTGGGACTGAAGATAACTCATTTTTCACAGTAAACCTTTTACGCTGTTTACGTGGCTGCCTCAGGCACAGCATTGCTCTAAGAAGAGTTAATAAAGTTGTTTTTCATATTTCGTTTAAAAAATAAAAAAGAATGAGGTTGCGCTCTATGTGCCGACATGGAAACCTGTCCCTGATAAATGAACGATCACTATGTGTAGTGCTACCTTTGGGAGGAAAAAAGGTTCTCCGTGTGGAAAGAAAAATGCCTTGAAGGAGACTCACCAATCTGTCGACAGAGGTTAAGGTTTGGGGAGAGAGAGAGCAATGAAAAAGGGCTTTGCTTTTTACTCTATACGCTTTGGAATTGCTTCACATTTTTACAGTGAGCTTGTTTCATTTTTGTCATTTAAAGATGAGAGGAAGGACTTCCCTGGTGGCGCAGTGGTTAAGAATCCACCTGCCAATGCAGGGGACACGGGTTCGAGCCCCGGCTGGGAAGATCCCACATGCCACGGAGCAACTAAGCCTGTGCACCACAACCACTAAGCCTGCGCTCTAGAGCCCGCGAGCCACAACTACTGAGCCCACGTGCCACAATTACTGAAGCCCGTGCGCCTAGAGCCCGTGGTCCGCAACAAGAGAAGCCACTGCAGTGAGAAGCCCGCGCACCACAACGAAGAGTAGCCCCCGCTTGCCGCAACTAGAGAAAGCTCGCGCGCAGAAACGAAGACCCAATGCAGCCAAAAATAAATAAATTAATAAAAAATAAAGATGAGAGGAAGAAAACATATTTTCAGTTAAAAATGACGGTGGTTTGCCAGGGTCTCCTCTGGTCTCTGGGCACAAGGCTGACTCAGCCTGACCCTCCTCTGGCTAAGACCTCCATGCCTCAGACAGCTGTGCCTGTGCTTTTGGAACACCCAGAGAAAGAAAAGGATGAGAGCAAGAGAGAGCTGGCAAAGGTCATGATGTCAGGTAAGCCCACCCTATATGAGGAGGATGCCGGAGGCCCCTGTATCTTCTCTGCATTCTGCAGCCATAGTCTTGTGCTCAGCCCTGCATGGAAGAAGGATCTGGACAAATGAGAAGGGTGGGAGGTGGGAGATAAGAAGAGCGGGGGCCTGGAGCATCCTGATGGAGAATGGCTGGGGGGAGCAGAGAGCAGACCCAGATAACTGTAACTCGTACGTGGATTAGACGTGCGACGTGCTCCATGCGGTCCCAAGAGAAAGGACTGGAACCCATGGGACGAGACCCCCCAGGATATAGAGCTGGGCTCCACATCAGGAAGAACTTCCAACAGACCTGCCTAAGATGGAATACACTACTTTAAGGGGTGGGGCGTGAGCATCCTGTCATCAGAGGAGATCAAGCTGAGGTTGGCACTGCCCAGCAGGACACCACAGAAGTGATCAATTACAGGATGGAGGGGTGGATTCTTCCACCTTCCTTCCACCCTGAGAGTCCGTGATCCTGTGACTGGAGGACGCAGGGCCGGGAGAGCCCCCTTTGCTGCTCCCTCACTTTGGCCCACGTGCTGAGCAGCGGGCTGTGCAAACACTAGCGCCTCAAGCCTCACAGCAAAGCTGCGGGTGGGATGCTACTGCTTTCCTGTCTTCCAGACGAGGAAACAACTCAGGGAGCCAGAGAGACAGTCAGACTCCACCCCCGCAGGGCAGTGGATGGCACTAACCACCTTCCTGAGACGTCCCACGGGCACCCCTAATCAAACCAATTGCCCTGGGGAGAAAATGACATTTCTGGAAAGATCCATCTTGCTAAGGATCATGATCAGTGGCTGGGCATTAGACGTCTGGGATTTTTAGAGAATGTGGGACTCCTGTGACCCGTCCAAACCCCTGCCTCTGCCTAGGGCACCCGGAAACCTGCCTTGGAGATGTGTTCCAGAGCCTCCCTGGGCACCTCCCGGACACCCCTCTGGACCGCCTTGGGCTCCGCTCTCTGGGCTCCCCTCTGGGCCTGTGCACATCTCCCCGCATCTGGGGACATCAGGCTCCTCTTGCTCCTTGATCCCCCCTGCTTTGCTCCCAGGCCCCATTTCTGACATTTAATCCTGCCTGGCCTCTCATCTTCCCACTGGAGCCACTCCAGGGGACCAGGGGCTCTGGGCAGGGGCCTCCTCCTCCCACCTCCCCAGTGGCCCTGCCCAGGGCTCCTGCTTTCTCCCCTGTCTGAGTGGGAGCCTCTCTCGGCTTCAAGGAAAGGACACATGTCCTCAGACACGTGCCCGCCTCCTGAGACGTGTACACAGATCCCACCCGATGGGCCCCCAGCTGGGCAGCGTGAGAAGTCACGTGCGCAGCCCTGGGAAAGCCACCTACTGTCTTCAGGAGTCCTTCCGACTCCTTCCCTGCTCTCGCCGCCCTGGCCTTCCTCACCCCTCAGCCACGCCAGCTCTTCCCTTCCTTGGGGCTGTCCCTCTGCCCAGGGCACTTCCCCTAAAGAGAGTAACACACAGACCTCCCACGTCTTGGCCGCTGTCAGATGTCACCTCCCCAGAGAGGCCTCCACCAGCCACCCGCGCAGGGCCCAGCCTCTGAGGCTGCTCCATCCCACCAGCACCAGCCCTCCGCCCCGCTCTGCGTCACCACCCATGAATCCTCTCACTGGTTTCCCTGTTGATTGTCTGGTTCCAGCCCTGTAGGCCACCTTGGGGGACCAGGACCTCATCTGTCATGAGAAGGGCCTGCCTGGCATGAAAGCAGGTGCATTATAAATGTTCTTTTCGGGAATGAATAAGCAGCACTTTACAGTTTACACGGTGTTGTCATGTCCACAGTACGCTCAATCCACAAGAGCCTGGCAGGTAGGTGGTTTCTCATCCCCTTTCGAAGATGAGCAAACTGAGGCCCAAAGAGGTGAAGGGACTTGCCTGACGTCACAAAGCCAGGAAGTGGCAGAGCTTGGACACAAGCATGTCTTTCTGATGCCAAAACCCTTGCTCTTCAACACGATGTCATAAATTCTTTCCCTGGTAGCATGTTCTTTGGTCTGTTTCTCCCCTTGTGTGAGGAGGCCGCTCTGAATCCTGTCCTACCGAGCCAGTTGCCCAGTGGCTGTTGTGATCAATATATACTAAGGGACTAATAATCTCCCACAGGGGTCAGCTGTGCTTGGGGTTAGAATCGGCCTCAGCCTTTCCTGGCTGTGTGAGCCTGGACCAGTCACCCACTCCTCTGGGCTTCAGTTTCTTCATCTGTAAAATGGGCATCTTAATGATCCTCACAGCCTGCTACAGATCCAGAGTTCAATAAATGGAGACTATTATTGTTATTTATTCATATACAAATATATTAAAATATTTTCAATACAAAAGTAGAACCTCAGTACATTTCTGTTACAAAAATATTAAAACATTGTAAATAAAGCTAAAGAGCTCCTAGCAACCGCTGTTGGTTTGGTGAGATATTTCCAGACACTTTTCTCCTCATCTGGAGAGATGGGACGGGGGGGTGGGGTGGGGGGTGTTGGGGGGCTGCAGTTGAAATAATGAACATCACCATCCTGTGTGGCTCAGCCTGAACTTGATTTTCCCATCAGCACTTCGTCTCAGAGATGTCCTCATGCTTCATCTTTCATGGAGTGTTTCCCTCCCGTCTTCTACCTTGAACTTCACAGGCCTGTGATGGGAGCTGGGCAGGCAATATCCCCATTTTGCAGATGAAAAAACTGAAGTTCCAAAAAGTAAATGACAATTGCCCCAGGTCACACAGGAGGAAGGAGTGGGGCCACATCCCAAAGCAGGAAGGCTGAACAGGTGCCTCCTGAGATGAACCACCCAGGCGGGGACAGACTGCTCATCTTCATTCACTCATTCATTCACTCATTCATTCATTCAGCCTTTACCAAGGACCTGTCACAAGCCAGGCCTCCCGCTGGGGTGGGGTTCCAAAAGGGGCCTCGAGCAATTTCCACTCCAAATGAGGGATGAGAAGTCCGTAGCAGCTCCGGAGACAGTGCAGGCGATTCAGACAAGAAGAGGTGAGGACCTTCATGTCTGTGCCGTTTACAGTCTTAAAGACAAACACACATTTCTTTCGTTACTTAAAAAGAAAAAAAAAAGCAAGCACAAAGAAGAAGTCATGACAGAGGTTCAGCAGGTAAAGCCGGGTGAGAAATGGGTGACTGGAGGACTCCGCGAGGCGCCCCAAAGCTCCGGGCTCCCAGCAAAGCCTTAGGTGCTGAGCAGGTAAAGCCGGGAAGCGTGGAGCTGTCAGCGGGAGCTCAGGCCCCATTAAAAAGGCCCCCAGACCCGAAGGTCATTTCCTCCTGTGCAGTAGATGTATTTCTTTTATGGATCTGGCCAAACGCAGGGGAGAAACCGGGCTGCCGAGCGGAGGGGCTGAGAGAGAGTCAGTGGGGGAAAGAAAACATCGTGTTTTACAAGCGGCATTAAATCCCCTCACACGATGAAGCGCGCAGCCGCTAAGAAGACGACTCCGGAAAGTCTAGGGGACGGAGTCGGGGGAGATGCAGGGAGTCGGATCACGGTGAATACAAATGCACATACGCCACACACACGTATCTGCTACGAGAAAAAAGGGGTTGGGGAGAAAACACACCTGCAAGGTTAGAACTCTGGAACCATCCCAGCAGAGTCCCTTTGTTAGAACCCTCCAGGGTCATGGTCACCTGCGTGGAGCGCCCGGTCTCACTTTATCGTCCTCCTGCCCCTCCCATAGGGTGTAGGTGTTGGGCCTGGCTGAAGACACATCTCTCCTTCACACTCGCACACTCATTTACACACACACCACTTTCATTTCTTTTCCTCTTGGGGGAAACATCTTGACCAACCATCAAAACCATCACAAGGTCCTCCATGGGGGTGGGAGTGGGGCAAAATCGCCAGCGTGCCCCTCCCTCCCCCTCCCCCATCCCCCATCCCCCCTCCGCCCCTCCCCCCCCACTGCAGGAAGAGACAGTTTTTCCCCACGTGGGGTTGGATGAGGGCCCGATGAGGCTTGGAAGAGCTTAGCACAGGGCTACGTACAGTCTTGGTAAATGGGAGGTATTATTTTTCATGTCATGTTATTATCATTAGCAGGGACCTTGGGAGAGCCTGTGTCGGGGGTCGGGAGTAAGGGGGAGAGAAGCAGAGGACCAAGGAAGCTGGAGCAGGCGTGGTCGGGGAGGGACTGCCGAGCAGTGTCCCACCAGAGAACAGGCCTGTCCCGAGGGCCCGAGCTAGGGTCTGCAGTAGGGTTAGGGAGCTGGTGTGAGGCCAGAGTCACCGAAGGTCACCCAGACTGGCAGTCAGAAAGGAAAACTGGATGTGAATGAGAGCAGGGACAAACCGGCCCCCGAGGATGGGGTCTGAGCATCTATCACTGAGCGTGGGGGGAGGGAGGGGGAATATGGGCTCTGTCACCAGGAGGAGGGACAGGGGGTGGCCTGGAAAGATGCCTTGTGTCCACTCAGTTGTACACAGAAGCTTTGCCTCAAACTGTGTGACCCTGGGCTCGCCCCTGACCATTCCGAGCCTCAGTTTCCTCTCTGGGAATCTCAGGATCCCGCCTCCCCACAGATTTATGGCTCAGTCTGACGCTGCCCACTGGCCCCACCAAGAGTGTTCCCTGCACCCCCCGCCTCGCCCTAAGCCTCCATAGCTCAGGCAGCAGCCAGGAAGTTCTACTAACTGTCTCTCCCTCCAAAACAAACCAGAAGGAGTCACGATCCAAGCGCACTTTGGGTCTGCTGCTGGTCTTCCTGAAGCCCTGCCTGATTTCCTTGAGGCCCAGTTATACAAAATGCTACTTTATCTGACAATTGAGAAGGAGAACTGGGTTCTGATGTTTGTTCCGGACAGCAGGTAATCTGGCAAGTCATAGACTGGTGAGTGCAGAATTGAAATTATTCAAGGCCGCACCCCAGCCCTAAGCACATACCCAAACTGTGGAGGGCCCGTAGTGAATTCGTCAAAGTTAACAACGGGTTCTGCCAGGAGGGAGTGCCGGTCAGACCCCGAAGCCCCGGGAGCCAGCTTCTGGGCAGGTGGGCGGTAAATTGTCCATTGTCTGAAGGACCGCTTGGGGGTGGCACCAGGGCCGGAGACCTCAGCACCAGCCCCGCCTCCATGCTCTCCTGCTCCTTTAAGAGTTGTGAGCTGGAGGCTTCAGGAAGCCCTCCCATCGGCCCCTACAGCTCCACCAGGGCTCCCCAGACCCCAGCTGTGGTCATGGCCAGGGTTAGGGAAGCCAGCAACATCACCCTGTTTCTGGGGGAGCCCAGGGCCAGTCATGTTCCCCAGTCCATTGTTATCGACCAAGGTTCTTGGCCTCCTTAATCAATAGAAGTTGATCAGAAGCCAGACAAGAAATTCCTGCAAGGCTTTACTGGGGCCTCAGCAGCAGCAGCGGGGAGAGAGAACAAGCAACAGTTTCCCTTGGTTGCTGGCTCCCCGATGGGGGCGGGGCAAGCTTGTTCCTTATATGGGGTGAGGGTAGGGGTGTGTCCAGGGGTCTGGCCGGAGGGGTGGCTTAGGGGGTTTGCCCACCCGTTTAGCGGTGGTGTGTGCAGGGGGCATGAGTAGTGCCCTGCTTTTGCTCCTGACCCCCTGCTTTTGCTCCAGGCTCTTCAAAAGTTGCAGCTGGGTTTTTTGGTCTCTTTGTATGTTTTGTCCAGAATTTGCCCCAACTGCGCATGCACACAGTTATTTTTAGTCCCATGCAGTTTCTTTGTATTTTGTTGCTGGAGGAGAGGTGCGTTCAGGTGCAAGCACTGAAGCAAAGGGTTCCAGGTTCCAGCTTGTCTCACCATCAGGGGCTGCTCAGCTGGCAGGGTCGCCAGGACAGCTGGGTGCCTTTGTGGGTCACACCCAACCTTGCCTCCTTCCTGCCAATCCTGCCCCATGTCTGATGCCCCAGGGAGGGGGAGTGACAAGACTGGGGCCCTTGGTGGCTGCAGTCACAGAATTCCCAATGCCTCCTGATGCTCTTTGCACCTCCAGGTGACGGGACTTCTGCCTTGGGGACCTACAGGTCAGCAAACAGCCATCAACAGTGGCCAAGAGAGGGCTGGGGCCCTGGATTTCCGGATGCTGTTGCCACCCAGTGGTTACTAACGGGTGTACGGTGAGTGACACAGCAGGAACCAGGATCCCCCAGGGTGGCTGGGGGGACTCATTTGAAATTTGACTGCTCAGACCCCACTGCAGATCTACTAAACGAAACCCCTGATGCCCTGGCCCTGAATGGGGCTCCTGGGCCCCCTGACAGTGCCATGTGGGGCACAGTTCTTAAGGTACAGTCCCAAGAACCAACAGACTCAGGGCAGAGCCCTGATTCAGCCCCTTATGAGCAGTGCAGCCTTGAGCAAATAACTGAACCTCTCTGAGCCTGTGTCCTCATCCCTAAAGTGAGGATGCTACTGGCACCAACCTCACCTGGTCGTGAATAAAACACAAGAGGCTTCAAGACAGCACTCAGCGCAGGACTCAGCACGGAGTGATGCTCACTAAACGCCACTGCTGTCATTGCTGTTGCTGGGTGACAGGGAGCCCACTGTGAACCACTACCTTGCTCGCTTTCAGGCTGGAATCTCTCTCTGCCCTGCCTTGCTGACCAAACTGCCCCTCCAGTCAGGGCTGCCACATGTGGTTGCCTAGTCTGTGCACTGCACAAAGTGCTGTCATTGGCATTGGGGCTGAAATCCAACCTGACTCCACTAAGCCAGGTGCACTGGCATGTGAGCTGTGCCCACAAGGGGCACGTTTTCTAATCTGCCCAGAAGTACCACACAGGCAGTGAGGAGTTTTACAGAGCCCTGGCCACTTCCCGTCAACGGGCCAGGATCAACGTTTGTCAAGGACTGTCATCCAGCCCCAGCTCACTGGAGCCTGGTTTGTAAAAACTATATATATATATATATATATATATATGGAGGACAACTTGGGAAATTTGAAAATCCATTTATTATCAGATAATATTAGGAAATGTGTGTTAATTTTCTTAGGTGTTGGGCCTAAGAAATTATTGAATTATTTATGAGGGATATGTCATGAAGTTTACAACTTACTTTGAAATGTTCTAGCCAAAATATAGGGCTAGAGATAGAGAGATAGAGATATCATATAAATGGGTAAAACACATGTGGCCAAGTGTCAACAGCCATTACATCTAATGGTAGGTATATACCTATACGTTGGACTAGTCTTGCATCTTTTCATTGAAATTCTTTATAATAAAAATATTTAATAACAATATTTTTTAAAAGGCAATGGTGAGAAAGGGGCTTCAGGGTCATCTGAGACCCCATTGTCCTGTCTCCAAGGTGCACTGCTATCTTCACCTCCAGGAGGGAACCTGCTGGGCAGACCCCTGCCTCCTTCGGGGCTATCTAGGGGGTCCTTCTAGGGTGACACGGTAGAGCCACTCAGAACCCTCACCATCTCTGACTCGACCCTCCCAGGGTAGCGACAATACTCCTTGCTGTATTTGCATAATCAAAAAAAATGGAAATAGCCTAACTGTCCCTCACGGGGAGTTGGAGGTATACATTTAACAGTCATATATCTGCACCTTGTGACATGAAAGTATGTCCGTGATATTCTGAGTGAAAAAGCAAGTTGCAGAGCAATATGCGAGGTATCATGCTTTTAAGAGAAAACACTCCCTATACATGCTCATCATGTATTTCTAGAGAAAGATCTGGAAGGTGGCCCACTGAACTATTCTCAGTGGTTACTTCTGGAGTGTGAGAATAGGTGACAGAGGAGAAACTCACTTTTCATGTCAATCACATTTGCATTTTTGGAAACTGCTTACAATTCTACATAGCACACATCTCAGAGCACTTACTACCTTCTGGACAGTGTAGTAATACCACTACCCACATAGCACTTACCACGTGCCAAGGACGTCATGCAGCTTAACTCAGTTAATCCACATACAATTTAATCCACACATTGTCATCTTCATCTTTCCCAGTTTAGAGATGAGTGAGGCACAGAGCTTTGAGGAAGTTGCCCAAAGTCACACAGCCAGTTAGTGGCAGAGGTGGGATTTGAACCCGTGCAGTCCCTTTTCACCGGTGGTGCCATAACAACTCTATTATATCCGCACAGAGGCCTGTACATGTGTTGTTTCATTTCCTCCTCATGAAGCTCTCAGAGGGGCTCCTTGCCCGACTCGAGACCCCCAAGGAGCATGATCTGAGATGGCCCAGGTACTACCACGATCTGAAGCTGTGGGAGGCTCATCCCCTCCTAAGAAGGAGAAGGTGAGGGCACCTGAGAAATAAAGAAGACGTGGGTGTATACAGGCTACACAGACATCTCTGGGGCCACACAGTGTTAATCATGCAAATTGAAGCCCAGATGCTCATTTGACAGATGAGGAAACTGAGGTCCAGAGACAGGAAGTGCCCAAGCCTGGATGAGTTTGGTCAGGGCCTTGCAAGGGAAAGGGGAAGAATGAAGACAGTCCTTCCCGCTGCAGGGTTCCTGGTCTTGCTCTCCATAGTCAGTGAGGACAAGTCTTGAAATTCTATCTGCTTCCCACGTGCAGCAAAAGGTGCGGCCGCCTGGGGACCCCATCACAGCTGGGACCCGATGGCTCCAGCACGCACCCCACCCAAGACATCACTGGGGCCTGGACAGAGGTGTCCACTGGCCTGGAACCACACCTTAGAATTCTGAAAATAAAAAGTGACCCAGATATAGCCTCATCCACCAGAGGGCAGACAGCAGAAGCAAGAATAACTACAATCCTGCAGTCTGTGGAACAAAAACCACATTCACAGAAAGATAGACAACATGAAAAGGCAGAGCACTGTGTACCAGATGAAGGAACAAGATAAAACCCCAGAAAAACAACTAAATGAAGTGGAGATAGGCAACCTTCCAGAAAAAGAATTCAGAATAATGATAGTGAAGATGATCCAGGACCTCGGAAAAAGAATGGAGGCAAAGATCAAGAAGATGCAAGAAATGTTTAACAAAGACCTAGAAGAATTAAAGAACAAACAAACAGAGATGAATAATACAATAACTGAAATGAAAAGTACACTAGAAGGAATCAATAGCAGAAGAACAGATAAGTGACCTGGAAGACAGAATGGTGGAATTCACTGCTATGGAACAGAATAAAAAAAAAGAATGAAGACAGCCTAAGAGACCTCTGGGACAACATTAAATGCAACAACATTTGCATTATAGGGGTCCCAGAAGGAGAAGAAAAAGAGAAAGGACCTGAGAAAATGTTTGAAGAGATTATAGTCAAAAACTTCCCTAACATGGGAAAGGAAATAGCCACCCAAGTCCAGGAAGTGCAAGGGGTCCCATACAGGATAAACCCAAGGAGAAACACACAGAGACACATAGTAATCAAGCTGGCAAAAATTAAAGACAAAGAGAAAATATTGAAAGCAGCAATGGAAAAATGACAAGTAACATACAAAGGAACTCCCATAAGGTTAACAGCTGCTTTCTCAGCAGAAACTCTACAAGCCAGAAGGGAGTGACATGACATATTTAAAGTGATGAAAGGGAAGAACCTACAACCGAGATTACTCTACCTGGCAAGGATCTCATTCAGATTCGATGGAGAAATCAAAAGCTTTACAGACAAGCAAAAGCTAAGAGAATTCAGCACCACCAAACCAGCTCTACAACAAATGCTAAAGGAACTTCTCTAAGTGGGAAACACAAGAGAAAAGAAGATCTACAAAAACAAACCCATAACAATTAAGAAAATGGTAATAGGAGCATACATATCAATAGTTACCTTAAACGTGAATGGATTAAATGCTCCAACCAAAAGACACAGGCTTGCTGAATGGATACAAAAATAAGACCCATATATATGCTGTCTACCAGAGACCCATTTCAGACCTAGGGACACATACAGACTGAAAGTGAGGGGCTGGAAAAAGATATTCCATGCAAATGGAAATCAAAAAAAAGCTGGAGTAGCAATACTCATATCAGATAAAATAGACTTTAAAATAAAGAATGTTACAAGAGACAAGGAAGGACACTACATAATGATTAAAGGATCAATCCAAGAAGAAGATATAACAATTATAAATATATATGCACCCAACATAGGAGCACCTCAATACATAAGGCAACTGCTAACAACTATAAAAGAGGAAATTGACAGTAACACAATAATAGTGGGGGACTTTAACACCTCACTTACACCAATGGACAGATCATCCAAACAGAAAATTAATAAGGAAACACAAGCTTTAAATGACACAATAGACTAGATAGATTTAATTGATATTTATAGGATATTCCATCCAAAAACAGCAGATTACACTTTCTTCTCAAGTGCTCATGGAACATTCTCCAGGATAGATCACATCTTGGGTCACAATTCAAGCCTCAGTAAATTTAAGAAAACTGAAATCATATCAAGCATCCTTTCTGACCACAACGGTATGAGGGAAAAAACCGTAAAAAACACAAACACATGGAGGATAAACGATACGTTACTAAATAACCAAGAGATCACTGAAGAAATCAAAGAGGAAATCAAAAAATACCTAGAGACAAATGACAATGAAAACACGATGATCCAAAACCTATGGGATGCAGCAAAAGCAGTTCTAAGAGGGAGGTTTCTAGCTATACAAGCCTACCTCAAGAAACAAGAAAAATCTCAAGTAAACAATCTAACCTTACACCTAAAGGAAGTAGAGAAAGAAGAACAAACAAAACCCAAAGTTAGTAGAAGGAAAGAAATCATAAAGATCAGAGCAGAAATAAATGAAATAGAAACAAAGAAAACAATAGCAAAGATCAATAAAACTAAAAGCTGGTTCTTTGAGAAGATAAACAAAAATGATAAACCATTAGACAGACTCATCAAGAAAAAGAGGGAGAGGACTCAAATGAATAAAATTAGAAATGAAAAAGGAGAATTTACAACAGACACCGCAGAAATACAAAGCATCCTAAGAGACTACTACAAGCAACTCTACACCAATAAAATGGACAAGCTGGAAAAAATGGACAAATTCTTAGAAAGATATAACCTTCCAAGACTGAACCAGGAAGAAATAGAAAATATGAACAGACCAATCACAAGTAATGATATTGAAACTGTGATTTAAAATCTTCCAACAAACAAAATCCCAGAACAGATGGCTCCACAGGTGAATTCTATCAAACATTTAGAGAAAAGCTAACACCCATCCTTCCTAAACTCTTCAAAAAATTGCAGAGGAAGGAGCACTCCCAAACTCATTCTATGAGGCCACCATCACCCTGATACCAAAACCAGACAAAGATCCTACAAAAAAAGAAAATTACAGACCAATATCACTGATGAACATAGGTGCAAAAATCCTCAACAAAATACTAGCAAACAGAATCCAACAACACATTAAAATGATCATACACCATGATCAAGTGGGATTTATCCCAGGGACGCAAGGATTCTTCATTATACACAAATCAATCAATGTGATACACCATATTAACAAACTGAAGAATAAAAACCATATGATCATCTCAATAGATGCAGAAAAAGCTTTTGACAAAATTCAACACCCATTTATGATAAAAACTCTCTAGAGAGTGGGCATAGAGGGAACCTAACTCAACATAATAAAGATCATATACGACCAATCCACAGCAAACATCATTCTCAATGGTGAAAAACTGAAAACATTTCCTCTAAGATCAGGAACAAGAAAAGGATGTCTACTCTCACCACTATTATTCAACATAGTTTTGGAAGTCCTAGCCACAGCAATCAGAGAAGAAAAAGAAATAAAAGGAATACAAAATTAGAAAAGAAGAAGTAAAAGTGTCACTGTTTGCAGATGACATGATACTATACCTAGTGAATCCTAAAGATGCCACCAGAAAACTACTAGAGCTAATCAGTTAATTTGGTAAAGTTGCAGGATACAAAATTAATGCACAGAAATCTCTGGCATTCCTATACACTACTGATGAAAAATCTGAAAGAAAAGTTAAGGGAGCACTCCCATTTACCACTGCAACAAAAAGAATAAAATACCTAGGAATAAATCTACCTAGGGAGACAAAAGACCTTTTTGCAGAAAACTATAAGACACTGATGAAAGAAATTAAAGATGATACAAACAGATGGAGAGATAGACCATGTTCTTGGATTGGAAGAATGAACATTGTGAAAATAACTCTACTACCCAAAGCAATCTACATAGTCAATGCAATCCCTATCAAATTACCAATGGCATTTTTTACAGAACAAGAACAAAAAATCTTAAAATTTGTATGGAACACAAAAGACCCCGAAGAGCCAAAGCAGTCTTGAGGGAAAAAAAACAGAGCTGGAGGAATCAGACTCCCTGACTTCAGACTATAATACAAAACTACAGTAATCAAGACAATATGGTACTGGCACAAAAACAGAAGTATAGATCAGTGGAACAGGACAGAAAGCCCAGAGATAAACCCACGCACCTATGGTCAACTAATCTATGACAAAGGAGGCAAGGATATACAATGGAGAAAAGACAGTCTCTTCAATAAGTGGCGCTGGGAAAACTGGACAGCTACATGTAAAAGAATGAAATTAGAACACTCCCTAACACCAAACACAAAAATAAACTCAAAATAGATTAGAGACCTAAATGTAAAACTGGACACCATAAAACTCTTAGAGGAAAACATAGGAAGAACACTCCTTGACATAAATCACAGCAAGATCTTTTTTGATCCACCTCCTAGAGTAACGGAAATAAAACCAAAAATAAACAAATGGGACCTAATGAAACTTAAAAGCTTTTGCAAAGCAAAGGAAACTACAAACAAGACGAAAAGACAACCCTCAGAATGGGAGAAAATATTTGCAAACAAACTAACGGACAAAGGATTAATCTCCAAAATATATAAACAGCTCATGCAACTCAATATTAAAGAAACAAGCAACCCAATCAAAAAGTGGGCAGAAGACCTAAAGAGACATTTCTCCAAAGAAGACATACAGATGGCCAAGAAGCACATGAAAACCTGCTAAACATCACTAGTTATTAGAGAAATGCAAATCAAAACTACAATGAGGTATCACCTCACACCGGTTAGAATGGGCATTATCAGAAAATCTACAAACAACAAATGCTGGAGACGGTGTGGAGAAAAGGGAACCCTCTTGCACTGTTGGTGGGAATGTAAATTGATACAGCCACTATGGAGAACAGATGGAGGTTCCTTAAAAAACTAAAAATAGGATTACCATATGACCCAGCAATCCCACTACTGGGCATATACCCTGAGAAAACCATAATTCAAAGAGACACATGCACCCCAATGTTCATTGCAGCACTATTTACAATAGCCAGGACATGGAAGCAACCTAAATGCCCATCGACAGACGAATAGATACAGAAGATGTGGTACATATATACAGTGGAATATTACTCAGCCATAAAAAGGAACGAAATTGGCTCATTTGTAGAGACGTGGATGAATCTAGGACTGTCGTACAGAGTGAAATAAGTCAGAAAGAGAAAAACAAATATCGTATATTAACACATATGTGGAACCTATAAAAATGGTACAGATGAACTGGTTTGCAGGGCAGAAATTGAGACACAGATGTAGAGAATGAACTTATGGACACCAAGGGGGGAAAGCGGTGGGGTGGTGGTGGTGGTGGTGGGATGAATTGGGAGATTGGGATTGACATATATACACGAATATGTATAAAATGGACAACTAATAAGAACCTGCTGTATAAAAAAAATAAATAAAATAATTGGCATTGGAAAAAAATGTTATAATAAAAATGCATAATAAATTAATGCCAAAATTAACTTACTCCACCTGTAACACAGGCTAATTTACTATGTATTTCCATGTTGGCACTTTTATCTTTATATATTAATTTCAAAAAGTGGCTTTATATACTCGAAATAGTCACTTTCTAGTATTATTACTATTATTTAGACAAGAATGAAGATTCTTGCCTTCCTAAAATAAGGCCGGTAGAAAAGATTTTGTGAAAATAAATAAATAAAATTAAATAATAAAAAAAAAAGTGGCCCAACACCCCTGAGGACACACCCAGATGTTAGCAGTGGCAGATCTGGGGCGTGAAATTGCAGGTAATTTTTATTTCCTTCTTTGTACTTTCCCACAGTTTCCAAATTTTTATTCGATGAACACACATCACTGTTATAATTAGAAAAGAATTACCATGTTTCTTTTTTTCCCCTCCAGGAGAAACCAAGGACATATCACACGAAGTATTTCAGCCAGTGAGGGTGAAACATCCTTGTTAAACCAAGAAGAGGAAATAGGAGCAGGAGAGAGGGGGCGACCAATATCTGTTGGGTGCCTAGCATGTGGCAAGCATGGTGCTAGGAACATCTCCTCCATTATCTCTCCAATCGTCACACCGACCCTGGGAGTTTGGTGCCATGATCCCCATTTTACAGATGGGGACACTGAGAATGAAAGCAACTGCTCTTTCCGCTCACCATGCTGCCTCTCCACGAGGTGGCAGAAAATGCAATTTCAAAACCAGTTTGATTTACAGACATTCAGAGTACCTATTACCTGGGGCTTCTTAGAAAAGAGTCACCAGTTCTTCACGATACAGCTGCCCCTCCAGGTATCAGAGTATTGTATCCCAGAACAGTGACTGGTGTCTATTGTTTGCCATTTTCTTGATGACAGAGTGTCTTTTTATGTTCCATGTACAATGTTTTGTCTGGTGGTGTTAATGCCTAATGTAGATAAAGCTGCGGTGGACTCCGTCTACCATTTGGTTGCCGGTAGCACCGAAAATCGGAACAATCCTTTTGGAAGCTATAAGTGACAGAAGAGCAAGAGTCATAAACAGGTTGAGATCTTTTGACTCAGGAATTCCATTCCCAGGGATGTATTTCTAAGAACTACTTCAGCAGAAAAAATAGAAAGTGAGTGACATGCATAAATATGTTCGTGTCGATATTAACTACAACAGCAAATAACTTATAATACAACAATGTGATGGGAGATGCTATAAAAAGTGACCTTTTACAATGGATAGTTTATCCGTGTGTAGTAGCCAGCTTCCAAGGAGCCCTTCATGATCCTCACTTCCTGGTAATCATGCCTTGGTGAAATTTCCCTCTCAATGCTAAATAGAGCTGACTTGGTAACCTGTAGGGTCGGGTGGAAGTGATCATGTATGACTTCCAAGGAGACGTCCTAGAAGATGTTGCAGCTTCTGCCTTGGTCTCTTGATCATTCACTCTGGGGGAAGGCAGCCACCACGTCATAAAGAAACCCAAGCCCCAGAGAGGCACTGAGGCCTCTGGCTAACAGCCATGCAAGTGCACCATCTTGGGAACAGATGTCCAGCCCTGGTCAAGGGTTCAGATGACTGCAGCCCTACCCAATGTCTCAAGGACAACCCCATGCAAGTGCACCATCTTGGGGACGGATGTCCAGCCCTGGTCAAGGGTTCAGATGACTGCAGCCCTACCCAATGTCTCAAGGGCAACCTCATGACAGATCCTGAGCCTGTACTGCCCAGCTAAGCTGCCCCTGATATTCTTAACCCATAGAAACTATGAGAGATAATAAATGTCATTGTTTTAAGTCACTAGGTTTTGGAGTAGTTTGTTCCAAAGCAATAGACAACCAACGCCACCCACAATGGAATACCATGCAGCAGTGGAAGTGAAAAGTGAATGAACTACTGCTACACACACAGTATGGGTGAATTTCACAAACGTGATGTTAAGCAAAAGAAGCCAGATACCAAAGAGGATATGCTCTGTGATTTTATTGGCACAGAGATCCAAAACACTCAAGGTTAATCTGTGCTATCAGAATAGAGTTCTCTTTGGGAGGCGGTTGGCGATGGTGACCAGTCAGGAGGGGGCCTCCAGGTGCTGGTAATATTCTACTTCTCGATCTGGGAGCTGTAGAGTTTAGATCATGGGTGTGTTTTGTTTGCAAAACTTCATCAAGCTGTACATTTATGATTTGTGCTCTAGTCTGTATGCACGCTATATTTCAATACGAAATGTCTTAAATGATCATTTTATGGGCACTCTTTGAAATCTAGACACCTATGATCAGGCTCTGGTCCACAAAAAGGGCAGAACCTCAGGAGAGCCTGTACAATGATTTGCAGCCCTGTAAAATGCACACACGCGGAAGACAGGATGGAAAAAACTGAAATGTTTGTGTTGGGAGGCAGGGATTCTGGGTAACTTAAACATCTTCTAAGTATTTCATTTAGGAACGGGTTATACTGTCTTGTTGAAGAGAATGAATAAAGGGCCGAGAGGTATAATACATTTTCACAGGGTGTCTAACCAGAAACTAAAACATGGTCTTCTAAGGAGTAAGCTTTTTATTCACCAAAAATTTGGCCACCCAGAATAACTCCTTCCCAGAAATTTTACAAATTGTTCAAGTGCGGTTTCTCTAGCAGAATCGGGTTATTGAAACTGCCGTTTTCATTAAGCAGAAGAGTGGAGGCCTGCTCTCAAGGTTCGTGGTCCAGCCGGGCTGGGAGGGAAGCCACGCCAAGCAGAGAGGGCATGTCAGCGACGTGCAAACAGAGCGGTAAGTATTAACTTGCTGGGAAGTAAGGAAATGTGCGGGCCTGGAGGAGCCCTCTCAATGCTGGTAGTAACAGTATCAGAGCAGAAACATCACCCTCAAATCCCCAAACAGCTGCAGATTCAGAAGACAGCGGAGAATATTCTCAAGTTTCACTGAGCTATAAACTTTGGATTTCCCATAACAGCTTTCCAGAATAGGTTCCACATTGTTCTCGGTAGAAATCACACATTCCAATATTCAGGTAGCATCTTGAAGACACAGACTCTGTTTGGCAAACTACTCCCATATGCCATCTCCCAGCTCAAACACCGTCAGTGGATTCCCCACCTGTAACCACAAGCCCAGCCTTAAAAGGTGTCCCTGATCTGGCCTCAAGTGACAAAGACAACCCATGCACCCCAGACTGTGTCACCTCTTGCCACCTGGCCAAGGGCCCACTGTATCCATCACCTGGGAACTCCCTTCACCAACTGATCTTTACATGGGGAAGGGCTTTCTAAGCTTCAAAGCTGTGGAAGAAACCACAAAGGAAATGCTTGACAGTCCCGCACTACATTAAAACAAAAAATTCTGGTGTGATTAAAAAATTCAAGCAAAATTGAAAGACAAACAACTGGGGGAAAATGTTTGCAGCAAATACCACAGACAGATGGTTAGAACCCTTACTTTATAAAGAACCAACATAAATCAATATTTAAAAGAAAAGATGCTCACAGATAAAAGGGCAAAGGACGTAATAAAAAGCAAATATAAGTGGCCAATAAACATTTGGGGGGAAAAAAGAACGCTCAATCTCTCTAAAGGTCAAAGAAATGAAAATAGAAATAAGATAGATTAAGTTATCAAAGACACTGCTCCCTGCTAGCTGAAGCACAGAGGGATGGCGTTCGTGCACAGGTGCTGGCGGCGTGTAAATTCATGAGATATTTCTGGCAAGCCACTTGGTGATTATCAAAAGCCTGGAAAATGTTCCTACTTTTGGTTCACATTTTTTTTTTTTACCATTTCTTTAGAAACTTTTCAGCAAATAATTTGGTGATATTTATCAATCTTCTTAAGATGTTTGTACTTTTGACTCACATTTCTGATTATTTTCTCCAAAACCTAAAAGTTGAAATTCAGCCAAAGATGTATGTACCTAAAAAGATGTTTTCTGCAATGCGAACGTGTAATAATGAAAAGCTGGAAAGAACCTAAATGCCCTACAGTCCAGGAGCTGTTGAGTCAATTACTGTGTGTCCATATGACTGAAAGCATTGGGTAAAGAGCCGTGTAATAGTCAAGGGTTCCAGATGACATGGGGAAATGCTTATGGTGTAATCGGTTTGCAATGGGAAGCAAGCTCTAAACTTCCTAAAGAAAAAAATTTTAGCCAATAGACTGGAAAACACGCCGCCTCTGGGTGGTGAATTTGGGAGAAATTTGTGTACGTGCTTCTTTACCCTTTTCTGTACTTTCCAAAATTTCTACAATGTGCAGAATTACTTTGATAATCACTTAAGCAGTTAAAAACCTGTAAAAAAAATTATTCTTGATACACTCTCGATTTTCTAGTGAAAAGCAATTGTTCCCTTTATGAATCGGCACGAGGTAGGCTCAATAAAGTGAATGAATGAATAGTGCTTTGAAGTCTCTTGTGAATTGTTTCTCACCTTCTGCTTTTATTGCCTGATTATTTGTGTTTATGTCTTTCTCCCTTGTGATCCTGGAAGTTCCCGGAAGGTAGAAATCACGTGTCTCCATTCATTCACATCCAGCCAGTGCCTTGCATCCAGGAGGAACTCAAAGTGTTATTTTTTAATGAATGGAGCATCTCATAAGTTAAGTGTGTTTTAACATGAGATAAAGATTCTGGATGCCAAGGACTATGTTAAACCCATGTCTTATGAAGTAAGGGGACTCCCTGAAAGCCATGGACAAGGGGATCAAGAAGGGGTTCTAGTGGCAACTCTGCCCCTACCTGGTAGCCATCATGTGTTTGCCAAATCTGCTGTCTAGTCCTGAGAGCACTGTCCTAGGAGTCTCCATGCCGCAATTAACTACCTATGGGGTCTTGGGCAAGTCACTCATCCTTAGTTCATTCAGTGATGAACCAAAGGTGCTGGAGTATTTCTAGCACTGCTGTCACTATGATTTCTAAAATGCATCTGATAATGAAAGTTGGTTTGGAATAGCAAGGTGAAAGGTATCTTTAGAACATGGCAGAATTCTTCTTAAAAAGAAAACAATAACCCTCTATTGATAATCAAGTCAATAATGTGCATCCATGAGCTGGGCTCCACTTCATTTACATTTTGTCTTTATCTTCAATTTTTAAAATAATTAAATTAGGCAACCTTAAGGTTCTGGTAAGGTCCATGGGATTCCTGGAGCATCTGTAGAGATGAGGAACAATTCCTCTACAGTAAACGATTTCAGAGAATGAGATCACATCACTGAAGTGCCAGTGAAGGCAGGGAATGGAGAGGGCCCTAGGCTTTTCTTCTCCAGCCCCTTCCTTGGTGGGGAAACCTCCCGTTCATCCACAGCAGGGTGACCTCTGTAAGGGTGACCTTACAGTGACCTCTGCAGACAGCAGGGAGTTGCTGCACATCTGTCTCTGAGCCAAGGAGGTGGAGAGCCCCTTCTGCTCTCCCTGGCTTCCCAGAGTGCCCCTCTCACCAAGCAGGACCCTCCTTATTACACAGAAATGGAGCGCCGGTCCCTGCACTTGGTACGTGGTATTAGAGCCCTTAGCTCTGCTTGCCTCGTCCCAACTTCCCTGTGCGCTTGGGAGGCTGGAGTGGGCATGGTGCAGCCTTCCTACTGGAAAAGTCTGCTTGGGGAGCTCCGGGCTGCTTCCACCGCTGCACCAAGAAACCAGCCTTCCTGAGTCCCCAACTTGAGCCCCTCCCAGCACAGGAGAGGTGACAGCACGGAATCCAACGCCCTGATGGTTAAGCTCTGGAGCCAGACGGCCTCCATGCATTCCTGGCTGCGTGAGCTTGAGCAAATTACTGAACCTCTGGACGCTTAAAGTTCCTTATTTTTAAAATGGGGGTAATAATCATCCCTACCCCAAGATACTATTGACAAGATTAAAAGACTTGAAACAGTTACATATTTTTAAAACATATTTATACCTATATGTATATAAACTCAGTACGATAACTGGCGCATAGTGTTTAAGGAAAATCATTTATTTTTACTTGATTGAGGAAATCAGAGAACGAGGGAAAAACGGAAGCATATTCATTTCTTATAAGAAATGGTATCAGAAACGAGTCACTGGCTTTCCCTTTTTTGTCCCCCAACGACAGCTCGCCTCCCGTGAGGCCACTCCTCCCTCCAGGGCCGTCTGCAGAAGGGAACCCCCTCCTAGCTGTCACGTTCAGCTCACTGCGCAGCGCCCCTCTCGGGGAGGCGTGCGGGCGGTTCTCTTCCACGCCGGTGGCGGTCAGCTGGGCTCCGCACGGGGCGCCTTCGGGAGCTCGGCCCCGCGGCCCCGCACCTGGCGCGGTGGCTGCACGCGGCCGGCTGTGGTGCGGGCGAGGCGGGGAGGAGCCCCGGGACTAACCGCGGCAGCACCTCTTCCCCCCTCGTGCCAACTGCCACCAGACCTGTTAGTTTTGCTTCGGAGGCGCTTTCTCCAGCCGCCTCGCGCGCCAGCGAGAGCCGAGCGCGTGCACAAGTGCGAAAGGGCTGCGAAAAACGGGCGCGCGCGGCCCTGGCCAGTTGCGGGGGAAGCCGGAGCCCCCGGCGATCTGACCTCAAAGAAGGGTCCCGCCCCCGAAAAAGGTGCGAGGGGGGCCGGCCCGGCCTCCGGCGGGCTGCAGGCGCCGGGGTGTAGATTAGCGGCTTCGGGGGGAGCGTCCGTTCGCCACAGGAAGGAGGGAAGAGGCCGGAGGTGCCTTCACAGCGCAGCAGCCCTGACAGATCTGATAAAGAGGAAGGAAGCCCTCGAAGTGGCTGAACCGAGCTGCCGGCTCCCCAAACGGACGAGGTCCTGCAGCTGTCACAGCCCTGCTTGCAGCCGCGGGGCAGAAAGGAGGAGAGCCTGCGCCCCCTGCCGGTCGTTTTAGAACGACCATCTCGGGCAAGGAAAGACGGCAGGGCTTGGGGACGCGGCGCTGCCACTGCCTCCTGGGCAGGAGGTGGTAACGCCCTTGGGATGGTAAGTCCCCAGGGGAAGGCGGGGCTTGTCTGGGCCTGGATCCTCTACTTTCGCAAGAAACCTGCCCCACAGAAGAAACACAAGAATAGGTTTGCTCCAGATGGGCTCCGCTTACCTGGCAACCCAAGTCCACCCTAATGAGAAAAGTATCAATAAAAGCACGTCTCAAGATTGCAGAGCACGATCTGCACAGTGCTACATTTCTTGGCCTCTAATTTTGCTGTTACTCACTAGCTGTGTGACCTTGAGCAAGTTTCTTAACCTCCCTATGCCTCAGTTTCCTCCTTCATAAAGTGGGAATCATAGTCTAGATCTCAGAGGATCGTTAGGAAGACTGAGTTAATATATGTAAAGTGCTTAGAATCTTTCCTGGCTTACCGAACATAAGTCTGTTAAATTAAAATGTTTAAATTTCACTGTAGGGTGTAGGCTTGTTGCACATGCTGTAACTGATTCCTTATTCTGGGGATTTTCTTGCTGTCTTTCAATCATACTGATTTCTAGTTCAATTCCACTGCAGTCAGAGAACATACTTTGTATGAAGTCACTCCTTTGAAATTTGTCGAGGCTTGCTTTATGGGCCAGCGAATGGACTACTTTGCTAAAAGCTCCATGTGCACTTGAAAAGAATGTGCATTCTACAGTTATTGGATGTAGTGTTGCAATGTCAATTAAGTCAAATTACTTAATTGAGTTATTCCTTACTGTGTGTGGGGGTGGGGGGGGTGGGTCTGGTTTATTTCCTGCTCATTCTGTCAGTAAGAGAGCTATGTTAAAAATCTCCAGTTATGGGCTTCCCTGGTGGTGCAGTGGTTGAGAGTCCGCCTGCCGATGCAGGGGACACGGGTTTGTGCCCCAGTCCGGGAGGATCCCACATGCCGCAGAGCGGCTGGGCCCGCGAGCCATGGCCGCTGAGCCTGCGCCTCCGGAGCCTGTGTTCCGCAACTGGAGAGGCCACAACAGTGAGAGGCCCGCGTACAGCAAAAAAAGAAAAAAAAAAAAACTCCAGTTATGATGGCGTATTTGTCTATTCCTCCTTTCAGCGTCATTAGCTTTTGCTGTATGTATCCAAGGCTGTGTTATCAGATGCATATAAATTTAGGACTGCTATATCTTCCTAATGAATAAAACTTTCATCATTATAAAAGTACATTATACATGGCTGTATTATAAAATGCCCTTTGTCTCTAGTAATACTTCTTGCCTCAAAGCCTGCATTTTATGATAAATAGTTACATCTGCTCTCTTGTGTTTGCTGTGTCAATGAATTAAATCCTTTAATTTCAACCTTTCTATGTCCTTATAAAGTTTGTTTCTTGTGAATGTCATATATTAGGCTTTGATTATTTTAAATAGTTTCATACTCCCTTCTAACTGGATTGTTTAGCACACTTATATTGAATATAATTAATGGTGTAGGCTTTATAGCTAAACTTTTGCTGTTTTTCCAAGTTGTCCTGTCCTTTGTTCCTTTAGTCCTTTTGTCCTTTCTTTCGTGTTTTAAAATTTATTTATTTATTTATTTATTTTTGGCTGCATTGGGTCTTCGTTGCTGCGTGCGGGCTTTAGTTGCAGCAAGCGGGGGCTACTCTTCGTTTCTGTGCATGGGCTTCTCATTGCGGTGGCTTCTCTTGTTGCGGAGCACGGGCTCTAGGCACGTGGGCTTCAGTAGTTGTGGCTCGCAGGCCCTAGAGCGCAGGCTCAGTAGTTGTGGCGCACGGGCTTAGTTGCTCTGCAGCATGTGGGATCTTCCCAGACCAGGGCTCGAACCCATACCCCCTGCATTGGCAGGTGGATTCTTAACCACTGCGCCAGTAGGGAAGTCCCTGTCCTTTCTTCTGGATTCATTGCTGGTTTTGTTTTAATTCCATTTTCCCCTTGAATCTTAGATTTTTAAGTTATTCTCATAAGTATCTTAATATTACCTGTTTCCCTAGAGATTACAGTATTTATCTACAATTTATTCGTTTTCTTGAATTAGTACTTTTACCGCTTGCCAAATAATGAAAGGATCATACAAGTACATACACTTAAACCTTTCTTCCACCCTTCCATGGTGTTATATATGTATAATATATAGCCACAGTTACGTATTCCACATTATATATTTTTTAACAGTATATATCTTCAAGACATTACTGCTGCTTAAGTAGTCAATACTCTTTCATATTTGCCCATATATTTACCCTTTCCATTGCTCTTCATTCTTCCTTCTGGTTCTATACTACCATCTGGGGTCATTTTCCTTTGGGCTGAAGTACTTCCTTAAGTATTTTTGTAGCACAGGTCTGCTGGTGCTTAATTCTTTCAGCTTTTGTCCATCTGAAAATGCCTTTATTTTGCCTTCCCTTTTGAGAATATTTTCACTAAGTTGACAGATCTTTTTCAGTGCTTTAAAGATTCTGGCTTCCAAAGTTTCTGCTGAAAAGTCAGCCATCGCTCCTTCAAAGGTTACATGGTATTTCCCTCTGGCCGTCTTTAGAATTTTCTGTCTTTGGTTTCCAGCCGTTTGACTATGATATTCTTAGGTGTGTTCTGTTTTGTTTTGTTTTGTTATTCCATAATGAGTTTGCTGAGTTTTATGAATCTGTGGGTTGATGTTTGTCAACGGTTATGGAAAATTCTCAGCCATTATTTCATCAAATATTGCTTCTGCCCCATTCCCTTTTATGTCTGGGACCTCAATTACATGTTTCTTATGCTCTTTTGTTTGTTTTGTTTGTGCATTCTTTTTACTCTCTGCTTGGATTTTTTCTATTGGCCTATCTTCAAGCACTAATCCTGTCTTCTGCTGTGTGCACTCTGCTGTTAGACCCACATGATGAATTCTTAATTTCAGATTTGAGCTTTTATTTCTTTTTTTTTCCAAACAGCTTTACTGAGGTATAATTTACAAACTGTAGAATTCACCCATTTTAGATGAACAAAATTAAATGATTTTTAGTAAATTTATAAAGTTGAGCAGCCATTAGCACAATTTTTTTTCCCTCTTTCCTCTTTAAGAATATATTTTGGATAACATTTAAATTGAACTTTAATTCAAATACAAGGGAAATCGACATCACTAACTTTGCTAATCAACCTGTGTATACACTGATTATCCAAAAGTTTTAAGCAGGCAGAATTGCCCCCGTTGTAATTTTTTTTTAATTGAGATATAATTTATATATCATAAAGTTTACCCTTTTAAAGTATACAATTCAGTGGGTTTTAGTATATTCACAAAGTTGTGCAATCATCACTATTGGCTAATTCCAGAACATTTTCATCACTCCAAAAAGAAACCTGTAGTCACTAGTCACTCCCCATTCTCTCCCCCTCCAGCTCTTGGCAACCACTAATCTACTGTCTGTCGCTATAGATTTGTCTATGCTGGGCATTTCATATAAGTGGAACCATAAAATATGTAGCCTTTTGTGTCTGGCTTCACTAAGCATAATGTTTTCAAGGTTCATGTTGTAGCTTGTATCAGTACTTTTTTAATGGCCATGATATAGGTATGTTTATCCAGTCACTGGTTGATGGACATTTAGGTTGTTTCCATTTTGGGCTACTATGAAGAATGATGCCATGAACATCTATGTACAATGATGTAGTTTTCAACTCTCCTGGTTATAAACCTAGGAGTGGAATTGCTGGATCATAGGGTAGCTCTGTGCTTAACTTTTTGAGGAACTGCCACACTGTTTTCCAAAGTGGCTGCACAATTTTACATTCCCGCTAGCAATGTATGAGAGTTCTAATTTCTCCACATCACTGCACTTATAATTATCTGTCTTCTTAATTATAGCCATCCTAGAGGGTGTTTTTTGTGGTTTTTGATTTACACTTCCCCAATGACTAATAATGTTAAGCTTCTATGTATTTATTAGTCATCTGTATATCTTATTTGGAGACATGTATATTTAAATCCTTCCTCATTTTTTAATTGGGTTGTCTCTCTATTATTGAGTTGTAAGAATTCTTTATGTGTTCTGGATACTAGACCCTTATCTACAATCCATGTTTAAAACAGACCACTCACGTCCATTTGTGGTCAATTCCCTCTCCCACCCCTAGTGACTGGCAACCACTAAGCCGCAGCTGCTTTCCGTGTGTTTCAGGTAAGCCCTCCCTCTAATGAAATTCTTTCTCCTAAGTATTGTGTCATCGTGGGAGATTTCACTCTGCCTCTTGGAGGCCCTGGGCTTAGCTTCTAGCATGGCATGTAGAGCTCTGGAATTCAGCAAATGTCCTGTGAGAACACCAGTCACATATTTGTCTCCGGTTTCCAGTATGCCCTATCACCAAGAGCCTTATGATTTTCTTTTACCCAGTAAAGCCCTCTCCATGGGCCAAACCCAATCCTCACTTCCAGGCCCAGAATCAGGAAATGCCCCCAAAGGAAAAAATGGCCAGACCATCAGTTCACCTCAGAAAGGCTTTCTCCTCTGAAATCCAATTCATTTAGTCCTTATTGCTTCCAGTTTTCTGATGTTTAAGAATAGTATTTTAATGTTTTAAACCAGTTTTTTCTGGTAGTTGCAGCAGGAGTGCTGTGTTTGTGTGACTTACTATATCCTACCCAGCAATTACTATAAGCTTTTAAGACTTTATATCTTGTCAAGCAAGTTTCCTTTCTTTCCCTCCCCCCTCCAGATATATGTTGGCTATTTGGGGGCCACACTTCTTCCATATGAATGTTTTAAATCCATTTATCTGTGTTCCCAAAAAGTCCTCTTGGGATTTTGTTGGGAAAATATATTGCATTTATAAATTATTTAAGACAGAATTGAAATTCTTATACTTTTACATTCTCCATCCATGAACATGGTACACTTGTCCACTGAGCAGGTTTCTATTAGGTCCTTTGATAATATTTTGTACTTTTCTCCATAAAGGAATTGCACATTCTTTATTAGACTTGATCCTAAATATCTTAGAAATTATCTTTTAAAACACTTCTAATTTTTTAGAATAGGTAATATATTTATGGTACAAATTTCCAAAAGCTCAAAAAAGTATACACTGACAATTTCCCATCCATTTTTCTCAGTCACCCAGTTTTCTTCCAGAAGAAACCAACGTTACTAGTTTATTTATTTTTTAAATAAATTTATTGATTTATTTATTGGCTGTGTTTGGTCTTCCTTGCTGCACGCAGGCTTTCTCTAGTTGCAGCGAGCAGGGGCTACTCTTCGTTGTGGTGCGTGGCCTTCTCATTGCGGTGGCTTCTCTTGTTGCAGAGCACGGGGTCTAGCCATGCAGGCTTCAGTAGTTGTGGCTCACGGGCTCCAGAGCACAGGCTCGGTAGCCGTGGCACACGGGCCCAGTTGCTCCGCACATGTGGGATCTCCCCGGACCAGGGCTTGAACCCGTGTCCCCTGCATTGGCAGGCAGGTTCCTAACTACTGCGCCACCAGGGAAGCCCTAGTTTATTTTTAACGTAGTTAATATTAGTATATAGAAATTACATTGATTTTTGTTCCTAAATCTTTTATCTAGTAAGCATCTGAATTTTATTATTATTTTTTTGGCTGCACTGGGTCTTCGTTGCTGCGTGCGGGCTTTCTCTAGCTGTGGCAAGCAAGGGCTACTCTTCGTTGCGGTGCGCGGGCTTCTCATTGCAGTGGCTTCTCTTGTTGCAGAGCATGGGCACGCGGGCTCAGTAGTTGTGGCTTGTGGGCTCTAGAGCACAGGCTCAGTAGTCGTGGTGCACGGGCTTAGCTGCCCTGCGGCCTGTGGGATCTTCCCGGGTCAGGGATCAAACCCATGTCCCCTGCATTGGCAGGCGGATTCTTAACCACTGTGCCACTAGGGAAGCCCCTGAATTTTATATTTCTAACAGTAGGTTACTTTGAATTTTTTATATATGCATCATCTGCAAAGAAGTCATCTGGTCTATTCTTTTCCATTCCTTATTCTTTTTACTGATTTTACTGCATTGGTGTAGGATGCCTCTAATAAAGCAGCTATGGAAAATAGCTGAATAATAGCTGTGACAGAAGGCAATCCTGTTTTATTTCTGACTTTAATGAGAGGGCTTCTGTTTCATATTTATGTATGAAATTTGCTGTAGGTTCTTGGCAGATGTCTTTATTGGGTTAAAAAAAGTTAATCTCTGGTCCTATTTCACTAAGAATGGTTAGCATGAAAGTTTTTATAAATTATTTTATGCACCTATTGAGATGAACATATGTTTTCCTCCTTTAATCTACTAAATGTGCTGAATCGCCACTCATGAAAAAAAAAGTAGTCTCAAATAAAACACTTTTACCCCAAATTGTTATTTATTTTCATGAGGGGGTAAAAAAGAACCTTTTATGATAGTGAAAATATACTTTATTTTTTAATACAATAGCTGCCAGCAATATACTGGTTCCAGAGACAGAAAAGAAAATACAAGCATTCTATAAGCTTTCATTTTCCTTTTCAACTAATTTAAAGAAAATACTCCAATTCTGTTCAACATTATGATTTGGGGGATTTGAATTTTTTTTCCATGATAAAAATATAATTTTGACAGCCCCAGCCTTAGTAATTTGTAAAGGATGGAATAAAAAAGACCATATATTATAACAATAATGAATGCTTCCCTCTCTTTGAATCAAATACTGATTATAACCAGTGTAAGAAATTGGTTAATCAATAAACTTGATGAAATGTGTATCAAAATGTTCATGAAAAAATACATTTCTATTTCTTCTCATTTTTACCATGTAGATATTTTCTAAATGGATATTTTAAATGCACAGAAACAAAAGCTATCTACATGCAACTCTGGAGAGATTCAAAACAACAGAAGTAAATATGCCTAAATTCTAAAGTCAATCAACTGAGTGTAAGAATAAATGTCAGAAACCTCTTCATTGTATACAGATTGCTCAAGGGTTTAAAGATAGTTGTATTAAAAAATAATAATAATAAAGGTAGTTGTATAAACCAAAGTTACCAAGAAATAAAATCTTACATGAATTTTATCACTAAAGTCAACAATCCTAGTAAAAGAAAATAACAGAACTGTATAGAAAATCTGCATCTACATTTTTTAAAAAAGGAAGTTACATCAACTGAAACAGTAGACAGCTTTCCAAATGTTGAACACAAAAATTTCTCAGAATCCCTTGGAAATTAGTAAGATCTTCCATTCAGAGTCTAATCTCCTTGTTTAAATGGAACAAAAGGGGTTTAAATGAAGGGGAAAATGATTCAGTAGTTGTAGAAATAATAACAGATGATTTCTACTGTGTCAACCCATATACTACATGAACTGCCATGAAAACTTTCATGTCCCAAATCTCCCAAGACATGAAGCTACGATCTTTCCACAAATGTAAGATGGGGTAAAAAGCATATTCTAGGATCATCTTTCTTAGTAGCTTTCGTTCATTTGCCAATCTCAACCTCATCTAATTTCCCTGATAAAGTAATAAGATTTGTCTTTCAACAGAAAAATAATTCTGCCTTCATCAAACTTATAACAGATAGACCTTGCCTTCCTTGGACATCCAGAGAGACAGCCAAGTACAATCAGGGGATAAATTTTTAAAAAGGAGAAGAAGAAGAGAATAAATATCCAAAGTGGAAAACACTTCACAACTGAGTTTCAGAATGTGTTTTTTCATCCGTTTTGAGGACTGTAGCTCTTTCCTCATTAGCCTTCTACTCTGTACCACTTAATCCACTGTTCACTTGAAATAGACACCCCCACTTCTCTTGAATCTTTTCCATGCTTTAAGCTATGAGGCAAGATTCAATATCACCTGATGCCAAGTTACCACTATCGTAAAAGTAAGTGAAAAGTGAAGATGGCTGTCTGTGTATTGGTGCAGAGGTGACATATTCACCCATGGAAGCTACTGCTATAGAATTTCTCAGTATATAACCTGATAATGCTTCTTGCTGGAACAAGATAAATCATCATCCAACATTTTATTACAAAAAGGTGGGTACCCAAACTTTTGATCAGCAATAAGGAGTTCTAAGAAAGGTAAAGCAAAGAAATCTCCCTGAGCCAAATGGACACAATATGGAGTTTTTCTTATCTTTCTATACCAAGCTAGTCACTGATAGGTTTAAACAATGCAGAATGCTTATTAAAAAATCAAGCTGCTTCCATAAAGCCAGTGCTTACTAAACGTTAGCATATCATAGGGAAGAAAACACTGCCATTTTAAAGCAATATACTTAAAATTTCCAAAAGCAGCCTATGAGAAATAGCATTTCTTAAACAGGTTAGGTATAAAAATTACCAAAACATTATTATAGTCACAATCACAGTCTTTGGAGTAGTACATAGAAAGTCTTTTTTTTTTTAATGAATAAATACATAGCAAACTTTTGTTTTATTTTCACCAAGTTCATCCTCCCTTGTTACAACACAATTCCTGGTTTAGGACTTCAATTTAAGAAACAAACATGAAGACTGCTATTCCTCAATGTGGCTGTAGGAAGATTTAATTGAAGGAAGTGCAATGATTGAGATTAGGCAAAACTGCAGTCAATATGTAGTCACCGTCACAACTATAATTTAGTCCAAAAGAAGTGAACCATCCTCTACCCAAAGTCTAACAGTAAATGGGGGTGGAGTGGTAATCTATGTGTTTTATCTTGCTTTTAATATAGGATGGATAATGCATTCTTTAGATTATCCACATTAAACGTGCTTTAGAAACAAAATTCTACTTGATATTTTGACAAACCCACACTACATTCCTTAGGTTAGTTTTTACATTACTAACCATTGTACTGCTACAGCTAAATCAACTAAATATCAGTGTACGTAGTGTCGCTCAAACGATCTACAAACAGCAAGGCCGATGCCTACCTAAAAAAAGGAGCATTTTTAAAATAAAGGAAGAAAGTAATAATGTTCCAAATGAATGGCACTGGGCAAAATACATATAACCAGTAACATATTTAGACAGAGAGTATCACGTGCCCATTGGTTTCTCTTATATGCATAAAAGGCTTGAAGAAGATCTTGCAAATATTGTCCTCCCCTCTAGACTTTTAGCTTCTACGTAGTGTCAGATATTATAATTGATATGAAGGATAAATGCGTTTAGGCAAAAGTAAAAATCCACATACAAAGTAACATAGCAATATCTGTAGTGACTTTCTGGAGAAGGCTCTCTTCTCTGGTGGTAACATCCTTTAGTACATATCCAGGATAGACTAAATTGAAACAGAATATTTTGATACAGTAGCAATCCTTTCATATACTCTTACTAAATATTATAAAATTCCAAAAATACATAAATATTCCTTGTACCGTGCATTATGCACCAGTTTGGGCCTGATGAGGTTGTGATTACTATTTTAACAGTTCAACAGTGCACCTCAAAAGTTCTGCCATCTATACACAGTGAATGGAGACAGTGGTGAGGGCTCTAGAGAGATGGCAAACTGCCTTTAAAGTGAAAAGTTTTTATGGAGTGTCTCCAAATTAGGAGGATACGGGGTAGGGGAGGTAGGCAGGGTAAAAGAACTTTAAAATAATACTGCTTAGGAGTATATATTTAAAGATAGCTACTATACCTTGTCTATCCTTCATCCTAATCTGGAATAACTGCATGTTTGTGCAAAATAAAGTTTCTATCTTATAGGAAGAGGAGCAGTCTGTTAGGAAAAGCATGTTCTTAGGGGAAGATGTGAAGACATCTCTCTCGTAAGTGTTATTTTATTTGGTAAGTCTTTTGGCTACATCACTATATGCTATTTCAACCTCCTTATCACTGGGGCAGGTATTGGTGAACTCATCCCTACTATATGCGTTAGTTAAGTATCTCCAGATGCCGGTCATTCCTTTTGGAATATCAAAGTTGCGATATTTTTTGGCCACCACCTGAAATACAAAGAGATCAAAAATTAACATTTATATGCCATGTCTTATAAACCAGACATATATCTGATTTCAGGGCAAATTAATTCTGTGAATCTCTGAAAACTGCTTCTACCTGAAGTCTGTCACCTTCATTCTAACTAGACTTTTAAATAAGGACTGCACGCTACACCAGAGATTCAGAAGTGTGATGGTCATTGCAAATGCCTGCCTTGGCCATCCAGAGAAACAGCCAAGTATAATCACTGGATAAATACTTTAAACACACACACACTAGATCTCTGTTTTTCTTGATCTTGATCTTTACTGCACAACCATCCTACACAGCATAGTATTTCACACAATAAATGCTCAATAAATATTTTCTGCCTTGAAAAGAAAAACCCAGGTGATCAGAGAACAAAGTTTGATGCTATAAGTCAGTGTAGCCACCACTTCAAAGTTACCTGTTACATCTTTGAATTTTTATGCAGTCACAGAAAAAAAAAATCCTATTTGTCATATGCCTTGATTTTAAGACATAATTTTCCATTTAATCAACCCTAGGGTGTTTCAACTATTGCCTGAACAACATTAGGTTACACTATTTGGGGGGTGCTAAACAGTGCGTGTCAGAAGATCAGCCAAGTTTTACACAGAGGAAGTGCTGCCTTAGTAAACAGATACTAGGTGTAATAGTGCCCCACATCCTGCAGGCCTACCTTGACAATGTGCAGTTTGGGCAGAAGGTTGCAATCAGCTAGTGTCATTTCATTGCCATCCAGAAATTTACGTGTGGAAAACTTAATGTCCTCCATGCTATTCTCATCAATTTCATCGGGGAGGGGAGAATTCAGATATTCATCCAGTTTCTGCAGTGTTTTCAAGAGACCCCTCTCCAATGCTGAAAGAAAAATGGAAATACTCTAAGAAGAAAAACCACCCAAGCCCCAAGTAGAAGCGTTACTCCTTCAGTCAATAACTATTTGTCAAATGTTTCTCTGACACAGGAGAACAAAACAGACAATCTCATGGAGCTTATTTACTTGGGGGGAGAGAGATAAGACAAACAAATTTATAGATAAAATTATAGATAAATATTTTTAAAAAAGCATGATAATTTCAGATAGTGGTATCTATAAAAATTTGTTAATAACTAAATGCCCCATATACAAACACATCATGGCCCAATACAGTTGATATTTAAACTGGGGGAAAAAATGGGTGAGAAAAGGTAAACCTATTATTTCAAATCTAGGAAAACCTTGCCAAGACAGATTCTTGCCCTCAATTTTTAGTCCTGCTCCCGTAAAAGTATTTGGATTTATATCCATGAACTGTGTTAAGAAACTCCGATCCAAGCACTCCAAGCAGAGAAGCCTGAAGTTTCTGCACTGCCTTAATATTCATAAGAAGCCAAAAATAGCACTATCTTAAATAACATGAAAAATAGAGGTCAGATTAGAAAGTCCAATTTACAATCTGAATTGGAGGCCTCATTAGCAAAATAGATCAAGATACTATATGTTATAATTCAGAGAGAAGCAGGATGCAGCCACCCTGTATATCTAGAAAGTCAAGGTTAGTGACCCTTAGCAAAGAGGGGATGGGAACATCATTAGAAAGGAATATGAAACTAACAAAAGACAGATCCTCCCTTATCCCTTTTTGTCTTTTATCCTCTCAACCCACCTTCACCTCCCGCTCCCAGAATAGATGCGTTCACACTCATGAGTACAGTACTCGGCCATAACAGAAAGTTAAAATCACGAGGTGACACTCCATATTAGTTATAACTTTGAATAAAGTTGGATCCATCACAGAAAAAGGCAAAGTTTTACATGCTGTATATTAGATATTTCACCAGCAACATAAATGTCCTAACCTTATACCTCTTCTTCCAAACTGGTCCCACTGACTCATCCCTTGATCCCTTCAAAGTAGTCCAGACAACAGATGGTAGTCTTAGCTAGGTAGGGGCTGTAGGCATTACAAGGATTTTATAAGTACTTAGGAGATAAAAACCTACCGAGCTTGGAAACCAAACTGAATATGGAAAAAGGAGGATAGAAGTATTCAACAAAATACAAATGGAGGCCCTACTACATGCCAAGTTTTGTACCAAGCATCGTTAAATTCACTACTGAATGAAACATAAAAGGTTCCTACTCTCAGTTTATATTTTGGGGCTCATCAACAAAAGATTCCCAGGGTGAATGCTGGTACCATTGCTGAGACATGTACCTTCCTAGAGGAGAAGCAGATTCAGGAAATGTGGAGATGAGTTCAGTATATGCTGACTTTGAGGTGTCTGTAAGACATCTGAGCAGCGATGTCCACAGACAGTTGAGTTCTAGTCTGGAACAGACTAGGCTGGGGCAATATATTTGTAAGTCCTGAAAGCACAAATGAACGCTGAAGTCATGGAAATGAAGGAGAAGCAGAGGGCCTAGGACAGAACCCTAAGGAACATCACTGATGGTGTTGTGTGAGGCAGATAATACATTTTTGTCATTATTTGGCATTTCATTATATGATTATAGAATAAATACGTATCCATTCTACTGTTAATGACATTTGTGTTGTTTACAGTTGGGGCTTCTTGTGCAAATCTCTTGGTGTGCATCTATTCATATTCCTATCAAAAATGGAATTGTGGATATCTCATACCTGTTAGAATGGTCATAATCAAAAAGACAAGAAATAACAAGTGTTGGTGAGGATGTGGAGAAAAGGGAACCCTTAGGCACCATTGATGGGAGTGTAAATTGGTGCAGCCACTGTGGAGAACAGTATGGAGGTTCCTCAAAAAATTAAAAACAGAACTACCATGTAATCCAGCAATATCAATTCTGGATATTTATCCAATATGGAAACCACCTAAGTGCCCACTGACAAATGAATGGATAAAGAAAATGTGGTGTATACACACACACACACACACACACACAGATCACATGCATATGACGGAATATTATTAAGCTACAAAAAAGAATGAAATCTTACCATTTGCAACAACACAGATGAAACTTGAGGGCATTATGCTAAGTCAGTCAAACAGAGAAAGACAAATACCATATGATCTCACTTATATGTAGACTCGTAAAAGACAGACAAACAAACAAGCTCATAAATATAGAGAACAGATTTGTGGTTGCCACAGGCAGGGGGTGGGCAAAATGGATGGAGTGACAATGATGTAATGTATAGCATGGCGACTACAGTTAATAATACTGTACTGCATTTTTGAAAGTTGCTAAGAGTTGTAAATCTTAAAAGTTCTCATCACAAGAAAAAAAATTTGTATCTACATGTGGTGATTGATGTTAACTAGATTTATTGTGGTCATCATTTCACATAGTATACAAATATCAAACCATGTAGTACATCTGAAACTAATAAATGTCAATGATACCTCAATAAAAATTTTTTTTCAATTTTTTTAAATGGAGATGTAGGTTATAGGGTATGTGTGTGTTCAGGTTTAGTAGAAACTGTGATCAGTTTTCCAAGTTCAGCACAGCAAGCAGCGGTGTATGGATGTTCCAGTTACTTCACATCTTCAACAACATTTGGTATTGTTGGTCTCTTTAATTTTAACCATTCTTGGGTATGACAAATTCGGTTTAACATATTTTCATATTTATTGACTCTTTGGATATCCTCTTTTTGTAAAGTGCTGTTTGCTCATTTTTCCTTTGGACTGTCTGTTGTACTGACTTGCAGTCTTTTTATATATGCAGATGCAAATCCTTTGTGGTTATATGTATTATGCATACCTTCCCCCTCTTCACTTGCTTAATGGTGACTTTTGATGAACGTAAGTTACTAAACCTAATGTAGTCCAATTTATTTTTTTTCTTTTCTGATCAGTACTTTGTGTTCAGCTTAAGAAACCTTACCTACTCCCAAATTATGAAGAAACCTTACCTACTCGCAAATTATGAAGCCATTCTCCATTATCTTCTAGGAGATATATTATTTACCATTCGTATTTATATCTACAATCCACTAAGAACTGATTGTGTATGGTGTGAGATAGGGATATTTTCTTGACTCTGTATTCTGTTCCACTGTTCTATTTGCCTACCCTTCTGTTAATATCACACTGTTTTAACTATTGTACCTTTATAACAAGTCTTGATATCAGGTAGTGGAAGTTTTCAAACACATCTTTCTTCGAGATCATCTTGGCTATTCTTGGCTCCTTACATTTCCCTAATAAACTGTACAATTAGCATGTTAATTTACACACACACACGCACATGCTGTTGGACTTTTGAATAATCTATAGATTCAACACAACCCCAAATTGCAAACTGGCATCTTTATAATTTTGAGTCTCCCAATCTATGAATATCATTTATTTCTTTTAAAATTTTCTTTTTATTTTATGAAATTGAAAGAAATTTCAATTTCTTTTGTTTTCTATGTAGAGGCCTTGCCCATTTTTGTTAAATTTATTCCTAAATATTTGACATTTTTTATTGTATAAATATTTTTATCACATTTTCTATTGTTTCTTGCTAACATGCACAAATACAATTGATTTTTATAATAGCCTCATATGCAACCACCCTGCTAATTCACTTTTTTTATTCTTATGGTTCATCAGTAGATTATTTTAGATTTTCTACATGTACAATTATATTAAGAATAATGACAAATTTATCCCTTCTTTTATAAGTCTCATACCTTTCATTACTTTTTCTTGTCTATTATACTGGCCAAGACCTCCAGTACAATGCTAAATAGAAGTGCTGACAGTAAGCATCCTTCTTCAGTTCTCAATTTCAAGAGGAAATCTTTCACTACTCCCCTATTATGATGCTTGCTGTAACTTTTCTGTAGATTCTCTGTCAGATTAAGGAAATTTCTTGCTGTATCTTTTTTGCAAATTTTTAAAAAATAAACATCTTAATCATAAGCATTAAATTTTATCAAGCACTTTTTCTGCATCAATTGAAATGACCACATAATTTTTCTTTTATTCTATTATTGTGATAATTCAAATAGATTTTTGAATGTCCAAACAATCTTCCATTCTTGAATTAAACTCAACTTGGTTATGTGCATTATCTTTTCTCATATTGCTGGATTTGGCATATTTTGTTTTAGACTTTTACATCTATGTTTCAGAGAGACTGGCCTGAAAGTTACTTTCTTTTGATGTTTTTGTGTGGTTTGACCTCAAAAAGCAAGTTGGAAAGTATTTCCTCTCTTCTGTTTCCTGGAAGAGTATATGCAAGACTGATGTTACATCTTTCCCAAATGCTTAGAAGAGTGAAGCCATCTTTGTGAAATGGTTTTTAATTATAGATATAAGATGATTCACATCTTGAATCCGTTCTTGCAACAATTTTCTTACACTGTACTTTCTGTAAATTTATGCAATAGTGTTTTCAAATTTATAAGCATAGGGCTTCCCTGGTGGCACAGTGGTTAAGAATCCGCCTGCCAATGCAGGGGACATGGGTTCGATCCCTGGTCCGGGAAGATCCCACATGCCACGGAGCAACTAAGTCTGTGCGCCACAACTACTGAGCCTGGGCTCTAGAGCCCGCAAGCCACAGCTACTGTGCCCACGTGCCTAAAGCCCGTGCTCTGCAACAAGAGAAGCCACCTCAATGAGAAGTCCACACACTGCAATGAAGAGTGACCCCCGCTCACCACAACTAAAGAAAGCCCAGGCGCAGCAACAAAGACCCAACGCAGCCAAATATAAAAATACATTAATTTTAAAAAAAAATTTATAAACATTGTCATAATATCCTCCAAAAGTCATTTAAATGCAAGATCTGTAGTAATCCCCTTTTATTCCTAATATTGGTTATTGCTGCCTTCTCTCACTTTTCTTAATTTTTCTTGTCAAGCATTTATCAATTTTCTTATTAGACTTTTCAAAGAACTAACTTTTAGCTTTCCAAATCCTGTCACATTTGTTTTCTATTTCATAAAATTCTACTTTTAGTATCTCACTCCTTCTACCTTCTTGATTTGCTGATCTAACTAAACCCCTGAGGTGAATACTTTAAGGTTACCAATTTTTAGCTCTTCTTTTTGCCATTCATTCATTCATTCATTTGGCTGCACCAGGTCTTTGTTGCAGCAGGCAGGATCTTTAGTTGCAGCACACGGAATCTTTTAGCTGCGGCATGCAGGATCTAGTTCCCTGACCAGGAGTCGAACCCAGGCCCCCCGCATTGGGAGCACGGAGTCTTAACCACTGGACCACCAGGGAAGTCCCTTCTTTTTTCTAATATATGCATTTAGAGCTATAAATTTTCCTCTAAACACAGCTTTAGTGGTAGCATATAAATTTAGACATGCTATATTTTCATCATGTTATTCTTCAACCTATGGGTTATTGAGAAATGCACTGCTTAATTTTCAAACATGTAGAAATTTTCCAGCTGTACTTTTGTTACTGATATCTAGCTTTTCTTTGTGGTCAGGGAAAATATTCTATACGATTTCAATTTCCATTTTTTGGAAAATTTTTCAGATTTGCTTTATGGCTCAGCTTTACAGTCAATTTTGTGTTCCATGTGCATTTGAAAAACAAGGGTATATTCTGCAGTTGTGGGGCACAGTGAGATTAAATTTATATATCAATGAGATTAAATTTTTTCATTGTATTATTCAATTCTTCTGTATTCTCACTGAATTTTTCTTTTTGGCAGATTCTAAGTTACTAAGGGAGTAAGTTAAAATCTCCCACCGAGATTGTGGATTAGTTTATTTCTCTTTTAGCTCTGTCAATCTGGTTTATATATTTTGAGGGTAGTTATTTGGTTACACAAATTTAGAATTATTTTATTTTCCTGGTAGGTTAATCTTCTTAAATCAGTCTAAAACATGTTTCATTATCTCTTGCAATGATGCTTTCCTCAAAGTCTACTTTGTGCAATGTCAGCATAGTTTTGCCAACTTTCTTTTGGTTAGTATTTACACCATTTTACATTCAACTTTCCTGGGTCGGTCAGCCTATCTGTCTGTCTATTTATCTATTGGTGTGTATTTCAAATGTAGGAGGGAGGGAGGGAGGGAGGGAGAAAGAATTCCTTCTTGTACATAAGCAACACATTTTTAATGCAGTTAGGAAACTCTGTTTTCTACTTGGAGTATTTGAATCATTTACATTTAACATAATGACTACAAACTTTGGTTTAGAACTGCCATCATACGTTTGTTTTCTATTTGCCCTCCTGTTCTGTGTTCTCTTCTTCTTTCTTGCCTTCTTTTGGATTAAGGGTTTTTTTAATTATTATTCATTTCCCCCTCTACTTGTGTATCATACATTTTTTTCATATAATTTTTGAATTTTATTTTTTTATACAGCAAGTTCTTATTTGTCATCATTTTATACACATCATGTATACATGTCAATTCCAATCGCCCAGTTCATCACACCACCATCCCCACACCCCCGCAGCTTTCACCCCTTGGTGTCCATACATTTGTTCTCTACATCTGTGTCTCAATTTCCGCTCTGCAAACCGGTTCATCTGTACCATTTTTCTAGGTTCCACATATATGCATTAATATATGTTATCTGTTTTTCTCTTTCTGACTTATTCACTGTATGACAGTCTCTAGATCCAACCACATCTCAACAAATGACCCAATTTCGTTCCTTTTTATGGCTAAGTAATATTCCATTTTATACATGTACCACATCTTCTTTATCCATTCATCTGTCGATGGGCATTTAGGTTGCTTCCATGACCTGGCTATTGTAAATAGTGCTGCAATGAACATTGGGGTGCATGTGTCTTTTTGAATTATGGTTTTCTCTGGGTATATGCCCAGTAGTGGGATTGCTGGATCATAGTATCACACATTCTTTTGCTAGACTTTGTTTCCTTGACTTACTAAAGCTTAATTATAACTTTTACCACTTCCAGGATAATGCAAGGACCTTAGAACACTCTAACTGTATTTAATTTCCCTCCTGTCTCATACGCTACTATTGTTTTGTGTATTAATTTGACTTTTTTTTTTTTGGACCGCGTTGGGTCTTCATTGCTGTGCACAGACTTTCTCTAGGTGCGGTGAGCAGGGGCTACTCTTCGTTGCGGTGCGCAGGCTTCTCATTGTGGTGGTTTCTCTTGTTGCGGAGCACGGGCTCTAGGCACGCAGGCTTCAGCAGTTGCAGCACACGGGCCCTACACGGGCTCAGTACTTGCAGCTTGCGGACTCTAGAGTGCAGACTCAGTAGTTGTGGCGCATGGGCTTAGTTGCTCTGCGGCATGTGATATCTTCCCAGACCAGGGATTGAACCCATGTCCCCTGCACTGGCAGGTAGATTCTTAACCACTGTGCCACCAGGGAAGTCCCTGGACATATATTTTAAATCCCAGAAGACACTACTGTTCTATACAGACAGTATTCATTTGTATTTTATATTTATACTACTCTTTGCTTTCCCTTCCTTCCTGCATCTCTGGGTGTTCATCTGAAATCATTTTCCTTCTGCCTGAAAAACTACTTTTAGTATTTTGTTTAGTGTGAGTCTGCTGAGATGAATGTTCAGTTTTTGTTTATTTGAAAATGTCTATTTTGCTTTTACCATTTAAAATTCATAAATAAAAAACTAATATATTAATCATTACATTCTTATAGTAATTTTCAGTTGAAAAACTTGGTGAACATATGTTAAGAGAACTGATTCTCAGAGCAGCCATGGGACATAGGATGGGTAGATATTATCCTATCTTATAGATACTGAAATAAAGAAGAGATTTTGCCTTTTCTCAAAATCAAAGAAAGGAGATCTGACATCTTGGAATTTGACTTGTTACGACTACCTGAAATTATAAATTGAACTGTGAATTTTAGAGGCTCACAGAAGAGGCAGTAAGAGAAAGCTGACTGGTCAGCAAGTATATGGATCCAGGGCTATAAATATAAATGTCACATCTTGAGGCAAAAATAAAATATTTGGATGTGTTTGCTTTCACTTTTGGAGGATATTTCACGGCTTACAGAATGCTAATTCGTTTTCTTTTAACTCTTTGAAGATCTCATAACACTGTCTTCTGGATTCACTGTTTCTGTTAAGAATCAGTGCTCAGTCTTATTGTTTTTACCTTGAAGAGCTTTCTTTCTCTCTGCCACTTTTAAGATTCTATCTCTGGAATTCAGCAATCTGACTATGATGTATACAGGTATAGTTTTATTTGTCCTGCTTGGGTTTTGTAATGCTTGACTCCATGGCTTGTTATCTCTCATCAGTTTGGAAAATTCTTGGCAATTATCTAGCTATAGCTTCAATTCCATTTTCTCCTCTTATTCTGGGATTCCAGTCATACATGTCAAACTTTTTTTATTGTGCCCCATATGTCTTACACTCTTTTCTGTGGTTTGTTTTTTTTTGTTGGATTTGTCTTTTTATCTCTCTGTGCTTCCATTAGCTATTTCCTTCTGACCTATCTTCATGTTCACTAATACTTTCTCATCATTGTCTACTCTGTTAAATTCATCTATTGAGTTCATAATTTCAGATATTGTATTTTTAAATTCTAGAACTTCCATTTGATTCTTTTTTATAATGTCCAGTCCTTTGCTGTAATTTTCACCTTGTTCTTTTACTTTTGAATATATATAAGTTATTTTAAAGTATCTGATAACTGAATACCTTGTAGTTTTTTAAATGGTTTCATAAAATGTATTAGTTGTATTCAGTCCTTGATATGGGTACTTTCTATTACTATTAGATTTTTAAAGCTGGTAAATTTTTAAACTCAGGGCTGGTTTATATTAAAATGATAGTCTACTAAGTCATGAACTTCTTTCTTCATATTCTTGTTAAAATTAATGCATCGTTCTTGCTCCCCAACCGTACTATATGTTCTTTGAAGGTAAAGTCTGTGTCTTGTGCTTCTTCTTCTGCATATCCCCTTAAATTCATGGCACTTTACCTCAGCATATGGTGGACACTTGGTCAATGTCTGGACCAGACTGAGAAAGGCCAATAGTTAAGTATAAGAGTTTTGAGTTTCATAAATGTATGAAGTTCAAAAGGCAATTAGGTGAAAATGTAGAATAGACACTTTTCAAGTCAGATGATTGAAGATATTTATACCTGACTTTTATATCTTCGTGGGAAGCTGAGAATAAGGTAGGTACTACATATTGCTATAGAGCACGTAGCCATTTAAAAAATGTAAAAAAGAACTGGTAATATTTTTTACCTAGGTAAATATCAAACAAATTGGAATGTGTTATGTCAAGTGATAGACAACAAGATTAAGATCAAAGAACTACCTGTTTTATTAATAGAAAGTCGCTCTAGCCATAGCCAGGATCAAGCTAGTTTATTTCTTAGAGAAAATAGTTAAGAAACAGGCCAATAGAACCCAGTAAAATAAAGTTGACGAGTTAGGGGGGCTTAACTGCAACTGGGGAAGTGACAGGGAATCAAGCCATTTAAAGATAAAAGATCAAAAATATAAAGGCAATAAATATAACCTTTTATTAATTACACACAAGCTGTTAATAATGCATGCAGTCAGCTGAAATGTAAAGTTTATAAATTAACAAGAAAATGCAATGTGAGAAACAGCTACGTTAGTAAGGAGTCCAGAGCATGATGGAAAATTTTCACGGTTGCACTTAAAAAGAAAAAAAGGAGACAGCAGAATCTCAGGACTGTAAAAGAACAAACTTTTAAAGATTCAATATGCTTCCTGTCAAAAGCAGTGAATACAAAATAAACACATATTAGATATAAGGACTTGTTCTTTGATCAGATTACAATGAACAGGATCATGACCTATAAGGAAGACAATACTGAATTCAAACACTGAAATAATGTCTCAAACGGCACTTGAGTGGTATAACAAGTGCAAGCAAGTTTATGATCTCTGATCTACTGTAAATTAATCCTTTTCCTGAATTAACTCTCAAAAGTATCCAATAGAGAAATAAAATATCCTATATTTCCAAGGTTTATAACATACAATGCTTATGATCCTAGCTGTAAGGCATGGACTAAAATTCAGAAGCTAGCAGAACATTACAATTACTGCTCTATAATTTTGGACGTAGCAAAGTACCTGCAATGAAGTTGAACTGCTGTACTCGACCAGCGTTAGTGATTTTTCATAGTTAAGAACGTCAGGGAAAAAAAAAAAAAAAAAGAATGTCAGAGTAAAGGGTATATTAATGAAAACAAAGAATGCTGAATTAGTTTGATACAATTTTTATTTATCAAACTAAGGAATGGACAACAAAACAAAGAAAAACGAGGTAACAAAGTTTTAAAGACAAACCATCACAAAGGAATGTGAAATTGGTTAAAATAAAGAAAATGTCAAGATTAACCACTAGAAGGCAGTAGCAGTCCATCAAAAAGTAGCTCTTTTTTTTTTTTTAACATCTTTATTGGAGTATAATTGCTTTACAATGGTGTGTTGGTTTCTGCTATATAACAAAGTGAATCAGTTATACATATACATATGTTCCCATATCTCTTCCCTCTTGCTAGCTCCTTGTCTTTTGTAATTAAAAAGTAGCACTATTATTCTCTAATACCCCTACTGTAGTAATGCCACATCTCTAAGGAGGTATTTCAAAAGTTCTCAAAAAAATTACTAAGTACCCCAGAGGCCATACGATCAGTTTTTAAATTAATTGTGAAAATCAAAATATTAACACATACTCTCTCTCTCATACACAGACACACACAAACACACCAGGGAGAAGCATGGGGAAATGAATACTTTCACATTAGTGGGAATAGAAACTATTATAGTCTTTGGAGAACAAAACCTTTTGACCTATTTGAAATCTAGCACAAGGACACTGGCAGCACAGTTTGTCATAATAAAAAACGAGGCAATCTAAATGTCTATCAGTAAGGAAATAGTTAACTAAAAATCCATATTATGGAATATTAAGCAGCATTTCTAAAAAATGAGGTAGATCTACATTTTGATATTAAAGTATTTCTACCATATAGTACATGATAAAGATAACTGAAGAATGTGTATATATATATATATATATAAATACACATTTAAGTACAATGTGTGCATAGAAAAAAAGGATACATACTAACTGCTGGGGAAGAGTTTATATGATATGACTAAGAAGGGGCACTGAAATTTTATTAATTTCTGTACTATTTTAACTTCTTCAAAAAGCATGCATTATTCTACTACTTGTATAATTTGAATGAGTAAAAGCGCAAGGCAAAAAGCATTAAATGTAACAAGACAGTTACTGTTGTAGAAAAATATAATTTACAGTGAAGAAAAGAATTATGAGCACTTACATGGACAAAACTATATTTTAAAGCTACTGCTAGTTTTAATAAAAGGGTAATCTTACACAAGCAATTTTTAAATGCCAGGTAACACATCAGTGGAAAACAGGGAGAGGTAATAAGTATTTAAACATGATTAAATACCCAACGCAGTTTCATTGCTACAATGATGAACAACCATCCTCTGATTCCACACACTTTTCCGGAGAGAGACAGAAAGAGAGAGATGGATGAAGAGAGGGAGGCAACTAGGGAGGGAGAATAAATCTTGAATAAAAAGGAACTGATCAGAATCTAAAGATTCCTTGCCTCCATTTAAAAGTGGGAATTGGGACATTATGAAATATGCCTCGGAGGCTATAACGGCAGATTTCATCACTGCTAAATTCACTGATCTCTTAAGAATATTATAAACATCAACAGACTAATAAATTATCTATTAGTTACATTTGGGAGCTTAATAAGTTATATAAATGAATGAAATCACAGAACTGAAAAAAACTTAGGAGATCTGGGACAGGTCATAATGAACCCATCCCATAAAAGGAATTACCCATTAATTTCTCTTTTAATGCTTCAAAAAAAACAAGCTGTTACTCCCAATCACCTCAGACATGTTACTGAAAGAATTATATGTTTTATCTATCTATCTATCTATGTTTCCTTTCATTTATTTTATTCTTTAAATCATATTTGCTTACTCTGTACCCCAATATAAGCATTGGCCCTTCTCTTTCACTTTCACTAGCCCAATTGCTATAGCATCTAGGCATCTAATCCCTTACTTAGATAGAATTAGCTCTTAAAAGGTCTTAAAATTGTCCAAACACATTGGATTTTATAAAACATTTAATAGGTTTTTAAAACTAATCAAAGGCTTGCCTACTCTGATTTACCATGTAAAATGACAAATCCATCTTCATGTAAGTTGTTTATTGTTTGGGGGAATTAGGAGGTGGATGACTAAGGCTTATTTAAGGCATTTAATTGCACTAAACAGACAGATAAGAGACCTGCAACAAATATACATAAGGGAGACCTGTTAAGCTCCAAAGTGATTTGGAATACTGTTTTCTAAAGTCCCAAGGCAGTGACAGGCCACTGTGGGGGGAAGTTGCTTGGTAACTGGAATTCTTATTTACCAATAGGTAATTTAATGTAAAAAGCCTTCTAAATTCTGCACTGTGTAATTCATTATGTTGTTTGTTCTTATTGGTTACAGCATTCTAAGGACAGTAAGTGTAGGTGGCTACTTAAGACAGTAACAAATTGATAGGAAAAAATAGAATACAAAGTTATACTTAAATGAGTCACTTTCTCCCCTATTCTCTACCCCCATCCCATCCCTCAAAGCAATTGGTTTTGTTGGGTTTTTTTAAGCAAACACATTTTATTTCCCTCTCCTCCCCACCAAGTGTCAAAATAAATTCAACCACCCTCTAGTTTCCAAAAGCCACACAGAGAAATAAAAACATTATGACTTTAACTAAGAGAGTTCAAAGAACTATGCAGCAAGAGCATCTGGGTGTAAAAAGAACAGTCACCTGCAGGAAGGAGGGTAGAACAGAAAAGATACTGTCTGTGGATAGGAGGGGCTCCAGTATAACTGTTTACCTAGTATATAAAATTCTCAGACAGAAACAGTAGTCAGAAAGAAAAGCCAATTACTAAGGAAAATTGCTCCCAAACTAAGGCAGCTACTGAAACACACTTAATAAGCCAGGCCTGAGCACTAAGGTTTTCCCTTTTTTCCCTTCGCTATAGAAAAAAATAAAAGCCTGAATAGCTTGGAAATCTACCCACTGAAATAACATAAGGAAATCAGCAAATGTTTCAATTTTTTTAAATGTTTATTCTTGCTTAACCAGCACTGATATTTTTTCCCCTTTGGTATTCTTGCTCATTTGCTGCCATAAACTCTACCCAAAGAAACCCACCCAAGCTACCAAAGAGTCTAAAATTATGATGGATTATAGTGTCTTCACGAGTTGGCTCTTTGGTTATTATTGTTACTTTTAATTAAACACTAATGCTCTCTCTATATAGTTTTCCCCAGGAAGAACAATGCTTAACACCCTAAAGAGAAGAAAAGGGGAAATGGCTGAATGGTGACATTTAGACAAGGTTCATTAAATGGGACCTCTTTCTAAGAGGCTTCCCTTTACTATATGTAAGTTTGGTAAATGAAATAATAAGATAGTGTCTTTTAATAAATAAAAGAAGGAAGTTGCATCTGTACTACCTAAACAATTCTCACCATGAAAATATGACTTGAAACTAAAATTTTAATTTTAGGATATGGAGAAATTTGGAAGGCTGGTGAGTCCAAATCTCTCTTAGAGCAACTCCAAAAACTGCTCTTAAGGGTAATTAGCACAAAAATCCACCCAGGCTGATTTCAGGTTGCTGGCACGGATAATAAACAAAGATTTGGAAACACTTTAAATTGCACTGTATCCACCTATTCCAACCTCCTCAACCACCCAGGCCACTGTTCGTGAGGCCATAGTTTTCTGTATAGCTCCCTTAGTGGTAACTTCTCAGAAGAATATGAGAACAAATTTATTCAATAAACATTTTATCACACATCTACTTTATGCTAGGCACAGTCCCACTAGCAAGAAACACAGAAAAAAGCAATTTAAGGACTTACCCTGGTTTATCCTCAAATCTCTGATCAACTCTGAAAGCCAGTTTTTGATACTTACGGGAATGTCTGGCCTCCAAAGTAATCATTTATAATCACTGTCATAATAGGGATTTTTGGTCTTTGTTCCTGTTTTTGTTTTGTTTTGGGGTATTTTTGCGGGGAGGGGGGAATGGTTCTACAGTGCTAATTCAATCATTTGGTTTTTTTTACCTTCATTAGCCTCTGGCCTTGAATTCTTGATATATGCAGAGAATTTGGCAAAGATGTCCATTCCAGCGGTATTTGATTCTGGGTGTTTTGGTGAAAGCTTTAAGTACCTAAATGAAAAATGTAATAACGGATTATAGATCCTCCAAAGATACATTAGCATAAATTCTCTCAATCAAACCATTGTGCTAGCAGTTACTAGACATCTTTTAACAGTTATTACTCTAAGAAATGCCATCATCTGTTTTCCATGATATTTTTAAGATGGGTTTTTTCCTTAGGAAACAAAGTTCTACACAGTGTTTTTGTTCACATATTAATATTCTTGGCAACCAAAGCTCATCCACACTCCACCTCCATTTTATAAATTAGAATGCTGGGGAAACAGTCTACTTGTTCAGAGACTTGTGCCAAGCCCATGGGCGTCTTGGAAAGAGAACTCTAGAGCAGAGCTATCCAAGAGAACGTTCTTTGATGATGGAAATGTTATATATTTGAATTGTCCAAGATGGTAGCCATTAGTGACTTGTGGTTATCTGAATATGAATTTAAATTAATCATAATAAAGTTAAAATTCATTTCCTCAGTTACACTAGCCACATTTCAACTGTAGAGCCTTCTCAAATAGGAATGCCAAACAGACAGATCTTGGGTATGCCACACACTGAGCCAGCCATGTAAAGCAGTACCACAGAACCCTGACAGGAGGAAGAGTCTAAGCTGCCCAAGCGTAGATTAAGGACAAAAACAGCAGGAGGCTGATCATTCACTTTCCTACACTCAGGATTTTCCAAAACCTCCCATATATTAAATATTGTAAGGGTGACAATGAGCAACAGAAAAATAAGACATCAGGAATTTTGCTAACAAGTGCTCTGTTGTGTTGTTACAAAGTCTTTCTACTTTGAGAAAAGACATTCATGACACAACAGCTTTTTTAAAAAAACACACACAAATGTGTATGTCATATACTTAAATTTTCAAACACACATACCCAATGTTTATTTCTTCCTCAAATTGGAAAATACATGTGAAAAAGCCCAATTCTTTACTTCTCCCTTCAGCAGAGCTTGTATCAGCTCCAGGAAGTCAGGACTAGAGAAGTCCAGACTCTTGAGCACCACTTTAGGGAAGACTGATCAGCTTAAAAGCCCTGCAAAACGGGCTGGGGGCCGGTAAGACTATGGAAAAAATCTTACACTGAACTAGTTTAGATTTATTCATATATTTTAAGATGCTGTCTTACTACTTTTCTTTAAATTAAAAATGAAAGTGAGGTATTTTTAGAAAAAAATCTGTTCAGTTGTAAGCTGTAGTTTCAGGTTAGTTTTTATATTCGTATCTTTTACGTTTGCCATTTTAAATTCAAGAAAAGATACATCTCCTAAATTAGACATAGTACTATATTGGTAAGGAGAATATAAAATATCTACATGCTCAAGTTATTTTCCTGTTTAATATCTATTTTTAAGCTTAAAGAGTTCTTCATAATTAGAAATGAAATTAATTACATAACAAGCTTTTCAGTGAATGATTATAGTAAATTTCACCTGTGTGTGTATGCATGTGTATATTATATATATGTGTATGTGTGTATATATATGTATTTTTTTTCCTGCTAACTATAGAAAACTTTACCTTCTCTCTCTTTTTATTTTCCCTGCCTGAGCTGAAACAGTTAATTCCAGCTTCAACATTCCTGAATTTCCCTTGACTATGAAAACAGCCAGCCTCTAATTTAAATGTTTCCACCGCTTATAATACAGTACCTTCACTGACTCATTCCAAACAAAAAATAGTGCAAGGAACAAAATATACTGAAGTGCCTCTTCAATATATCTATGACTTCCTCTAGCCAAGTTTCCAGATTTACTTCTTTTCCCCAACCAATATTTAGCAGTACCAACTTTTTCTAATGAAGTTAACTTCATAATTCTCATAATAACTTATAGAAAGGTAGGCTTGAATTACAGATTATTTATATATTCATTATTCATGCATATATTCATTTATTCTAAATATTAAGTATCTACCACGTGTCAGGAATTGTACTAAGTACTGGGGTTGTAATGATCAGCACATAGAAGCATGCTTACTAGAGATCTGTTTTAATGAACAGGTAAAAATTAAAGACTTGCAATCAGCATATCCTTTATTCATATGGAAATAGATGCTGTTACAATTCTTAAGAAAAACAGTGTTCTCTAAAGCAGGTTAAACATGCCCTATTCTCCTCCTCCAAGACAATTAAATTTGTACTATTAATTTAGTGCATACAATACTATAGTTACAAGAGACCACTCACCTCAATCTCTCATTTTGCCTAAAAGGAAATTATATTCCAGAAAGCTTACATAGTTGGCCCCAAAATCACTGGACTAGTTAAAAGTATTGTCAAACTGAAACTCACATCTCCTGTCCCCAGGTCCAGTGTTGTTTTGTTTTTGTTTTATTAAAGATCACGTTCTAAAAGATAAATCAAATGCTAAACTGGTAGGTCCAAAATCAGCTGTCAACTTTTTTTTGCATTCCCCCCAAACACTGGATTTTAATAATTCATTATTAGTAGTTTTAGCAAACTGCTTGATAAAGCAATACTTTTCAATTATTATGAGCATTCACTTAAACATTTAACAAAAGGAAGGCAAATAATTAATAAAAGGCTATGTGTCAACAACAGAATAGACATGTGCATCCAGGGTAGACTTTCAGATCAGTCCTTTATCACATCCTGTATTACATCACGGACTATTATTAATGGTAGACTAGCTAAGAATACTTCCATCCTTTAAGAAAGATCTCAAACATTTTCTCCTTCCTTGTGTTAATGTAAGAATAAAGTGTGGTTATACAGTCTATTAAATTATCCCTGTAAACTCAAGTTTCGTTATATTTCTCTTTAAAATAAAAAAAAGGCGGGCTTCCCTGGTGGTGCAGTGGTTGAGAGTCTGCCTGCCAATGCAGGGGACACGGGTTCGTGCCCCGGTCCGGGAAGATCCCTCATGCCGCGGAGCAGCCGGGCCCGTGAGCCATGGCCGCTGAGCCTGTGCGTCCGGAGCCTGTGCTCCGCAACAGGAGAGGCCACAACAGTGAGAGGCCCGCGTACCACAAAAAAAAAAAAAAAAGGCTTAACAACAGTTTATAGAACTCTTCTCCAAAATTATCTAGCTTCCTCTATCCTTTTATCAGTAAGTTAGCCAAGTATACAAGCCTGCTTCAGTTAAAAACCCAAATTTCCAAGTTTTTTTGAAAGCTTTTTTTGGGCAAAGTAGTTCCTTCTTTCAAGCAAGGGGAACTGAAAAAAATATCCCCAGAAGAGAAGAAAGATAGTTTCTTCTTTAAAACCTATAGTTACCTAGACCAGCAAAAGTTCCTTGATTTTATCTTTTCATTAGTCTCTAAATTCTAAACAACTCTAGAATAGACAGTTGCCTGTATTTGTACTTGTCATGATTAAATCAGAAATGCTCACATAAAAACCCCTCTGTTCTCAGTATCATCAAATGCCAAAAACATGTTATTAGAAATGCTAGATTCTAGTCCACCAGCTTGTACAACTCTTCTGCCTTTTGTCCTCATCCTATCTGGAAGCAAGAAGGCTTACAATCAGTGTGAGTAGGGTCAGCTAAGGACCTGAAGACCTCCTTATCTTACAGAGAAAAGGCAGACAGCCCCTGGCTGCCCTAGAACAGAAGAAAGGAAGAAGAATGTATGTGGTGGTCCCAGAAACACCTCCTCCTCTCATCCTCTAGAAGCAATTCTGCATGACAGAGAATATGCTGTTTGATCCGCATTTCACATTATGCGTTACAGAGCCCACTAAGGGCAAGGTACTCCCGATCCAAACATGCTGTTCCAATGCATATAAATAAAAACTCAACAGAAGTTAAACCTCACCTACTTTTAAAAAAGGATTCATTAAATTAAGTTTGAAAACCACCTTCAGTCCCACTTGGTCATCACAGTAAAACAAACTACCTTTGCTTTTTATATTACCTACCCTTCCTCTAAACTTGAGCTAGCCTTCAATTTTGTACTCACTAAAGCACAATTACAATTAAAGACTCACATTTTACCTTTTACAAAAGTCAAACATAGGTTTTTGTTTTTACTTGGCTTTGAAAGTAAGTATGCCAGCTCTGCCACCATGAACTGTGAAATCTTGGACAAATTATTTGGATTACTCATCTTCAGTTTTTTCATAGTCTTTGAGAGAACTGAGATAATCCACAAAATAATGCACAGTGCATGGCACATAATTAGCACTTGAATGTTAGTTAATAATAGCAGAGGCATTAGTAACATCAAAAATACTCCCTTCTATATAAAGTAAAATTTTAAACTTTATTTAGAAACTCTTCAGAATATAAACTTCAACATAAAAACAAGGAAAATTAACCACAGAGAGAATTTAGTGGATTATGAACCCTTTATAACAGAAAGATCTCCAAGTTTTAAATTAAATTATTTAAACCAAAAGAAAAGATCATTCCTGGTTAGAGTATCTCTATGAATATGCCCAAATGAAATGAAGCTAAATTTTCTCTATATGAAAAGCAAAATGAGGGAATTCCCTGGCGGTCCAGTGGTTAGGACTCTGTGCTCTCAATGCCAAGGGCCCAGGTTCAGTCCCTGGCTGGGAAACTAAGATCCCACAAGCCACATGGCACAGCCAAAAAAAAACAGAAAACAAAAAAAAGCAATGTGAAAATGTTTATTTTCAAGGTCCAATTCAAAAAGCTATGGTGTCTTACAGAGTACTGGATGCCAAAAAAATTGAATATTTTGATATTAGTTCTACTACTTCTGTTAATATTTATTCCCTCTGAGAAAAATAAGAAAGAATAATGAAAATTATTTTTGTTGCTGTTATTGCTGCTATTGTTGAAGAAGAAGGCTAGAAGAGAATATGAGAAAATGCCCATTTTACTGAAATGGTATATAATGTTATCAGCATACTGATTTCAAAAACGTAAATATCCTTGGAAGGATTTACACAACAAACATTTTAGACAATGCTTTAAAACAACATACAACTTCCTTCAAAGAGAATGAATGTCATTCAAACTGTTGCTCTATTTTTTTTTTTCTTTTTTTGCGGTACGCGGGCCTCTCAATGTTGTGGCCTCTCCCGTTGCGGAGCACAGGCTCCAGACGCGCAGGCTCAGCAGCCATGGCTCACGGGCCCAGCCGCTCCACGGCATGTGGGATCTTCCCGGACCAGGGCACGAACCCGTGTCCCCTGCATCGGCAGGCAGACTCTCAACCACTGCACCACCAGGGAAGCCCTGTTTCTCTATTTATAATTTAATGTTGACACAATGATCATCAGTTATGAGAGGACGACCACTTCCATTAGTGTCTGAGGATAAGATGGCAAATATGGAGCTTTCCTTAGAGCTGACAGACTTTAAGAATAAAAAGGGTAAAATATACATACATACATACATACATACATAAAAAGAGTAAAAGAGATCCAGTAGGTTCTATGATGCAAAACAATATCTGAAAAGTTATTTCTACTAAGCTGAATGCATGTTCATAATAGTTCCTTACTTATGTGTATACAGCTTCAATTCATATTTTTACAAGGATCCCAGTTTCAATTTATCAGTATTCTAACTATATACATGGCCTGGAGGAAAAGACAAATATGGTTTTATTAATGTTGGTCTAGAGAAACTTTACTAGGGATGGAAGGAAGGTTAGGACTCCTGGATAGTAGAGATAAAAAAGTGTTGAGGCTTACATATGGCTGAGTCACTTCACTGTACAGCAGAAACTAGCACAACACTGTGAAGCAGCTACACCCAAAAAAATAAAAATTAAAAAAAAAAAAGAAGTTTGAGGGTCTTAGAAAGACAGGAAGGAAGGCAGAGAATAAGCTTTAGAATACACGATTAAGAAAATGAATTTTGGGGCTTCCCTGGTGGCGCAGTGGTTGAGAATCTGCCTGCTAATGCAGGGGACACGGGTTCGAGCCCTGGTCTGGGAAGATCCCACATGCCGCGGAGCAACTAGGCCACATGCCGCAGAGCAACTAGGCTCGTGAGCCACAACTACTGAGCCTGCGCATCTGGAGCCCGTGCTCCGCAACAAAAGAGGCCGCGATAGTGAGAGGCCCGCGCACCGCAATGAAGAGTGGCCCCCGCTTGCCACAACTAGAGAAAGCCCTCGCACAGAAACGAAGACCCAACACAGCAAAAATAAATTAATTAATTAAAAACAAAAGTACCAATGCCACTGTGGATGTGAGGATTAAATTAGTCAATGCTTTAAAAAAAAAAAGAAAATGAATTTTAAGCTTAGTATAAGATTGCTAAACAGAGGGCAATTCTGTTCACAATTGAAGATGGGCTAGTTGTAGACAGAGGTGTCATTATTCATATGTCTCCTGGCAGCCTTCCTGCCTACCATCCCCAACCCTGCATGCTACGCTCCAGCCACAGCTTTAGGTCCCCCAAAGAAACACTATTTATTCAAAATTATTTTTTGCTTGGAACATCTGTCATCCCTTCATTCACCTGCTAAAGGCCACATTTTTTTTTTTTTTCAGTTAAAGCTCAGTTCAAGTGTTATCTCTTTCTACAAAGCCTTTTCTGATTCTACTCACTCTCCCACGGCACCACTATCTCTTCATACGTATTTGACTGCACTTCTTGAGAGCAGGAACTATCTTATTAACTATGACATCCATAGGGCTTTGTTGCCCAGTAACCGTTTGCAGGATAAACTAATGAATGAAGGAATGAATACTGATTAACTATTATTTTAGAACTCTCTGACCCATTAATCCCAATTCAGGGAAATTTATCTGTATATATGGAGGGTGAAAAACAACTAACAAGAAAAGGTTTGGGCCAGAAGAAACATTCCAGTTTTCAGGATAATGAAACTGGAAAAACCTAAAAGAAACCAATGATGCTTTGAACCTATGCCAAGATTACATTATGATGAATAGTTGCAATTTAGGTAACTGTCGTTACAGTACATCTATTCCTCAACTACACCTCACAATATAGTAAATAGTTGAGTACTTTAAAATCATTAACCATGTGGGCTAATACGCAAGACTGGGGGATCCAGAATACCTCAAAGAAATACATAAATAAAAATGGAATCCCAGGGACACAATCTAAAAAGTTAATTCCCTTGGGTGGTAGCTTCAGAAAGTTACCTTTAAAATGGCCTGATAGGAAATCTCCCAGCAACCTGTACCACACTCCTGCTTAGATATTCTGGCTGGGTTCAGTTCAGTCTTTCCCCATCTTTTCTTCTCCCTAAACTTCTCTCTCATTTTGGGACCTCAAATAACCAGTCTTTCCTGACCTATCTCATGTGTCTCAAACCTACTTTCACAAGGTATTCTATAGCTTAATCAGATTCTTACCTTTCTTAGTGTGGCTTACTGGCCTACCTGGCAGCCTATTCTGTCATTTGTGTAGCATTATAATGTATGAAGAGAAGTGCTAGTCATTCCAACTTAATGCTGTGACAATTTAACTCAAGTACAATCAGGAGAAATGTCTCTAACGGCCAGGTAAGACAAACTTTAAAGAGATGGCAATATTTCCATGCATATTTTCTTCAGTACTCACTTGGGGGGGCATAAGACTTCTTCAAGAAATTCTTCAATCTTATTTACATCCGTTTTGACCTCATTGTTGAAAGTTATAAATGGTGGGTGGGTCCCCGGAGCCAAGTTCTGCAGGTCTGCAGGCTTCCTGTTAGACAAAATAGTGGTCAAAATCAGGTCATTTTTTACTCTAACTGAGAAGCAACAATACTTTACATTCTCAGAGTGATTCTAAATTTTAAAATATATAAAAATGAATAAGAAATAGTATTTTTTCCACTAAGTATAACAGCCACAATAGTACTCTAGTAAGAAGCAAACATCCACAAAGCACATAATTTAGGATAAAAAAATTAAAAGCCTTTGATTTTAACCAAAGACAAAGTTCTTCATTCTCATTCCAAATGTAACTGAGGTACTTATTAGAAATGGAGGTGGAATGAGGGGAAGAAGACTTGGGAAGGTCAGTCTCTAGTCTCAACTCTGGCACCAACTCACTGTGTAAAGACGGGCAAACTATAACTTCTCTACTTCTCTAGGCCTTCCTTTTCTTTTCTTTTTTTTAATAAGGAAGAAGAGCAGCTGATTCCTACAGTCCTTTTCCATAAGGTTTCAAATTCAAATGCTACTTCTCCATTTTCCTATAAGTCCAGACTTAACAATGAAAAAGATTATGAGATTTGACTAATATCAAAATTACTTCAATATATAAAAAATAGCGTAAACAAAGGTAAAAAGCAACATAGAATGGAAAAAAATAGTATAGTAAATAAGGAGGATTTTGTCCAAATTCATCAAAAATTCAAGTAGGTATGGGTGAAAATAAATTGATAAGAAATAGATAAGTGAATGCATGGAAAAGTGTCCAAGAACCCAATCATCAAAGAAATTCAAAATTAAATAATGAAGAAATTTTCCTCCTATGAATTAGGAGAAACTGAAAATACACAGAACACTGATAAAAATGGTGAAACTGTATGCTACCCTATTAAAAAAAGCAAAATGGCTCACCTAAGCCTACCAATGAATCCTAGGGTCAATAACATGACAGATATGGTGTGCATCCTAATGATAAAATATGAGGCATACATCACCACCTATGAAATATTCTTACCAAATAAGTCAAACCTGACTCTAAAATTAAGTCTCCTTGGGCAGCTGTCTCTAAAATTGTGATCTAGGGGACCCTTTCATCAGATGGTCCATGAGGTCAAAACCATTCGCATAATACTGACATCATTTACCTTTTCCACTCTCATTCTCTCATGCCTGTACAGTGGAGTTTCCCATAGGCTACTTGGTGTGTGTCATCACAAGGTAATATATACAGAAGCAGACATGAGAATCTGTCTTCTGTCAAGCAGACATTAGATAGGTACAAAAATATAAAACAATGCCACTCTTCTCACTAATTTTGTTTTGGAAAATACAGATATTTTTAATTCTTAAAGAAATTTGTGATAACAATGAGTTCATGATTGTTTTACTTAAATGAATTAGTAAATATTTTAAATTTCTCAGTTTTAATTTCTAATATAGTAAAATCAATAATAACTGAAAGCTCTTTGAGGTCCTCAATAATTTAAGTGTATAAACAGGTCCTGGGACCAAAAAGTTCATTTACAGGAAACACAAGGAGTTACAGAACAAAGTTAAATGATACCACAAGGAAGCAATCAGCCAACTCCAGAATTTGGGGCAGTCTACAGTTCAACTAATTAGATTTCTACCAGTCAATGGCATGGGGACAAAAAGCCACAAATGGGAGTTTGAACGGATTGTTGTGGATTAAGAAAAATTTAAGAGACATAACAACCAAATATGAATAGAATTCGTTTGAATCCTAATTTGAACAAACCAGCCAAAGATAAGATATTTTGGAGACAACTGGGGAAACTGGATTGTATACTGGGAACTAGATGTTATAATGGCATTGTGGATAGTTAAGGACCTGTCATTATTGTTTGGAGATGCACACTGAAATGAGTAGAGGTGAAATGACAGGATTCCTGGGATGTGCTTTAAAATATTTCAGGGAAAAAAAGAAAAGAAAAGAAAGAACAAGAAGCAAAAAGGGGACAAAGCAACTGGGAGCAAAATCTTAACAGAGCTGAAGTTATGGGGAAGTTTATTCTTTCTGTGTATATGTTTGAATACTTTCATAATTAAAAAGATGAACTTAAAAAACTTAAACTTAAAAAAATATTATAATATAATATATTGCTTCAAAGAACTTTTCCCCCTACCATAGACCTTCCTTCCTTCCATCCTTACCACAAATGCATGGAATTTGAATAAATAAAGGATATCTTTAAGTGTATCGTGAAGGTGAAATACTTTGTCATTAAAAAGAATTTTTAAAATAGAGTGTACCCTAAAATCTATACTCAGCCCAGATTTTCAATTATGGTCTTATTCATATCAATTCTCTCTTTCTCCCTTTCTTTCCCTCCCATTGCCCTGCACACACCCCCTTGTCTCTCTCTCTCAATTTAGGTTTGGAAAGTGCCTCATCTATTACTACATTCCAATCAAATATATAAAGACTTATTAATTATCCAATTAGTCCAAATGTTCTAACTCAGAGCCTCCCTCTACTCAAGTTCTAGAGCCTATCTCCTTCCCAAGCCAAAGAAAAATAAGACTATCTATCAACTGCTACAAAAACCTAAGCTCCCAAAGAGAACTTTTTAAAGTCAAAATCTGATTTGATTTTCAACTCTTGATTCTTTTACTGAGCATTCCTTCGTTGGACAAGGTAAAGTTGAGCACGAAATGATTGGAATACATGAAACTTGAGTAAGTCTTCCAGATGCACATTTATTTAAATAGTGAGGTATGCCTATAAGGTTTCAGTAACTTTTATAAGTATTCAGCTCCAAGTCAGAACTAATGCTGTTCTGTTTTTCATTTCACTGTTTTTCTCTCCCCGCCTCTGGCCATACCATGCGGCTTGCAGGATCTTAGTTCCCTGACCAGGGACTGAACCTGGGCCCTCAGCAAGGAAAGTACGCAGTTCTAACCACTGGACTGCCAGGGAATTCCACATCTCATTGGTTTCTTTTTGTTATTCCTTCTTACTCATCATCTTAACCACCTGTTCTTTGATCACTAAAGGGTCCAGCATGCCCAAGACCACAGTCATCTCTAATCTTCAAGTCACCCACTCATGTTCTCACTCAGACTCACATTTGTTCCCACTTATAATTTACTTCCTACTCAACTCAGGAAGACCTTGTACATAATCAAGAGTCTAGAAGTCCTAACAGCTTAGGGTTTATATATTTATTTTCTAATCCTAACACTTTAAAGTTTAAAAAGGTAGCACAAAGGTAAGCAAGAACAACAGTATCTCACCACAGCAAGTAGGGCTAATAAAACTCTATAAAGTACACAAGAGAAAGAGAATACACACATTTCCCATCAACGCCGGTGATGAATAAGAATGTTCTTTAATCTCATCATACACAAACTGTGATCACCTGGAAGACACTTTTCTCATTCCAAAGTTATAAAATATATCCACCAACATTTTTATGACTAACAAACAGTCCATTAATGCCTAAATATAAGGTAATAATTTTTTCATGAACAGGGTGGATTTAGGTAAGGGAGAAGAAAGAAATCAATGCTTTAAAATAACCCATAAGGGAGGGCAGCAAAATAAATAGCAGCTATTATTTCTATAATAAATTATGACAGCTTTCAAGATCTCAAAACAAAAGTATTTATTAGAGGAGGGATAAAGTTAGCATGGTAGAGAAGAAAGAACCAAAGACCGAATAAAAAAGGACCTGGTTCAAGTCCCGAATTGAACAGTTCTGCCATTCACCAGCTATGTGACTATGTAAATCACAACCTCTTTGGGTCTAGATTTCCTCATTTGTACTATGGATATAAGACTGGCTCTGCCTGTAAAGATCAAATCAAATAATGGGTGTGACAGTGAACTAAACTTTATGCAAGTGATGAAATTGCAGTTTTAAACTCTATTTGAGTCTGATGGTTCAAAACTGGTTATCTAGCATTAACTGGTAATAAGAAATCTGATTAATATAGAGGTATGTAAGTAAAGCGAAACCAGGCATATGCTTACCAATTCTCCTTAATATTAATGACTAGCGAATAGTCTTTCTTGTTTCTGCTAAAAGATTTTTTTTTTATAGATGATAAAACTATTTTCAGGGTTAACTGCTGAGATAAAGCACAATCATGTTAGGTCCTTACTCCAAGTGAAAGTAAATTTGAGAAGAAACTTTAATGCCCCTAACAGATCAGTAGACGTCAAATAAATGGACAAGTTGTACGCATTGAAGTGACTCACTTAGAAGTTGTTATCAAGTCAGCAACCAGATAGAATCTAAGATTCTTCAACTTCAAGTCCCCACTGGCACTCTAAGGTCTCAGGTGTTTCATCTGACCCACAAAAGCTCATTTTTACAGATGCTTCGCAGAAACTTAACATTTCAAGAACTGCAGTGTGAGAAAAATGAAACTGAATAAGCAATGGCTAAAATTTTCAGGGCATCTTTAGTTTTTTTCATAAAAGGTCTTCAATAAATATTCAAGAATTCATTCAAATTCATTCAAATGTTTCCCTTAAGTGATATCTAGGAAAAACAAAATGCATAGAATTCATGCCTTGAGATGAGAGCATGAATATTCTCCAATATTTTGGGGGCTTTTTATTTTCACCACTACTTACCAGAGTAAGTTTGTTTCTAGATGAAGAAAAGGAAATATATAAAGAGAAAAAACTAGGGGGGACCTTCAAGATGGCAGAGGAGTGAGACGTGGAGATCACCTTCCTCCCCACAAACACATCAAAAATACTTCCACAAGTGGAACAACTCCTAAAGAACACCTACTGAACGCTAGCAGGCGGCCTCAGACTTCCCAAAAGGCAAGAAAATACCCACGTACCTGCGTAGGGCAAAAAAAGAGAAAAAACAGAGACAAAAGACTAGGGATGGGACCTGCAACTCTGGGATGGAGTTGTGAAGGAGGAAAACTCTCCACACCCTAGGAAGCCCCTTCACTGGTGGAAACAAGGGGTAGGCGGGGGGGAAGCTTTGAAGCCACGCAGGAGAGCATAGCAACAGGGGTGCAGAGGGCAAAGCAGAGAGATTCCCGCACAGAGGATCGGTGCCAACCAGCTCTCACCAGCCTGAGAGGCTTGTCTGCTCACCCGCCGGGGCGGGTGGGGGCTGGGGGCTGAGGCTCAGGCTTCAGAGGTCGGATCCCAGGAAGAGGACTGGGGTTGGCTGCGTGAACACAGCCTGAAGGGGGCTAGTGTGCCACAGCTAGCCGGGAGGGAGTCCGGGAAAAAGTCTGGACCTGCCGAAGAAGCAAGAGATCATTGTTTCGGGGTACGGAAGGAGAAGGAATTCCTTTCCCGTGTGCCCACAGTAGGCAGAGCACCACCTAAGTGAGCTCCAGAGACAGGCACGAGCCATGGCTATCAGCTCGGACCCCTGAGACGGGCATGAAACACTAAGGCTGCTGCCACTGCCACCAAGAATCCTGTGTGCAAGCACAGGTCACTATCCATACCACAGCCCCCGGAGCCTGTGCAGCACGCCACTGCCAGGGTCCCGTGATCCAGGCACAACTTCCCTGGGAGAACACACGGTGCTTCAGGCTGTTGCAACATTACGGCGGCCTCTGCCGCCACAGGCTCGCCCTGCATTCCAATTATGACTACCGTACCCCTCCCTCCCCCTGGCACGAGTGAGCCAGAGCCCCCTAATAAGCCGCTGCTTTAACCCTCTCCTGTCTGGGCAGGGAACAGATGCCTGAGGGCAACCTACATGCAGAGGCGGGGCCAAAACCAAAGCTGAACCCCAGGAGCTGGGCAAACAAAGAGGAGAAAGGGAAATTTCTCCGTGCAGCCTCAGGAGCCGCGGATTAAATCCCCACAGTCAACCTGAGGTACCCTGCATCTGTGGAATACCTGAATGGACAACGCATCGTCCCAAAATTGAGGCGGTGGACTTTAGGAGCAACTGTAGACTTGGGGTTTGCTGTCTGTGACTGATTTGTTTCTGATATTTATGTTTATCTTAGTTTAGTTTTTAGCACTTGTTATCATTGGTGTATTTGTTTACTGGTTTGGTCGCTCTCTTCTTTTTTTTTTTAACTTTTTTTTAATGTTAATAATTTACTTTTCTTTCTTTTTTTCTCCCTTTTCTTCTGAGCTGTGTGGCTGACAGGGTCTTGGTGCTCCAGCCTGGTATCAGGCCTGAGCCTCTGAGGTGTGAGAGCCGACTTCAGGAAACTGGACCAACAGAAACCTCCTGGCCCCACATAATATCAATCTGCAAGGGCTCTCCCAGAGATCTCCATCACAATGCTAAGACCCAGCTCCACCCAACGGCCAGCAAGCTCCAGTGCTGGATGCCCCATGCCAAACAACTAGTAAGACAGGAACGCAACCCCACCCATTAGCAGAGAGGCTGCCTAAAATCATACTAAGTTAACAGACACCTCAACACCAGACGCAGCCCTGCCCACCAGAGAGACAAGATCTAGCCCCACCCACCAGAACACGGGCACCAGTCCCCTCCACCAGGAAGCCTACACAAGCCACTGAAACAACCTCACCCACTGGGGGCAGACACCAAAAACAACGGGAACTACGAACCTGCAGCCTGCAAAAAGGAGACCCCAAACAGAGTAAGTTAAACAAAATGAGAAGACAGAGAAATATGCAGCAGATGAAGGAGCAAGGTAAACACCCACCAGACCAAACAAATGAAGAGGAAATAGGCAGTCTACCTGAAAAAGAATTCAGAGTAATGACAGTAAAGATGAGGCAAAATCTTGGAAATAGAATGGAGAAAATACAAGAAACGTTTAACAAGGACCTAGAAGAACTAAAGAGCAAACAAACGATGAACAACATAATAAATGAAATTAAAATATCTCTAGAAAGAATCAATAGCAGAATAACTGAGGCAAAAGAGCAATAAGCGACGTGGAAGATAAAACAGTGGAAATAACTACCGCACAGCAGAATAAAGAAAAAAGAATGAAAAGAATTGAGGACAGTCTCAGAGACCTCTGGGATAACATTAAACGCAACAACATTCAAGTTATAGGGGTCCCAGAAGAAGAAGAGAAAAAGAAAGGGACTGAGAAAATATGTGAAGAGATTATAGTTGAAAACTTCCCTAATATGGGAAAATAAATAGTCAATCAAGTCCAGGAAGCACAGAGAGTCCCATACAGGATAAATCCAAGGAGAAACATGCGAAGACACATATTAACCAAACTATCAAAAATTAAATACAAAGAAAAAATATTGGGCTTCCCTGGTGGCGCAGTGGTTGAGAGTCTGCCTGTCGATGCAGGGGACACGGGTTTGAGCGCTGGTCTGGGAGGATCCCACATGCCACGGAGCAACTGGGCCTGTAAGCCACAACTACTGAGCCTGCGCATCTGGAGACTGTGCCCCGCAACGAGAGGCCGCGATAGTGAGAGGCCCGCACACCGCGATGAAGAGTGGCCCCTGCTCGCCGCAACTGGAGAAAGCCCTCGCACAGAAACGAAGACCCAACACAGCCAAAAATAAATAAATAAACTTTAAAAAATATTAAAAGCAGAAAGGGAAAAGCAACAAATAACATACAAGGGAATCCCCATAAGGTTAACACATGATCTTTCAGCAGAAACTCTATAAGCCAGAAGGGAGTGGCAGGACATATTTAAAGTGATGAAAGGGAAAAACCTACAACCAAGATTACTCTACCCAGCAAGGATCTCATTCAGATTTGACAGAGAAATTAAAACCTTTACAGACAAGCAAAACTTAAGAGAATTCAACATCACCAAACTAGCTTTACAACAAATGCTGAAGGAACTTCTCTAGGCAGGAAACACAAGAGGAGAAAAAGACCTCCAAAAACAAACCCAAAACAATTAAGAAAATGGTAATAGGAACATACATATCGATAATTACCTTAAATGTAAATGGATTAAATGCTCCAACCAAAAGACACAGACTGGCTGAATGGATACAAAAACAAGACCTGTATATATGCTGTCTACAAGAGACCCACTTCAGACCTAGGGACACATACAGACTGAAAGTGAGGGGATGGAAAAAGATATTCCATGCAAATGGAAATCAAAAGAAAGCTGGAGTAGCAATTCTCGTATCAGACAAAATACACTTTAAAATAAAGACTACTATAAGGGATCCATCCAAGAAGAAGACTGCAAATATTTATGCACCCAACATATAGGAGCACCTCAATACATAAGGCAAATGCTAACAGCCATAAAAGGGGAAATCAACAGCAACACAATAATAGTAGGGGACTTTAACACCCCACTTTCACCAATGGACAGATCATCCAAAATGAAAATAAGGAAACACAAGCTTTAAATCACACATTAGACAAGATGCACTTAACTGGTATTTATAGGATACTCCAACCAAAAACAATAGAATATACTTTCTTCTCAAGTGCTCATGGAACATTCTCCAGAATAGATCATATCTTGGGTCACAAATCAAGCCTTGGTAAATTTAACAAAATTGAAATCGTATCAAGTATCTTTTCCGACCACAATGCTATGAGACTAGATATCAGTTACAGGAAAAAAACTGTAAAAAATTCAAACACATGGAGGCTAAACAATACACTAGTAAATAACCAGGAGATCACTGAAGAAATCAAAGAGGAAATCAAAAAATACCTAGAAACAAATGACAATGAAAACATGATGACCCAAAACCTATGGGATGCAGCAAAAGCAGTTCTAAGAGGGACGTTTATAGCAATACAATCCTACCTCAAAAAACAAGAAACATCTCAAATAAACAACCTAACCTTATACCGAAAGCAATTAGAGAAAGAAGGACAAAAAAACCCCAAAGTTAGCAGAAGGAAAGAAATCATAAAGATCAAATCAGAAATAAATGAAAAAGAAATGAAGGAAACAACATCAAAGATCAATAAAACTAAAAGCTGGTTCTTTGAGAAGATAAACAAAATTGATAAACCATTAGCCAGACTCATCCAGAAAAAAAGGGAGAAGACTCAAATGAACAGAATTAGAAATGAAAAAGAAGTAACAGCTGACACTGCAGAAATACAAAGGATCATGAGAGATTACTACAAGCAGCTATATGCCAATAAAATGGACAACCTGGAAGAAATGGACAAATTCTTAGAAGAGCACAAGCTTCTGAGACTGAACCAGGAAGAAACAGAATATATAAACAGACCAATCACAAGCAGTGAAATTGAAACTGTGATTAAAAATCTTCCAACAAACAAAAGCCCAGGACCAGATGGCTTCACAGGCGAATTCTATCAAACATTTAGAGAAGAGCTAACACCTAACCTTCTCAAACTCTTCCAAAATATGTAGCAGAGGGAGGAACACTCCCAAACTCATTCTACGAGGCCACCATCACCCTGATACCAAAACCAGACAAAGAGGTCACAAAAAAAGAAAACTAGAGGCCAATATCGCTGATGAACATAGATGCAAAAATCCTCAACAAAATACTAGCAAACAGAATCCAACAGCACATTAAAAGGATCATACACCACGATCAAGTGGGGTTTATCCTAGGAATGCAAGGACGCTTCAATATACACAAATCAATCAATGTGATACACCATATTAACAAATTGAAGGATAAAAACCATATGATCATCTCAATAGATGCAGAAAAAGCTTTCAGCAAAATTCAACACCCATTTATGATAAAAACTCTCCAGAAAGTAGGCATAGAGGGAAGCTACCTCAACATAATATAGGCCATATATGACAAACCCACAGCCAACATCATTCTCAATGGTGAAAAACTGAAAGCATTTCCGCTAAGATTAGGAACAAGACAAGATTGCCTACTCTCACCACTATTATTCAACATAGTTTTGGAAGTTTTAGCCACAGCAGTCAGAGAAGAAAAAGAAATAAAAGGAAACCAAATTAGAAAAGAAGAATTAAAACTGTCACTGTTTGCAGATGACATGATACTATACACAAAGAATCCTAAAGATGCTACCAGAAAACTACTAGAGCTAATCAATGAATCTGGTAAAGTAGCAAGATACAAAATTAATGCACAGAAATCTCTTGCATTCCTATACATTAACGACGAAAAATCTGAAAGAGAAATTAAGGAAACACTCCCATTTACCATTGCAACAAAAAGAATAAAATACCTAGGGATAAACCTACCTAAGGAGACAAAAGACCTGTATGCAGAAAACTATAAGACAATGACGAAAGAAATTAAACATGATACAAACAGATGGAGAGATATACCATGTTCTTGGATTGGAAGAATCAACATTGTGAAAATGACTATACTACGAAAAGCAATCTACAGATTCAATGCAATTCCTATCAAACTAGCAATGGCATTTTTCACAGAACTAGAACAAAAAATTTCACAATTTGTATGGAAACACAGAAGACCCCGAATAGTCAAAGCAATCTTGAGAAAGAAAAACGGAGCTGGAGGCATCAGGCTCCCTGACTTCAGACTATACTACAAAGCTACAGTAATCAAGACAATATGGTGCTGATGCAAAAACAGAAATACAGATCAATGGAATGGGATAGAAAGCCCAGACATAAACCCACACACATATGGTCACCTTACTTTTGATAAAGGAGGCAAGACTATACAATGGAGAAAAGACAGCCTCTTCAATTAAGTGGTGTTGAGAAAACTGGACAGCTACATGTGAAAGAATGAAATCAGAACACTCCCTAACACCATACACAAAAATAAACTCAAAATGGATTAAAGACCTAAATATAAGGCCAGACACTATCAAACTCTTAGAGGAAAACATAGGCAGAACACTCTATGACATAAATCACAGCAAACTCCTTTTTGACACACCTCCTAGAGAAATGGAAATAAAAACAAAAATAAACAAATGGGACCTAATGAAACTTAAAAGCTTTTGCACAGCAAAGGAAACCACAAACAAGACGAAAATAGGAGAAAATATTTGCAAACAAAGCAACTGACAAAGGATTAATCTCCAAAATACATAAGCAGCTCATGCAGTACAATTTCAAAAAAACAAACAACCCAATCCAAAAATGGTCAGAAGACCTAAACAGACATTTCTCTGTCGAAGATATACAGATTGCTAACAAACACATGAAAGGATGTTCAACATCACTAATCATTAGAAAAATGCAAATCAAAACTACAATGAGATATCATCTCACACTGGTCAGAATGGCCATCTTCAAAAAATCTACAAACAATAAATGCTGGAGAGGGTGTGGAGGAAAGAGAACCCTCTTGCACTGTTGGTGGGAATGTAAATTGACACAGCCCCTATGGAGAACAGTATGGAGGTTCCTTAAAGAACTAAAAATAGAGCTACCATATGACCCAGCAATCCCACTATTGGGCATATACCCTGAGAAAACCATAATTCAAAAAGAGTCATGTACCACAATGTTCATTGCAGCACTATTTACAATAGCCAAGACATGGAAGCAACCTAAATGTCTATCAAGAGATGAATGGATAAAGAAGATGTGGCACGTATATACAATGGAATATTACTCAGCCATAAAAAGAAACAAAATTGAGTTATTTGTAGTGAGGTGGATGGACCTAGAGTCTGTCATACAGAGTGAAGTAATTCAGAAAGAAAAAGACAAATACCGTATGCTAACACATATATAGGGAATCTAAAAAAAAAAAAAGGTTCTCATGAACCTAGGGGCAGGGCAGGACAGGAATAAAGACACAGATGTAGAGAATGGACTTGAGGACATGGGAAGGGGCAAGGGTAAGCTGGGATGAAGTGAGAGAATAGCACTGACATATATACACTACCAAATGTAAAACAGATAGCTAGTGGGAAGCAGCTGCATAGCACAAGGAGATCAGCTCAGTGCTTTGTGACCACCTAGAGGGGTGGGATAGGGAGGGTGGGAGGGAGACGCAAGAGGGAGGGAATGTGGGGATATATGTATACATATAGCTGATTCACTTTGTTATACAGCAGAAACTAACACAACATTGTAAAGCAACTATACTCCAATGAAGATGTTTAAAATTTTTTTTTAATTTTAAAAAAATTTAAAAACTGGATGGTGAATACTCATTAAAAAAAAAAAGAAAAAACTAAAATAAGATACAGAAAGAAAGGGAAAGACAGGAATGAAAACGAGACATCTTATAGGAGCTAATACTTTAAGCAACTTAAGTGGCTTAATTGCAATTAAAATTTAATTCAGCACAAACAATTGGAGGCCCTCGGGCTGGTGGCTCGGTTCCAGCTGCTTGGTATAAAATGAGTACAGCACAGCCACAGGACACTGGAGCTGGTCCTTAAAAATGACCTACTGTAACCAGTTGACTCACTAAATGGAGAGAAAAAAATACGAAGTATGTAGACTCACACGTTAATTGAGTTCCCTTTTAAAACTTTAAAGGTGTTGATTTTCAAGGCATAGAATTATTTCATACAAATCAAGAGAATGCTGGACACCAGATGGCAAATAAGCAAAAAAAGATAACAACACAAATCTTTGGTTTCAGATCACTTTACTCCTATTAATTATCCTTCACTAGATTTGCTATATTCTGACTAATACTAAAGTCACTAACTGAATGACTGAATTGTGAACATCAAACCACACACACCAAGATCCCAGTTACTAAGTATTTTGTCTGTGTGTCCCGTTCGTTTAACCAGTTAAAGGATTTTACTTATTGTGATTAAATGTGGTATACTGCTGATCTCTGTCTACTTTAATGTCAACTTGTGGAGCAATCATTTTAGAACAAAATAGCACCCATGAAAAGGTATCAAATTCAGCTTTTATAATGCTCAACAGATTTTATTTATAGTTTATAAGCAGAGTTTATACTGACAACAGGTTTAGAAAACCTTTCACTAACAATCCATTTTTCTATTTCAGCTCTTAGTGGCCTCAACAGGATTTTTCATCTTTGAAATTATCTTGAAAAAGAACATAAAGACGTGGCAGTGGCAGTGAAATTATGTCTGTCTCTGTCTCTATCTCTCTCTGTCTCACACACACACACACAGGGTATGTATACATGTGATTCAAAATGCATTCATGAGACCCATATCTTGAATTGTAGGACCATTCTAACAAGGTCTTCACGTAGCTCAAGTCAACTTTACAAAGGGGAAGAACAGAGTCTGTACTTCCCTGACTGACCAGCAGCAGGAAATGATTTCTCTAAAAGGCTGGCCTGTTCCACTCCACTTAGTCTCTCTGTATGTGTTATTCATGCTGCTGTGTACTGAAGATGTACCTGGAACTCAAACTGATCTCTCAACTTGCTGAAGACTATTTTCAGAAGGGTAGAACCACAGAGACATGATAATGAAAGCAAATTACCTGAAGAATCTATTTGGAAATCAGATTTTGTTCTGAGTTTATCACTCCTTTTAAGATATACAGAACTATCAGTTTTATAGTTCTGCTGTAACATTTTAAACTATAACAAAATTGTTAAAGTTTAAACTATTATAATAATGATGCAAAACCTTATGCCATGATCATGGCAATTTACTTGTGGGTCTGACTCATACAATGTTACAAATGGTATGCTGACTTCTGAAGCAGAAGGAACTGGTGACACCACAAAGGATGAGACAGTTTCAATGTTTAAGGTGGGAATGGGAAAAATGAAAACAAGTATTTCCCAGACTTTTAAAGTGGTTTTCTCCAATTTATCTATTTTCTCAGAGAATATCATGGAGGAGGAATTTTATTCACTGGTAATATAGCAGATATCACTGCTTTTACAATAAAAAGCTTATTTCTTAAAGTTATCATTTCCACTCTCATTTCCCAAAACCAGAAGAGTTTACCGTAACAACTATATGGCCACACTCAGCTATATCCAAGTCAATGTCTCAGTGTGTATATGTATGTGTGTCTGTCTCTCTCTCTTATTACTGTTCTCACGCTTCCTTCTTTCTCTTCCCCCAGCCTACCTCTCAGGCTTATCTGTGCTCTAATGATGCTGATCTCTGATTTAAGAACTTCTGAGCATAATGAAGATAATGGAAGTCTTCAAATAAAGATCTTGATCACTGCCATGAACCTGTCAGCCACAAAGGCCCTGTAACACCAGTGTGATAAAAATAATAAATTCTATTCAATAATAGGTCTGAAAATGGTCTGATAACAGTAGTAAAAAGTACCCTGAACAGTGTTTAGCACGTAATAGACAATGAAGAAATGTTAGTTTATTTTTCCCTTCTTTCTTACTGAGATTAAAAATGAGGTAACTGACCTCCAAGAAGATGAGACAGCTTGCCCAGCGAAATCAGAGACAGGGCTCTCTCCACACAGAACCAGGTCTCTACCCCTAACGCTTTCTGCTATGCCATGGTTGCTCCCCTTTTGATGACACATGATAACATCCTGAAATGTGTCCCATATTTTAATATTTTCACTTATATTTACCTGAAGCTTTTGTTCAAATGGCAGTTGATATAAACCTGAATTCCTAAAGCCTGGCAACTATTTTTTTTTTAAATCTGAAAGTTCTGTAATACGACTGCAGCATAAACAAAAAATTAGGTTTAGAAATTACTCCCACAAAAGTATGAAGGCAGCACTCGCAGGAAGCAATGGGAGGTTGTTCCAAGCCTCACAGGGGCATATGAATACCACCAGAATAGTCACTAACACCGACTGAGCTTCAAAGAGAACGTGTTACACAGTGTTCTTATGGATGAAATGTCATTTAACAATAATTTTTTCAGAGCAGAGAGTGGGCTTCTAAAAAGCTCTCAGTGGAGTTCTATTGCTCTCCGCCAGTTTGTTCTGGGATCAGTACATTTCACCAAGAAATTAGGCAATTATCAGGAAAAGCAGGAAAATAAGCACTGTAGGCACCAAATCTTTCTCCCCCACAGCTTTCTAAAAACAATCATATTTAAAGTTTTAAAGTTAAGAATATATTATGAAAGGTACTTTTTACTACAGCATGTTTTAGTCCTCTGTGACAACTTTATTTTATTTACACTGGTTTTTTTTTTTGAGCCAACGTTCACTCTCTTGGGGTACCTTCTCTTTGAAATCTTACTTAAGACTATATATATAAGCATGTAAACTCATAGAAAAGGTCTGGAAGGATGGTAAAGAGCAAACCTAAATGCAATTATCTCTGTGAAGGGAAACCTGATGACCAAGGTTAGGGATGAAGGGGACTCATTATCATGTACTACTTGTACACTTTTAATTGACCTTAAGAAGGATTTTTTTATATGTACTGTAGACCTAAGACTTTTAAAGAAAGCTAAAGAATATAGGCTCCAGTATTAAGTGTTCTCTGTAGATTTTACACAAAGCTCTAGGAAATAAACACATGTCTTCTTTGAGTAGCAAATTTTCTAATTAGGAGGCCCTGAATCTTTCATCCTACTTCCCATGTGTCACTTTTTACATGTAGGGCACATTACTCCTAAACATATACAAATCCCCAAATATCAATCAACTTCCAAGAATAATGCCATCAAAACTTTGTAAACGAAAAGTGAAACAGATGACTTAGAAACAGCCGTTATGAGTTCACTTCCTTTTCTGAACCAGATTCCCATCGTTTATGGTTCTATTACTGGTGTGCACCACAATCAAGCACTGTATTGAGCTGTTCAAAGAAGGCTTTTTCAAAGCATGTTAGTCAACTCACTTGCTCCAAGCCAAAAATGCAATAGGAGAAATCCATGTATTTTAAGACACACTAAGGGTGTGTTCTTGGCGGCACGGTCTATTTTTAGGAGTTATATTGGGAAACTCCCTTTGTGAATGCATGTAGGAAAAAAACAGTAATAGAAGGGTAACTATATAAATTATTTCATTCTTACAATAGCTCTGTCCAATATGAGCTAGGTATGTCTTCAAATGAGCCTGTAGTTCTTACAATTCCCAGAGGCTTATTTCTACATTCATATATATAACCAAAGGGGTTCCTGGAAGACTTTATGGCTTATTTTCAATAAATAGATTTTAAGTCTGCAAAATCTCAATTAAGTGAAGTAAAAAATAAATTTTAAGGAACTGACAGGGGTCCCAGAGAATGCTAACCTAGAACAGGGAATGGGATTACAGCTGTCAGGTAATTCTCACATTGTGATGCCCAGAAGGAGAATGTTCATGAATTCTGCTCCCCATCCAGTGATAGCCTGTCATTATTTTTTCTTGGACACTGCACATGTCTAATAAGCTTAAAAAATAAGTAGCAAAGCATTTTTTGCTTTGTGGCATTTGTGTCAAGAGGAATACATTTCCACTGCCAAATCCCAGATTTTCTATTGGTAAAAGTGTTCTCAACCCTTGGTTTAAATCTTTTTTTTTTTTTAAGTATGAATGTTCTTCACCTCAGACCTGTTTGCTAAGGGAGAATAGAAGTTACTGAGTAAAAAAAGCTTACTGCTCTCAGGGCTCTTCTCAGCCCTCTCCACTTTGGTCTGTAGAGAGAAAGTCAGAAACAACCCTTCACCTAGCAAGAACAATCACAGGGCCATAGATAACTGCTCTTATTCTTAATTGTATTTAATCAAATATGGTTAAAATCATATTATAGAAAACTCCTATTATGCTTTGAAAAGTAGATGAAATGAAAAAGACCACAGCAGTAATCAGCCTCCAAAAATCCCACTCTTGGTTTTAAAGATCCAGATTGTACAGGCCATGTGTCTACGAGCACATTTGAGAAGTCGTCTGCTTAGAAAGTTCTGCATAGTTACATGTTTATCTGTAAAGTCAAAGATTTCACTGCTTCTACCCTAAAACAGCTCCTGGTGCTGCTCTTGATATTATAAGGTAAACATACAATAAGCTCCTAAAAAGACTGAGAGGCCACAAGCAATATACTTACATTGTGAATTATCCATAATACTTATACAAGTTAAATGTGCCCATAAATCAGCTGAACTTTAATACATTTCTTTATAGAACATATACAAGCAAAGTGAGGGATGAGGAGAGGATCAAACTGAGAACATCAAGTTGATACCCAAATCTTACCTTTTCAGGTCAACAGTTGTGACACTAAACACAACTCCTTTGAGCCAAAGAATCATGAAGAGCCTCTGGGAAAAGGGGCAGTTTCCTATGCTTTCACCATCACTGCCAGCCTGGAAACAGAAATAAACATTAAAAAACAAGGCCAAAGTAATGATACACAAAACAATAGACCTTTTCCTGAATTTTAGTCAAGGGTACTAGGAGACAGGAAAAGTTGCATTGTGGAAGGAAGAAATTCAGGTCTTTCATTTGCCTCTTTCTCTTTTTTTTTGTTTTGGCCACACTGCACAGCTTGCAGGATCTTAATTCCCTGACCAGGGATTGAACCCAGGCCCTCGGAAGTGAAAGCACAGAGTCCTAACCACTGGACCACCAGGGAATTCCCGCCTCTTTTTCTTAGAAATGGCCAGTCTAATATAGCGCTGTCCAAGAGAGCTATCTGCAATGATAGAAAGTATCTGAATTATCACTGTCCAATACAGTAGTTATTTGTGATATCTGGCTAATGAGTACTTAAAATGTGGCTAGTTCAAATGAACTGAATTTTATTTACTTTTAATTAATTTATATTTAAACAGCCACACGTGGCTAATGGCAACCTTATTGGACAGCACAGGTCCAATCAATCCCTAGGGGGTACATATATCCTTGCGTCAGGGCAAAGACTATCATAGGTTTTATGAAACGTAAGTCATTTCTTGTTCTATGAAACAGTATTCTTTACAGGGCAACATAAAAAGGGAAACGTGTGCCTCTCTCCAAAGGGTAAAATAACTGCCGACCTCCCCCACATTAAGCAAAATTATTCATGGGACTTCCCTGGTGGTCCAGTGGTTAAGACTCCACACTCCCAAGGCAGAGGGCCTGGCTTCTATCCCTGGTCAGGGAACTAGATCCCGTACGCTGCACTAAGAGCCCACATGCTGCAACTAAAATATCCCGTATGTCACAACTAAGACACAGTGCAGCCAAACAAATAAATAAATATTTTTTTAAAAAGTATTCATTATAAAAATCCCATACCTTGTTTACACATTCCTTCAGGGAACAAGAAAATAACAAAAGATATCTTTATAATAAGTTATTTGTAATCATACTTAATAAATGAAGCAGCTGACTTCCCTGAGCTCTACGATAACACAATTTTCCTAAAAATTAGAGTGGGACAAATCTTGAATTCCATCAAGTATGCCCCCCAAGTTTAAAAAGGAGGGAAGGGGGAGGGGAAAATGAAAGAGCGAGCAAGCAGGCTGGAAGAGAACATTCTGACACTCACTAGCAGCCAACACAGCCCTCTTCACCATAAAGTCTATGAATAGAGCCAGAAACTAACTTTCAACAAGTCAGTCAAAGATGCTGGTAGAAGTACTGTTTATTATCCTGAAGTAAGTCTCAAAAACTTCAGAAGGCATTTCAGTAAAATGCTACATTAGTAAAGTCATTAATTCCTAAACTAGTGGGTAAATGGAGGGGAGTTAAAAAAAATAAAAGCAGTTACCTGATTAAATATAATACAGGGGACTCCCCTGGTGGCGCAGAGGTTGGGAATCCGCCTGCCAATGCAGGGGACACAGGTTCGAGCCCTGGTCCAGGAAGATCCCATATGCTGCGGAGCAACTAAGCCCATGCACCACAACTACTGAGCCCACGTGCCACAACTACTGAAGCCCACGTGCCCTAGAGCCCCTGCTCCACAACAAGAGAAGCCACCAAAATGAGAAGGCTGCACACTGCACCGAAGAGTAACCCCTGCTCACCACAACTAGAGAAAGCCCATGTGCAGCAACAAAGACCCAACGCAGCCAAAAATAAATAAATAAATAAATAACTTTGCATGTGCACTCTTCAGGATAAATCTGGAAAACGCCTTTGTATTAACTGCTCTCCTAAAACTCATGACAATTCAAATAAGAAGTACTGCCATGATTAAGTTTTTCCAAAGTCATAACAGCACTAGAAAATTGGCAGCTACTAGCCAGATGATGTTTTCATAAAGTAGAGTGAAACTGTGGAAAAACTCGGATGTCCAATAGTCATAAATCAAAAACTCCCTCCTTTAATCCAAGTTGTACTAATAAAATTCCATTTCAACAAAGTTAAAGAATCAAAATTACTCTCTTCAGTATGAATTACAATAAATACAACCTATTGGTACAACTGACTGAGGAGGTGAGGAGGATATTATGGTATAATGGAAAGCATACTACACTGGGAATCAGGGTACCTTATTCTGCATCCAGTTTTTATTAATGTTAAAAATGAACACATAGCATCTAAAAAAACTACGCCTTTTTTTTACTGCTTCTAACAGTAACATATACACTCATTTAAAATTTTTTTTATTAAATGAAATTCTTTAAATTCTATACTGCTTTAAAATTTTCAAAAATTTCACACACATGATTTCATATAATCCCAAAATAACTCTTTTTTACTCCTACCGCTCTGTTGCCCCTTCCCCCCCACCACTAGTAACCACTAGTTCGTGCTCTATATCTATGAGTCTGCTTCTTCTGTTTTATTCACTAGTTTGTTGCATTTTTTAGATTCCACATATGATATCATACAGTATTTGTCTTTCTCTGTCTGACTTATTTCACTTAGCATAATGCCCTCCAAGTCCATCCATGTTGCTGCAAATGGCAAAATTTCATTCTTTTTTATGGCTCAGTAGTATTCCATTGTATACATACATCACATCTTCTTTATCCATTCATCTGTTGATGGGCACTTAGGTTATTTCCATACCATCACAATTGTAAATAATGCTGCTATGAACATTAAGGTGCATGTATCTTTTTGAATTAGTGTTTTTGTGCTTTTTCAGATATACATCCAGGAATGGGACTCCTGGCTCATATAGCAGTCCAATTTTTAGTTTTTGGGGAAACTTCCATACTGCTTTCCACAGTGACTGCACCAATTTACATTCCCACCAATAGTGTCCAAGGGTTCCCTTTTCTCCACATCCTTGCCAACATCTGCAATTTGCATTCTTTTTGATGATCGCCATTCTGACCGGTGTAAGGTGATATCTCATTGTGGTTGTCATTTGCATTTCCCTGATTATTAGTGATGTTAAACATCTTTTCATGTGCCTATTGGCCATCTGCATTTCCTCTTTGGAAAAATGTCTATTCAGTTCTTCAGCCCATTTTTTAATCTGATTGTTTTTTAATGTTGAGTTGTATGAGCTGGTTATATATTTTGTATATTAATGGATATTAACCCCTTATCGGTCATATCATTTGCAAATGTCTTCTTCCATTCAATAGGTTGTGTTTTCATTTTGGCATTGGTTTCCTTCACTGTGCAAAAGTTTTTAAGTTTCATTAGGTCCCGTTTGTTTATTTTGCTTTTGTTTCCTTTGCTTTAGTAGACGGATCCAAACAAATATTGCTGCAATTTATGTCAAAGAGTGTTCTATGTGACTTTTAAGTTAATCTATATCAAAGGAAGCCATTTTATAAATTTAGACAGCTAATTTAGATAGAATCCATGCTAAAGGTAAAACTTTAAAACCTCACTTATCTATGTTTTCCTCTAGGAGTTTTATAGTATCTGGTCTTACATTTAGGTTTTTAATCAATTTGAGTTTATTTTTGTATACGGTATTAGAGAATATTCTAATTTCATTCTTTTACATGTGGCTCCAGTTTTCCCAACACTATTTATTGAAGAGACTGTCTTTTCTCCATCGTATATTCTTGTCTCTTTTGTCGTAGATTAATTGACCATAGGTGCATGGGTTTATTTCTGGGATTTCTATCCTGTTCCATTGAACTATAAGTTTGTCTTTGTGCCAATACCATACGGTTTTGATTATTATAGCTTTGCAGTATAGTCTGAGGTCAGGGAGCATGATTTCTCCCCCTCTGTTCTTCTCTCCAAGATTGTTTTGGCTACTTGGGGTCTTTTGTGTTTTCATACAATTTTTTAAATTATTTGTTCTAGTTCTGTGGAAAATGCCATTGGTATTTGGATAGGGATTGCACTGATCTGTAGATTGCCTTGGGTGTTATGGTCATTTTAACAATATTAATTCTTCCAGTCCAAGAACATGGCATATCTTTCCATCTGTTTCTGTTGTCTTCAATGTCTTTCATAAGTGTTTTATAGTTTTCTGAGTATAGGTCTTTTACCTCTATTCTTTTTAAAATAAAAACCGAAACACTACAGAATGTCAGAGTTCCCCTACCCTTGAACCATTCACTAGTTATTCTTCTAGATTTTTATTTTCTATGTACACACTACTTTTTTCTTTTAAACGTGTGATCACACTATACAGCTTTTTAAAATATTTTATTCCCAAACTAATATAATCAACCCTCTGGAGGCTGTAATGCCCCCACCAGGATGGTATCAGAGAAGGCCAAAGAGGGAGCCAGGCTTTAAACCCTGCCAGCCAGTAATGAAAACCCCCCTTTTTCTTGGTTGGAAGAGAGGGAAGCAGAGGGGTGTCAGAGGAGGAGGCCTAGTAGAGTAGTCAGGACTTTCAACATCAACCAGCTGTAATGAGGCCACCTCGACTGGGGTCTCAGTGGAGACCACATGGGGAGCTGGAACCCTCACCCCTGCCCAACAATAATGAGGAGCCTTCCCACCTTGGGTATCAATGGAGGCCAAGTGGGGCACCTGGACTTCTATCTCCACTTGGATGTCTATGTCCATCTGGCTTCTCCTTCCCACTGCCGTTCTTCTCTCCCACCCCCCTCCAGAGCAATGTCAGAGAAGTCTTATTTGAGTGTCAGAGAAGTTTAAACAGAAGGTTTAAACAAGATCCAGAGTTTCACAACATAATAAGAAAATGTTCAGGTTTCAACTGAAAATCCCGTGTCATACCAAGAACCATATCAAACTGAATGAAAAAATGCAATCAAAAGATGTCAACATCAAGATGACATAAATGTTAGAATTAGCTGACAAAGATTTTAAAGCAGCCATGATAAAAATGCTTCAATGAGCAATTATGAACAGCTTAAAATAAACATAAAAATAGCCTCAGCAAGGAAATTCAAGATGCAAAGAAGAACCAGAAATTTAAGAACTGAAAAATACAATAACTGAAATAAAAAGCTCAGAGGGTGGGCTCAACAGCCAATGGAGAGGACAGAGGAAAGAATTGGTGAACTGAAAAACAGAATAATAAAAATTGCCCAATCTGAACAACAGAAAGAAGATAGATAGAAAATTTAATACTTCTTATATATTTCCATATTTTAATGTCATCTAATGGTCATTTTTGAAGGCTTCACTGTATGCTATTGACCCAACAATTTCATGTCTAGAAATTTATTCTATAGAAACACTTATACAGATGTCCAAGGATACAAGAGGAAGGAAAAATAAAGTGTTGTTTATAATAGCAAAACACTGGGGATCTCCCAATGCCCATCAGTAAAGGATTTGTTAAATGACATCACACCACCAGAGGGTGGAGTCAGGGCTAACCCATTCGGCCTTCGCTGGCATGGGTGGAAAACAGGACCATAGATTTTTCCTGTGGTGTTTGGAATAGAGCAGCTATTGTCTGAAAGTTTTCTGTCCTGCTTAGGCTGCCCCTTTTCCTGGTTTTTTGGTTAGAGAGAGCAGTCTTTTGTCAGAGTTTTTGTTGTTGTTTCTGTCTACAATTGTTGGGAGTTTCTGGGTTGCTGGGTTCTATAGTGCCAAGTCTGGGATGTATGAAGCAAAAACCCAGGAAACTCACCACCACCATCTAATCCATCTTCCCAGAAGTGGAGGTTTCTCAGATATATTAAATTTGAAAAGCAAAATTAATACAATGGATTATTACTAAACCATATAATGCCATTTCCAGCAACATGGATAGACCTAGAGATTATCATGATAAGCAAAATAAGTCAGAAAGAGAAAGACAAATACCATATGATATCGCTTATATGTAAAACCTGAAACACAACACAAATGAACATATCTATGAAACAGAAACAGGCTCACATAGAGAACAGACTTCTGGTTGCCAAGGCGGGGTGGGGGGGAGGGAAGGAGTGGGAGTTTGGAATTAGCAGATGCAAACTGTTATATATAGGATGGATAAACAACAAGGTCCTACTATACAGCACAGGGAACTATATTCAGTATCCTGTGATAAACCATAATGGAAAAGAACATGAAAAAGAATATATACATGTATAACAGTAATGTTGCTGTACAGCAGAAATTAACATAACATTGCAAATCAACTATATTTCTATAAAATTTACAAAAATTAAAAAACAAAATTAAAAATATATGAAAGGTGATATATATACATAAAGTGGAATATTATTTGATAATAAAAAGCAATACATTACTGATACATGTTATAACTTGTATGAACTTTGAAAAATTATGCTAAATAAAAGGAACCAGTCACAAAAGGCCACATATTATATGATTCCATTTATATGAAATGTCCAAAATAGGCAAATCCACAGAGACATAAAGTTGATTAGCAGTGGCCTAGGGTTGGTAGAGGGGAGGAAAGAAAGGGGAGTTGGGAATGACTGCTAATGGGTAAAAGGTTTCTTTTTGGAGTGATAAAAATGTTCTAAAATTAGACTGTGGTGACGGTTGCATAACTTTGTGAATATACCAAAAAAACACTGAATTGTACACTTTAAATGGCTGAACTGAATAATATCTGAATTATATCTCAGTAAAGCTGTTTCTAAAATACATAGACTCAGGACTTCCCTGGTGGCACAGAATCTGCCCACCAACGCAGGGGACACAGGTTCAAGCCCTGGTCCGGAAAGATCCCACATGCCGCGCAGCAACTAAGCCCGTGCACCGCGACTACTGAGCCTGTGCTCTAGAGACCATAAGCCACAACTACTGAGTCCGCGTGCCAAAACTACTGAGACCGCGTGCCACAACTACTGAAGTCCGTGCATCAGCCTGTGCTCCGCAACAAGAGAAGCCAGCGCAACGAGAAGCCCGCGCACTGCAATAAAGAGTAGCCCCCGCTCGCTGCAACTAGAGAAAGCCCGCGCAGCAAAGACCCAACTCAGCCAAAAATAAATAAATATATATATATAAATTTTTTTTAATCTTATAAAAAAATAAATAAAATACATAGACACAGATTACAAGTATAAATATCACATACTGGACAAAATTTTAATTTGCAATACATAGTTTTTAAACTATAACTTCATATTACAGAAAACATACATGTCTATATTTCTTAAAAATTACAAAATCCAAATAATCAAAGCAAAAACATGAACAATACCACTGACAGAAATAACCACCAATTCCAGACAAATAATGAACCTTAGCATTCATTTAGGTTTTGTTCTTACAAAAGGGGTAGTTTTGTTTAATTTGCTATCTAGGGTTCTTCTCATACACTCACTGTTCCGCACCCTTCCCCTGCCCCACCTCTGTTGTAATTCTTGAATTGCCTAATACCAGTATTTATTCAGAAACTACTTGATTAACTCCTACATTGCAGAACAGGGGTCAGTGGTAGGTGCCATAAATATTTTAATGTTTTACTAATTCAAGGTTAAGGAACTGCTCACTTAGAAAACCCAGTTTAATCAGTTTTCAGAATAGTCAGATTTTAAAACACCCGAGAGGGGCTTTCCTGGTGGCGCAGTGGTTAAGAATCCACCTGCCAATGCAAGGAACATGGGTTCGAGCCCTGGTCCCAGAAGACCCCACATGCCATGGAGCAACTAAGCCTGTGCACCATAACTACTGAGCCTGCGCTCTAGGGCCCACGAGCCACAACTACTGAAGCCCACGCACCTAGATCCTGTGCTCCGCAACAAGAGAAGCCACTGCAATGAGAAGCCCATGCACCGCAACCAGAGAAGGCCCAAGTGCAGCAACAAAGACCCAATGCAGCCAAAAATAAATAACTAAATTAAAAAAAAAAAACACCCTAGAAAGAGAGCTTTAACTTGGTCCTCTTTATTTCTTTGTGTTTAAGGGACTGGGGGTGAGGGATGACTATGACTAGGGGAAGAGAAAGAGAAGCTGGGACCTGAAGGTAAGAATGGGCTCCTGACCATTAACTTATCAATATTTTCCTTGACATATTTTCAAGGGAATGTATGAGAACAGTGTGTAGCTGAAAGAATGAACTTTAAAACTTTAAGAGCTCACTTACCTTTAACGTGGTTTCTATCTAAATTAGCTGTCTAAATTCACAAAATGGCTTCCTTTGATTTAGATTAACTTAAAAGTCACAAAACAACACAATAAATGGGGTGAAGTCACCTGGCTTCTATTATCTATTTCTTCAGTTTTTGCTAAACATGCTGGAACCAAGGTTTAGAGTCTACACGTTTAATAAGCTGTTATCCTTCTACAGGGTCTGCAGAGTATGGAGGAAATAACAATGTTTAGATTAAGACATCTGGATTTGAATCCTGACTTCACTAAGTATTAGCTGTGTGACCTTTGGTAAAATACTTAACATTGTGAAACTTACATGATATTATGAGGATCAAATCAGTTAAGGTACACACAGTTCCTGGCACATGGTAAGAGTTCAGTAAATGTTACCTGACGTTAAAGATACTTCATGCACAGAACTCAAGGCCTAACAACAGGTTCTTCAGTTCTAGCACTGTCATTAGAATCCCTAGGTTACATCATTTAGAAAATAAGAGAGGGGAATGAATCTAAGTATTTTCTACGTTAAGTTCTTCCAAATGACATATATTATGCCCTAATGCTTTAAGAAATATGGTCTATATAAAGTTTAAATAGTCCACTAAATGGAGTGAAGCAAAGATATCCTCTATTTGAGAAGGTGTCAAAAATCTCTGGCCATGTAAAGAATGTATCACTGTTTCCTGGCCATAAACATATCATAGAAATAATTCTATAAATAAAGCAAAGGATATGTAATGGAAGAATTACCGTATCCCAAGCTCTGCCTGGGATGTATTTTATGTAAATAAAAGACAGACAGCCAATGACAGGACACTGAAAGGACCTCAGTTGCTACCATTTTCTTGTTCAGTATCACCAATTCATGAAGTCTACTCTCCAGAAGAGAGCCTGTGCAATTAAGAGAACTGATTAGTTCGAAATTACATAAGGATTAGATACCAGGCTTAGATGAAACTCCAGGGTAGGCTGTTAAGAGTTCATTTGAAACATTTACCATGTTGAAGATGAACTCTATACTCTCCCAAAACAAGCTCTTCACATGTGTTAATCTAGTTAATCCTTATATCCTCTCACTCAGCAGAGGATGGTGGTTAAGAGTTAAGAGCCAGACTCACAGACAATTCCAGCACTTCCTAGCTGTGTGACTTTGAAAAAGTGATTTAACCTCTCTGGGCCTGTTTTTGTCTTCTATAAAATGGGAACAGTAACATGACCTACCTCACTGGATTGTTTGGAAGAACTGAATGAATTACTATATTAAAGGGCTTAGAATAGCACAATGCTCTAAAACAGGGGAACGGGGAGGGAATTGTGCATTGTATACACTTTCATACTTTTCGATATTTGTACCATGCACATGAATCTTTCATTTAACAACAAAAAAGCAAGCAATCAAAAACCTTCCCACCCTAAACATATGAAAATTAAGTAAAACACAAGTTATAGAATGAATGTGGAAAAGCCCTGAAAACGAAAGACACCTACATAGGAGCAGGATTCTAGAACTCTTAGGATACATAAAAATCCATAAGGAAATGGGTTTAAAACACAGATTACCAGGTCTCACCTCCAGACACTGATTCAGTATGTCTGTGGTAGGGTTCAGGAATCTGCAATTTTTAACAAGCACTCCAAACAATTCTAATTCTGATGCATTTGGTAGGCAGACCATATTTTGGTAAACACTGACATGGAGGAAAAACATGCCAAAAAAAAAAAAAAGACTGGAAAGATGTTTACTCCATGGTTAAACTCTGAATTCCTCATGATGCCTTCTGGACTCTGCTCTTTGTAAGCCAGCAACCTAGTCACCATTTGTTGGGGTCAGATTTGATAAATAACAGCCTCCTCTCATACTCTTAAGTAATGCCACACTATGCTACCTTACCTCACACTTGGCAAAAGCCAAGTTACTTAAACCAAACTAGCCTAGAGCCCCTTAAAACCTAGACACTCAAATTCAAGAACACTCTCATTCCACAAAAACTAAGAAGCAGACGCAAGTACCTTTTAGTGCAAAACAATATAACATTAATGTTTCTTTATTTTTTATTTATTTATTTATTTATTTATTTTGCAGTACACGGGCCTTTCACTGTTGTGGCCTCTCCCGTTGCAGAGCACAGGCTCCGGACGCGCAGGCTCAGCGGCCATGGCTCACGGGCCCAGCCGCTCTGCGGCATGTGGGATCTTCCCAGACCGGGGCACGAACCCGTGTCCCCTGCATCGGCAGACGGACTCTCAACCACTGCGCCACCAGAGATGCCCCAGCTTATCTTAAGACCAAATACAATGTCAAGGACAATTATGATGACCCAGAGTCCTTTATAGATCAAGTCCTTTATGCTTGCTGCAGGATGGTTATATCTGGTTTTAGAAGAACAATTATAAATTTTAATTAGTATATTATACTGTTAAGTGATTTGACTTGTCAAGAGAAAAAAAGAAAAGATACTGCTGTGATTTAGGGATGAGAACCAATACTTGACTTGCAAAATAGGCTGCATTTTTCACTGAGAAACTATATAACCATGGGTAAATCACTTAATCTCTTTGGGTCTTAGTTTCCTATTCTGGAAAGGGGAGGTTGAGGGGTATGGTGGAGACTGATTTACAGAGTTAATAACTGTTATGCTGTAATACAAGATATATCCCTACTCTTAGGGAATGCACACTGAAGTATTTAGGGGTAAAGGGCTACAATGTACACAACTTACAAGAGAAAGAGTAAGTAACAAAGCAAATGGGGTAAAATGTTAACAATAGGTAAACCTGGGTAAAAGGTGTCTTTGTACTGTTCCTATTCTTATAACTTGTCTGTAAGTTTGAAATTATTTCCAAATAAAGTTTTTTTCAATTATTAATCTAGTTTCCACTTCCATTCTAAATAGTTTCTAACTATATTAAAACCCACTTTTTTTATGTCATTTATGTATTATCTCCAAGGGCAGATAAGTCTTTTTTAATTAAAATTTTTATTTTTTAATCATTCATCAACCAAGTGAGGACCTACACTAAACAATGAAAATCCAGTGATAAACAAGAAAAGACATGGTTCCTGCCTTTGTATTACCTGTGGTCTACAAAGTTTAATCTGAATAATTTAAAAATTTGAGAATACACAAAGTAAAAATGTCACTATAGGATACAGTGAAACTCAAAATATACCCCCCAACTTTACCACAACTGTAATAATACTTGTTTAGCATTTTCTCATAAACATCCCCCAATAAATCATGATTTTGTGAGTTTCAGTCTTAAGGGCTTGCCATGTCTCCTCCTCTGAGTTGGTGATTCAACTTATAACAGGAGACTTGATGTTCTCTTGCTTTAGTCTAAGTCACTGTGAATTGAGAAATCATTTAAAACTATACAAATATGTCTCTTCACTTTATTCTTAAATTTTAAACAAGGAGGGAACAATTAAAGCACAGCCAAAATTTATCATGCTTACCTATCTGAAATAACCCACTAAAATCTATAGTTATTACTAAACTCATCAAGATGCAAAGTTATTTGAATGCTGTTAGAAGAAATAGCTAAGATACACAATTTAGCCAATTGTTTTAGCTAAATGTCAAGGTTTAGTGCAAAAGCTCTCCCACAACTATCCAGAGTTAAACCTGTCAAATGGGAGTGACAATTCAATTCCAGAAGTTTCAAAGGCTGCTTGTTTCTGTTTCCTTCAGTAAGTGATCAAATTATGATTCAACTAATATAGCTAATAATTTAATTTTTTTTAACTTGTAAACATGTACAATAGCCTTTAAAAATGAGGTCTTGAAAAAGGTCTCTCTCCTCCTTTCCTATTGTCTTCCCCACCAATATCCTTGAGTGTCGATACTACTATTCCATTATCCCCTCCCATTCATCCTGTACAATAGTCAACATAAATCTGGACACTTTTGTGACTAAAATCACATTATCCTCCAACTGAAATGCCCCTGCTGCACCTGCCCTTCTGGTCAAGCTCAAGCCTCTCCCCCAAGAGAACTTTCTAAATCACTCTAGCCCAAACCAATTACCTGTCCAATTACCCACCCAGCTTTTCAAACCCTGATGTCAACATAAATCAGCAGAGGATCTTGTTAAAATGCAGATTCTTATTCAGCAGATCCAGGGTGAGGCCCAAGATTCTGCATCTCTTACAAACACCCAGGGAACAGCAACTCTATGTTATTTTTTAAAAATTAATCATGGGGGCTTCCCTGGTGGCGCAGTGGTTGAGAGTCTGCCTGCCAATGCAGGGGACATGGGTTCGTGCCCCGGTCCGGGAAGATCCCACATGCCGTGGAGCGGCTGGGCCCGTGAGCCTTGGCCGCTGAGCCTGCGCGTCCGGAGCCTGTGCTCTGCAACAGGAGAGGCTGCAACGGTGAGAGGCCCGCGTACCGCAAAAAAAAATAATAAAAATAATAAAAAAATAAAAATCATGACTTGCCTTGTGATCTCTTAAATCACTACTGTGAATTATTACTTTAATATTCATATCTCTGCACTGTATCTCCTGAACTAGACAACAAACTTATCGACACCCCGTACTTTTTTTTTCTTTCTATAGGCCTTCATCTACTGCAGCTGCCTTACTATTTATTAGCTTTCTGTTGATTACTAACAGTGAAAGCCTTTGAATTACAAAAAAAGGTTATCAGTATAGAAAAAACTTATTAAGTTAAATCTTTCTGATTTAATAAGTTTTCTCAAAAAATTTAATTAGGTCTCCAAATCACCTTGGGATAGAGCTAACAAACCACAGAAGCCACACAGCAAAATCTGATAGTTGCCTGCCCAAGATCCATTCTCCCCTTTCTTTTGCTGATAGAACTTGCAACTTATTTTATCAGGAATCCATTCCTCCCTCCCCCAAGTGATACAGGAGATGATAACCCAATCCCCAATTCTAGGGGTAAATCCTGACTGATTCTAAGCCAGTCATGATAGTTCCAGTCCTCTTGCCAGTGACAGACCTACTGCAATCATGTGACTCAGTTCTAATCGACAAAACAGTCCCCTGAGAAAAGTTTCTCACTCTTAAGATAAAGACAGCAGAAGAAGAAACCCTTCGATGAGAAAACTGTGGCTGATGTGGCCAACTTGATACTGCCTGAGGCTGCAACCAATACCAAAAGAGGACAGACCCAAAAGAATCACAAGGGAGCCAGTCTTCCTATTAGACTTCTTTCTTAGATACGCTGCCTTAGTGGTTCAAGACAATTTGGGGCAAAGTTTTCTGTTACTTACAATCATAAGTATCCAAACCAATATCTCTATTTGTCTCCAATTAAGACTAGCAGGAAGAATGAAAATATGTAAGTGTGGTAAGGAATGAAAAAAGAAAACTCTCAATATAAGTGAAAGGAGATATAATAACCAGGGCTCTGGTTTGTTTACAATTAATTCTATTTTCATAGGCTGCCATTTAGACTTCACTCTAGGATTTCAGTAGTCTGTGTAGTACTTGCCACTGAAGTTCAAGCTATGGGCTGTATTTCCTCATTCACAGAACACCTTTTATACACCTCTTTGCCTAGGACCCAGATATATTTATTCAACATTCAATACATATTTACTGAGGACCTACTATCCTCCCAAGCACTGGGAGCTGGCACTGGAGAAACAACTGTGAATGAGACAGATAAGACCTGACTTCATGAAACCTTCATCTTTATGGAAGAAACAGATAATAAATATATCAAGTTAAAAACTTTAAACTGCAATAAGTGCCTAAAGGGAAACAAAGTACTAAGAGAGATGACAAGGAGCACCTACTTTAGATAAGATGGTCATAAAAGATCTCTTAGACCTAAAGAATGAGACGAAGCCAGCCCCACAAAGAGCCAGTATGACTAGATTGCTGTAAGTACCAGAGAAAGTGGTATTGGGAGGGGCCAGATCATGAAAGACTTTCTAGACCAAATTAAGGAGTTCAAACTTACATTCACAGAGGGAATAATTTTTCATTCGTTTAACAAATGTTTACCAAGTACCTACTATGTAGAAAGAAATCATTCAACACAATGGTTAACAGCAAGGATTCTGAAGGCTGAGAGCCTGGGCTGATATATGGGTTCATCTTAACCACCTGCATGATATTGGGCACTTAACCTCTCTGGAACTCAGTTTCCTCATATGTAATATGGGAATAATACCTACTTCACAGAATTATTATGAGAATAAATGTTAATATATCAAAATCTCTTATAATATTGCTCAGCATGTGGTAAGTGCTTGGTAACAAAGTATGTGCCAAGTAGAGAATATATTCCTTACTTCACGGAGCACGCACATGCGTGCATGCGTGTGTGTGTGTGTGTGTGTGTGTGTGTGTGTGTGTGTGTGCGCGCGCGTGCTGGGAGGGGAGAATATGCCACAGAATGGGATAATGGGATACCCCTGAAGGGTTTTGGTGGGTGGAGGTATATGAAGGTAAAATCGGATTTCAATGCTAAGACAATAACACTTGCTACCATATGGAAAACAGGTTGGGGCATGGAGCTGATGGATAATGGAAGCTGGGATGCCTACTGTAATAGTCCCAGTGGAATGTGGCTTGGATTAGGTAGAGGCAACGAAGATGGAAAGAAATGCATAGATTAAATTGAACTGGGAAGGGTATAATCCTAAAGAGTTGTGGATGGTTTGGATGTGGTAACTGAGGGAAAGAAAGAAATCAAGTACCTTCTAGATTTCTGGTTTGAGCAACTAGGTAGAGAAAAGCCTCAAGATGGAGGTGAGGGTTTGTCTGCCTATATTTTGCTGAAGGAGAGAAAGAGAAATCCCTTCAAGAGATAACTACAGAGCTATAATCTTGGCTTGAAAATATTTCTCAGGTGTGGGAGGCTACAAACCAAAATTAACATTGCTTATATCTCAGGACAGACTTGGGGAAAGGTAGAAACAGGGGTATTAACTTTATAGACCTCTGTACTGTTTTGTTTTTTTCTAGATTTAAGAAAGTTTTTAAAGAAAATGTTTATACATGATAATCTTATTCCTGCCCCAATCACTGTCAAAATATTAAGCTGTTTAAATACGACAGCATTTTTTTTAAGCACTATGAAAATTCAAAAGAAATTCTGAATACAAAGCTGTTACTCAAAAACTACTACTGGAAATAACATAGGGAATTAATGACAGTTGAAAAAGATTCTACTAAGTACTACTTTTGTTCTCTGTTACATATTTGAACTGTATGCTGAAAATGAAAACAAAGGCTCTAATCCATACTAAAATCAAATCTGAAATGTCTCAGCCAGAATCGTTTGTTAAAACTAAGTGCCAGATACACAACAACCGGACTTTCCATCTAAGCACAACAGAACCATAATGGAAAAAACAAGCTCTTCTGGAATGTTTACATTCACTCATCAAAAGCCTAAAATAGGAGGAACAAAGTCTATTATCTCTTCAGAACAAATTAGAACCCATATAACTAAAAATACTGCACGATAAGAAAGAAAAAAAAGATAGCCAAAGGTATAACCCTTTTTATTGTCTGGATCGACCTTGAATCTACTCCCTATAAGAATCAACTACAATAAATGAAAATGCTGCCAAAATTGCCTGCAAACAAGTTAACAGCCAGTGTTTAATTTAGCAGCTGATTTCTCACTCAACATGCACTATTTGAAAGTGCTTTATATAGATATATTAATCCTCACAATACCCATATGAAGTTAGGTATTGTTTTCCTCATATTTCAAACAAGGAAACTGAGATTTAGAGAAACTGAGTAACCTGCCATAGGTCACACAACTGAGGAGTGGTAAAACTGAAGTCTGAACTCTAAGTCCATGCTATTAACCACTTTTACAGTTTCTAACACCAAGATAAGAAGGAAATGCTGGAACTGTACCTGTTAGTCTCATGATTTGTGTGGTACAACCACCAACTCACACAGATGGACACGACTATTATCAAGGAAGATAAGTTACCTGAACCACAACCATTACAATGTGATCCAGAATTGTTATTTAAATTTTCTAGCAGCCATATTTTAAAAAGAAAAAAAAGTGAAATTAATTTAAATATTTTATTCAATATATCTAAAATATTATCATTTGAACATATAATCAACATAAAGTTATTACATTCTTTTCTTTGTACTAAATCTTTGAAATCTGGTATATGTTTTATACTTAGACTACATCTCAATTCAAACAAGCACTTAATAGCCACATATGGCTAGCCACATATCATACTAGACAGCACATGGCTAGAGAAAAAGCCTCTGAACAACAAACACTAACGTATGTCACCAAGACCATGTACTAAAGGTCATGTACCTGACTCATCAACTCAACATTCAAACTCTCAGAAATTATTTACTCTTATTTCAAACAAACTTTAACAAGTTTGTTTATCTGGCTTACCCAAACCACAAAAGATTACAATAGAAAATTAAAGGAAATGGGCTGCATCAATAGAGACCAGTTGACAAAGGAAGATATAAAACACACAGAAACCCACACGCACCCATGTATGCATACACACAGGAGATTCAAAAAGCGCAACAGCTGAGGCCATTTAGCAGAAAGGCAAAAATAGTCTTACATACCTCAATAGTTCCTTAGGCCATCATTGCATTACTGAATTTGTATTCAGAATGCTGACATTGACAGTTAAATTCAGCATTTTAATAAATCAAGGAAATATTAGTATATTTTAGAAATATTTTCATTTAAAATCAATTTGAGAACTCTATACTATTTTTGCAAATATTCTATAAATCAAAAACGATTCCAAAATTATAAAGTTAATTTTAAAAATCAATTTGAAGCTTTTAGTATGGCCAAGTAGTTCCCATAAGATCAACCCTTTGCCCCCATAAAAATGATAACATCTAGACAAAAAAAAAACCACTTGGGGTGAACTACACTGGAGAATGAACAAAAGCAAGCAGATGTTGGATGGAGTTGATACCTGCAAGGGAAATACACTGGACAAGTTTCCCCAATTTTTATCTTTTAACCTTGTGCCATGCAGGGCAGCTAAAATTCCAATGAACGATTCACAGTCCTGCTGGCTTGAAGAACCAAAGGACAGAGTTTAGAGAAACCATCACCACCAGAAAATAATGTCGAACACCACAAAAAAGAGAACCAGAGAGGGGGAGCCCTAAAATCTGCACAAAACTCTCTCCAGATATCTGGCTGATCCCTGGCGTACATATGCACAGGGCAGATTCCAAGTAGGCCAACTAAAAGAACTGAACTGAAATTTGAGCTGCCACCCACCAGAGGAGAGAGTTTTTCAGTTTGAGTTCAGGAGAGGGAGAGGGAGAGAGAGAAGGAGAGGAAGAGAGAAAGAGAGAAAGAAAGAAAGAAAGAAAGAAAGAAAGGAAGGAAGGAAGGAAGGAAGGAGGAAAGGAAGGAAGGAAGGAAGAAAGGAAGGGGAAGAAAGAAAGGAAGGAAGGAAGGAAGAATGAAAGAAGGAAAGGGAAAGAGAAGGAAGGAAGGAAGGGAGGGAGGGAAGAAAAAGAAAAGGGAGAGAGAAAGAGAGAGAAAGAAAGATAGATCAATACTCTTCAGAAGAACATAACAAAATCCAAAGTTTCCACTGATACAACTTATCATTCACAATATCAGAATACAATCCAAAGGATTCCCCATAAAAACAGGAAAACATGACCCATTCTCAAGAGAAAAAATAATCAAGGAGATACACGCTAAACAGACCTAGATGCTGCATTTTGCAGACAAGGATTTTTAAAGCAGTTATTATAACTATGTTCAAGGACACAAAGGAAAATAAGCTCATGATAAAGAAAGATAGGAAATCTCAGTAGAGAGACCACAAAAAAAAAAAATGTAAAATTCTAGAATTAAAAGATGCAATATCTGAAAAGTTTTAAAAACCACAAGATGAGCTTAACAGTAGAACAGAGTCTATGAATGTGAAGACAGATGCAAGAAACTACTCAATCTGAAGAAGAGAAAAAAACAAACAAGTGAAAAAAATCAACAGAGCCTCAAACACCTATGAAAAGATCATAAGGTCTATATATATATATATATATTTTGGCGGTACGCGGGCCTCTCACTGTTGTGGCCTCTCCCATTGCGGAGCACAGGCTCTGGACGCGCAGGCTCAGCGGCCATGGCTCACGAGCCTAGCCGCTCTGCGGCATGTGGGATCTTCCCTGACCTGGGCACGAACCCGTGTCCCCTGCATCGGCAGGCAGACTCTCAACCACTGCGCCACCAGGGAAGCCCTCAAAAGGTCTATATATTTAAATAGAGTCTCAGAAGGAGAGGAGAGAATGAGGCAAAAAAATTTCAAGAAATAACAGTTGAACTTTTCCCAAATTAAGACAAATTTACAGATTCAAGAAGTTTCATTAACATCAAGTAGGAATAACATAAAGTAAGTCACACCTAGGTATATCATAATTAAAATGCTTAAAAAGCAAAAAGAGACAATCCTAAATGTAACTAGAAAAAAAAACTACACTGCATACAAAGGAATAATGATTCAAATGACAGCTGAATTCTCATCAGAAATAATGGAGGCCAGAAAACATGGAACTACATTTTAAAAATACTGAAATAAAAACAACAACAAAAATCACCCCAAAATCTTACATCCCACAAAAATATCTTTAAAGAATGGAAGTGAAATCAAGATATTTTCAGATAAAACTATGTAGAATTTGAATGTGTGACATTTAAATGAGTTAATTTCAGGAACACAGAAAACTAATTAATGTTTATTATATTAAGGCATGATTATATTATTTAAAAAAAGAAACAGCTGCCCTTTACAATTACATATTCTCACTTTGGTCACATACAAAAAAATGTATCTCAGGCTTTTTCAATGGCTAAGCCTCATTCTTTTAACATCTTCTAACCAAAGATAAACTCACTAACTGCCAGTGTTCCCTTGCTTATCAGCTGAAGACAAATATGTTAGAGCGGTCCGGTGAGCGAAATTCTTATGCAAGGCAAAATCAGGCAGCCCACCTCCCCTAAGGGCAAGTTAAAAATATACATGCTGTAGTATAAACTAAATTCAGAAAGAGTCCTGGGAGAGAAAGAAAACAATTAAGTGTTCAAAAAATACTCCTCCTCCCCAATCTGTGCTTACAGCAACTACCTAACTTTAGCGCGTAAGAGCTATTTCTCTTTATCAACAAGTTCCCAGACCAAGCAATTTTAACTAGAAATTCCATCAAGAGGTCAGCAGTAGAGTCAAAAATTTCTCCCTCTGTAAAGAATCTAAATTCTCCAGAAAGTTTTTAAAGAGATTACACTTTAGGTAAATAAAAGGAAAATGAAGAATTCAGAGGATAAATGAGATTTGTGAGGGACTTTAAAAACAATTACATGGGGACTTCTCTGGTGGTCCAGTGGTGGAGTCTGTCTTCCAATTCAGGGAACGTGGGTTCGATCCCTGGTCGGGGAACTAAGATCCCACATGCCGCAGGGCAAGTAAGCAAGCGTGCCTCAACTAGAGAGCCCGCATGCTGCAAACTACAGAGCCCACGCACCCTAGAGCCCGCGCACCACAACTAGAGAGAGAAAACCCGCACGCCACAACTAGAGAGAAGCCTGCACGCCACAACTAAAGATCCCGCATGACTCAACAAAGATCCTGCGTGCCTCAACAAAGATCCCGCATGCCTCAACAAAGACCTGATGCAGCCAAAAAAAGACAATGGTTATGCACAGAAAAATGGCTATAAAGATACACATTACAGCACTGGTGGTTTTTTTCTTAAGCTATTTATTTTTGCAGCTTTTTTTTTTTTTGTAATTGAAGTACAGCTAATTTACAATATTGTGTTAGTTTCAGGTGTTCAGCAAAGTGATTCAGTTATATATATATATATATATATCAATATTTCAGATTATTTTCCATTATAGATTACAAGATATTGAATATAGTTCCCTATGCTATACAGTAAATCCTTGTTGCTTATATATTTTACATATAGTAGTCTACATATGTTAATCCCATACTCCACCCCTCCCTTTCCCCTTTGGTAACTATAGATTTGTTTTCTATGTCTATGAGTCTGTTTCTGTTTTGTAATATATAGATTCATTTGTACTATTTTTTAGATTTCACATAAAGTGATAGCATATAATATTTGTCTTTCTCTGTCTGACTTACTTCACTTAGTATGATCATCTCTAGGTCCATCCATGTTGCTGCAAATGGCAGTATTTCATTCTTTTTATGGCTGAGTAATATTCCACTGTGTGTGTGTGTGTGTGTGTGTGTGTGTGTGTGTGTGTGTACCACATCTTTGTAAACCAATCATCTGTTGATGGGCACTTGGGTTGTTTCCATGTCTTGGCTGCTGTAAATAGTGCTGCTATGAACACTGGGATGCACATATCTTTCCAAATTAGAGTTTTCACCTTTTTCAGTTATATGCCCAAGAGTGGGATTGCTGGATCATATGGTAGCTCTATTCTTAGTTTTTTAAGGAACCTCATACTGTTTTCCATAGTGGCTGCACCAATTTACATTCCCACCAACAGTGTGGGAGGGTTCCCTTTTCTCCACACTCTCTCCAGCATTTATTATTTGTAGACTTTTTGATGATAGTCATTCTTACTGGTTTGAGGTGATATCTCATTGTAGTTTTGACTTGCATTTCTCTAATAATTAGCAATGTTGAGCATCTTTCCATGTGCTCATTACACTACAGTATTGTGTTTTTTAATTTAATTTTTATTTTATATTGGAGTATAGTTGATTTACAGTGTTGTGTTAGTTTCAGAGGTAAGCAAAGTGATTCAGTTACACATATACATATATCCATTCTTTTTCAGATTCTTTTCTCATATAGATTATTACAGAATATTGAATAGAGTTCCCTGTGCTAAACAGTAGGTCCTTATTGATTATTTTGTATATAGTAATGTGCATCTGTTAATCCCAAACTCCTAATTTATCCCTCCCCACTACCTTTCCCTTTTGGTAATCATAAGTTTGTTTTCAAAGCCGGTGAGTCTGTTTCTGTTTTGTAAATAAGTTCATTTGTATCATCTTTTTAGATTCCACATATAAGTGATGTCATATGATATTTGTCTTTCTCTGACTTACTTCATTTAGTATGATAATCTCTAGGCCCATCCATCCATAATGCAAAGGACATTATTTCATTCCTTTATATGGCTGAGTAATATTCCATTGTATATATGTACCACATCTTCTTTATCCATTCCTCTGTTGATGGACATTTAGTTTGCTTCCATGTCTTGGCTATTGCAAATAGTGCTGCAATGAACACTGGGGTGCATGTATCTTCTCGAATGATGGTTTTCTCCAGATATATGCCCAGGAGTGGGATTGCTGGACCATATGGTAACTCTATTTTTAGTTTTTTAAGGAACCTTCATACTGTTCTCCATAGTGATTGTACCAATTTACATTCCTACCCTATAGTGTAGGAGGGTTCCCTTTTCCCCACACCCTCTCCAGCACTTATTATTTGTAGACTTTTTATTTTTTTTTTTTTTTTTGGCCACACCGTGCGGCATTCAGGATCTTAGTTCCCCGACCAGAGATCGAACACGTGCCCCCTGCAGTGGAAGCGCGGAGTTTTAACCACTGGACTCCGCCAGGGAAGTCCCTATTTGTAGACTTTTTGATGATGGCCATTCTAACCAGTTTGAAGTGATACCTCATTGTAGTTTTGATTTGCATTTCTCTAATAATTAACGATGTTGAGCATCTTTTCATGTGCTCATTACACTATAGTATTATTTTAGTTAAATTTTGGACCTCTAAATGACTAAGAACAAAGGATTAATAACAACAATAAGCAATGCAAAACTGAAGTCATAAGAATGCTATAGACTATTTTAATATAAAATACTCACACACAATAAACATATGAATGAATGACTCTGGTATTTTATTTTGGATTATCTATGTTTAAATTTTTCATTAAAACATATTACAAAATAAGTTTCTTTTAAAACTGTATATGCAACAACATATTGCAGCTGTGAAAAGTTACTTACCATTTCAATGCACAGGTGCCTTAAATATGATAAAGGCAAATTTTAACTTAAAACAATGCTTTATCTGTTTTATTTTAGACACAACAAAATATTTATCTTTCAGGTAGTTCATTTGGAAATACAATATCTTTCTGGTCAAATAATTTACTCTTGAAATATTTTTCATTTCTCTGGCAAACTGCCCCCATTATCACTGATAAATTTTTTTTTTTTTTTTTTTTTTTGCGGTACATGGGCCTCTCACTGTTGTGGCCTCTCCCGTTGCGGAGCACAGGCTCTGGACGCACAGGCCCAGCGGCCATGGCTCACGGGCCCAGCCGCTCCGCGGCATGTGGGATCTTCCCGGACCAGGGCACGAACCCGTGTCCCCTGCATCGGCAGGCGGACTCTGAACCACTGCGCCACCAGGGAAGCCCCACTGATAAATTTTATTGGCTCCATTTATATTTGTTTTCTAATAAACTGCTTCCAATTATGAAAATTTAATTATCTGGACCTGATTTTGAAATCTCAAGTCTCAACTTTCTGTGTGGGTCTAAACACCCAAGACTCAGGCTACTCTGGGTACATAAGATAAATCCAGACTAGAATGTTCATCACTTCTAAGAAACACGCCAACTTTACAGATGAGAACAACAACTTAAACCTGATCTTTCAGTTATATAATTTGAAGATTCTTGACCTCTAAACCAATCTGTTATTAAGTTTAGATCAATGGCTATCTATCTAGTGAGCAGCTTAGTCATAAAACCTAAATTACAAGTCTCAAATTCAATAACTGAACACTATTTTTATTTCTGGTATTTTACTATGAGTTAATATAGAACACAGTACCAGAAACAGACTTAATACTCTCTTACTTGCTTCTATTCCCAGACTACAGATACCAATTTGCCCCAAAACGTTAATAGATACTTACTGAATTGATGAGTTATCTCCTATATGACAAGATTTGTGTTAGGTGAGAAATAAAAGATGAAGAAAATAATCCCTGACCCCTCATCTCCTGGAATTCACATTCTAACTGGAACAATGATATGAAGGAAAATGATTCAGATGAGTGACAGAACATGCAACTGCACAGTGCTCCAGACAGATGGTAGGAAGGGTTAGCTCTGCTGAGGAAGCACGAAGATCAGAGAAGGATTCAAAAGATACCTGAACTAAACCTCGGAGAGCATTTGGTTTCATGAACTAAAACCCTTGAAATATGTTAAGATAAACTTTTTACAAAGTTAGTTGTATTTTAAAATATTTCTAATAAAGATATGCTATAAAGGTAGATCATTCTTCTCTTCAGCAGCATAGTGCTTTGCTAAGTGCCTGAATGTTTTGGCATGCTTACAAAGGGCTCTGTGGAGGAGCACAAGAGCTGAAAACATTTATTGTGGGTAAGAATGCTTTGGGGGGACTTTTAAAAGTCCTTATTGAGGGGCTTCCCTGGTGGCGCAGTGGTTGAGAGTCCGCCTGCCGATGCAGGGGACACGGGTTCCTGCCCCGGTCCGGGAAGATCCCACATGCCGCAGAGCAGCTGGCCCGTGAGCCATGGCTGCTGAGCCTGCGCGTCCGGAGCCTGTGCTCTGCAGCGGGAGAGGCCACAACAGTGAGAGGCCCGCGTACCGCAAAAAAAAAAGTCCTTATTGAGAACGACCTGTGCTTTTGGCCAGAAATGGGAGATTTCTTCATTCTGGTCTACTACAATACCTGTACTAACCAACCAATCAGAAGAATCCTATTATTACCTGACCACACTGAGATCTGACTTAATGGTTAAACACCAAATAAACCAAGAAGATACTAAGTAAAACAGATGACAACAAGACAATAAGAGTCTAGCCTCACAGTAAAAATATGTGTGAAAAAGACTTAAGGGTAAAACTAACTAAACAAACAAACAAACAAAAAATAGAGATAGGAAAATAACAAGAGGGTCAAGAAACTAAAATATTTATTACACCCCCTCAAAAAGAGGCTTAAGCGCGAGTTCCCTGGCGGCCTAGTGGTTAGGATTCCAGGCTTTCACTACCATGGCCGGGATTCAATCCCTGGTCAAGGAACAGAGATCCGCAAGACCCGCAGTGCAGCCTAAAAAAAAAAAAAGAGGCATAAGTAACTATTCCTTATACACAAAGCAGAATAGTTTAAAGTTATGTTTGCTTAAAGGAAGATTCCTTATTAAAAAAATTCTTAAGGGACATGGAAGGCTGACTAATCAGTTTGGTAAGCTTTTAGTGAGCCAAAGATTAAAGAAAAAACCCAGATCCGAAAGCACTGGCTGATCTCATTAGCTCTGCTTAAGAAACTTTATAGATGTGACTTCACTCCTGGAATACACATCTATATTTAGTTTATACCTAATATGGATAAAGTCCTGAACTAACAGCCATTTCCTCTCTCCACAAAAAGAAACTTCCTTGCTTTTTTTCTGTCAACAATGCAAAGATTAGTGTAGGCTCCTCTGAAGGGAGAGGTTAAGAAAAAAAAAAAAAAAACAGGAAAACTAAAACTAACAATTTAATACATGATTTTTGTTAAACTTGGAACCGTTTGACACTTCTAAATTGGAAAAAACAATCCTAAAATCAAATATGTGATATTCAAGTCAAGTCCCTCGACAAGTTTATAAATAAACCCTTAAAGTACTTTTAAAAATACTAATTAACCAGGCCCCCAAAATGCAAAGAGATGAGGTAATGGAAAGTTTACAGTTTCCTTTCAAATTTAACCAAGAGAACTGGAAGCACCAAACTCATTTAACAACTATCTAGGCTCACTGGTTGTTAGTGTTTTCGACATATTCTTAAACATTCTCTGAATTCTTTCTTTTTTATTTTTCAGGGCGACTGAAAACAGCAAATAGTGAAAACAAAACTCTGTTAGGTAAAAATTCAAGTTTCAAACAGAGAAAAAGAATATAAACAAATAAAAAAGCTCTTAGCGGTTAAGAGTCAGTCTCTCTGAATCACAAAGACCTTGGTACAAATCCCAGTACTGCTACTTACCAGCCCTGTGAGCACATACAAGAAACGACCTAAACCTCATGTGTAAAACAGTACTGATAGTTCCTATGTCTGAGTTTATATGAGGATTAAATTACCTAACATATGTAAAGGGCTTGGCACACTGTGCCTGAACCACAGTAAGCACTCAATGCTACCTATTATCTTGCGACTGTTACTCTGACTTTAATAGGAAAACAAAAACCTACTGCTCATTTTTATACACCAGTGTACTCTATCTTATATAGGAACAAATTAAGTAGTTTCAAAACGCTTATAACATTATAAAATGAAGGATTTTTAAGTCACTTTATGATCCTTACATCATCTATCAATTACAGCCATGCCAAAGTTTACCAAAAAAATCAAGGAACAGTGAAATGTAGTAGCACAGGGAGCTAAGTGAAACCTATATATATGCCAAGATCCATAAGTCAAAAGTACTTCTGCAGAACCACTAGATCCTATATGTTTTAGATTATCCCTCTTTATTTCTTTTATGCTCTCACAGAAAAGAATAAGAAGAAAAAAAGAAAAAGAAGACAAAACAAAGAAATAAAAAACAAGAAAAACACTCCTGATAATAATGGACTCTCAGCTTTAGCTACAAGTCCAGAGAGAGCTGCTGAGGCAGATGTTCTAAGATGGCAGAGTCCAATCTGACTGTCCTTTAGTTACCTAGCAAGTGTCAACAGGATCATGGTTCACTGAAGTTAATTCAGGAATAAGTTCAGGTCTAATCTTGGACTTTTTTTTGTACTAAACCTGCTCTTCTGATAAACAATGGAAAGTTCCCCACCTATTTGTAATGGCAGACTGGCAGATGCTTCTCACAGTAACATCCTGGCGGTTGAAAGCATATATGTTAAACATACAAACTATCCATGGGCAGTCTTAACTCAGCATTCCCAAAGGTCCATGAGATGACAAGCAAACAATGCTTACTGTGTCAGACACTAAGTGCTTTTCTTATATTAACTCTTTTAATTTTCACAAAAACCCAAGAAGTAAATACTATTACCCCAGTGGAAACACTAAGGCACAAAGGGAGAACTAGGGCTGAAACAGTCTACATTGCTCCAGAACCTATGCTCTTAACAACTACCCTACAACAACAATATAACACAAAGATCCAGTCTTCCAAATGACACCTCAATTGCCTACTTGAAGTATTAATTCTAATTATCTTCAATTCTGAAATAGACTATTTCAGTGCCTACATAGGGAATACAAATGATACTTCAAGTCCACAATCATCCCCTGGGTCTGACTTTGGGATCTCGAATCTCAAACATTACACAGGACAGAAAGAACCTTTACAAACAACACTGAGGCAACACCATAATCTAGCACATGGGTCCCTACTGAGTCATCAGGAGAATGACAGCAACTCTTGGGGCTTGTGGGCTGTCAAACCACAAACTTAGGGTCAGAACACAGCTGTGGACTCTCCCTTCAATCTTTTTTATTTTGCAAGGAAAAAAAGGTAACTGTTCATTTCAATCTAAAGTAACAATGATTTTGAGGCTCTAAATCAAAACTGCAAATATGAACTGAGCCCAGTGATTTGCATTCTACTCCCAGCTTATTTCTCTGGCTTCTCTATATGAAGATTTCTGTGAATTTAATATCTGCTTTTCCCCAATAATGTGATCTTTTATTTCTTCTTTTCCCCCCAGTCTCCTCTGGAATCAACTCTGTTCATGGGAAGAGGAAAAAAAAAAAAGCTTCTGTATATTCCTTCAGCAAACACTTTCTTGAAGAACAATCAAATGAGTTAATACATGTAATGCAGTAAACAGTGCCTGGCACATAGAAAGCACCTCGTAAATATTTATAATAGTTCAAGTAAGTATGAAATACTCTTCTATATTTCTATCTCATGCATTTGGAAAATGCAACAGAAAAAGTCAGTGAGATTAAGCATCTATTCTAAATATACACAAACCAGATCTTCCTTGCAGTAAAAAGTTCTCCCAGTCAGTGAATTATGATGATTCTCATAGGAAATATTTTCCCCTTTAAGATGATGGTGTAAGTGTTCCTTCCTACATTATAGCTCTTACAGCTGATACCTTTTTTCTTAAAAGCCTTCCCTTGACATGTATCCCCTTCTACCTACCAACCTGTCTCTTCTACACAGCCAAGTTTCTTGTTAGAATTTGGCTTTACTCATTGACCCCACTCTCTTACTTCCTCTTCACTCTTCCACCCACTCTATCACGGCTTCCCCACCACCACTCCACCAAAGCTGTTACTACTAAGGTTACCGATGACTTCCAGGCTGATAAAGCAAATACACACTCATCTGACTTGACACAACTGGTCGCTTCCTCCTTACAAACTTCTCCTAGTTTCCTTCGTGCCTGGCTCTCATAGTTTTCCTCTTCCCACTACCACTTGATTGCAAGTTCTCCTAGTTCTCCTCTTCCAGATTCTCGATTCTACAACCCCTTAGTGTTGTGAGTTCCTCAGAACTTGGTCCTGGGCATTCTCCCTATTCTTCACTCCTCCACAGAATGATCTCACACACTTTAAATACCACATAAACAAACAAACAACTAAAGTATGTGTACACACACACACACACACACACACACACTCAAGTCCCAAATCTCCCTACTCTGCCTAGACTTCTTTCTGAGCATCAGGTCTGTACATCCAACTTTCTACTAGACATCTCGGTCATCTCAAACTCATTAAGTCAAAAACTGAACACTGTCTGCTCCTCCTCCATCTCAATAAAAGGTACCTCCATCAACCAGTGATTCTACTAAAATACCCAAGTCATTTTTCACACTTCTCTCTTTCTCAGAACTCCTTTTTCAGTATCTTCCTATGTACTCCACTTCCAAAATTTATCTCAAATCCATTCTCTTCTCTCCATCACCATCCTAATCCAAACCACCACCATCATCTTTCTCCATCACAACAGCCTGCAAGTAGTGTTCCTTGTTTCCACTCTTGCCTCTCTTCATTTTCCACAGAACGGCTGGACTACTCATCCTAAAATGCAAATCAAATCATGACACTCGGTTTGAGAACTTCCTTTTTACTAAGGATAAAACTCACATGACGGGACTTCTCTGGTGACGCAGTGGTTAAGAATCCACCCGCCAATGCAAGGCACATGGGTTCAATCCCTGGTCCAGGAAGATCCCACATGCCGCACAGCAACTAAGCCCGTGCGCCACAACTACTGAGCCTGTGCTCTAGAGCCTGCGAGCCACAACTAGTGAGCCCATGCACCACAACTACTGAAGCCCGCGTGCCTAGAGCCTGTGCTCTGCAACAAGAGAAGCCACTGCAATGAGAAGCCTGCATACCGCAACGTAGAGTAGCCTCCACTGGCTGCAACTAGAGAAAGCCCGTGCGCAGCAATGAAGACCCAACGCAGCCAAAAATAAATAAATAAAATAAATTTATATTAAACTCACATGACACACAAGAACCTCCATGATGTAGCCTGTCTACCTCACTCTACACCTCAGTCTTGTTCTCTCTATTCCAGCCACACTCAATTTGTTGAATACTTCCAGCCTTTACATACGCCAATTCCTCCAGCCTGGAATGCTCTTCCTCTCATTCGTCCCCTAATTACTATGCATCCTACAAGTCATTTTCTCAAAGAAGTCCTCATTAAGCTTCCATCTAAATTGAATTTCCTGTCATTCCTTCTCAAGACACCCTGTTCTTGTCCTTAATGTAATTATATACTATATTTGTGTATTTTTTTAACATATTCCTCTCTCACTAGACAACAGGTTCCATGAGGTCTTAAAATATTCAAATTTAACACATCACAAACTAAACTCCTGATCTCTCCACCAGAACTAGCCCTTCCCAAAGGCTTCCCCATCTCAGTTAATGGCAACTCCATCATTCTAGTTGTTCAGAACAAAAATCTCAGAATCATCTTTGACTTCTCCTTCTTTCACGTCCCACATCCAATCCATCAGGAAATCCTGTGATCTCCATCTTAGAAATATATCCAGAATTATACTTCTCACCTCAGTCCAAGCCACCCTCATTTCTTACCTGAATTACTAAACAGCCTCCTATTGAGTCTCCCTGATTCTGCCCTCGCCTCCCTATGCTACTTTCTGCAAGGCTACATACTCAACAGAATGTTCTGTTGAATCGAAAAGAGCACACCCCCCTATCATTCTCTATACTCCTTACCCTATTTCATTTTTCTTCATAGCACTTTTCACTAGTAGACATACGTTTATTTTTTGCCTCCCCCAACTGAATATGAATGCCATAATGTTCTTTGATGTATCCAAGTCCCTAGAACAGTGCTTCAATATTTTTTAAACGATTGAATGAAAAAAGAACAAATACTATTCTGGCAGGCAGAAACTGAAGGTAGGGGGAGAGGCTGGCAAAGCCGAAGATATTTCAAACGAAAGAAACAAGAGCAAAAATCTTCCATGAAGGCAGAGTAGTACAGGGCATGTTGAGGACCAATCTGCCTAGAACATGAGGTATATTTGCAGCTGCAGTGGGGGAAAAGACTGAAAACACAAGTCAGGATCATGATCTGAAAGACTATGAATGCTAGATCACGGAGTTTGTATCTAATCCAATAAACAACTAGAGAAAGTAGGATCCATTTAAGATTTATGGCAAGAAGTATCACAGTTTTATTTTAGACAAAATTACAGAATATAACACAACTAATTATTGAGGGAAAGGATAAAAGTTTCTCCAAACTGATAATATACAATACTTGGTAGATTCAGTAATACTAACTACCCTTCATCTGTTAGAATACAACATAAACATTTCACTCATCTCTAAGTCAATTATGTCATGTAGGTTGCCACATAAATCATTTCTAAAGGTCTTAATTCAACTGGACTTTAAAAAGCATATGAGACAAAAAGTCACTGTATTACATGGGAAAAAGCCATCATCAACCATGGCTCATTTACTCATCCTCTGTCCATTAAGCTGTTCTGTAAGCTCCTTGAAGACAAGGGAACCTGTTCTTATTTCTTTCCCTCTCCAGCACTTAGTGCATGGAAAGTATTCAATATTTGCTTCTATAGTGATCCCTATACTGTACTCGACTGTTCCTAGACAAAGATTGCATCTTATATCCTCCAACTATAAAATGGGCATACCTCACCTACTAGACAGTTATTGAAGGGGAAAATTAATACTAAAATATAATTTGACTTTTCAAAACAGATTTCTCCTAAAGAGCACAAAGGAGGGCCTACCTTCAAACCATTTAATCAATTTCTATACTATGAGCAATTCTAGGTGTTGGCAGATTTCACAACATAAAAGCTTCCCTTCTTCAAGCAAAGATCAAACAGGGTAAATGTTCTTTTAGTGCCGTTAGGAAGGTAAATCCAATCTGAGTTTCTCTGATAAAACCTAAATAAAGTAAATTTTCTTTAAACCAACTCACTTAACTCAATACATGTTACATATTAGATTGGGCTTCACTGTGCATTCTTCCAAGAATTCTGCTGTCATGAAGAACATTATACATAAAATATCATCAATAATTCACGCAAGTTTATGAATAAGATTAGGACACATAACAAAATAGCAATAGCAGTCATTTCAAGAAAAAGGGGATATAAATAATTTTTATTTTATGGTGCTTTTCTGTGTTCTAAGTTGTCTACAGTAAACAAGAGTTGCTTTTATTAACTGGAAAAAAACCTTTTTTTAAAGCACAATACATACAAATGAATATACCAGGAAGCAGAAGGAAAATGACATTACTTTTCAAATTTAGGGCCAATATTTAAACTAAAACAGACTACGGTCAGATACTATTTATTCTGAGTCACTTTTTTTAGGTACATTTGCAATCAAGGGTCCTGCTGACAATTACAAAATGTAAATCAAGTCTATGTTATTGATGGCTAGCAACAGTTTTTACTTGATATAATGAAGAATCAAAAAGCCCTCAACATTTTTAAATCAAAAATGTAGATTCCTGAGTTAACTAAAATATTCTGTAACTTAGAAGAACAAATAATACAAAACTTCATACTCTTCATAAGTTTATGTCTCTGCAAATTTTTCAGTTAAGTCTTGTGCATATGTATATTCAAAGCCAAAATTTCATTTAAGTCTAACCATCTTCTTTTTCTCTTGATTAGTCTATGTAGTCTGGTCTCACCACTCTTCCATTTCCCTCTGTAGCACAACGGCCTGATTCTGTTGTCTTTAGCTTTTAATGAACTTTCACTCTAGCAATCTACCACCTGGTGTCCACCTCCATAATAAAGCAACTGGTTGTTAGCTGAGGAAAACATGCATAGAACTCACATATTGTTAAAAAAGTTCTTAATTACTTCAGCTTTCAGCTAACTGTTTGTTTTTGTATTCTCCAATGTTTGTTCAGATTCTCCTTTTCCCTTCTCTCACACATACAAATAAATAGCTATGCTGCATGATGGTAAAATTCAATACTTAAATTATTACAGACGATTGACATTTTTACTATTCTAATGAAAACTTAATCCTTTTCACAAAAATGAATTATTTCACCTGTAAAGTTGGAAGTAATAATTTTATTACCAAAAAAGTGTAAAAAACCTGTTACACCTCTTGCTAAGAGTTACACTGTATTTCAGCTCTAAGCAAAGCAAAAAAAAATCTACAGAACAAAATCTATGCTCTGAGGGTCAGTACATGGCCCTGGTTCTAATATTGTTACTTCTTCAAAATAGATTTTTTTTAATTTATTTGTTTATTTATTTTTGGCTGCATTGGATCTTCGTTGCGGTACACGGGCTTCTCATTGCAGTGGCTTCTCTTGCTGCAGAGCACGGGCTGTAGGCGCACGGGCTTCAGTAGTTGTGGCTCGCGGGCTCTAGAGCATAGGCTCAGTAGTTGTGGCGCATGGGCTTAGTTGCTCCGGGCATGTGGCATCTTCCCGGACCAGGGCTCGAACCCGTGTCCCCTGCATTAGCAGGCGGATTCTTAACCACTGCGCCACCAGGGAAGCCCTCTTCAAAATACTGATATTAAAATATAAAAGACTCCTAGGCCATCTTTGGCACAACTTTCAAATATAGTCTCATTTATCTACATAAGTTATTTTCATAAATTTAGACTAATACAGTCTCCTGGTTTTATATTTTAAATAAAGGAAAATAACAGAAACCAAACAAGGCTAACTGATATTCCTTATACCATTTCTTGGTACTGAGCACTGATGGATAAAAGTCAGGTCTCCAAAAAGACAAAAGGATTAAAACTTCCAAGAGAATTTGCAAACTGATGCCCTGAATTAAGTTTAGATTTCTGTTAAATCATACTTGGACAGTTTGTAATCACGACCTTCATGTTATTTTCCTTCAGAAACTCCCTTTCCATTTTCTACAGGAACCTATACAATGGGCAAACCTATCCTAACTTACTCCACTACTTGATCAAAATCTTAATTCATGCCTTAATCACACTTCCCATCCTGACTAACAAATTTCCCTTTTATAGACTCACTAATTCCCTATTCAGGAGACATTAGAACACTGAGGCTCCATAGTGCCAATGAAACAGGAAGTGGGCAAGTCTTGCTCACCATCCTTTTACCAGCTTCCAGGCATCTCGGTAAGCATCCTTCCAAACCAACTCAGATTTTTAGTGACAGCCAGGTCCTCCGCATTGCCTCTTTCCTATTATTATTCATACCATTAGGCTTTTTTTCTTAATTGACGTATAGTTGATTTACAATGCCGTGTTAGTTTCAGGTGTACAGCACAGTAATTCACTTTTATACACACACACACATTCTTTTTCAGATTCTCTTCCTTTATAGGTTATTACGAAATATTGAGTATAGTTCCCTGTGCTACACAGCAGGTCCTTGTTGGTTATCTCCTTTATATATAGTTGTGTGTATAAGTTAATCCCAACCTCCTAATTTATCCCTCCCACCCACCCGCCCCTTACCATTAGACTTTTCATGTGTTCAGTCACCTTGTCTCAGAATCCTCCCATCTCTTACCCATTTGGGGCCCCTTTCTCTCAGAATTTTACATTTAACCAAAATTATCACCTTGGTCTTTGTTCAGAGAGGCACTGTTAGGTCTTCAAGAACAGCTCAGACAAAACATAATAAGAATAGAGTTCCCATTAACTTCACATTTTTACATTCATTTCCATCTCCTGAATTTTCCCCTATGGAAACCTCAAATGAATGTCAAACCAATTCATCCAATGTAACACTGTCTTGATGTTGAGTTAGTTTTTGTTCAATTATTAAAACAAAGTTCTCAGCATCATTGCCTTTAGAAAATTTATTTCATCTGTCTGTGTTTTAAAAAAAAGCCTGCCCTCAAAACAAAATATAAAGAACTCCCGGGCTTCCCTGGTGGCGCAGTGGCTAAGAATCCGCCTGCAAGTGCAGGGCACACGGGTTCGAGCCCTGGTCCGGGAAGATCCCACATGCCGTGGAGCAACTATGCCCATGCACCACAGCTACCGAGCCTTCGCTCTAGAGCCCGCAAGCCACAACTACTGAGCCCATGCACCACAACTACTTAAGTCCACGCCCCTAAAGCCTGTGCTCCGCAACAAGAGACGCCACCGCAATGAGAAGCCCACGCACCTCAACAAAGAGTAGCCCCCGCTCGCCGCAACTAGAGAAAGCCCGTGTGCAGCAATGAAGACCCAACGCAGCCAAAAATAAATAAATAAATAAAATTAATTTTTAAAAAAAGAACTCCCATTTTATACTGTAAAAAAACAGCTGAGAGTCTGTCCATCTGTACAATCCATTTGCACCTTTCCAAATGCTGCTGGGAAGTTGCTGAATAGACAGCAATCCAAAAAGTAGGGAAGTGTTGGGAGGACAAACAAGACTAAAAGGTTTTAAAAGTCTCATTCTCAACTTTTAAATAACTTCTCTCCCTGGCACTATGCGTTTGAATCATTGCTGGGTCCTTCTTCTTCGAAAGTATCATCTGTCTACTGTTTCCTGCATAACGAGTTTACGAATGATGTCAAAACTAATATTCCCATTCTTGGCTATTCCCAATTCACTTATTCCAGCCACTTTTTCAAGGTCAAGTTAAAGCTTACTTCCATCTTTCCCCATATGTCCTGGCCCAACTTAATGTGAACCACACTTGGCTCGTTAAGTATGTACCATCCTGTATTGTTTTCTTTCCAATAAAATTTATAAACCTAAAGGTAGAAAATGTTTAATAATTTCTTATATCTCCCATAGTGCCTAACTCAGTATTAGGCACTTCCTTCATGACAACAAATGCTTTAAATCACAGATAATAAAATGGAAGTGACTTTAACGATCATGTAGCCCAAACCTTTCTTCTATACCTTGCCTGTATGAATTATGTTCGACACTCAGAATGCCACCATTTAAAACAATGGTTCCTAATCCTCCCCAAAAATAATGGTTCCTAATCCCCCCAAAAAAAGACTAATATAGAATTTTAAATGTAATTTCAAGGATTTACAGAATCCCCTGAATTCTATTAATGAAGCCCACATTTAAGAATAATATACTATTGGAGGGGGCTTCCCTGGTGGCGCAGTGGTTGAGAATCTGTCTGCCAATGCAGAGGACACGGGTTTGAGCCCTGGTCTGGGAACATCCCACATGCCGCGGAGCTACTAGGCCCGTGATCCACAACTACTGGAGCCTGCGCGTCTGGAGCCTGTGCTCAACAAGAGAGGCCGCGATAGGGAGAGGCCCGCGCACCGCGATGAAGAGAGGCCCCCCTTGCCGCAAGTAGAGAAAGCCCTCACACAGAAACAAAGACCCAACGCAGCCAAAAATAATAAATTAATTTTTTTTAAAAAGCCTATTTAAAAAAAAGATATCTATACAGATAGATATAGATAGATAGATATAGATAGATAGATAGATAGATATTATTGGAGGGGGGACTTCCCTAGTGGTCCAGTGGTTAAGAATCCGCCTTCCAATGCAGGGGATGTGGGTTTAATCTCTGGTCAGGGAACTAGGATCCCACATGCCGCGGGGCAACTAAGCCCGCACGCAACAACTACTGAGCCCTCGGACCACAACTAGAAAGCCCGCATGCCGCAACTGCAGAGCCCACGCGCTCTGGAGCCCGTGCACCACAACTAGAGAGAAGCCCGCACGCCACAAGGAAGAGCCCATGTGCTGCAATGAAAGATTCCCTGTGCTGCAATTAAGACCCAACACAGCCAAATAAATAAATATATAAATATATATATATATATATTTTTTTTTTTTTAAAGAATAGGGCTTCCCTGGTGGCGCAGTGGTTGAGAGTCCTCCTGCCGATACAGGGGACACGGGTTCGTGCCCCGGTCTGGGAAGATCCCACATGCCGCGGAGTGGCTGGGCCTGTGAGCCATGGCCGCTGAGCCCGCGCATCCGGAGCCTGTGCTCCGCAACGGGAGAGGCCACAACAGTGAGAGGCCCGCGTACCGCAAAAAAAAAAAAAAAAGAAAAGAATAATATACTTTTGGGAATTCCCTGGAAGCCCAGTTAGGACTCTGCATTTTCACTGCCAAGGGCCTGGGTTCAATCCCTGGTCAGAGAACTAAGATCCTGCAAAGCCACACTGTATGGCCAAAAAAAAAGCAAAAGAAAAAAGAAAAAAAAGAATATACTATCTATCATCAACAACAAAAATAGATGTCTACTGTGTGCCAAGCACTATTCCTAATACTTTACATAGCGTGATATATGGTTAGATCATATTTCCCAGCACTCCTTGCAGTTAGACGAAACCATGTGATTAAAGTTCTCCCCATTGGAGTATGAAAGGAAGTGACAGGTAGAAGTTCTGGGCTGCGGGTCTTGAGATGAGCCTCCTCCATACTCTTCACCTCCCACTGCTGCAACCAGGACTTCTCAGCAACCAGCTCTGTCAACTGTGAGGACGACAATGCTATGGGGGTTGGTGGAAAAAGAAGCTGGAAAGACTTTGGTCCCTAAATGACTCTAAGGAGAAAAGCCACTAACATCTAGAACACCCTCCCTGGGCTGCTAAGTGAGAAAGGAAATAAGCTTCCATTTTGTCTGAACCACTGTTTGAGGCAGATTACAGTATTTCTTACAGAAGCTTAGACTACCCTAATTAATAGACATAGATCACCAGTTAATCCCCTCGGCAACCCTATAAAATTGTGTTATTATTATTATCCTGATATTAGAGGTCAAGAAACTGAGGTACTGAGAACTGAAGAAACTTCCCTGACACACTACTAGAAGCCAGATTCAAGCCAAGCAGTCTGGCTCCAGGGTCCACACACATTAAAAATCCTGCCAAATATCTGAAAAGAAGCATTCTTATGTGTTAAGCCACTCTACACCAGATTCACTTTTTACACCACCCCAATTCTAACAGTTTAGGGATGACTGCCAACAGTGAGTGTCCCAATGCAAAATGGCATGCCTACAACTTTAAATTCCAACCAATAAAACTAAACTCTGCAAAGGGACTCCTCCTAAACCAAAATCAGAAATACCATCACATCATACCAAAGATACTAGTGGGGGCTGGGCGGAAGGCAGCAGCGTCAATAGGAGTTAGGCATATACAAGGAAAGGAAAAATCCAAAAGTTCAGTCTCTTCTCAACTTCTCTCATTTTGTTGTTCAACACAATATTTACTTTTACCCAATACAGAAATCTTGGCTTCCGAATTCTGAACGTAACCAAGAAGAAATATTGGTGGAAAATATATGGCAGATACATGAAAAGCTCAGAAGTACCAAAAAACTGGAGGGGAAAAAAGACAGATAAAACCACACAGAGTTTTGGAGGCTGGAGGCTAGGCAAAGTTGAATAAATGAAGGACCAAGGTTTGAGAGTCAGATTACCAGGTTCTAATAAGTAAGTAGCTCTCAATTCTGAAGCATGCCAGATGCATATATTGACACCAAAATGCTCAGAAAGAAGGAAACAATCTCATTTCAACTGTTTGGTATCCTCTTTGGTACCGACTCAGAACAATATACAGACCTTACCCTCAAGGAACTTACTGCCTATCTAGCAGGGGAGATGAGCATACAAATAAGTATATACAAAATGACACACAACTAGCATTTATTTACTTACTGAATACTAGACACTATTCTAAGCTTATTATCACCACATATATTAACTAATTTAATCCCATAAGGTTGGTCTATTAATATCCCACCTATGCAGATGAGGCAGAGAGGTTTATGTATCCTGGGACACACAATTAGTAAGTGGACAAATTGGATTAGAAACCCGGCAGCAGATAAGAGACCTTATGACCTTGCTAAAGGGTTTGAACTTCACCCTATTAATCAGTGGTCCCCAAGTGGGGCTGGTGTATCAAAAATATATACATCTACTAGGCCCCACAGGGTAGGGAAAGAGGGCATTCTAACTCTTGAGGATGACTGCCTTTGTAAGCCTCTTTTACTATTGGGAGGGTACCCTATCCTATAGGTGTTGCGGTAAACAAACAAAAATGGAGCACTGCTGTTATACAAGTGATGAGGATTCACTGGGCTCATGGACAGACATCTCCAAAGACAATACTCACAAGCAAAGAAATGTAGCTGTGGGTCCAGTCACACTAGTTGGGAAGGTCCTAGCCTATTTCTGTTCAATTTAATGCTCCTAAACAGGTGGCACTTTTAAACTCATTTCTTTTAAGTGTAGATAATAGTTCTCTGTTACGAACTCAGATATCTCTTGGCAGAATAATTAACACTGCTTAACACACCACACTGGACAACCACAGCCTCTGCCCTTTCACTGCTTTCAAAATAATTGTATTTACCAGGGGATTTTCCCCCACTTGCATTTCCCACACACAGATTTTAAAAACTATAAGAACACTCTTTACTACAATTTACCTGGCCCCCTTTTCCCCCTTTGAAACAGCTATCCTGATCAACATCAGTATAAAGTTTTACCTGTGCCGAACCACAGGACAGCAGAAAACATTTCATCTCTTACTCCACAAAGGAGGAAAACAAGTCTCAGAGAGGGAAAACAACTTGCCCAGGTTAAACCAGCCAGTGAGTGCAAAACTGTGACTTGAACCTGGTTCTCTGCCAACAAGCCCAGTGACAAAGGCTTACAACTAGTGATAAGCAGGATGCTTTTAGGTGGCTCACGAACATTTTTTCTTTTAATAGTTATGCACACACACACACACACACACACACACAAATAATAGTTATGTACATAAGAAATATAGTCACCACACCTAATCCACATTTTCACAGGTATTGCTCAGGGCAATGTGTTTATGTTGTTAAAAAAATGGGCTGAATTTAGTAAATAATAATACCAATTCAACACATATATGGAAAACTAAGAAGGGGTATGCAAGTGACTAAAGTTTGGGAAACACCTCTCTCCTTCTAACAAAAGTTAAATTAATAGTAAGTAGGGCATTAAGCATTGATCTCCTTGTCTCTAATTCATATACTTTATTTCTTTTTCTTGTCTTATTGTATTGGCTAGACCTCCAGTACAATGCTGAAAAGAAGCCATTACTGATAGTACCCTTATCTGACACTAAATGATACTTACTTTTAAAGTAACATGTTTAAGTAACATGTTTTTTAGGTGTTTAGTAGATACTGTTTTTGAATTTATGGAAATTCATTCCTATTCCTGGCTCAGTTAAATTTTTTAAACATTTATCTCTGACCCACTCTTCTCCCTTCACCATGCTGTCTCCCACTCCTCTTCCTTTTTCTTATTTCAGGTTTCTTCCTACATTCCCTGCATCTCAAAGTACTATATCTGCCACTCGAAGCAACTGAGACTCTTTGAAGATATTCTGGGGGTTCTATACCTGTCTGTTGTTTCAGTTCCCTGAATCAAAATGTTTCTAAAACTGATAACTGAAAGAAAATCCTAAAACAAACAGTTTCCATCACTTGCAGATCATTGCTTCTTTCCATGTCTTAAACACACCCTTCAGTGTCTCCCGTTCTTTAAAATAAAAACTCAGGGAAAAAAGAATAAAATTGTTCTGGATTTCTGTTAAACTCTCCAATTCAGAGCCTGGTTCTGAAAGACCCTGCTTAAGTAAGTGACTAAGAAAGAAAATCTCGAGGATTTTAAAGAAGTTTTGAGGGAGGCAGTTGAATCCAGATGTTCATAACTTCTTTCATCTTTGCTAAAACGAAAAATATTAAAGAAAAAAGGAAAGGGCTAGAGGTAGTACTTGTCTACAAATATGGTACTTTCAGGATATATAAACTGAAAAGACCAGAAGGGAAAAATCAACCCTTTAAAGCCCAAGCAAGTGAGGAGTTCTTTCCCTCATCAGTTTTTCTTTCAAAACAAAAGGGCACACACAATCTTTCCCGAGGCAGCAACACAGAGGGGAGCAGCCAAAATGTTGCATCATACAAAACACTCGCGCTTGAGAAACAAGAAAATCAGATGGTGGTAAAATAACTAAGACAGAAAAACCCAAGTTGGGAATCTCGGCCTTTTCCTGAGGTCCAGGAATGTCTGCTCTTTTTAAAAAATTGTTTCAGATGGAATCGAAAATTAAAGTTACAGTTTCCTACCAGCCGGGAGCGAAACGCTCAGAAAGCGTTCAAAGAAGTTCAGCTCATCAGCTCACGACGGGCTCGAGGCTTCGCCTCCCGGGCTGGGGGTGAACTTGGGAGAGCCGAAGGCTGGGGTGGGGTGAGGTGAGGTCGGGCGTCCGGGCGGTGGCAGGGGAGAGGGGGTGACAGGACACACCCATGCACGGGTCCCAGGGGCTGGCGGTTTCCGGGGCACCCGGCAGGAGGGGGACAGCTCGTCCCACCCGGACGCGGGACGACGGTGCGGCGTCCGCCGAGGCCAGCGCGGCGGGAGGCGGTGCCCCCCCCCCGTCCAGCAGTGCTGTCTTTCTGGGGTCCCGGTCCCAACCCGGCTCCCTCGACGGGCCTCGGCGGCGGGAAGGCGCGGGCGTCCGAAGACAATGGCCCGGGGGCGCGGGAGCAGCGCTCCCCCTCGGCCCGGGCGCGGGGCGCCGCGCGAGGGCGCTGCGGCTAAGCAGCGCCCAGGGACGCCGCCCCCCGCGGCCGGGCGAGCGCCGGGGGCTCGGAGGGGTGGGACGGCGGCGAGCGCTCACCTTGACGAAGAGCTCGATGATGGGTTCTTTGTCCTCCTCCTTCAACCCGTTCAGCGGCATCGACAACGCCATGGCCGGTTCGGCAGGACTCCGCGGTCGGCGGCGGCTGCTTCTGCTCCGGGGCTGGTCTAGCTACGGACTCCTGTCGCGCTGCGCCTCCCTGGACAGTTCCGGCGTCTAACTCGCCTCAGCCTCGGCGCCTCAGGGACGGCTCCTCAACACCGCCCCACGCCCAGCGCGCGACTCTTAAGTGAGCCGCAGCCCCAGCCTTTTCAAGTCGCTGGGCGGAGTAGCGGGGGCGGGGCCCCGTTGGGGGCGGGGCCAAAGCTCGGCGTCTCGGGACTCCGTGAGGAAAGAGGACAGCCCGGGCTTGGGGGCGTGGCCTCGGGTGAGGGAGGTGGACGGACAGCTCTGGCTCCTCGAGGCAGCTAAAGCGGCTTGACCTAGGCTCGGGGGAGTGGCCTTGGTGAGGACCGAACGAAGCCAAGGCTTGGGCGGGCGGTGGGCGGGACTCTGAGCCTCGCCTCTAGAGGAGACGGAAGGGAAAGTACCCCGGCGACCAGCGCCTGACACCGCCTCCCGCCGAAGCGCGGGCGCGTCCTCGCAGCTGCTGCTGGCGCTGTGCCAGGTGACCTCAGCTTTCCGTCGCCTGCAGAGGCAAGAAGGCGCCTCCCGTCCTCTCCCCCGCTGCAGCCCCCAGGACTCATTGCCCTTTCCCGCACTAGTCGCCTCCCCAACGCCCTGTGTTAGGCGGAGCTCCCTTTTCCCTTTTGGGAAAGTTTTCATCCCCTTAGAAACACCGTTTTTGCCCTCCTCTGACTTCTTCGTTTTCCCGTTTGACTCTCCCGTCACTTCTGCCTTGGGAGCCAGCGTATTCACAAATATTTATGAGGCCCTACAGTGTTCCAAGCCCCCGGTGATAAACAGCACGGACGCGATCCCTCTCCTCTGAGAGCCTACAGTCTTGAACGGCAACCCCAGTGCCTGAAGGCTACAACGAACTCCCAAGCCGTTGTCGATACGGTTCCCCTTTCCTGGCGTGATTTCTTTCCCCATTCACCTGGCAAACCTGAGTGTGGTTTGCCAGACCTGCTTTACCCAATTCTCTGATTCTCCTCCGGTGGGGAAAGAAGAAATTCACATTTTAACAAGCACCTGGACTTTTTTTTTTTTTCACTGTTACTTGGTACTGTTGCTCTAAATCTACCTACACTTTCAATCTTAGTCAATGAATACATTTGGCTGATTAACAACAGAGTCTACTGTTTGCTAAAGATAGCACCAGGACGTTTTTGATGTAGGTGGTCCTCAAACTGGAAAAACTGTACTGGGGTTTGAAGCCGCTGAGGACAGGGGCTGTGATACTTTGAGCCAGGAACCGGGTCTGGGTTTGCTACTGTTGAATGCCTGGGGCAAATGTCACCCCCTCTGGAAACAGTTACTTGTCCCCTCTTCTGACTTTCGGTAATACATGACTCAGCTTCTCCTCACCTTCCAGTTTAAGTTGAAGGCTGAGTCCTGAGAGGGCCAGCCCTAGGTTTGTCTTTCCACATCCTCAGTGCATAGCACATGTCAGAATGTTTGAACAAACTGAAGGTATGCGTGAAAATACAGTGAAACCTGCAGTTTCTCCCTCTCCCAGTCTGTAGCAAGTTGCTCAAATATTCTTACAGGGACTCTGTTAAAGAAGCATCCTACCCCAGAGCACATGATCTGGAGTCAGACTAAGTCCTGAAACTGCAAGATCCTGAAATCCCTAAGCCTCAGTTTCATTCTCTAGATGGGGGGTGGGACTGTTACTGGTCCATGCCTTACCACACGTCCTGCTCAGTCAGTGATAGCTGTTATCACTGCACTGGGCCTTGTACTGTCCCTGTCCACCCCTGTAGGCTAGGATGGCATCATATTCAAGTGCCTCCAAGACCAGCTTGTTTGTTGGAAAGAAGTAAATGCCAGGAGGCTGTCAGGGAAGCCCTAAAGTGAATATCTTAATAAAGCAAGTCACACAGATTTTTTGGTTTCCCTGTGCATATAAAAGTTATGTTTGCTCTATACTGTAGTGTATTAAGTGTGCAATAGCATTATGCCTGAAAAAATAATGTACATACCTTAATTTAAAAATAATGCTTTTGGGGCTTCCCTGGTGGCGCAGTGTTTAAGAATCTGCTTGCCAATGCAAGGGACACAGGGACACAGGTTCGATCCCTTGGCTGGGAAGATCCCACATGCCACAGAGCAACTGAGTCCGTGCGCCACAACTACTGAGTCTGTGCTCTAGAGCCCGCGAGTCACAACTACTGAGCCCACGTGCCACAACTACTGAAGCCCGCAAGCCTAGAGCCCGTGCTCTGCAATAAGAAAAGCCACCGCAATGATAAGCCCATGCACCGCAACAAAGAATAGCCCCCACTCTCCTCAACTAGAGAAAGCCCGCACGCAGCAATGAAGACCCAACACAACATAAAATAAATTTGTGTTTAAAAAAAGCTCTTTAAATAAATAAATAAATAAATAATGCTGTTAAGGAATTCCCAGCGGTCCAGTGGTTAGGACTCTGTGCTTTCACTGCCGAGGGTGCAGGTTTGATCCCTGGTTGGGGAACTAAGATCCTGCAAAGCCGCGTGGCACAGCCAAAAAAAGTTAAAATATTTGCAAATGACACAACCAACAAGGGATTAGTCTCCAAAATCTACAAACAGTTCATGAGACTTAATATCATCAAAACAAACAACCCAATCAAAAAATGGGCAGAAGGGGCTGGTGACGCAGTGGTTGAGAGTCCGCCTGCCGGTGCAGGGGACACGGGTTCGTGCCCCGGTCCGGGAAGATCCCACATGCCGCGGAGCGGCTGGGCCCGTGAGCCATGGCCGCTGAGCCTGCGCGTCCGGAGCCTGTGCTCCGCAACGGGGGAGGCCACAACAGTGAGAGGCCCGCGTACGGCAAAAAAAAAAAAAAATGGGCAGAAGACCTAAATAGACATTTCTCCAAAGAAGACATACAGATGGCCAAGAGGCACATGAAAAGGTGTCCAACATCACTAATTATTAGAGAAATGCAAATCAAAACTACAATGAGATATCATCTCACACCAGTCAAAATGGCTATCATCAAAAAATCCACAAACAGTAAATGCGGGAGAGGGTGTGGAGAGAAGGAAACCCTCCTACACTGTTGGTGGGAATGTAAATTGGTGCTGCCACTATGGAGAACAGTATGAGTTCCTCAAAAAACTAAAAATAGAGCTACCATATGACCCTGCAATCCCACTCCTGGGCATATATCCAGAGAAAAGCATGGTCCAAAAGGATCCATGCACCCCAGTGTTCATTGCAGCACTATTTGCAATAGCCAAGACATGGAAGCAACCTAAGTGTCCATCAACAGAGAAGTGGGTAAAGAAGATGTGGCACGTGTATACAACAGAACATTACTCAGCCATTAAAAAGAATGAAATAATGCCATTTGCAGCAACATGGATGGACCTAGAGATTGTCATACTGAGTGAAGTAAGTCAGACAGAGAAAGAGAAATATTGTATGACACCCCTTATATGTGGAATCTAAAAGGAAATGATACAAATGAACTTATTTACAAAACAGAAACAGGGTCACAGACTTAGAGAACAAACTTGTTATGGTTATGGGGGTGGGGGGGAAGGGTGGGGGAAAGGGATAGGGAGTTTGGGATGTACACACTGCTATATTTAAAATGGATAACCAACAAGGACCTACTGGTTCCCTGCAGGGAACTCTGCTCAATATTATCTGGCAGCCCGGGTGGAATGGGAGTCTGGGGGAGAATGGATACATGTATATGCATGGCTGAGTCACTTTGCTGTGCACCTGAAACTATCACAACATTGTTAATCGCCTATACTCCAATATAAAATAAAAAGTTAAAACAAATTTTTAATTAAAAATTAAATTTTTTAATTTTTAAAATAAATTAAAAATTAATTACTTAAAAATAAAAATAATGCTGTTGGTACACTAGACCTGGGTCTCAAATACTTTTTCTTTGCTAGCTAAGTGACAATGGGAAAAATAGCAAATTAGTCTCTAAGCCTCAGTTTCTTTATTTATGAGATAGGGGTGATAAAAATACTAATTTCACAGGGTAATTGTAAGGATTAAGTGAGATAATACATGTAAAGGATCTAGCAGAGTACTTGGCACATTATAAGTGTGAGATACATTTTAAAAATACATAAATTAAATACATTAAAATAATGGTGTTGGGAAATGGTGCCAATAGACTTGCTCTATGCAGGGTTGCCAAAACCCTTCAGTTTGTAACGAATGCAATATGTGCAAAGCACAATAAAGTATGATAAGATCATGTACGCCTATAGTCATTATTTATGCTCTCTTATGCCTAACTCAGTGCCTGGGGCATAATAAAATAATAATAATCTTGATAAGATTGAGTGAAAGAATAAATAAAATTTAAACATTGCCTTTTAACTTCCCATGTCCTAAGTTTCACATCATTGTTTCTCTCACTGCGCCTATAGTAGGTGCTTAATTAATCTCTAGTGATGTCAGTCAACCCAGCTATGGAAAATTCCAATGCAGCTTTGAACTTCAAATGTGTCCCAATGGTATGAATTAGGTCCTATAAAATCCTGCTAATTGTGACTTAGCCATCATTTTGGCTAAAGTTTAACCTGAATGCTGTGTCCACAGAAGCACCAACTTTCCAGCCTCCCTGTAGATATGGACTCCCCTGAAGGAAGCAAAGTCACTCAACAAACATAGGAGCTGGAGACACATTTCAGTTCAGCTTTTCTAGGTTCTAGAAATGGAGCTCCAGTGTGTAGGTCCAAGGACTGAGGTGTTCTTCCTGGCCACAGGCTCTACTACACAGACCTTTATTGAAAGGAGGACCATTCAGGTACCATTTGTAACAAGGATACAGCAGAGAGGCTGAGGCTCAGAGACTCAAGCAGTGTGCCTAGGGTCACACAGCTGGAGAAGCAGCAGAGCCAATAATCAAACCCAGATCTCTTTGTCCTTGTGCCCAGGTCCTGGCCAGCCATCTGCTCATAATACTGGCCTCCAAGAGTTCTTAGGAGCATTCAGAAAGATGGTACGTAAAGTTTTTGGCACAGGGTAGGCATTCAAAATACGTCACCTTCTGCTGCTTCTGCACAAACGCCTCTCTAACCCCTTCTCTCTTTTGTTTCGCCATCCTAAGATCGAAAATTTTACATAACAGGCCTCAGTTCAAATTCCAACCCTGCCACTCACCAGCTAAGGCAAATCATTTCACCTTGCCAAACCTCAGTTTCTTCTGTCAAGTGTGGGAATAATGTCTATAACAGAGGCTTATGTTGAGTCAGGGAGAGAAGGGAAAGTTTACACATATGTGAGAGGTCACCATTCACATCAAGAAGAGTTTATTAACAAAGCATCCATGGGTGCAGGATCTAATGGGCTGACTGTCTTCAACATTAGTTCCAAAGAAAAACAACTGGAAATCTATTACCAACAATAAACAAGCTCATGAATGTGATAAGGTATCAAGTTAATATTTTTTTAGAAAGCAGTGTCTTCCTATATTCAAAGCCCCACTACTTAGAAATTTGGAAGAAAATGTCCCAATTATTAAAGCAACCAAAAACATAAAACTATCTGGGAAATAGGAAATCATCTCAATAATATGTGAAGTTCTATTCAAAAAAATGTTAATGCTTTTGAGAAACATATATATGTGAGACGATATATATATTCACCAAAAAAAACCTTGAAAATGCTTGGATAAATGGAGAAGCATAATCTATTCTTGGATAGGAAGACTCAAAATCATTGTGACAGTAGGTCTTTCTATCGATATATTAGTCAAAAATTTAATATGATACTCATATATCATCTTTGCATGCCTGTATATCACATTCTCATACCATACTCATCTTTTCATAACTATATATCACATGTGCGTTTCTCTCTGGAAGGATATGCAAGGAATTGAGCACAAGTGTTTATCCCCAGAAAGGAAAACTAGGTCACTGAGGACAGAGGTGTAGATTTGTTTAGTATATACTGTTTTTTACATAAATTTAAAATTTTGTCGTTTGGGTATGTATTACCTCTCCCAAAAATTAGCTTAAAAAAAGGAAAAAAAGGGCTTCCCTGGTGGCACAGTGGTTGAGAGTCCGCCTGCCGATGCAGGGGACACAGGTTCGTGCCCCGGTCCAGAAGATCCCACATACCGCGGAGCAGCTGGGCCCGTGAGCCATGGCCACTGAGCCTACGCGTCCGGAGCCTGTGCTCTGCAACGGGAGAGGCCACAACAGTGAGAGGCCCGCATACCACAAAAAAAAAAAGAAAAAGAAAAAGGAAAAAACACAACAGTTGAAAGACCATTCTGAGTGAGTGCAAATAAGCCTAAACTTGTGGACAGTCACCTTTCCAGCTCTGCAGTAGGGAGGTATGTGACTCGGGGCAGGGCTCACCCTCGTTACCTTCTTGGTTTCCTGCCCTGTCACACAGCTGGGTGGGAGCAGAACTGAGAACCCACGTCCCCTTGCTTTGCATCTGATGCCTTTCCACTGCATCCAGCTGTTTTTCTGTGAGCACTGGTTTTGAGGATGGTGACAAGCTTTTGTGCCTGGCACACACACACACACATACAATATTAGAACCATGTGGGTGCAATGCAGAGCTATTCCCCTGGGAGCAGAAACCCTACCCTGAGCCCCTTTCTGCCCTGCTCGCCTGGAGACTGTCTTGTCTTGGGAAAGTTACAGGTTTCATTTTGTCACTTGGAAGCTGCTGCAGCCAGGAAGGGAACCCGAGTTGACTTGGAGCCAGGGCCTTAATTGGATTGGATCCCCATGAAGGCCATTAGCCTCTCACTCCAGCCTGGCAGGGAGGAAATACTGCCTCCCCAACCCCAGTCCCCACTCACATACACACCAGCCAAGATCTTCAGTGGCCTACCACCCAAATAAGGTACTGTATTAAGTTTCCAATTATTTTTATTCTCCCTTCCATTTGAACAGCTCTTTACTGTTTCCAGACACCAGCATATACTGTAAGTATTGTAGTAGTCACATTTGATCTCTTTATTTACTCATGGCACAAATTTTTATTGAGGGCCTCCTATATGCCAGGCATTGTTCCAGGTCCAGGACAGACAACATCTTGGCTTTCACAAACGTTACATTCTATTTAGGAAGACAGATAACAAACCAATACCCAGGCCGATATGCCCACGTCAGGAGGTAATAAGAGTTGTGAAGAAGAATAAATCAGAGGGAGAGGATGGAGAGAGGTGCTGTGCGTCAGGGGTAGGAACCGCTCCTCTGATAAGATGACATTTAAGTAAAGAGCTGAAGGAAGGGAAGGCAATATCTAGGCAAACAGTGCTTTAGGCAGAGAGAACAGCAAGTGCAAAGGCACTGAGGCAAGAATTTCCTTGGTGCGTTGGAGGAACACTAAATAGGCAGATGAGAAATAAAAGGTCTGACTTGTTTGCTGAGACCTCCTACCAATTCAGTGGCTCTTGTCCATTTCTTTGTCTAGTGAACACTGAAGAGTAACAGAGGGTTTAGAAAAACTTCTTTAGGGAATTCCCTGGCAGTCCAGTGGTTAGGACTCTGTGCTTTCACTGCCGGGGCCTGGGTTCAATCCCTGGTCGGGAAACTAAGATCTCATAAGCCACAGGGCACAGCCAAAAAAAAGAAAAACTTCTTTAGCTGGATAAAAAAATTATTCCATGATGATAAATAACCCATCCCCAAAAGAAAAAGTTGATATTTTTGGAGGCTATCCATGGCTATATTACCCATAAGGGCAAAAAAAATTTATATATTAATAATTATGTTTCTATACATACATATATAGATATGCATATATAAATATTTATATGTATGCGTATCTATATCTATATATATATAAAACCACTGATTATTAAAAGAGAGAACTAATGTTTGTAGGTGGAACACTGTGCTTATAACACTCTACACTGAGCCTCCATATAGGAGGAAGCTATGGCTCAGGGAAGACACGAGACTTGTTTAAGATCACACAGCCAGGGTTTAAATTCAGGTGCACTTGTATGCTTGTCACCCCCTCTAGACCCTAAGCTTGTGAGGACAGATCCATATCTATCTGCTTTACCCTTGTATGACTGGCACATACACAGGGCCTGGCCCAAAGCTGATGCTCAAAAAATGTTGACTAAACAGTTGAAAATCTCTATCTTCAAAGCCTGTTCAGATTCTAATACACCACTTTGCTTCCCTGTCAAAATACGATCCAACAAATCATTGGAATATTCAGCAACTGTTAAAAATTACTAAAATAAAACATAGTTAAAAAAAACTATAGGGCTTCCCTGGTGGCGCAGTGGTTGAGAGTTAGCCTGTCGATGCAGGGGACACGGGTTCGTGCCCCGGTCCGGGAGGATCCCACATGCCGCGGAGCGGCTGGGCCAGTGAGCCATGGCCGCTGAGCCTGCGCGTCCGGAGCCTGTGCTCTGCAACGGGAGAGGCCACAACAGTGAGAGGCCCGCGTACCGCAAAAACAAAAACAAAAACAAAACAAAAAAAACTATAGTTCACCTATATAATGGAATAATACACAGTCACTTAAAATGATGTTTAAGGTTGCTGAGAATGGAGCTGCTGGTGGTGGTAGGAACTAGTGGAGCTGGCCACCGGGATGATGGCATTCTGTGCCTGGTGGCCTCAGTTCAGTGCCACTCACTGCTCCCTCAGCCCACATCCCCACTCCTACCTCCACCCCAGCTCCAACCTCCTAGCCAAGCCTAACATAGCCTGGAGGCTCAGAAATAATAATAATGACCACCGTCATCATCACTATTATTATTATTAGAGTTTACACTGTTATTAGAGATGCACTGAGCACTTAATATGTGCCTGCATATACAATCTCATTTAATACCTACAACCCAAGTCCAGTATTATTATTGAACCCCATTTTCCAGGGGAGGAAACTGAGGCTTAGAGAAATTCAATCACTCGCCCAAGTCAAATAGCTGGTAAGTAAGAGGCAGAGCTGGGATTTGAATCCAAGTCTATTCTGCCTCCAGACAGTGCACTTTATTACACTGCCGCCTCCCATCGCCCACAGACACCCTGTGGGCAGTGCCCTGCATTCAGCAGTCTTCCCCCAGGTGCCTGCTCTGCCCTTTGCCCCTTGACCTAAGACCACGGACACGACATTCAACATAGAGAAATAGCTCTCACCGCTAGATATGGTGGCCTTGACTCAGATGAGGTGCCCATTTCCTACTGCCTAAAGGTGCAGGGACAGCCAGCTGTCGCCCCAGGAGAATGTCAGGGGTGGGTCTCCACCACCCAGCTGCTTGCCTGCAACATCTGACCAAAAATTAACAATCCTTTCCAGCCATAAAATTTGATTTGAATAAGGACATTTCTTCTCCATCCTTGGGTAGCCACAGCTCATTTATTAGGATGGTACTTTGGTACTTTGAGGCCTGAACAGTCAGTTCTTTAGATCACAGTTAGGTAGCAGAGGGGGGGCGTTAAACTATTTGAAATTCAAGCAGGCAAGTGTATTTTTTCAAAGCTGAGAAGTGTCCTTCACGCTTCAAAAGAATAAACACATCCCCAGCTCTGGACCTGTGCTGAATCTCAGCAGCCAGAGGAGACCCGCAAGCAGGGGAACAGGAAATGCAGCGGGTCTGTGTTTTCCCAGCTGCATCCCATGCCCCGTGGTGCAGTTCCCTCACTTGTTGGTGATCCTTGGAGGTGCAGGCTTGGTTGGTTGATTTGTTTGTTTCCCATATAAAACAGCTGCTAATCTCTTCAAATAGTGCTGCGCTTCCTATCGCAGTGTCCGTATTTGGACCAGGACCACCAGTGTTTGTGTACACAGAGGGGAGAGTCCCTAACAGAAGGACAACAGCCTTTCCTGAGCTGATCATAGACATGGCCAGGGTCCTGAAGGTTGAGCCCAACACTTATTTTCTTTCCCATCAGGTTCGCCTCTTCGTTTTCAAGTGAGGCTCTAAAGGGAGTCCTTTCTTCCCCGGAACATGCCCATACCCTTCAGCTGCTGGATCTACCCTGTCAAGGCAGAGACCAGAGTCCCTGGATTCAACCAACAGGGCTCCCAAGTGGGGTAAACATGTCCAAGCCCCACATAATACTGATATAGTATGCTAGGAGAGGCCACATCCCAGTTCCACAGTGAGGAAGATGACCGGGACAAGAAGGTGAAAGGGGACTAGGCACCTCTTCCTGCTGAGCAGAAATAAACACTACAAGAAACAGCAGGAACAGGATATTTACATGACCTTAAAGTATCCCCTTGCTTTTTCCTGGCAAGGGGGGAAATTGTAAATTATAAGGTGGAGAAACCAGACCACCTCTTAATGGGGTGATCAAAATGAGTACCTTCTCCAGGCAGACAGACATTGGGGGCTTCGGGAAGTGATATCCTGGCAAACACACAGTATCACTTTGGTAATATACCAGCTGAGAATGCATAACCCGAATCTAATCGTGAGTAGACATCAGATACACCCAAATCGAGCAACAGTCTATAAAAGAACTGCTCTGTATTCTTCAAGATTTCAATGTCACGAAGGCAAAGAAAGGCAGGGTGCTGTTCCAGATTAGAGGAGAGTAAAAAGATGTGACAGCCAAATGCAGCACACAACCTGGCCTGGAGCTCGTACTAGAGTGAAAAGAATACCATAAAGAGCATTACTGTGTCAATTGACAGGATTGCAACATGGATAGTAATTAAAGTATCATATCAATGTTAAATTTCCTGAATTTCATTGTCGTACTGTGGCTATGTCAGAGAATATCCTTGTTTTTTGGAAATACATACTGAAGTGTTAATGGGTACAGGGATGTGATGTCTGCAATCTACTCTCAAATGGTTCAGAAACCAGAGTATGTATCCTAGAATTATATGTGTCTATCTATCTATCTATCTACCTACCTACCTATATCTAATATCTATCATCTATCTATCTCTACCTATCTACGTATATAGAGAAAAAATAAACATGGCAAAATGCAAAAAATTTATGATTCCAGGTGAAAGATATTTAATAGCTTTTGTATTATTCTTGCAACTTTTCTGTTAGTTTGAAATTATTTTAAATTAAAATAAACATCATAGTAGTCCAGAGGGAGGAAAAGCTGGATCCCTAACTGAAATCCAGGGAATTTTTTCCCCTCATCTTGGAGTCACTGAACTGGCAGAACTCATTCTATGACTTCTCTCTTCCGAAAGACTTTTTTGTGGGTTGGTTGGTTTCCCTTTTGTTAATAGCCAGGAAGACAATCCAGCCTCTTAGATCATCACCACTGGGGCCACCCCGACTCTGGCTGTAGGGGCTGGGCGGTCGGCTCACCCACTGGCCTTTCCAGGAATTTGGAGCCTCTGGGAACCGAGCTGTAGAGTGAGGGGGAAGAAGCACTGTTATGCCCTTTCCAAAAAGCCCCTCATGACTCCTCTCTCCGCAGAGACTGGTCCAGCACCCCACCCCCTATTGTCTTGAGTAGGCCAGGAATCAGCAGAACCGGAACTGGGAACCACCTTTTTGTTTCCTGCTAGTCAGACATTCAAAAGACATTTGTCAAGTGCTCCCCACTCAGTTTGTGGCATAAATGACTGTTGTCTTTTCTGAAGAGGCAATGTGCGTAGTGGTTAAGGATCCCAGTGCTAAATTCGGAGTGCCTGAGCCAGGCACTGCTAGCATGTGACTCACTAAGTCACTTCACCTGCAGTAAGTCTCTTCACCTCTGGGAGCCTCAGTTTTCCTCCTCTGTAAAATGAGGACAACGTGCTACCTCATAGGCTCCTTGAAACTACTGAATGGGATAGATACCTCATGGAAAGAGCTGGCCCATGCTAAATACTCAACAAATGTTCGTTGTTACTGTTATTATTAACCACAGGTCCTGCCCTCCCAGAGTCTGCAGCTGGCCAAGAAAACCACAAATTTAAGAAGAAATATCAGTAAAGCCTGATAACTGCTGGGTTAGGGGAAGTACACATAATTTCCAGGCGCTATGAAAGCACAGAGTGGGGGCATCTATCTTAGTCTGGGGTGGAGGACAGTCAAGAAAGCTTTTTCAAGAGGGAATAGTGTTTAACACAGACATAAACTGAGCACCTGCTCTGCGCCAGACACTGCTAGGGCCCTGTGAACACCGCAAAATAGGACACAAAATAGAGTCTCTGATCTCACAGAACTGTCATTCTAGGGGGAAGGCAGGCTCCTCACAAACAGATGAATAAACACGTAATATGTCAGGAGGTGATGTGCTATGATAAAAAGAATGAAACAGGTTAAGGGGACAGGATGTTTACCCATCTATGAAATGGGAATACTACAAGTACCTAACTTAAACCCCTGTGACAATGATCAAATGAAATATTGCACAGAAGGTCCTTAGTAGCCCGGTGTCTGATAAGGAGTATTAGGTACCGTACATGATTTACAAGGGCTCAAGAAATGTTTATTAATCTGAATGGATTATTTCATTTATTTAACAAGAATTTTTCAAGAATGTTTTAATATGTACCAGACCCTGAGTGAACATTAGGACATGACCCAGCCACAGTTGTGAAGCTCATAATAGCCTGGTGGGGGTGACAGATAAACAAGCCATTCCAAATATCGTGTGATAAGAACTAAGAGTTATTCAGAGTTTACTATGTACCAGGCACTATTTTGAACATTTTATCTGTATTAAGCCGTATAATCTTTACAACAACTCTGAGCTAAGTGCTATATTACAAATGAGGAAACTGAGGCCCAGAGAGGTTAGATCATTAGCCCTGAGTTACACAGTCAGTGTAAAAGTGGTACAGCTAGAATTCTGCACTAGGGAATCCCAGTGTGGAAGAGGGCCCGCCCCTGACAGGATGGATCAAGGAGGGCTTCCTGGAGGAGGTCCCATCTAAGATGAGGTTTGCAAGATCGGTAGCTATTAGCTGTGCAGATGGGGGAGGACTGTTCAGGTGGAGGGAACAGCCTGTGCATGGGCCTGAAGTGAGAGAAGGTGCCTTTTTGGCACCAGCCATCAGTCTGAGATCAGGGAGTGGAGAGGATGAAGCTGGACAGAGGGTAGGGTCATTCAGGGAGGGCCTTGTACTGCCCTAAGAAATGTGCCCTTTCTCCATGGTGTGGCGGTTTCAGTGTGGAGCTCCAGGTTTGAGAGGGGGAAGAAACCTCATGAATTCAAACACTTTGAGGGGGAAGGAGTGCAAAGTGGGGCAGGCAGGGGGGTGGGGCATCTTTGCAGTTCTGCTCCCCGAGCTGTCTGGCACCCACTTCAGAGGAATCAGCCACTTGGCTGGGAGACAAGGCAAGTCAGCCTTCCAGTCTGACCCAGGGTCTCTCCCAAAGGGATGTCTCTTAAAGAACCAGAACAGAGAAGTGGAGGGGGGAGCCCAGAGATGGATCCCAAGTATGGAAACCATGGGACCCAGTGGGAGTTTGGGGCTTGGGTCTGGTTATTCTTCTTGACTGAAAAAAAAAAATCACAAAACTTTTTTGAGAGGTTATGCAAGCATATGGTAAGATAAATAAATAATAATTCAAGCAGCCCAGGGAGCCTACAGCCCAAGGGCAGCCCCTCCCCCAGTCTCTCATTTCCCCTTCCTCAGGCTGCACACAATCATTTTCCTGGGTTTCCTTCCAAAGATATTCTATGCACATGTGCATAGGTTTATGTAGATACAGCCAATAGAGGAATTTTAAAAATGAATTTTAATGTTCTTCTTTGTTGGGGGAGAACCATTAAAATGTAAAATATATTCATTGTAGAGAAGGTTGGAAAAAAACAAAACTAAACTAAAAGAAAAGAAAAGCAGAACAAAGAACTAAGCTGCAAAGGCAATCACTGCTAAAATTGCCAACCCAGGATCTCTGTTTTAATAAGAAAAACTAACCTTTGAATGGCATGGTAAAAAGCAGCTCTGTATTCTTTTTTTTTTTTTTTTTTTGCAGTATACGGGCCTCTTACTGTTGTGGCCTCTCCCGTTGTGGAGCACAGGCTCCGGATTCGCAGGCTCAGCGGCCATGGCTGGCTCACCGGCCCAACCGCTCAACGGCATGTGGGATCTTCCCGGACCGGGGCACGAACCCGTGTCCCCTGCATCGGCAGGCGGACTCTCAACCACTGCGCCACCAGGGAAGCCCAAACTTTGTATTCTTTACCAAGTTCCACCTGCCTCCTCCTAATGGCATGATATTTGAAATAATGAGAATTATTATTATTTCAAAAGAGAGAACGGAGACCTGGAGAACTCAAGTCCTAGGAAAGAAGGTCTCCTGGCTCTAGAGCCTCTTTCACATCAGTTCCCCCACCGTCTCCCTGTCTCCCAGGCCTCAGGAGGGGGGCCAGCTCCCTGCCCACTGGAGACAAAACCTTCTTGAACCTTTGTCTGCCAGATGCAGGTCCCCCTGCTGTAGCCACCACCAGCTGCAGTGACTCACAGAATGACGCATTGGCCTGTTGGAACTTCTCTCTCTCCACTGCTGCTCTCCTCCTGCTGGGATGGTGACCAGCGAGGAAGGTACAGGGCATGTTGAAAGCACAGGGTTTGGGGTCAGACTGCTTGGATTTGAAGCCCAGGTCTGCCGTGGCCAGCTGTGTGATCTTAGGCAAATTACTTATCTCTCTGTGTCTTATTTTCCCCATCTGTAAAATGGGATAGTAATAGTACTTTCTCCTAGAGCTGTCATGAGGATTAAATGCCCAGAAAGAACGCACACACAGCAAGTGCTCAGTAATATTAGCTGTTATTCTGGTCCTCTCAGCCTATAGGTGAGGTGGGGAAGAGTGAGTTCTGTGCCCTGAGGGCCCTGTCTCACATTCCACCTCCCTGCCCCAGGCTACTCTGCCTACAAGCCCCAGCTTCCCCTCTGACCCTCTGACCCTCTTCCCAGGCTTTCCAGGCTGAGGAAATCTTTCTCACATTTCAGGATTCAGAGGCGAAGCCTCCAGGGATCCTCCCAGAAACACACCTCCACCCTCAGTCCAAATAAACCTCTTCCTCCTCTGGATCCAGCACCACCGGACACTGGATGGGCACACGGTATTGAAATTATTTGTGTAACCCAGGGGTCCCCCAGGTCCTCAGCTAACTAGGGTCACTAGTTATTTAAAGTTGCATCCACATCCCCCTTATACCTTCCCAACAGAGTCCTCTTCCTCTCAGCCCCCCTATTCTGGGAAATCTTGCCCCAATTTCGGCTCCATGGGTGGAGCCAGAGGCGGCTAATCCAATCAGCTCCTGGCATTGTCCTGGTGCTGTTATTGGACCAGGGATGACCACATGACACAGCTTGCCCAATCAGACTGAAGGGAAGGCCTTTACTGTCTGGTTTAGGGACACAGCCTCTTTCTCTTGCTCAGGAAGAGTGAGGATGCAGGATCCTCCAGGTGTTGCTGGCAGCCACCTTGCCACCAAGAGGGTAGCTACCCTTGGATTGAAGCCAATGTGCAGAGCAGGAGGCAGAAAGCTTCTAGGTCCTTATGCCATCATTGAACCACTGAGGTTCAACTCCTGAGGCCAGGAATGCCCAGGGACTTCCTGTTGGTGAAATAACAAATTCCCTTAATGTTTACGCCAGCTGAGTCAGGTATTCACATCTTCACTGATCCCAGCACAAGAGCTCGCATCTAATTTATTGAGCACTTACTATGTGCCAGGCACTGTTCCGAGAGATTTACATGCATAAATCCATTAAACACAGCTACCTTAATAGGTGGATGTGATCTGTGTCATAGTTAATAGTACATTTTCTGGAGTGAGACCTCCTGGGTTTTCACATCTCTGATACTTATATAAACTTAACCTTCCTATGCCTCACTTTCCTCATCCGAAAATAGAACCTATTTCATAGGGTTGCAGTAAGAATTAAAATAGGGTAATCCACATAAGGTATACTAATATCAGTGCCTAGCACATAGTAGGTGCTGAAAAATATTAGTCTTTGTGTTATTATTCCCATTTTACAGATGAAACCAAGGCTCAGGGAGTGTATGACAGGACCTAAGTTTACACATGTAGTAAGTGTATCAAACCTGCATAACTTAGCTTTAAAGTTTGCAGTCTTAACCACATGGCTCAAACCCCCAGGGCCTGCCTGGTAAGAAGCCCAGGAGATGTGCAGGTTATAGGCAGCCTGTCTCACCAGCCTCCCAGGGCTGCACTTACTGAGTTCTCAGTCTCCAGATGACTCTAGTGTCCCGTGTGTGCTGTACACACCCCCAGTCCCACTCCTGGAACACGGCTCCATCCTTCCCACCCTCACAATCTACCCCATGAGGCTGGGGTATGGCAGAGGGTCTGGAAGGTTGGTGGTGACCATGGGGAGAGCCACCAGTAAAAGATAAAATTTGAATATTAAATATCCTTCTTCTTAAAAGTCCAGCAAACATTTCCATTCTAGGAACTTTCAGCCTCTAGACAGGTTGCTTCTTTCTTCCAGCTGCATTTCTCTGCTCTCATCCCCTCCTCCTGATTTCAGGCCTCAAGTCTCCCCTTATTTTCTTGCCCAAGGCCTCCCTCCACCCTCCAGGCCTCCAGGCTGTGGTCAGCGAGAGGGCAGTGCCCAAGGTGGCCATTATTGTATTTGGCCTTGCAGATACCCTCATCTTCCTGGAGGGGTGCCATGTCCAGGTTTTAATCGAACACATGTTTCCTCCCCCCGTGGTCTGGGAGCATCTTGCAGCTCTGGGTTGGGGGGATTCGGGCCTCTGGCTCCAGGGCACAGCCTTATTCCTGTGAGTGTCCGAGAAAGGAAGGATGAATTTAATGCACTCCTCGCCCTTTCCTACTGGCTGCTTGCCCCACCTCCTGGTGAGTCAGCACCGAAGCCAGGCCTCTCAGCCTTTCCTGTTCTCTCCTTGGGCTCCGGAAGAACAGCAGGATATGAGCTACTCCCAGGCTGCTTTTTGACTTGACAGAGTGGCAGGTGTTGGCAGGCTGTCGCCCAGAGCCTGGACCCATTGCTCAGTTCTCCACATCTCACGGCCAATCCCCGCCTCTCACCCCAAGGATGGGAGAATCTGTGCACTTCAGCTCCTGAACAGAGGGGACAGGATCAGAGAAGGTCGGAAACTGAATCTGGAGCCAGAGGGTGTGAATCCCGAGCACACTAACTCCCTGCCTCAGTTGCCTCATTTGTGAAAAAATGGGATAATAAGAGCCCTTCCCTCCAAGATTGCAAAGAGTGAATGCATTTATATCTCTAAAGACCTCAGAAGAGTGCCTGGAACATAAAAAGCACTAAGTCAGTGTTTGTTTCATAGAAAAACATAAATTCAGTAAACACTTAGTGAGGGTCCACCATGTGCCAGGTCCAGGCCAGGCTCTGGGGACACAGTGGTGAGCAAAGCAAGAACAAGAAGGACACATCAGCTCCCTTGAAGAAAGGAAATCTGGCCTCTCTCCCGGAGTGAGTGATTCAGTAGGGTAGGCTGGAACCCGTAATCTCTTAGGAAATGGCCCTGATAGCCAAGTGTAAGCCTTGGGGAGGGACAGGTTGTTGCCCAAAGTCTTATAGCTGGAGAATGATAAAAACAAGCGCATCCTTAATGTGCCAGACGTATAGTTGTTTTATTATTGTCTTGTCGTTGTCCCCGATTCACAAGAGAGGAACTGAGCACAGAGAGGTTGAGTCACTTGCTCAAGGTCACACTGCTAGGAAAAGGTAGAGCCAGGACTGAGCCCCAGACAGCCTGGCTGAGCAAACAGCAAAATGAGACTAGTAATCAACTGTCTTTCACTGAGTACCCACAACACATACTGCAGAACACATCATCTTCTTTTACCCTCACACCACCAGATCAAGTAGGTACCATTACTGTCCCCATTTCACAGATGAAGAAACTGAGGCCCAAGGTTATTATGTGGTCAAGTTCTCACATCCAGGCAGTGGCAGAGCTGGGGTTTCTAGAAACTAGACCATCTGGCCACCCCAGAACTATTAATTCCCAGCAGCTTTTCCTAGCCTGGCTGGAGCCCGTGTTGTCCCCCTCCATCCTTTCTGGGCCCAAGGGAGCGCGTGCAGAGAATACAGAAGCCGTTGAACCACAATCTGGACAAATGAGCATTATGAGTTCAGTCCTTCTGCCAAGCACAGAAAGCCCTAAAATGTAGCCAGAGCCAAGTGGACGATGTCCTGGACCAGCCACAGCCCCACTCCCTCCAGCCTGACCCTGAGGTCCAGGGTTCTCTGGGAAGACTGGACTCTATCAGGCTCAGAACACACTAGTGGGAACAGCAGTGCTCAGCTCTGCTGGATCCTCCACACACATTATATGAAGGTTGAACTTCACAACCTTATGAAGAAGGTTCTAGTTTTGTCCCCATTTTGCAAGGGGCAGGACAGTTCTGGAGACAGGCTGTGAGAGTTCCAAATTCCGTCTCCTAGTCACGGCCTCAGGCAACACTTAACCTCTCTGGGCCTCAGTTGCCTCATCTATTATGAGGATAATATTAGTGGGCTTCCCTGGTGGCTCAGTGATTAAGAATCCGCCTGCCAGTACAGGGGACACAGGTTCGAGCCCTGGTCCGCGAAGATCCCACATGCCGCAGAGCAACTAAGCCCGCGTGCCACAACTACTGAGCCCGCGTGCCACAACTACTGAGCTTGCGTGCCACAACTACTGAAGCTCGTGTGCCTAGAGCCCGTGCTCTGCAACAAGAGAAGCCACCGCAATGCGAAGCCCACACACCGCAACAAAGAGTAGCCCCCGCTCACCTCAACTAGAGAAAGACCTGCACACAGCAATGGAAACCCAACGCAGCCAAAAATAAAATAAAATAAAAATAAATTTAAAAAAAAATACCAGTGCCTACACTCAGAGGGTGGACAAAAAAATTAGAGGTGCCAGGACATGTGAAGCACTTAGAACAATGCCCAGCACGTAATAAGCACCATGCGTTTGCCATTTTAAGGAAACTGAGGCTCAAAGAAGTTCTATGACTTGCCCCATATTACACGAGTGCCACATGGAAGAGCCAGGACTTGGACTCAAGTCTGTTCAATTTCAAAGCAGCCCTCACATCACACATTAAGGGCATCGAGCTCCTTGATGGGTGAGCAGGATTTTAGATTGAAGGGAGACACACATTTTAAGTTGAGGAAAGAGCATTCGCACAGAGGTGGGAATGGGCCATAGAGCTGCCTAGTAGTAGTGCCAGAGTCAGGGTCCCATCCCCACCGTACCAACACCCAGCCGGGGCCTGCCCAGTCTGATGGCAATTCAGATCATTTCACACGTATTTCCTGAGCCCCTGCTATGTGCCAGGCCGGGGCAGAAGGCATGGAGACCAGGGGGAGATGCAAAAGATGCCTGGCTGGGATGCCCCAGCTGTTACTGGAAGGGCTGTTTCAGGGACCAAGACCACGTCACCCTTTTGCTATGGGCCTGCAGATGCCAGCGAGAGTGTGGGCTGAGGGCCCAGCCTCCCTTCCCCCCCCTAGAACCCCATGACTAACTCTTTCCCTCCATCTGCTCCCACACTTACTCGTCCCCCCACCCCCAGGCCCCAGGGAATCCAATCTCTGTGGGCCTGGTTATGGGGCGGTCATCTTAGCATCAGGTGGTAGTGGTGGCAGGGGCTAAGCACCTTCCCTTCTCCCACCTTAGCCACCCCTTCCTGAGTTTCTGACCTCCTCCTCCATGCCCCTGGGGCCTGGGACATTACCCCTCGGGCTCCAGAGGGGCCACCTCCTCCCCCTGGTGAAAGGAGCCATTGTGAGATCAGCCTGGGAGCTGGCAGGCGCTGGGCTGGCACACGTGGCTCTCCCAGAGGCCCTGGGTCCAGCCGTTCCTGCCTCTGGCTGCTTGGGCCTGCCCGGACGGGAGGGAGGGAGGAGGCGTGAGGAGGCTTGGGCTGCTGTAGGGGCTACTGGGCCTCCTGCAGGGGGGCCCCGAAGATATGCTGCGCTCTGATTTAAACCTGCCTCAGGGCTGAAGGAGGAGGCTGGAGGGCAGAGCACTCTGCTGGTACCTTTAGAACCTTGGAGCAGGAAGCACTTGTCATCTGGTCCTGGCATAGTTGGGGCCTTCACCAAACTGAAAGCCATGGTGTGCTAGACAAGGCCAGAACCTTGTTCCCCAGCAAGCCCAGCCAAGCCTGCAGAGCTCTGGAGGGAGAGGCAGGGCACCAAGGCCATCTAGGAAAGGTTATGAGGTCTGGGGGTGGGCGGTGGAGAAGGGAGGAACCTAGCACTTGCAGTTTCGCCACTGACTGCCAGAGACCTTCCAGACAGAGCCTGTGATGATGATGTCATAATATTTAGCTACTGTTGATTGAGCACTTACTAAGTGTTGGGCACAGTGCTGAAGACTTGATCTCATTTAGTCCTTAGAACAACCATATAAGGCGGGCGTTATCTATCTGTAGGGCTGTTGTGCACCGTAGTGCAGATTGTTCACTGAACAAGGGGACCCAGCCAAGGCAGGTGTGCGAAGACTCCAATCCACCCAGTGCTCTAATCACCAATGGTATTCCCGGAGGTCTGTGTCTTTAAAATGTTCTTTTCTCTTTACGTTACAGCTGAGGGAAGGTAGGTTCTGAGGAAATGAAATGACTTGTTCAAGGCTTCTTAACTAGTAAGTGACAGATCTGGTATTTAAACTCAGAACTGCCTGACTCTCGGGCCTTCCCTGGTGGTCTAGTGGGTAAGACTCTGCGTTCCCAATGCAGGCGGCCCAGGTTCTACCCCTGGTCGGGGAACTAGATCTTACATGCTGCAACTAAGACCCTTTACAGCCTAAGTAAGTAAATAAAAAAATTTTAAAAAAAGAGCTATCTGACTCCCAAACCTCTCTAGTAACCACGGTGCTGGGTTCAGGCCTGTTCACTTGCACTCCTCTCTACCATCTTCTTTCCTCTGACCCCGGCTGCCTGCATTGTGGTGGGGAGGAAAAGCCTGTGCAGGGCGGCAGGACAACTCACCTGGGTTGCAGTCCCCGCTCTACCATTTATTATTCACGTTTCCTCTCCACACCTCATTCTTCTCATCTGTAATGTGGGTATGTCAGTTAGAGTTCTTGAGAAGCCAGCAACAGAAAGCAGCTTTGGCTTTTCCTTAAATGACAACAAACAAAAGGAATGCCTTGGAAGGATCTGGGGCTGCCCAGAGAATGGAAGGAGGAGCTGAACTAGGGCCACTGGCATCCAGCAGCAGGGACCAATGAACAGCACCTTTAGCCTAGTTCCCTAAATAATAAACCAGGTCCTGTTATCGGAAGAAGAGAGCGTGGTTGCGGCAGCCCAAAGCAACTCGTGTGCACATCTGGGAGGAGGATGGCCTGCTTGTAGGGGTGGCCTGAATCAGGCGAGCTCTGGTGGGGAAGCTTTTGCAGGCTGTAAACGAGCAGGAGACGCACGGGAGCATCACGTGTCCCGCCTCTGGGCCCCTGGCTTGGCCATTGACTTGTTATGTGCCCTTGGGCAGTTCACTTTTCCTTCTGGACCAGAGTTTCTTCATCTGTAGGAGGAAGGTGATCATCTTCAAGGCCAGCTTTTAGCTCACTAAGGTGTTAGTAACCCATTCCAGAGGGATTTTGGTTATTACAAGATGTTCCTGGGAGCCATTGCTCAACTTGAAAGAATGAATCACGGATGGTAGAATTTCAGGCATCCATGAAGACGATATTGGGTGGGGTTTAGTGTGGTCCCACCCAGTGGAAAAACACCCAGTTTGCCTAGGAGACCAAGCAAGCAGAGGGGCAACGTGAGCACAGGGCCCTGACCTCATGCCTCCAGAACCTCTGCCTCAGGAGGGCTGCAGAGTTCCCTGCTTGAGGGCAAGAGGTTAGTCATGGTTGAGATTTCGTTTGCTGGAGGGCTTCTGAGCAGAGGAGGCAGAGCTAGCTGACAGGAGACAGGGGGCTGCTCAAGTCAGAGTGCCTTTGTTAAAGGGACACATCGATTTGTGCCAGCAGACTGAGGCGCCGTGCAAAGAGAACGGCTCCTCTCTGGGCCGCAGTTTCTACCTCTATCAAATGAGGAGAAGGTCACTGTCATGCCAACTTCAGGGAGCCTTTCTGAGGATCAAATGGTACAGTACACATGAAAGAAAGCCTGAGGAAGCATAGGGCCCAGGTGTTGGATAAGGACAAGAAGGTAAACCGCATGGGGCAGTGCCTGTTCACTGCTGGGGTCCAGCACAAAAATTACTTGTTGGGGCTTCCCTGGTGGCTCAGTGGTTAAGAATCCGGCTGCCAGTGCAGGGGACATGGGTTCGAGCCCTGCTCTGGGAAGATCCCACATGCCGCAGAGCAACTAAGCCCGTGCGCCACAACTACTGAGTCCGAGTGCCACAACTACTGAAGCCCGCGTGCCTAGAGCCCGTGCTCTGCAACAAGAGAAGCCACCCAATGAGAAGTCCATGCACCGCAACAAAGAGTAGCCCCCGCTCGCTGCAACTACAGAAAAGCCCACGCGCGGCAACAAAAGACCCGACGCAGCTAAAAAATAAAAATAAATTAAAAATTTAAAAATTACTTGTTGAATATTAATAGCTAACATGTAACATGTACTTATGTTCCAAGCACAGTTCTAAAGTTTTCCAAGTATCTACTCTTTTAATCTTTGTAATAATACAAGCACTGTTATTATCATTCCCATTTAGAGATAAGGAAGCTGAGGTACGGAGAGGTTATGTCACCTGCCCAAGGCCATGCAGGTAGTAAGATGTAGAGCTGGGCTTTGAACCCAGGCAGTTTGGCTCTAGGGCCTGGGCTCTTAAGCACGCCTGTCTGACTGAGTTACTAAATGAGTGACTGAATGAATGAGTGACTGAATGAATGAATTAGCACGGGCATTTATGAATGAGGTTTGGGGCTCAGGGTCCGCAAATCTTTGCTTTGGAAACATGAGCTGAAGCTTCCAGCAAGAATTCCTCTTTTTTCTCAGTCTATCAGCAAGTTCTGGTGTTTATAGAAGACACTTTGCAAATGCAAGATTGCGTTCAAAACAGGTCTCATCACCTTCCTCCAAGCCTGCTCGCCCTCTTCCTCTCCTCTCTCCCAATCTCAGCTCCCGCTACCACTGAGGACAGTTGCTCAAGATAGAAACTTCCAAGTCATTGTTGACACTTTTCTCTCCCTCACCTGGCGAGTCTCTGGCCAACTCCTCAAGGTCACAGCAGAAACTTTATCTCACAGCAATTTCCTCCAGATGTCACCCGTCTCATCCTCCAAGTATAACAGCTTGCTAGGGGCCCCCTGTGTTTTAGGATTTCATGAAAAATGGGCTTTCATATCTTATCTCACTGTGATGGGACTCATGGCTGGTCTCCTGTTCCAGTTAAACTATTGCTGGAAAATGAATTAACCAAAAAACTTAGTGGCTTAAAGCAATATCATTTTGTTACTATGTCTCACGGATCTATGGGCTGACTGCACTCAGCTAGGCTGGGTTCTTTCTCAGGGTTCTTCGTGTGGCTGTGATCAGACGGCAGATGGAGTTGGAGTGATGTAGAGGCTTCCTCCGCTCACACATCTGGCAGTTCAACCTGGTTGTCAGCTGGGATGTCAACTGGGGCTGTTGGCCAGAACACTTACACGTGGCCTCTTAATGTGCCCTGGGCACAGCATGGCAGCTGGATTCCAAGAATAAGTGTTCCTAGAAATAGGAAGTAAACCTTCCAGTCTCTTAAGATTTGGGTCACTTCTCGTATTCTATTGGTCAAGCAGTCACAAAATCCATATTCAAGGGGAGGACATACACAACCCCACATTTTGATGGAAGGAGTATAAAGCATGTGGGGACCACGTTTTAGAACCACCACACCTCCTAATCTCTCTGAGGACTCTTAGGAAGGGGTCCATTTCTCTTAGTCAACCTCTTCACTTCCTCCTTCCATATAACCTGCTTCTGCTGAATTCTTTATCTCCTTTAGTTCTCAACTCCCTTGAAGGCTCTTTCCACACCACTGGCAGCCCAAAGGTTGAACATAGCCTTCCCTTTGTAAAAACTTTCCCCAAGTTCACGTGTCAAGATGTGGTAGACATTCACTAATTCATGGGTGGTGGGCGAGGGGAGTTGCCTGGCAACGCAGCTGTGTACAGATTATTATTATTTCCCTGAACAATTAGGTTCTCTGCCCCCTCTCCTTCCCAGGGCATCCCAGCTGCACACAGGGGGTTCTCTTCCCACAATTACAATGTCTTTCTAGTCAGGAGAACTGCTGGAAACAGGCAGTTCCCTCCCCTAAGAGGAAATCAAGGGCCAGAACATTTCCCCTTCTCCACTCTCAGAGTTGGAGGGGCCCTGAGACATCCTCTAGCTCAACATCTTCCAGACCGTGTTCCTGGGAGCAGTTTTATTTCTTACACTGCTCATAGATGTTCTGTAGAGGTAGTGTGATCAAATGTGTGTGGGAAATGCTGGGTTCACGTGAAGCAGGCCTCCTCTGACTTCAGTACCATCAGACGCCATCCTGCTATCAAGGGAAGCCTCTGATCACTTCTGTGCAATACGGTGCCACTGGCCACATGTGTCTATTGAGCTCTGGAAATGTGGCTGGTGAGGAACTGAATTTCAAATTCTAGTTCATTTAGGGCCTCCCTGGTGGCTCAGTGGTTAAGAATCTGCCTGCCAATGCAGGGGACAGGGATACGAGCCCTGGTCCGGGAAGATCCCACATGCCACGAAGCAACAAAGCCTGTGCGCCACAACTACTGAGCCTGCGCTCTAGAGCCCGCGAGCCACAACTACTGAGCCCGTGTACCACAACTACTGAAGCCCGCATGCCTAGAGCCTGTGCTCCACAACAAGAGAAGCCACCGCAGTGAGAAGCCTGCGCACCTCAATAAAGAGTAGCTCCCACTTGCCGCAACCAGAGAAAAACCCACGTGCAGCAACGAAGACCCAATGCAGCCAAAAAAAAAAAAATCTAGTTCACTTAAATTAATTTAATTTAAATAATCACATTTGGCTAGTGGGCACCATATTGGAGAACACAGCCCCAGAGCCTTTTATATTCTAATAGGTGTTAAACGGCTTTTCCCAACATGCTTGATCAAAGATTCAATATCTTTCTCTTTTCGTGTATGGTGTGCTATTAACCCCTGTTTTGTAGTTTGGGAAATCATTCTCTGGTCCAATCCTCATTTAACAGATGGGAAAACTGATCCCAGAGAGGGGAAGGGACTTTCCCAAGGTCACACAGCAAGTTAGATGCCCAGCTGAGGCTTGAATGCAAACCTCTCTCCTGGTCCAGCTCTACCTCTCATGTTTTTCGACTGCTTTAACTAAGGGTTGACGCCAAAAGGAAGAACCGACACTGAGTTTGTTTAGGGTCCAGTTCTGTGGCAGGAGCTCGCCCATACATGGGCTCCTTTCATCCTCTCAATAACCCTGCGAGTTGGGAATTAGTAGCCCCAATATATACATAGGAAAACTGAGGCTCAAAGAGGGGAAGAGACTTGCCCAAAGCAATACATGTGGCCATTGCTTGAAATGATCAGAGCTGTGTCCAAAATGCGCAATCGGCAGGGAAAAGGTGGGGAAACACCAGGAAGGAGAAGAATAAGCCTCCGTAACCAATGAACAAAGAATTGGGGGTGGGGGTAGGAGCACAGGAAGCTGGCCCAGGCCCACAGGAAAATCAGGATAAGAGGAGAAAACACTTGAAAAAGACAAAGCTAAAAAATGACCCCAAACGTCAGTGTCCAGGGATGAGTGGGCCTCTGGTCCTTGGACAACCATTCTGTAGGTTGGATGGCAACCAATGGGGGAGTTGATGTGGATGCTCTGGCCAACAGGGGAAGCCGTGACAAACTGGCGAGTGAGAGAACCAGTCAGATCCTGTCTTATATGAGGTTTGGCTCTAGAAGGTGTAAACATGGTTTATAACAGCCAAAGAAGCAGAATGAGGGAACAGGTGGTTGCCCTGACTTAAAATTGTGTAAATGGTGCAGCCACAGACGTGAGCAAATGAGCAATGGCTAGTTCAGAAGAAGGGGTGACTTAAGAGCCCTCAACCAATAACGAGTAATAAGGGACAATGGGTGGCATTGTGCTGTATGGGTAGTTAGAGCACCATCACAGGAGATATTCAAGACTTCTTGTCTGCAGAATGGGGGCTGGGAAGGGATTAGATGCTGGGAAGGCATCACTTCCTCCACCCTCCACTTGTCTTTTAGAGAAGGCAACCTTACCCCCATTCTCAGGGTCTGCTCCCACAACACTAGGTCATGGGCAGTGGCCCCTCAGCTGGCCAATCAGGTTCACTCTCCTAGAATTTGAAATTGAAACCTAAACACCGGCCTCTGTCGGGTGTTTGAACTGAGAGGACCTGCAGAGCTGGGGCTGAGGCAGCCAGGAGTCCTGAGAAAGCTAGTGATGGGAGAAGGTGAGAAAAAAGTAGGCGTGCAGCCCAGATGGGCAGCGGTGGTGGGGGGTGATGTCATTTTTTTTCTGGTTTTGTTTCTGGCTCCTTGGAGCTGGGGATGCTTTTCCAGCCCTTGCCCTTACACAAGGATCCTGCCAGTAACCCTCTCCACCTACCGCACCCCCATTTATGCTTAAGTAGGCTGAGGGGGTTCTGTCCTTGTAACTAAAGTGAGGCGTGTATGTGTGTGTCTGTGCGTGTGTGTGTGTGCATGTGTGTGTGTGTGTTTGTGTTTGGGTGTTGGGGGAAATGTATTCAATATTGTGTCTGAGAGCCTGTGTGCATTGTGAGGGTATATCCTTTTCTCTGACCTCAGGTGGTCTTCCCATGTGTGACGTCAGGGGTTGAAGAAGAGGCTCTGTTCTGACAGCCAGCTTTCTGTTGCAATCTAAATGCCTCGGAAAAACCACATTCATTCAAAAAGTCAATCATTCATTCTACAAATGTTTATTGAATGCCTACTATGTGCCAAGCACTGTTCTAGGCAAAAGGGATGAGGCAGTGAATAAAACAGATAAAAACAAACAAACTAAACTTTCATGCAAGAACGGCCTCAGTTTTTCCATCTGGAAAGTGGAGCAGGGGCCCCGGGCAAGAGACCTGGAACCCAAGAGGCAGGAGAGGTGGGTGGGTGGTGACGCCTCCTGGGCTCGTGTTGCAGGCTGGGCTGGGCTGGGCCTGCCAGCGGGCCTGGCCCCAGCCCCATTCCTGGCTATTGGGCTCCCCAAGCAGCTGGCCTTCACCTGTCACTGCTTAGCAATCCCTATTTGGCCTGGGGGCTGCCCCACCCGCCCTCTGACTCACCCCCTGGGCCTTCCCCAAGCCCCTCCTTTGACCTTTGTGTGTGGTGGGATCCTGGAATACCAGGCGGGGTTCAAATACCAGGACCACCACTTTCTGTCTATGTGACCTCAGGCAAGCTTCTTATTCTCTGTGCCTCCGTGTCTCCCTCTGTAAAGTGGGTATAATAATAGCATCTTATGGGCTTCCCTGATGGCGCAGTGGTTGAGAGTCCACCTGCCGATGCAGGGGACACGGGTTCGTAGCCCTGTCCGGGAGGATCCCACGTGCCGCGGAGCGGCTGGGCCCGTGAGCCAGGGCCGCTGGGCCTGCGCGTCCGGAGCCTGTGCTCCGCAACGGGAGAGGCCACAGCAGTGAGAGGCCCGCGTACCGCAAAAAACTTCGGTGGGGGTGTCAATTAAATGTATTTATGGTTTAAGTCACTTTCAGTTGGCTTTTCTGTTACTTGAAGCTGACAGAATCCTGACTGATAGACTCTCCTGAGCCTCAGTTTTCTCATCTGTAAGATGGAGATGATCATTCCGAGCTCAGAGAACTGTGAACATTATAGGAGAGAACATGTGTGGGAAGTCCAGCGGACTCTACAGAACAAGGGGCTCCCTCCTGTCTTCCTCTGCCCGGCCCAGGACCCGGTGCCCCTCACAAACGCGGCTGCCTCACTTCCTGCCGCTGCGCTGGCCGCAGGTCCCCGACGTGCCTCCCAGGCTTGACGGGGTGTCCCCTGCGAGCCCAGCACAATGGGAACCAACGTCAACCCCAGTCCCGCGGTGAGTCAACGAAAGAGGGAACCAGGGCTGGTTCTCCTCCCAGGCGAGTGGCAGCTGGGAGAGGCAGCTAGACCTTGGGGCTGAGTCAGGCTCTGCCACAGCCTCGGTGTGTCGCCAGCCAGTCCGCCACAGCCGTGCCTCTACGCCTCAGCTATTTTATCTGTAAACTGGGAATAACAATGGCGCCTGCTTCCCAGACGTGCTCTGATTAATTGAGCAGGTGTGGTCAGGTGCTTGGCGGCCACAGGAGCTCGAAAGTGGCAGCTCCCTTAGTCTTTGACTCCCCATGACAGCTTTCTGGTCCTTAAAAGCCTGCGACTCTGGGGATCACGTTATCTAGCTTTTTTTTCTTGCTTTTTTTTTCTTTTATTTATTTTTGGCTGCACTGGGTCTTCATTGCTGCTCGCGGGCTTCTCATTGCAGTGGCTTCTCTTGTTGTGGAGCACGGGCCAGCTTTTTTTAAATAGTGCAACTTCTTCAGATAAAATCTTGTGCACAGGAACACTCATAGCAGGAACGTTCATTTGCGATAGCTAGAAACGACCCAAATGCCCGTGGACAGGTCCCTGGGTAAACAATTGTGGTGCATCCATGCATACAACAGAACACCAGGCAGCACTGGAAACGGATGGACTATTGATACATGTAGCAACATAGATGAATCTCAAAGTAATTATGCTGAGTGAAAGAAGCCAGACAAAAAAGAGTACATACTGTATGAGTCCATTTACATAAAAAAATCTAGAAAATGCCAAATGGCGTGTGGTGACAGAAAGCAGATCGGTGGCTCCTGGGTAACGGGGGAACTGAAAAGGGGCACGAGGAAACTTTTGAGGGTGGTGGATAAGCTCGCTCTCTTGATCGTAGATGGTCTCCCGAGTGTACATATATGTGAAAACTTATCAACGTGTACACTTTAAGTGCTCCAGTTTATCGTGCATCAGCTCTGCCTCAGCAAAGCCTTAAAAACAAAACAAAAGTCTCACGTGAAAGCCCAATGCATAAAAGTTGAAAGTGAAGGACAGGGACTTCCCTGGTGGCACAGGGGTTAAGACTCCGTGCTCCCAATGCAGGGGGCCTGGGTTCGATCCCCAGCTAGGGAACTAGATCCCACATGTACGCCTCAACTAAGAGTTCATACATGTCACATCTAAGAAGCCCACCTGCTGCAACTAAGGAGCCAGTGAGCTGCAACTAAGGATCCCATGAGGCACAACTAAAGGAGCCTGCCTGCTGCAACTAAGACCCGGTGCAATCAAATAAATAAATAATTTTTTTTTAAGTGAAGGACAGAGCAGCTCTGGGGGTGGGGTGAGGGCTGGAGTACCAGCTCATGCCCTTGGCCTCTCCCCACCACCCAGGAACACCTTCGGCTCGCTCCACCTGGAGCTGCAGGGTCCACTGGGTCTCCACTAAGCACATTTCAAAGAAACACGGACACTTCTGGGAGAGGGGAAGGGCCCCTGTGTAAAGTCACACAGTCTGAATGGAGTAGAACCAGGGGCAGAAGGCTGGATTCCCCCCTGGGTGGCCAAACTCTTTCCAACAGGCACTGGGAGTGGACTGAGTGTCCATCCATGGCCCCCAGGGTGGCCCAGCAGCACAATCAGTAAACGGGTCCGAGATTCACCCTGTGTTCAACCGTATACTAGGCTCCGAGGGGAGCACAGAAGTAAGCAGACCCCAGCTTCTCATCCTTAAGGACCTCTCAGCCTAACTGGGAGCAAGGAAGACCTAGAATTCAGGGAGAATCAGAGACACAAAATTATAAAGATGGCTTGAGTGTGGAATCCCTGGGCTGGAGGACTGTGACCACCAACCAAGAGGGCAGCACTTGCGCGTTCCTCTGGCGGCCGGGGAAGAAGGCTGAGCGGCACTTTGTGACAGGCATAGCGCGTGGCTCTTGCTTCGCCCCAGGGTGAGACTGCAGTATGCCGGTGCCCTTCGCTGATGTTCCTATTTCACAGGCGAGACACTGAGGCCCAGAGAGGGGATAGAACTAAACCAGAACCAGAGCCTGGGCGTCCCGACTCCAAATCCCAGTCTCCTTCCAAAGCTGCCCCTCGACAGGGTTGGGCGGGTGGCCATCACTGCTGGGGTCTGGAGTCTGCTGTTCCTCCTGGTAGGGTGGGCACTGGGGGCTGGGCCTTGGGTAGGACAGTGAGATCAGGGCAGGGTGAGGAGAGGATTACAGCCAGCCCGTCGCAGCCTATCCCTGGCTGCTGCTGGGTCAGGCGATGACAGCCGTCCTCCCCACTGAGCCCTCTGGAATGCTTGGAACTCGGTGGTGACGGTCCGGAGTTTCTCTTGCCCTGGAGGGCCCTGGAGTGGAGGGAAGTTCTATATAAGAACTCAGAGCTTTGGCCTTTCCTCCTGCCCTGCCTCTTCCTTTCCAGGGGACTTTGTGTACGCCAAACATGGAAACAGCCACTCTGGGACACTTGGCCTACCCTGGTCAGCCTGCCTACTTCCTTTCCCAGCTCCTGATCCAGAATTAAGAAAAACAACGATCTGTAACATGTAGACAGTTCTGCAGTACAAAAGGCATGCTCTCATATACACGCCTTCACTACAAATGTTTTTCCGCCCCTCCCGAGTTCTTATAATTCAGGTGAGACTCATTATCCCCATTTTAAGGGTAAGGAAACTGAAGCTCAGGGCGTTGGGAGATTTGCCCTGGCCACAGAACTGGTAAGTGTTCAGAGTTTATTCGAGATCCCAAGTCTCTGGATTCCTAGCCTTGCCCCACCCTACTCCCACCCTTGTGCTCCTGTTAATACCAAGAGGGAGTGTCGTGTGATGGAAAACACAGGCAGCCTCTGAGACATTCAAGTTTGAATCCCAGCTCCACTGCTTCCTTTTGCTTGCTTTTCCTTGGACAGTTACTTCACCCCTCTGGTTTTCATGGTCCTTTATCTGTAAAAGGGGGTAATAATAGTTACCACCCAGCAGGGTTGACGTGCGAATGAAACGAAATGCTCACACGTGAAGTACTTGGCACACGGTGAGCAGAAAGTACTCAATAAATGACAGGGGCTATTTTATCCCAGGCCCTGGAGGCGAGACCATGTCTGTCCTGAAGGTCTACCTGGCCCTGTCTCCTCGCTGGCTTCTGGGAGGATCAAATGAGATGGCAGATGGCAAAGGGCATAAAGTGTGTGCCTTTATCTCTGCTAAGATACGAATGACCACACAAGACCCAGATTGTCTGAGTGAGGCTACTTTTCAAATTTCATGTCTCCTCTGGACAGAAGGGAACTAAGAAAATCCTAAAGCATGTTCAGGCAAGTTAGTGTAAACTTCTTTCCTAAAGGAGGGCACTGAGGCCCCGAGAGGAGCAGGGACCTGCTCACAGCCACACAGCAAGGCAGGGTAGAGGTGGACCCACAACCCTTCCCACTTGACCATGGGGTTGATTCCTCTGTCCTGCTCCTCCCAAAGGGGCCCGACCCGGAGAGACTTGGAGATTGTTGCCCAACGTTTAAGGGCAGGTCCAGGATGGAAAAGTCATGTCTTAGCAGGAGCCACCAGTGGAAAAATGAATGTGATGGGTCATGAATCAACAGAGCAGTGAGGTTTTCCCACATCTATCTTCACTTGTAGTCATGGAACCCTGGCATGTACCTTGTTTTAGGAAAAGGACTTCTCCTGAAGCCTGGGCCCAGCTCTCACCGCTGTACTTAAGAGGGTCACCGTCAGACAAGGCAGGTCTGGAGAATGAGATGAGACAGATGAAGGCACTTCCCATGAGGCACTGGAGGTACTAACCCGGGCTCTTTGATTTGCATGAACCAGAAAACCCAGCTCAAACTGGCTTCAACAATAAGGGGAATAGGACTTCCTTGGTGGTGCAGTGGTTAAGAATCTGCCTTCCAATGCAGGGGACACGGGTTCGAGCCCTGAGCCGGGAAGATCCCACATGCTGCAGAGCAACTAAGCCCGTGCACCACAACTACAGAGCCTGTGCTCTAGAGCCTGCGAGCCACAACTACTGAGCCCACGCACCCACAGCACGTACCCTGCAGCAAGAGAAACCACCACAGTGAGAAGCCCGCACACCGCAACAAAGAGTAGCCTCCACTCGCCGCAACTAGAGAAAGCCCGCACGCAACAACGAGGACCCAATGCAGCTAAAAATAAATTAATTAATTAATAATAATTTTTAAAAAACAATAAGGGGAATGAACTAACTCATGCATCTAAATTTTCAGAGATGGATTCTCAGGTGTGAGCTTGGTCCAGCAGCTCAAGTGATATCACTATAGTGGTGGGTTAAAACCAGTCCATAACAAAAGGGAACCTTCCTACACTGTTGGTGGAATGTAAATTGGTGCAGCCACCAGGGAAAACAGTATTAAGTTTCCTTACAAAACTAAAAATGGAGTTGGCATATGATCCAGCAATCCCACTCCTGGGCATATATCCAGAGAAAACTCTAATTTGAAAAGATACATGCACCCCAATGTTCATAGCAGCCCTATTTACAATAGCCAAGACATGGAAGAAACTTAAGTGTCCATCAACAGAGGAACGGATAAAGAAGATGTGGTGCATGTATACAGTGGAATACTGCTCAGCCATAAAAAAGAATGAAATAAAGCCATTTGCAGCAGCGTGGATGGACCTAGAGATGATCATACTAAGTGAAGTGAGTCAGACAAAGACAAATACCATATGATATCACTTATACGTGGAATCTAAAGTATGGCATATATGAACTTATCTATGAAACAGAAACAGACTCACAGACATACAAAACAAACTTAGGGTTACCAAAGGGGAAAGGGGGTGGAGGAGGGATAAAGTAGGAGTTTGGGATTAGCAGATACAAACTACTGTATATAAAATAGGTAAACAAGGTCCTACTGTATAGCACAGAAAACTAGATTCAATGTCCTGTAATAAACCATAATGGAAAAGAATATGAAAAAGAATATGTATATATAAGTATAACTGAGTCACTTTACTGTATACCAGAAACAAATACAGCATTGTAAATCAACTATACTTCAATTTTTTAAAAAACAATCCACAAATACTTCAACACTCCCTTCAAAGGAAGCCTAATTATTCTCCCTTTGAGTGTGGGCTGGACTCAGTGACTTGCTTCTGGAGGATAGAAAAAAGTGGAAATGAGAGCATGCAACTTCAGAGACTAGGTTCTAGAAGGCACTGTTTTTCCTGCCCCCAACTCTCCGGGGGAAGCCATCTGCCATGGAGAGGCCCACTTGGTGAGGAACCGAGGCCTCCTCCCAACAATTATGTACATGAGCCATCTTGGAAGTGGGTCTTCCAGCCCCAGTCAAGCCTTCAGATGAATGCAGCCCCAGCCAACATCTTCCTATAAACTCAGGAGACCCTGAGCCAGAACCACCCATCTAGGCTCTCCAGATTCCCAACCACAAACCGTGTGGAATAAATATTTCCTGGTGGTTTTTTTTTTTTGTTTGTTTGTTTTTTGCGGTACGCAGGCCTCTCACTGTTGTGGCCTCTCCCGTTGCGGAGCACAGGCTCCGGACACGCCGGACCGGGGCACGAACCCGTGTCCCCTGCATCGGCAGGCGGACTCCCAACCACTGCGCCACCAGGGAAGCCCTTTTTTAAAAATTTATTTATTTATTTATTTTTGGCTGCGTTGGGTCTTCGTTGCTGCTCACAGGCTTTCTCTAGTTGTGGCAAGCAGGGGCTACTCTTCATTGCAGTGCACAGCCTTCTCATTGTGGTGGCTTCTTTTTGTTGTAGAGCACAGGCTCTAGGGGCATGGGCTTCAGTAGTTGCAGCACGTGGGCTCAGTAGTTGTGGCTTGAGGGCTCTAGAGCGCAGGCTCAGTAGTTGTGGCACACAGGCTTAGTTGCTCCGCTGCATGTGGGATATTCCCAGACCAGGGATTGAAACCGTGTCCCCTGCATTGGCAGGGAGATTCTAAACCGCTGTGCCACCAGGGAAGTCTCATGTTTGCTGTTTTAAGCTCTTAAGTTTAGGGTGCTCTGTACACAACAACAGTAACATAAAAGCACAGACCAGGTTCTATTTCTCCATGAAGTCTCTTGGCCCTGCCTTCTGCCTTCCTCCATATATTGGCTTCATCCTCAAAAGGGATCCTCTTTTGGCATAAGAGCTGCTGCACATTCCCTCAACAGACTCTCCAGGGAACAGTATCCCTCCCAGTAGTTCTGCAGAAGCAAAAAGCAGCTCCTCCCCTCTAAAAACCATGCCGACTTCTGACAAATCACTGGCTCTGGCTGAGGTAGTGTCCGTCTTTGTGACCGAGGATAAGGGAATGATGCATTCCTTGGTCTAAGCCATCAGAGCCCACCCTGGAGCTGGAGGTGCCACTGCAACCCCCAGCCAATCACATGGGATTCCAATAGAGCCAAATATGGCTCTGATGGTGGAAGAGACGGGGAACAGTTGCTGGAAAGCCACATAATAGCCATGACGTCATGGTAGTGGTGGTGGAATATTCAGGAACAGGAAATTTCCCACGGGCCTGAGCATCCTCCAGAGTGAAGTGATAACAGGGCTTAGAGGTTAAGGTGAGGCCTCTGCAATCAGGCAGCATCCAAATCCTGGATCTATACTCACCAGCTTATGTGACCTATCTGGGCCTTGGTTCCTTCATCCATAAAATGGAGTTAGAATGCCCAGGAATGCAGGTGGAAGAATGAATTGAGGTGCAGTAAAGGCTCAATAAATAAGTCCTACTGTTCATTCAAATTCTTCACTGAGCACCCACTGTTGCTTGGCTGTCTCGTTCCCTGGCTAGACAAAGAGGCACCCAAAGGAAGAGACCGTGGTCATGTCTTTGCCTTGGTAACCCCAGTGCTTGGCGCACAGTAGGCACACATCTGCAGACCTGAATCATTTGGAAAAGGGAGCAAATGTTCTTTTCGGCTCCAAGGGACAGGGCTAAGACCAAGGCCTGTGTGTGGAAGTCCTAGGGATCAGGATTCAATTTGCTCTAAAGGAGAACTTTCAGATAAAAGGAATAGAGATATCCATAGTTATAAAAGAAAATGAAAGGAATATTTATGGAAGACTTACTATGTGCCAGAAACAAGCCTAAGCCTGTTTCTGGTCCTGTTGTGTTTAATCCTCACAAGTCTATGAGGTAAATACTATCATTAACCCATTTCACAGGTGAAGAAACCGATGCAGAAGGTGACTGAGTTTGTTCATTTACTCACTCATTTACCAAATGAGTGCCTTTCCTGTGTCAGGCCCTGGGGATTCACCCACCAACAAAGCAGACAAGTGTTTGAATCACCCGCTGAGCAAAGAGCAAAGCTGAGACATTAGAACCCAGCTGTGTTTGTCTTCAGAGCTCGAGTGCGTGACTATTACATGGATTCCTTCCAGAACAGGATCCTCATAAAGTGGTGAGTTTCCTGTCACTGAATGTGTGCAAGTGAGAACTGGAGACAGCTAGGGGCCAGCTGTAAGGAATTCCAACTTGGGATGGACTGGGTGAGCTGCAAGGGCCCCGTGGCTGTTCTTCAAGCTCTGGAGCCGTCCAGAGAGCCTCTGAGCACTGAATCGGGCCTCTCGCTGACGCGACGAAAGATAAGGATGGAGGGAAAAGGAAAGAGGAAGAAAAAGGGGAAGCGTGAGGGGCGGACTAACTTCTAGGGCGTGAGCTCGCGCTGCGGGCACCCAGGGCCCGGGCGCCACCTAGTGGAAGAATGTGAGAAGCCGCTGGAACAGGAGAGAGAGAGACAAAATGAAGGAGCTGGCGGTAGGGACGTGGACAGAGAAATTGAGAGTGTGACAGATGAATGTGTTCCTGCTTCAGCGTTCCAGACCTTCCTGTGCATAACATTGTATATAATGTAAGATATATGTACATTATAAAATATAATGTAAGCATTTTTTCCTCCACATTTTGACCTCTCTGGAATCACCATGCGTCTTTACAATGAACGGCGTGATATTTAATAGATGGTGGTGCATCCTCCTATTGCCAGCATCCAAGCTTTGATAAAACTTGGCCATAACTCTCACTGATGAAGCCTTCATGATGCTCCAGGCATGAGCTAAGCCCTTGACATACATTATCTTATTGAATCTATGCTCATTTTACACGAGAAGGAACTGAGGCTGGAGGTGAATCAAGATGGTAGAGTCAGAGGACGTGAAGCTCACCTCCCCACACAACCGCAGCAAACATACCGTACCTGTGGAACGATTCTCACAGAAACCCAACTGGAAACAGGCTGAGGGAGGCGAAGTCACTTGCTTAGCCTCACAGTGTGTCTGTGGCTGAGACGCTGCTGCAGAACATTGTCCCTGACCATTGTGACGCCGCACTGCTCCCCTCTTCTGTCCCTGAGCATATGGTTTTGTCACTATTTGATTGTCCCTCTGCTCCTACCCCCCCCTTCCCGGCCATGTGCCATGAACTCCACTGGATCAGGGTCTGCCTTCTATTCATCTCAATTTAATTCTCCTCAGAACCCTGTGAGGAGGGGGCCATTATTACCATTTTATCTGTAGGGTAAGAGTTTCAATAAATAGAAGCATCTAACATTTTTTAAATTATTTATTTTTGGCTGAGTTGGGTCTTCGTTGCTGCACGCGGGCTTTCTCTAGTTGCAGCGAGCAGGGGCTACTCTTCATTGCGGTGTGCGGGCTTCTCCTTGCGGCGGCTTCTCTTATTGCGGAGCATGGGCTCTAGGCACGCGGGCTTCAGTAGTTGTGGCATGCGGGCTCAGTAGTTGTGCCGCACGGGCTTAGTTGCTCCGCGGCATGTGGGATCTTCCCAGACCAGGGCTTGAACCCGTGTCCCCTGCTTTGGCAGGCAGATTCTTATCCACTGCACCAGCAGGGAAGCCCTAACATAAAAAAAAAAAAAAAAAAAAAAAAAAGACTAAGAAATATACAAAAGGGAGAACTGTAGCTGTTTTGATGTTGGCATGGGGTAATTCACTTTCTTTTATCTATTTTCCAAATTTCCTGGTTGTACAACGACATTTAAAATGTATTCTGCAATTTTAGTTCATGATCTGCCCAATGGAAAAAAGAATATTAAACATTATGTATACGTGGTTTGATCCTGACGTTTGTAGCTACATCAGTACTTCTAAATATATGGGGGGGGGGAAACCCAGTTTGTTCCATATATTAGAGGAGGGGAGCTCAGGGAAGGTTGAGCGTAGTCAGGTAGAGTACTTGACCTGAGGTAGGTGTCCTTGGTTGTATCTGGATGATGGGATTGCCAACAATTTCTCTCTCTCTCTTTTTTTTTTTTTTGGCCATGCCACATGGCTTGCAGGATGTTAGTTCCAAGACCAGGGATTGAACCTAGGCCTCCGCAGTGAAAGCGCCGAGTTCTAACCACTGGACCGCCAGGGAATTCCCAATTTGTTTCTCTTTTTGTTTTCCAAATTCTCTAAAAGTGAATACGTATTTTTTTTTAAGAGTTAAAAACCATCATTGTAAATACGTCTCTAAGTCCAGAAAGGATTAGGACATTAGGAGACCAGAAAGGATATCCCAGGCAGAGAGCAGCAAGAGAAAAGCAAAGGAACAAACGTGGGAAATCACAGGCTACCTGGCGGCTGCGCTGCACATCTCGGCTGTCTGGATGGGTCCCGATGGTCGGTGGCGTGAGCGTCTTCCTCCAGGTAGGGCCCAGACCAGTCAGGCTTACCACTCCCCTCTGCTCATGTTGGCTATGTAAGCCAAAGCCTCCATGCTTAAATTGCTAGAAGGGTCTCTACCCGGTTATGCACTAGGGAAAGAACAGATGTGGGACTTGGGGGTTCACAAAGGCCACTTCTGCACATTGTTTCCTATTTTGGGGTTTTTCCTTCCACGTCTCCAATATCCCCTGAGAGCTACTTCTACCCCTGCTTCAGAGGCACCTGGTTACTCTCAGTCTGTTTCCTTTCGCTACAGCAGAATTAAAGCTGGGTGCCCTCAATAGCCCCCTGGCTGAGGCAGTCTGAGGGGGTGGCATGGCACCTGGGGGAGCCGTGGCTTTACCTTGGGGCAGTCGGTTCCCATGACAAGGCCTAGGCTAGATGGGTGGTTTTCGCATGGTTTTTGGTTGCGGAACCTTTTATCAAAAAGAATCCAACAGGGAAGCTCAAAGTTTAAAAAAAAGCAGAGCAAAGCCCTTGCAAAGCTTACCTGTATCATCTCTCAATCCCCCGACAAAGATCAGTACTACTAGTGGCCCCATCCTACAGAGAAAATCTGAATCATAATTCTCCCCACTTAGGACTCTGCAGGGCAGTTTACAAACTGGTGGACTAGGTGATCTGTAAGGTAATGGCTTTCCATTTTGTTGACTATATCAATCACATTAGAATACATTTTACATGGTAACCCAGTTCACAAGCATACATATGCACACAAGCACACAGGCACACACACACCATGAAATAATACTTAACCTACTGTATGTGATTCACACTTAAATTTACTATTTCATTTTTTTATTTTAATGCTGGTTGCAACTCATTCAACTTTACAATTCACTGCCGAGTCTCAACCTGCAGTCTGCAAAACACTTCCTTAATGAAGTTTCAGATGAAGAGTTTATGACTGGCCTATCTGGTGAGAGGTATCCATATAGCCCTCTGTGCACATGGCACCACTCTTTAAGAATCACATCAGCTTCTCCTCCCATGATACACCTGAAATAAACGGCCATCTTGGCAAAAACCTCTTATGATGTGAAGGCCTGCCAACTTAACTATATACTGACAAATGTGGAAGATTTTTGCAAAGAAATACAGGAAAAACCTGTATTTCAGATCCTATCATCTTTCCTTTGAAAACGGATTTGCACGGAAGACCACTTAGGGGTACAGCAATAATTGAGTTCCTAAGAGCCAGAAGACAATGTTTGGTATGAGCTAAGACGGAACTGTCAAATGAAAAATACAGCAAATAAGCTTTCAAAAGGCAAAAAAGTCTTACAGACTTTTGGAGCTGGTCTTTCAAAGGAAGGAGCAGAGTTGGGTCCTCAGGATATTAATGCCTTTCAAATTTCAACTTCCAAACTTTTTCAGAGTAATTTTTCAGAGTAATAAGCTCCATCCTTAATTTCAATGCCTTTTGAAGAACCACACATATTTGGGCAGATTTTCTACATTCGTCGTCTAATGTGATTCTGTTACAATACCAGACAGGTATATTGAGGAAAAACAGCGTTCTTTATCAGATGGTGGGAGAGACAATATCAACTAGACCTGCATGTACCTTAAGTAAGTCACACTCTCCCTTAGTCTCCTGATCCTCTTTACAAAAGTGGGAACAAATTTTTGCTTGGCCATAGCCCCCCAGCCCCAACCTCCAAAATGGGTATGAAAGTTCTACAGAGCACTTTACAAATGCATTATCAGCTCTACTCTGCAGAAACTCTGAAAGTCCTACAGCCACAATTTCAGAAATATTCTCATACAAATGTGTTTAATATGGCACTGAACTATATGTAAAATAGATAACTGATGGGGACCTACTGTGTAGTGCAGGGAACTCTACTCAGTGCTCCGCGGTGGCCTATATGGGAAGGGAATCTGGAAAAGAGCGGAGACATGTATTTGTGTGGCAGATTCGCTTTGCTATGCACCCTGGAACTGACACAACATTGTAAATCCATTATACCCAATTAAAAAAAAATGGCATTGGGGCTTCCCTGGTGGCACAGTGGTTGAGGGTCCACCTGCCGATGCAGGGGACACGGGTTCGTGCCCCGGTCCGGGAAGATCCCACGTGCCGCAGAGCGGTTAGGCCCGTGAGCCATGGCCGCTGAGCCTGTGCGTCCGGAGCCTGTGCTCCGCAACAGGAGAGGCCACAACAGTGAGAGGCCCGCGTACCGCAAAAAAAAAAAAAAAGGCATTGAAGTCTGGCAGCACATGAAAAGATGCTCAACATCATTAGCCGTCAGGGAAATGCAAATCAAACCATAATGAGATACTAGTCCACACCCACTAGGATAGTTATTATCAACATGACAGATAACATGTGCTGGCAAGGATGTGGAGAAATAATAACCCTCATACACTGCTAGTAAGAAGTTCGGAGAGTGTAGCTGCTTTGGAAAATAGCCTAGCAGTTTCTTAAAAAGTTAAGTATGACCCAGCAATCCCACTCCTAGGTATATACACCCGAGAGAACATATGCCCACATAAAAACTTGTATGCCGAATGTTCATAGCAGCTTTATTCATAAGAGCTGGAAAGTGGAAACAGCTCAAATGGGCAACTGATGAATGGATAAACAAAATACGGCATATCCATATAAGGGAACACCACTCAGCAATTAAAAAAAAAATGAAGTACCATGGATGAACCTTAAACACATATTAAATGATAGAAGCCAGACACAAAAGCCCACATACTGTATGATTCCAGTGAAATGTCCAGAATAAACAAATCTATAGACAGAAAGTAGTTGCCAGGAGCTGGGGCTGATGGGACTGTCAGTAGAATGGAAAGTGACTGCTAATGGGCAGTTTCTTTTTAGGGTGACCAAAATATTCTTGAATAGGTAGTCGTGATGGGTGCATAACCTTGTGAATATACTAAATACCACTGCACTGCACACTTTAAAATGGTGAATTTTATTAAAAAGAAAAAATTACATTAAATAGGGCTATGATTAATTAAAATCCTTTTTAGACATCCAAACTAAAATTTACCATAGTTACTAGAATGACCACATATTATGTTAGCTAAGAAAACGGAACCTCTTTGTACTATCATTGCTTTATACGTATTAACTAACACACTTAACTCTTCAAAAACAACTCTGAAGTAGATTCCACCATTATTTAACTCGGAGAGAAGAAATGGCAGCACTTAGAGGCCAAGTAACTTGACCAAGGTCACACCGTAGAAAGCTATGCTAGAAACCCTGGTCTACCAAACTCTATGTTCTTGTCCACTCCAAATTGTTCGCATGTGTTTTACCCCCAGTGGGCAAATACCAGAGAGCAGCAATCACCATGTCTTCATTTTCTTTACCTCAAGCCCTAGTAGTGCCTTGCAAGTACAGAGGCAATGACGGTCAATTAAACTTATTTACTCATCTGTTCATCAAGGATTTGTGCTTCTACGATGTACCAGGCATTGGGGACACAGTCACATACAAGACCAAGTTCCTAAGGACCAAAAACATCATCTCAGGTGGTAATAATTGCTATAGATGAAAACAGAGGAGACGAAGTTAGGGAAGCCTGTCTGAAGAAAACAGAGTAAACATGTCAGATCCGGCAGTGAAGACAAAGGCCCCGAGAGAGGTTTAAAGGAAGGGCAAGGAGGTAGGTATGGCTTGAGGAGACTGAGGAGTAGAGATGAAGGTGCCAAACTAGGTGCTACTGGGTCTTGCAGGCCAGAGTAAGAAATTTGGATTTTACTCTGAAGCAGAAAAAAGTAGCTGAGGGTTTTGAGCGGTACTATCATGACAGGCTGCTGGGAACAGAATGGCCTTGTGTGCATGAGGACTGGAGGGTGGACAATGCTGCCACTGACAGTATCAACTCAATTTTGAGTAAATGACAGTGACACGTACTGAATGGGACAGATAAATCAGAGGATATGTTCAATTCGGTATGCCTTTCAGACATCCAAATGAAGCTATTAACTAGGTAGCTCGATAGAGGTCCAGGTCAGGGAGTCTAGACGGGAAAGAACTTTGACACACAAAAAGACATTTAAGGGACTAGGGATTCAGTGTCCTTGGTGGCATTCCCTACAAACTCCATCACTTCACGTTTCAAAGGATCCACTAGAGATGAAAGAGCTACTGAGGTAGGAGGAAAACTAGCGCAGCATCTAGAAGGTAAACCAGTGTTGCCCCCTAGAACCCAAGAGAAGGAAGTGTGTCGACAAAGGAGTGAAGGACTGAGTCAACTCCTGCCAAGAGGGCTAGTAAAGGATGGAGAATTGATCGCTCATTTTGGCAAAATGGAAGTTACTGCTAACCTTAACAAGCAGTTCAGTCAAGTGGAGGAATGAAAGCGTGTTGAATAAATGGGACAAGTGAATAAATGGATTGAATGAGTGAATGGCTAGATAGATTCCAAGTACCCCAGTGATGTTCATTGGTTTGTTCATACTGAAAGCGGTAAATCAGCTGCAACCATCTTAGAAACCGGATATTCTGGGGACTTCCCTGGCAGTCCAGTGGTTAAGACTCCACGTTTCCAATTCAGGGGGCACAGGTTCGATCCCTGGCTGGGGAACTAAGAACCCACATGCTCAGTGGCCAAAAAACAAACAAAAAACAAGCACAAACTGGATATTCTGTGCATTTCCTACATCACAGAATTACAAAGTCAAAAGGAAGGCATGTGGAAGATCCCTGAAAGCTCTAAGTTGCCGCAGACACATGTAAGATTCTATCAATGGTGGAGAGTCACTCTAGATACCTTAGTTCAGTCGCTACAAAAGCAGCTTCATTAATAAGCTTTTGCCTTGTTACAAATCACTCTAAAAACCCACCTGTAAAAATAGCCCCTCTATGTCCATATCCTTTAGATAAAAAACTGCCCACTAAGTTTTCCTGAAATTAAGACATGTAGGCATTTTCCTTCTTTTTGCTTCAACTGCCAGAAACTATAATCAAATTAACTGCCTATGTGACAACTTGCTAAGCTTAGATTCACTTGCCAAAAATTCCTTCTTTCTTATGAATGTTGTTGTTTTACCTTATACAATGTTATCAACTCCCAAGTTTCCTCAAATTATATTGCTCATACCACACCACACCACACACACACACCCCAATAGAGGAAGGTTGCTCCAGTCATTTCTTAACCTTCGTTCGCTTCCTGGAATGTGCCAGGCTTCTTCTGTCTTGGGGTGTACAGATACTGTTTGCTCTGCCTGAAACTCTTCCCCTATGCCTGGCTGACTAGCCCATTATATGTGTTGCAATCTCACTGTGTGCTTTCCCTTCATGGCATTTATCACATTAATTACTAAAATAAAGATGGTAAGACAATTTCATCACCTCGTATTTCCCTTGTCTAATCCTCACTCTGCCAAAGGTGCCAAGGGGGTAAAGGCACTGTAAGATTTCTAAGGTAGGTTTCCTGCCGTATTGAGATGGGTAAGTAAAAGTGAGTGGCCAACATTTTTAAATTTAGAAATTTATTGTTTAATCCACAAGCTTTATATAGCTTTAGTTTAAAAAAAAACAAAAAAAAAACCCAACAAAAACAAAACAAAAACAGTGAAAACAAGACACTATTTCAAAGTCTGGGCCCTTCCAGCTTTCCAAATACAAGAGCTCTGAAAGTTGTATATACCAATCGGAAGAACAAGACAAAATTATGAATGGAGCCATGACGTTTCATAAAACAAAATTTTATGTAACTGAAGGATCCTTCCTGGGACTAGTTAACTGCCTTTACAAAAAATAAAAATAAACAGAACAGAGTGAAATTCCAGTGTTCCAAATCAACTTGTTACACATCAATATAAACCCACAGTGTCCTGGCAAACAACATGCTTTCATTTTCTGTCTCATCCTAGAGCTCGAATCCTGATTCATTTCAGCAGAGACTCCACAGGCAACAGGAAAGATTGTGGCATTAAAATATTCATTTATACTTTTGTGGTAGTTCAACAGTGGTCTTATTTCTGGGAAAGCTTGCAAAAACCATACAAGGTTGGAAGCGTCATAACTTAAATGGGTGCTAAGACTCAAATGAGAAAAAGGAAAAAAGAAAGAAAAAGTAGAAAGAAAAACCTCTGGGAATAGACAGGGGCATTTAATGGAACCATAAGAATGCCAACAATATTTAAACCCCCTTTTTTAAAAAGGGGATTTTTTTTTTTTTTTGGCTTAAAATATTTCACTCTAAATGAATTTATGTCAGCTGTCAATGAAAGAATGTCACTAATACACTGTGGACACCTTTTGCAATGTAAATCCATGCCCTTTTTTTTTACATGGTGAACTTCAACCTAGCAATTATTACAACAAATGTTATAGTCTAAAGCTCAAACACATTTTTAGCAATTTTGAAACTGAATTGCGTACAAACCAAATAAAATTTACATCATAACAAACATTTCCACCTAGGACTGTGGGGACACTTGAGCCTTCCGCATTGATCTCAGGGCCTTTTCACGCAGGTGCTTTTCTAAGTCATCAAGGTTATCTTCAGCCTCACTTTCAGTCTCCTGAAAAAAAAATATATATAAAAAAAAAACGCCAAAAAGGTCACATCGTTAAATCTTGAGACACCGGTGGGAGATGCTGAGCACAGAGAAAAAGAAAACTGTTGTGATGTGTGCACAACTCCATGGGTACACAAAAACCATAAAATCACTACACTTTAAATTATATAAAACCACTACACTTTAAATGGGTGAAGTCTATGGTATATTTAATTATATTGAATTTCTTTTAAAAAATATACATTAAGCTTTCTGGATGCCATTCATATTCTTATCGTTAGCCTTCGCAAATTCCTGCTCTTGGTAGGTGGTCACAGAGAAACCGATCAGAAAAGAGTTAACAGCTGAGCATCCAATTATTAGAAAAAAATTACTTAGCTACTTCTCAATACCAAATGATTCAGCCATCTGTACAAACTGTAAGAGTGTTCGTAAATACCTTCTTAGGCTCTGGCTCTGCCTCTGGTTCTTCCTGTGCTGACGCGGTTGTGGGAGCAGCAATGGCTGCAGCGGTCACAGGAGCTGCAGCAGCTGCAGCTACAGCCTTTTCCTTCTTGTGTTTTTTGTGCTTCTTGTGCTTCTTATCCTTTTTGTGTTTCTTGTCCTTCTTTTTCTTCTTTTTCTTTCCACCTCCTTCTGGGTCTGAATTCTAGAAATCCAGAAAACCCAAAGCAATAAAATCAACCTGTCCAACTAAACATTTTATTTCTTCAAGGGAGTAAGCAACTGGACTAATCTCAGGATTTCATACGGCTTCAGGGGGGAAAGAAGAGCCAGGGCCAATCACCACTAAGAAAAGTACTCCTAAAAGATGGGAACCACCACTGAAAGCAAAGACTTCCAAGAGTTGAAACAGACCTTGAAGATAAATGATTTTTTAAAAATTTCCCCAACTAACTTCACATTAAACCAGGCCTCCCAACCACAAGCTATGAATCAGGTCTCCAAGACTGGCCTGAGGCAGGGTCTACCTCCATATGTAAGGAAAAGCACCATGTGCAACAGGAAGAAAAGTCTCTGAACTCAACTAGACCTGATTAGAATTCTGGTTCCTGAACCTATTAAACTAGTTGACCTCAAATTGCCTGACGTGTTCTGAGGCCTTTTTGTCAACCCAAAATGGGTATAACAATCCTTGATAAAGCTGTTACAAAAGTTAAATGGGAATATCTGTAAATCACCCACAATACCAGCCTAACATGTAGGCTTTTAATAGCTATTATCCTAAATACAAGTGTGTATGAATGCCACATCTCTAATCACTGTCTGATCTATCTCTAGAATGTGGGTACATTGTTCTCCACCACATATATTCCAAATTTAAGCAAAGGGTAGGCTCTGCTATAATTGCATCTAGTCTATAATTTTTAAATCTCACACTTCTAAGCAATTACTTAAAATTCCTCAATCCATTTAGTCAGTCTGCACAATAATTCAAGCCTATGAAGATGGACATCCACCACTGATTTTATACAATACAGAAACCTGCCATGATTAGATTAATGAATCACAAAGAAAACAGTTTAAGCTGTGATATTTTAATATCCCAATGATATATGAGCTTGACAATGTAAAAACAAGAGTGTTATTCTTATCTATGTAGCTTGCCAAAGATAAGGCTATATGGGACAACAAAGTACTTTCCACTCCATCTAACATTTCACAAGTTGTGAGGTTCATTTTTTATTATAGAAATAATGTATTTACACTGTAGGAAAAAATAAGACCATTAAGATGTAAAGAAGAAAAATTAAGATCACGCATCATTCTCCTTCTAACATATAACCACCGTCGACATTTTGGTATCTTCTTGTGATAAAGTGTATTTTTTCTATATAAAAATGTAATCAGACTAATAGACATGATCTAAGATTGAAATTTTTACTGATTGTGACCATAACTATCCCAAAACCTGTCAAACACTAGAGAAAACAGCAGAAACGCTAAACTATTTTTCTCCTAGATAACAGAATCAAGGGTAATCTTTTTCTGTTTTTCTAAATTGTCTATATAATCCAATCTTCACCACCAAGATAACAGTATTAGACGTATCACAAATCAGTGGACGTCTAGAGTACTAAGCATGGACTGTGATGCAAACACCACCACTTAACTTGTGCCTCCTTTTGAAGTCCATCTGAACCATAGAAAGTAATGCTCCTCTGAACTACAAAAGACAAAAAATTCTCTCCTTCCAAGTGACCACGTATAATTATAAAAGATGTCCAAAACAGGGCAGACATACCCTTGCCGGTGATGGGCTTGGTGTTGGGCTTTTAGCCTTTTTAACCGGTACCGCTGGTGACCAGTTGGTAGAGGGTGACTGAGACTGGACAGGGGATGGAGGTGCTGGGGGTTTTTTAGCTGCTGGCTCAGGAGATCCCGAGACAGATCGGGAAGATGAGACCCTCCTTACCGACTGAGGGCTTGGTGAGGCAGCTCTAGAAACAGAGGGAAAAAATAAAACATTTAATATCCAAAAGCACAGATCCTTCTTTCTTAAGAGAAAACAACCAACTACCATTATACAACCAGATAATGAACTTTAAGTATTTCACAGCACTTAGTCTGCTGGTTGATTATACTAACACTTATCAAATTTTTACCACCTAAGTCTCCCGGAGAGTAGTTCAAGCTCCACAATCTATCCATTCTGTTACTGATTCTTCCTGTATGAAATTAGTAATGCCAGTTCCTATATTTAAGACTGCTTTTATCAGTCTTACACAGACATGCAAGAAATATCCTATGCATCACTTCAGAGCTAGGTTTGGAAACAGGCTCAATAAGCCTGATATCCCTAAGAACCAAGTAAAATCCTATGGCATTTAGCTTATACCATGAGGAACTATCCTGAAAACAGAAAGGATCTACGAATAGGACCTAGAATTTGCCTTAAAGTTTGTATTCACAGCTAGTCTTTTCTGTGATTTCTCAGTTGGGGGGCGGGGGGCTTCCAAGCATAAAGAGCTATGCAAGTTAGTGTTCCTAACCAAAAAGGATAAAATATTTTTACTTTTTTATCTTTTTGGGTTCCGGAGTCCTGGAGACTCTCCTAATGGGCCTAGAACTTGGAGATGGGGACAGCCTTCTTTGGGGTGATGACGATGCTCCTCTTCGAACAGCTGGAGGGCTTGAGGAGGTCTGAGGAGCTCGAGGCCGTGGTGAGGGCGAATGCCGTTTGTTTGGTTGTGGTGACCGGGCCTCCCGGGTAGATCGGCTCGGGGAAGACCCTTTCCGATGCTTTGATGACAACGAAGGCGAACGTCTCTTGGTGACTGGGGAGCTTCTTTGTTTGGGAGGTGGCGAATGGGAGACCCGACGCTTTGGTGGTGGAGACGGTGATGGCCTTCGTTTAGGAGGGGGAGGGGGTGAAGCCGTTCTTCTCTTTGGAGGTGGAGAAGGAGAATATCTCCTCTGTATTGGAGGAGAGTATCTTCTTGGGGAAGGTGAGCGACGACGTGGGGGAGGAGAAGGAGTCCTAGGAAAAATAAACGGTCCAACAGAGTAGAAACAGAATGCAAAGAAAACTATGTACTTATAGAGCACCACACAGAGACAGAATATTTCTAAGTGGAAATGTCATGCGTTTAAACTCATTTAAGGTAACAACAACAAAAAAAATCACTTAGTAAATTCCTGTTTATCCTAGATGACTACAAATAGGTCATTGTGATTAATGGAGAAATTTAGTTTTCAGACTGAATTCAAATTTGTCAAAAGTCATTTAGCATGGGCTTCCCTGGTGGCACAGTGGTTAAGAGTCCGCCTGCCGATGCAGGGGACACAGGTTCGTGCCCTGGTCCGGGAAGATCCCACGTGCCGCAGAGCGGTTAGGCCCGTAAGCCATGGCCGCTGAGCCTGTGCATCCGGAGCCTGTGCTCCGCAACAGGAGAGGCCACAACAGTGAGAGGCCCGCGTACCACAAAAAAAAAAAAAAAAAAGTCATTTACACAATCCATATAAAATCAACTTAATATTTTTTGAGAAGAGAACCTGGCATTGCTCTAAGGAAACTGAAAATCCATTATCACTATGTAGCAACTAGATAACTACATTAGCAAGACTCTATTGACTGTGTTCAACTTGAACTCAGGAAGTCTGTGCTTTAAAGAGCTCTCCTGTGTAGGGGGTACCCTCTCTAAACTGGTTTGGACTCTGAATTAATAATTAGCATTCACTTGCACAGCTTTAAAAGGCATCTCTACCCTGCCCCCACCAAGACAGACTTACTTACATTTTTTGTGCGTCAAAACAGTATTCAATGGAAGTCTACTGCTAAGCAGAACGCATCCCTGTCAAAGTCTCAACTTGGCCTTCCTCTTAATGCTTAATCCCTACATAACCCTAACTTGCCTCTCAGGAATTAAACCTCAATAAAACATTTAGTTCCAATTGCCTGATTTTCTCCTGAAACATTCAGACCTTGAGCTCAAAATATTTTCCTGCCTAAAAATCAGCTTTGGGATAGGCCATACATTGGGCAACACCGTAGGGTTTTCCATTTTGCCCTCATATTTAATAACTCTGAACCCCCATTTCCTCACCTGAAAAATGGGAATACCAAGCAAGATCATCTTGAGGAGACATGAAGTACATAAAACATCTACCACTTTACCTGCCACATAATGGCCATTCAGGAGTTGTAGCAGCAACTATACCGCTCGATAATGTGTTTGAGCAATGCTCTTAAAATTTTTTCCCCCTAACTTTTATTTTGAAATCATTTTTGATTTACAGAAGAGTTGCAAAAATAGTGGAGACTTTCCACTTAACATCCCATATAACTACAGAAAAATTACCAAAACTATGAAATTAACCTTGGTATTAACTAAAATACTAATGTCACCCCAGTTTTCTCTACTAATGTCCTTTTTCTGTTCCAGGTTCCAAAAATCAGGATCCTACATTGCGTTTAGTTGTCACGTGTCCTTAGTTTCTGCCAATTTGTAACTGCTCCTCAGTCTCTCTCTCCCTCTCATGATTGACAGTTTTTTGAAGTTACTTTGTAAAATGGCTTTCAATTTGGGTTTGTCTGACAGGGTCAACGCTCTGTGTCCAAAGATCCAGTATCCACAAATTCAACCAACCATGGATCGAAAATATTTGAAGAGAAAAAAAATTCAGAAAGTTCCGAAAAGCAAAACTTAACTCCCCACTATAAAGTTAATATTTTTTCCCTCTGTAATCACTAGTGATCCTGCCTTTTAATTTAACATCTTTATTGATATGTGGTTCACAAATCATAAAATTCACCCATTTGAAGTGTGCATTTCAATTGTTTTAGTATACAGTTGACCCTTGAACATGGGTTTCTTGAACTCCATGGGTCCATTTATATGTGGATTTTTTTAAATACGTATTGCAGTACTACACAATGTAAAGTTATACTCAGATTTTCAACTGTGTGGAGGGTCGGTGCCCCTAACTCCTCTCCTTGCTCAAGGGTCAACTATATTCACAGTGTTCAACCATCATGACTCCCCATTCCCATCCCACCCTAGGCACCATTTATCTAATAACTCTCTATCTCTACAGATTCGTGTGTTCTGGACTTTTCATGTAGATGGAATTGTATACTATGTGGTATTTTGTAAACAGCTGTGCATGCCACTCGAATAAAATATTTCAATCACAAAGATTCAAAGTTGCTCCCTTTAGCTCCCACTAGCCTACGTGATAAAGTACCTGCGTCGTGGTGGTGGTGTGGGAGACCTGCGTCGACGAGGCGGAGGAGCAGGAGAAGGAGAACGTCGCCTTCTGGCAGGCGGTGGGGAGGGGCTTCTCCTCCGTCTACCACTAAACCAAAGAAGAATTATAGTTGATTCAGAGTCAGTAACATTTATAACTAAGTGATCAAGACGATTTAGTTTCAATCATTGTCAACCCAAAGTGCAGCAGCTGTCACTCTATCCCTCAAAGCAGTGTTTTTCAAACTATAGTGTAGTTAGTCAAGACCCTGGGTGAGAACCAGGATTTAAAAAAAAAGGAAAGAAAGAAAGGAAGAAAAGAAAAAGGAAATCAAAGTGCTTTAACTTGTGGTAAGGGTAAATTTTCTATTGTGAAATTTTTGTTTCTGTATATAAATATGCAGTCTGAGTCATGACATAAAACATTCTTAACATGACGCAAGGTGAAAAAAGTCTGAAAACACTGCCTTAGAGCATTGCTTTTTAACTAGAATGTCCATCAGAAACAGCTTGGAAGCTTATTTGAAATTTGTGTTCACCAGGTTTGGGCTATGGTCTAGCCAGTATATGTTTAAAAAGGTTCTTCAAGTGATTTTTGATTCCTTGTTAGGAACAACTGTTCTAAAGCCTAGAAAAATACAACGTTCAAATACAGATATTTAAAATTTAAGGCCCAAAGTCTGGGTGTCACTGCTCCAAGTTCTTGATTTTTTAAAAAGTATGTTCCCACAGTTCAACAGTTGCAAACTATTAACTAAAAACACTACCCCAAAGACAAAGGACCAAAGCTGTCTGAGCACTAAAGCCACTGGGAGCAATGTGGTTAAAATATAGATAAGAATCACAGACCTTAACTCTGAGCTGTTAGGCATTTAACCAATTAACACAAAAAGCACACCTGAAAAATACAGTTATAGTCAACTGGACTAACTCATAGTAGTCCCCCAGCAGATATACTAAAATAAATACCAAGCCAGTTCGACACCTACCGGCCAAGTCTGTGTATACAAAGAAGTCAAATAATAACAATTAACCTTTAAACCACGTGGGGAGCTTGGGCTTCTGTGCTGGCAGATTCAATCAACCGAGGATCGTGCAGTACTATAATATGCATTTATTGTAAAAAAAAAAAAAAAAAAAAAGCCATGTGCGTGTAAGTGGAGTCGCACAATTCAAACGCATGTTGTTCAAGGGTCAACTGTAATTAGTTCTAAATTTCTTGTCCAGTACAGGATTGATGCTTCCTGTGAATCTGGAAGTATTTTCTAAAGTTTACTAGTCTTGATTCCCCATTAAAACTAAGGAGAGTTCATTAACAGAACAATGAAAATTCTGACATTCATTAGTAAATTTAATTTTTAATTTAAATTTGCTTATGCCCTGTGGGGACTAAGACCTCACTCTGAACAGATTTAAAATATGAACTACAGGACAGATAAGATTCAGATGAAATGTAGACACCAAACTATTAATTACAAGAAAGAACTGTAAAGGAGAAGCCACTTTACTAGCAAGGCTAATCTGAGAATTACGGGACCTAGAGAAACAGGGTGGACTACTGTTTCAACAGGTAATGAAGATTTCAAACGGGAAAAGACATTTGGGTTTTGACTCAAAAAAGAAAAACAAAGGTTTACACTCGCAAACTTTGAGGGTGAGATGATACAAAGCAGAACTCCCAATGTGTTATCAGTAGGTGTAATAGCAAGAGAGGCTATTACTGTTGATTATGTGGCTTCTCTTTTAAAATATTCTCATAAAAAAATTTTAACTCAGATTAGAATCTATTATAATACATTAATGACCTAAGATATTTATTCTGTGCCTCAGTTTCATTTGTAAAATGAAAGGCTTGGAATAACTAAAAGGTCCCTTTCAGTGATGACCTTCAATGTCCTGTTTCCATGTAAGAAAAAAACCAAAAAGAGAATAAGAATAAAACCATAACCTAAAAAGAAAAAAACAAAACAAAACAAACTAGCATACTTAAAGGAACTACAAGAAAAATTTGATAATCACTTATAACTGGCATCTTGACACCCGATGGCTCTATGACCTAAAGGCTAGTTTCTTACCTGAGCTGATATGGCATACATATCAGGGGTTTAAAAGAAGAGGAAGAAGTAGAAGGCGGCGGCTAAACATGTTCTAGTTACTCTGAATACTAGTGCCAACTCGCCTTCAACTGTGTGTAGAAGTTGTTGAGTACAGAGGTCTCCCCCCACCCAAACTGCACGAGAACCAGTTTCAATAAGCCTCAAAACATGAAGTAGCCCTCCGCCCTCAAGTATGTAGGAATACAAAAGTCTTATAAGGACAAAGACAGCTTGCAATCTCTGCAGTGACCTCTTCAGAATCACCTCACTTCACTAGTCAGGCTGGTAATGAAGACAAGAAGTTATAGATGCAACAACTATCTTTTTATACTAAGTATGATCAATACACCATTCACTGTTAAGGAAAGAGTGTTCAATACCCAAAGACACATGTTTAGAAGCATGAAAAATGCTGCATTTTTCAATCTTTAAACTTTATATATGAAATATTCAAAGCCAGGCTGTATTTCCCTTCTTAAGAATACATACTGAAGTGCGATCCCAAACACTTCTTTCTCCATCTCCAAATCCTAGAGACTTGATGGCAATCTCTAACATCATTATCCATAACCGGCCGGGGGTGGGGGGCGCGGAATCTTACCACTAACCTGATTTTGTAAAGCAATTTTTTGGCTGCTGTACTAGCAATTTTACAGAAACCTGGAGTAATCACAGTTGGGAACAGAATACCTTTGTACCTAAATTTTTTTTAAGGTTTCTGTTTTTTCTTGTCAAGTAAGTTACTTCCACAGCACAAACACACCGTTTTGCTCCATCATATACACTGCCAACTGGTTCCAAAGAACCTTTCCAAGAAAACACTCTTATTAATTAGTGAGACTACTTAAAACAACACAGCTTCAAAACCTGATCTATAAAGAGAACAATGTGAACATTTCAGGAAGGATACTTAGAAATTTAGTGACAGCAAAGACCTCAGAAAGCAGAAGACTAGCAAAGACAGTACAATGTCATGGTGAAATGGTATAAAGTCAATGGCACAGGTCTAAGATCTGGTTTTGTCACTCTGTAACCCTAAGAAACTCACTTACTACTTCTGAGCCCCTGTTTTCTCACTTATGAGATACGCCTGAATTAGAGATTTCTATGTATCACCTGGCTCTAAAATATTCTGGCCTTAGGGTCACAAAGACCCTGATGACCAAACAGTTTCCAAAAGGATATGCAACTTACCTTTCTACTGTAGGAAACACTGAACAGGGCCAAAGCCTCAGTCATTTTTTAATCTTTTAAATGTTTCTCCCATGTTTTTCTTGCCTTCCCTATAGTCACCACAAAGTCTGTTCCCACTAAATCTAAGGAGCTATTATTACTGTCCTATCTCTTGGAAAGACCTCAAAAAACAGAAGACTAACAAATACACTGTCTCTAAATTCAAATGATGCTCTAAAATGAACACTGTGTATGTTTTTATCATTATTTTGATGTGTAAGAAAATATAATCAAACCAAAACAATTGAGGAACTTCTCCACAGTCATACCCTGTAAACGTCAGAATGGGATGTTACCTAAACAGTAAATTAAGTCACTCAAACTTTGACATGTAATCCTAATTTACAAAATAGCATCTAACCAACCTTTTAGTCACTGGCGATTGCCATCGCTTTCCCATCTGCATCCTGAGAGCAGTGGAAAAAAACAAATGTCAAGAATTCCATTCACCAAATTAATTACTTCAATGGAGTTAAGTATCACTAATGGAGATATATTTTTTTAGATATTCAAACATGGTCGGGAGTTAATGCTATGATTTAACTGGTCTATTCTAGTCATGCCCATGTTCGACATGCTGGTACAAAACTTACTAAGTTCTCATTAAATAGTAATGACCACGGAACAAAGAAAACCCAAATACCCCCCAAATCTGACCATCTCCTACTGTGAGTTCTTGAAAGCAAGGAGTTAAGCAAATTCCAAATAAGCCCACAGCCCATCCCTTAAGTTATGAAGTTTTATCACAACTACAGAACACCACTGAAGACATTACCGAGGGGAAGTCTCTTTCTGGCGCTTTCGAGGTGATGGAGAGGCACTCCGGGAAGGGGAATGTCTCCGCCGCCTGCCTACCTCACCATTCTTCACGTGGGACCTTTTGGGTCGCTCATCTTCTGAGGAAGAGGAGGAGCCAGAATCTATAATTACACAATAAACAAAAATTTACATCAGGTCTATGCTTAAGAGTCTATCTACGTTTTTGGAATCTAAGCAGATGGAGTGCCCAAATTAGCAAATCAAGTCCACTAATATAAGCAAGCACATATACAGGCATCAGTTCTGAAAAAAGGTAATATCGATATGTGCTTAATGACTTGAAAGTCAAGCATACATAAATATACGTTATTATATAATTACATTATGCAAATCATTTCCACAGAACAATCCAACAAGACAGTGTCCCTTATAAATCTAGTGATCTTCCAGATAACTAAGTAAAGCTTAAAAAGCATCTCAAGCATTATTTAATTCTTGTTACTCTATGTACTTTTAAGGCTACTGTAAGTCTTACTAGCATTTGAATAATTTACTTCATATCCCTATTATTTATCAAACAAACAAAATGTATGTGACATTTCCTACAGGCCTGGTAACAGTCAAGAACTGCAAAGAGAAACACTTCATTTGTACATGGTTTCCTTAACTTAAAATAACTAAACAAGTCCCAAATACCAAAAAATATCCAAAACTTACATGCATTTTCAAACACTTCCATGATTAACCTCATCTTAAAGAGTTGCAAAAGCTGTATGGCTTTTAACTGGCTTAATGTCACTGTGGGATGCTTTGGTTTCCATTTTTATAAATGAAAAGCAAAGGTAGTGCCTAGACTCAGTCACAAATACCAACTAAGCGAATAAAACCAGGATATCTGGTTTAAAAATCAGGTTTCTGCGTACGTACTTTTTAATTCAGAAGTTCCCCTCCTAATTACTATTTTACAGATATACTCACATAAGCACAAACACACAAAAAAACTAGAAATAACCTAAATGTCCAAATAGGCGAGTGGCTCAACAGATGACAGCATATTATCAAAATTTTAAAAATGCTGCAGCTGGTAAATAAATGAGGTAGATCCTTAAGAATTAACAGGGAAAGATGTCTAGCTATAGTAGGTTAAATAGGCAGGCAATATAATCTACAGTTTGAGCCTGTGGGTTTTTTTGTTTTTTTTTTTTTAAACCACAGATACTTATACATGCACAGAAATTTTCTGAATAAAAGCTTTGGGGAGTAAGACAGGGTTGAGGAAAGAAATATACTTTTCCAATTTCTATTCCTGTTTTAACTATTGTACTAACACTTCCTCCTAACATATTTATACACAGGCACAAAAATATTTCTCCTAAGTATTGATACATTCACTACACTTTCGGGTATTTTTATCTCAAGTATTTTTATTAGGATATGCAGAAAGAAAAAAATGTAACCAGTGTCCATACCAGAGGAAGACTGCTGGTTCTGTCGTCTGTATTGGCGTCTCTGCTGCACAGAATCTGCTGCAGCCATTTTGCCACCTTTATCTTCTTCTGAAAGATGGATGCATTTAGAAAGTGTTTCTTTAGTCATGCATACAGAAAATGTAACATATTTGAACTGGGAAATGGTCTCCTAAACCTTTATCTGGTTGGGTCAAGCAATACAGCTACTCTTTTTTAATAAAGGAAGAGCTTAAAATGCCAATTTAAATGCTAACTTAGACTATCTTCACTAAATATAATAAAAATAAACTTATTTACGCATTTGTGACAGTTCGGTCTGCATGCCAAGCACTTTATAAACATTATTTCAGTTAACAACCAAAGACCTAAAGCATGGTACTGTTATCTGCATTTCAGAGATGAAAAAAAAAAAAGTAGAGGCTCAGATAAATTATTAAAACAAACAAAAAGTAGTTAGTGGAGCTGGGGATTCAAACAGGCCGGTATGACTTCAAAGTCCTAGCTCTTAACCATTAAGCCATATCGTATAATTAATCTTTAACCAGAATCTAATTCAGCTTAAAAAAAACAAAACAAACAAAAAACACTTACCTGATTCAGATAACTCTACTTTTCTAGGCTTGGGTGCTGGTGAAGGGGACTCTCTTTTCTCAGTACCTTTATGTTTTGTCACTAAAAATAAGGGGAAGAAAAACCCCACTTACATACATACAAAAACAAAACAAAAAGCAACACATCTTCTTAACAGTACAAAAAGAAGTGTGACTATTCTCATAAATAATTTACTGACAATTAAAAAGTTCCTATAAGCCCCTGTTATCATTACCTGAAGTAGAAGCAAGAATTTGTAAATGTTTGGTGAAAAGCCTCAGAAAGTTCTACAATGATTTTCCAATTTTCAAACTTTCAGATTCTCCCAAGAGAAACTTTAAGAGAAATTGGGAGCTGCTGTTTCTGAGTAGAACAAGCTCTATGCTATGCATAACATTCAGCTCAGTAAAGTAAACCTCTGTGTGCTACCCTACAACCTAAAACACACACTCTTAACTACAAAGACCTCATTAACATAAGACCTTTTAAGCACCCCCTACAGGTTGGTCCAGAAAAGTAATGAAGATGATATATGATAAATGATAAATGACATAAGATCTGATGAAATTTTCAGAGAAAAGTATCTGGTCTGGAGAAGAGGAACAAATTAGTCACCTAAGAGGCCGAAGGCTTTTGATGTAGAGTATAACCTTCACAATAGCATGAGGGACTTAAACTACCTGTAAAAAAGTAGACCTTCACAACGGTAAAAATATTAAATGCTAAGGCTAGAGGATCCTTTCCAAAGATTAAAAAAAATAAAAAATAAATAACCTCAACTGAAGTCATGCGGGTAATTGAAATGGACTAGGATCTGAACACAAGACACTATTTCTATACCTATGGCACAGGAGTTAATTTCTAACAATTACTATCTCTGTCTACATTATCCATCCCATTGCTTCAACTAATGTCAAAAGTATATACACATGGGCTTCCCTGGTGGTGCAGTGGTAGAGAGTCTGCCTGCCGATGCAGGGGACACGGGTTCGTGCCCCGGTCCAGGGGGATCCCACATGCCGCGGAGCGGCTGGGCCCGTGAGCCATGGCCGCTGAGCCTGCGCGTCCGGAGCCTGTGCTCCGCAACGGGAGAGGCCACAACAGTGAGAGGCCCACGTACCACACACACACACACAAAAGTATATACACAGATAATCATTAATCTTACCCTAGATTAACCTGAAACATTATTTGAGACCATTCCTCTAAGAACTAGACTTGAAAACAATATGATCCCCTCAGTACCCTTACACCTGTTTCTGTTTAATTAAAGCAATTAACATGGAATGTTTAACCTAGAATTTAGATACATTTCATTTAACAGACACTCATTCAGAATACTGTAAAGGCTTATTCTAAGGGGCAGTAATTTAGCAATCTAATCATTTTTGCTGAAGTAATCCAACTGAAGAATTTACCACTATACTTTTAAAATACCAGCATTTTATTAATTCTACCTAATAAGCCTTTTGGACAAATCACTGGATTGGGTAAAGAATCCAGTGACTAGTTAATCTAGTGATTATCTAATTATCATGAAATATAGTAGCAAGACTGCATTTAAAACTTGTATTTTAGGGCTTCCCTGGTGGCGCAGTGCTTAAGAATCCACCTGCCAATGCACGGGACACAGGTTCGAGCCCTGGTCCAGGAAGATCCCACATGCCACGGAGCAACTAAGCCCGTGCGCCACAACTACTGAGCCTGTGCTCTAGACCCTGTGAGCCACAACTACTGAAGCCCGCACACCTAGAGCCCATGGTCTGCAATGAGAAACCACCGCAATGAAGAGTAGCCCCTGCTCGCCGCAACTAGAGAAAAGCCCGCGCACACCAACAAAGACCCAATGCAGCCAAAAAAGACCAACCAAACAAAAAAAACTTGTATTTTAAGAAATTCAAAGACATGAAATAGAAATGCCTTTAAATTTTAAGGATTCAAAGCTATTTTTGGGGTCAGTACTCTTCATTTTTAAGTGTCAGTTAATCTTCAATTCTTGAAAAAATATTATAGGCATCTAGCCATAAACCCAAACGTCAAAGTACCACCTTAGAGAACTGGGTTCCAAAATGTGTTTGGGAGCTGGATGTTTGGATGCCAGAATGCATTTCCCCCTGAGAAACATTACAAATGTGGTTATGTTTGCTATATAGTGGTCAAATACCTATTTAGTAAATAATACAATTGAACTACAACATTACATTTTTTCCCCACAGAAACTTGTATTTGGAGTTTTATCCTGATCTAATCTCTCAATAATGGCTTGGGTACAAGTCTTAAGTCATTGTTGATATAATCAGCATTAAACAAGTATCCATTATATACCCCCTACTCTGGTTTAATAAGACTGACTGAATCATAGCATTATTAATATCATACATGTTTCATCAATGTTTGCCTGTCTAGATAAAATTTTCACAGCTTATTTTTATTAAAAATTTTATTTTTATGTTAATGTTGTTTCATTTTTAGTATTTAAGGGGCAAAATCATTCTAAAATGACGTCTGAAATCTCCCAAGTCAATTGAAAAACCAGAATTTTAAATTTACTTCAATAGTCCTATTAATCATTAACCTTGCAGACTTGCTCAAAAGATCACTTGTAAAGATAAGTCACTCTGTGACCAGAATTAGTAAAATAATCCGTAAGTATCTACAGAGCACATTCATATGGTTATGTTATCTAACTCAAAATTATTACCACCACCATATGTATAGATCCCCTGTAAACATACTTCATTAAATATACTCCACTGATTTCAAAGCACTGTTTTATGTACTAAGATAATGCCAATTTAACTATGACATGCCACCAATTACAAAATGCGTCCTGAGGACTCTTTCAGATGAGAATGCATATTATACTCCAAATAATTTACCTCTAATTCTCCAAAATACTTTTCCTGCCTCCCTCCCACTCCATTCACCCACTATTAACAGCAGAACCTTAAAGCCCTGATTGATGACTACCCCACGAAACACAAAAGTAAAATCTATCACACTTCAATGTTATCAATGCTTTTATTAGCAATGGAGACTGCAAGAAAGGAATTTCTGAAATCATACTACCCGGTACAGAAGCTGAAAAACTTTACCCTGCCTTCTATTTCCCTCCTTTAGCAATCAAAACAGGCATGTGGGGGTAGGAAAGTTGGGAAAGTGTACATTTCTGAACTGGGAATGAGAACCCAAATTCTAGTCCTGGATGGCTGACCTTGACCAATTCACTTAACCTGAGAACCTATGACAACCTCTGAAGTCTTTCCTAGCTCTGAAATTTCATCACAGAGGGTTGGGATCGTTTTACTATAAAAAGCTATTTATCTCCAAGTAGTTACAACCAATATTCAGCCTCAGTGGACAAAATGCAGGCTCTCACTACACTACCCACAGTCAATCTCTTTGGCTGGGTTTTGTTTGGACATGGAAGACCTGTCCCATAAGCCACAGGAACGTTACTGGCCCTTTGTCTTCCACCTTGACTTCTCTCCTATGTACATATCCACTGTGACTTGTTTCCAGGAAAGCAGCAGCCCACTCTTCCCGACAACATATCAAGACACAAGAGGTTGGAATCTGTGCAGACCCTAACAAAGGTTAACAAGTAATTCTTAACAATCAACCTATTTAACAAGGATTCAGTCCTCTGCTCAGGTACTTTTATTACCCTTTGGCTATGTGATGTAAACAGAAAAATCATAATCTGATGTGTTTTTGCAAAGTAACAGATGGGAACATTCAAATTATTATTTTACTAGAGAACTTTCTGGCTCCAGACAAAGGAAAGAAGTATTCAGAAGTGCAAAAACTTCACAGGAAAAGAAAAAATAGGTTAGGACAACAGGCATCAGATTTGGACACGGTGAATGGAAACTATTTTGAACAAAGTAATATGGGACATGATATTATGAAAATAAGTGATCGTAAGACAACCCTCCCATACTTATATCTGAACCTGTAAGACCTAAAGGTTTCTCTATTATTATCCAGTTGCCTAAGTCTAAAGAGCCAATTCAACAAAAATGACCACATAATATTTGTTATCAGCAAATTAACCTGTTAAGGTTCAGAAAATAATTTGTACATTACTCTTTACAAATTACCATCATCTGTCAGGTCCCCCCTCACTCTGATAGCTTGTCTATACCTCACAGTAACAGATCAAAAAAGCAAAATTTGCCTTTCTAGAACTGCCACACTGCAAGGTTGTGGGGCCAGTGGGTGGTGATAGGGTGGACACAAGTGAAGCAGCAGGGTGCTGATTAGAAATCCTGCTCTCACCAACTTCATAAAACCATAGTCAAGATTTTGCCTGAAGTATCCCCGATTTCTTCATTTATAATCTGAAAATTTAAATGTGATCAGAGCAACCCCAGTATGTATTAATCTACAGAATGCTCCTTAACATCCAATTACTATAACAGTTCTTTTAAGATCTCCCCTCCCCCAATACTCACTTATCACGCTGTGTATATCATTCCAGTCCTAAGCACCAAAGGCCCAATTCAAATGGATACCATAGTTTTTCTCCGTGTATATTTAATGCTAAAGAAACAAACCCCAATGGACCACAACCTTCATTCAGACTAACATGGCATTCTACTTGCCTGGTAGGATCACAGATCATAAATTCCTCAGAAATCAATCCGCATAATAAAGCAAGGACAATACTCAGAAGAACCCTGCCTAGGGCCTAAATTAAAAAAACAAATCAGCTTTTAGGAGGACACCACGTCCCTCCCTAGGAAGTACAATGTGGCCAAGAAAGAAATAAAACAGAATATGAAGTCCTCAAATAAGATATCAAACAAAAAATCTGCAGGGTAAAAAAAAAAAAGTTAACCGGTGTCATAGTAATAAAAAGATCCCTTACCATGACAACACAAACTTCGGTAAGCTACCCCAACTCAAACAGCCCACGGCTGGTTAACAGTACACTTCACCTACTCAATGCCAGAGGGTACTGCTAAAAACAAAACACTTTTACATGTAAACTCCATTTCAACAAACAACAAGAACTTAAAGCAGGAAAGAAAAGGTGAGCTTCTAAGCAAATTTATAAAAAACATGACATACAAATATTACCCAGCAACTTCATACTTTGAAGGGAGTAGGGGATAGCAACAACTGACTAGGTATTTTGTGGCCAAATGAAGAACGAACATATTGTTTTTATGTGCTTGATTTTTACCTTTACCTGAAGTTCTCCCTGGAGAGACAGAAACACGACTTTTCCTCGTACGGTTTGACTGCTGGGGTGTCGGGGAATGACGAGTTTTTGGTGGTGGAGTTGCTGGAGGTGATGGCCTGTGCCTTCGCCTCGGAGGACTTGCTGAAGGAGATAACCTACGAGTTTTTCGAGGGGGGCTGGATGTCCTCTTTGGAGGCTTCTTTGGCGGTGACCGGGAACGAGATGAAGAAGAGGACGAGCTACTCCCGGACAAGGATGCCGATGAACGCCTTCTTCTGTGGAATAAAGTACTCATGTTCATTAACTGCATACTTACAGAAAATGACCTTACAGGCATGTACAGTTTACACAACAATACAGCTATTTTTATCCAACTTTTGAGTTTATGTAGCTAAGCACACAAATGAGGTTTTTTTTTAAATGTGAAACAAAACCATAACCTAGGACAGGAAACAGCTAGTTCTGAGACTAACTAAATAACTTATTCTGATAAATGCTTCTGAGTTGTCTTTCCAGTAGTTATAAAATATGTCAAGTGCTATAAGAGAATAACTAACCAGTCTCTTCCCTCCTTAGGAATAACATGAGTGCTTCGGAGTTTGCATACAAAATTTGGGTGGCGAAGTATTTTTTTCATTTAATAACACAATGTCATGCAACCTTTATGTTGCATTTTTTAAAAAAACGTGCAAGATTAGGAATTCATTTAGCTACATAAACTTAGAAGCAGGGGACTCTCGAATTCTGCGGCAAAATTTGTGGTAAGTTCTGTTGCAATTATGTGTACCTGCAGAATTCACCTTTGGCGGAAGAATTCCTGAGAACCTGAAAAAAAGAAACCCTACCTTAAGTGTGAGATAAAAACTGGCTGAAAGGGAATCTTACACAATCTGCAAATTATCTTGACTGGTAAATGGCTCAGTAAGCAATTAAAACAGGCTGCTTGCAAAACTCCAATATAAGAAGTAGCTGTTTCCACTGATCTTATGCTAGAAAGCACCAGTATTACTTTTTCTCCAAAGGAGAAACAATCAATTTTAGAAAAGTGTGATGCCTAAATTGACTGACCATTTACATCTTCAGTCTCAGTTATCGGTAGTAACATCAATTCCGTAATTTTTAGCATTAGTTATAAAAAATGGTTCAATATACCTTGACAAGCCCTCCCCAAAGAAAAATATCTTGTTTGGTTTTGCTTTATTTTGGCCACACCACATGGCTTGTGGGATCTCAGTTCCCCGACCAGGGACAGAACCCGGGCCACAGCAGTGAAAGTGCCAAATCCTAACGACTAGACCACCAGGGAATTCCCGAAAAGTATCTTTTTTAAAAATATGGGACTCTAGGGGCTTCCCTGGTGGCGCAGTGGTTGGGGGTCTGCCTGCTGATGCGGGGGACGCGGGTTCGTGCCCCGGTCCGGGAGGATCCCGCGTGTCGCAGAGCGGCTGGGCCCGTGGGCCGTGGCAGCTGAGCCTGCGTGTCCGGAGCCTGTGCTCCACAGCGGGAGGGGCCGCAGCGGTGAGAGGCCCGCGTTCCGCAAAAAAAAAAAAGGGACTCTGAAAAACCTCAGACTGCAGAAACAAAATTACGGACCTTACTGCTTCCCCTCTTTTATTTCCAAGTTGATTTGGTTCCTTGAAAATACCTTATAGACTCAAAACACAAAATATTCTGTCCTAAGTATAATCTGAAGCACAACCACTAGTTCCTTCCAAAAAACAGGTGAAATGCATCATAAAGCACGCACAGGGGCTTCCCTGGTGGCGCAGTGGTTGAGAGTCCGCCTGCCAATGCAGGGGACACGGGTTCGTGTCCCGGTCCAGGAAGATCCCACATGCCGCGGAGCGGCTGGGCCTGTGAGCCATGGCCGCTGAGCCTGCGTGTCCGGAGCCTGTGCTCCACAACGGGAGAGGCCACAACAACAGTGAGAGGCCCGCATACAGCAAAAAAAAAAAAAAAAAAGAACGCACAAAACTCTGCTACCAGTGCACCATGCCTCCACTTAGGGCAGATGTTGCAACAGTCTTTTTGTTAAAAGTTATAGATCCTAACATTTTACCTTATGCTAATTTAAAAATGATTTTTAAAAAAGAACACTGGTATTGACAGAGTGACTTTTATGCCCAGTCTCTTCAAAAATAGATACCAAACTGCTAATAACGGTGAAATCTATGGAATGGGATTGTGGGTAATTTTCAATTCATCTCATTTCTGTTTGAATTGTTTACAATAACTACTCTTCTTTAATGTGAAAAAGACACATTAAGAAAGGTATAATGCAAATGGGTTATTTTAATACTGGTAAAGCACTTTACTGGCTCTGTAGTCATCTATATTCAGAAACTAGTGGTAATTAAAAGCCAAAGGGAGAAGGTGGCTAATTCCCTTACTTGATAGGATTTCTTGGTAGGGTCTGAAGTGATAAAGATTATTAACACAAATAACTGGTAAGATTAACACAAATTCACCAATAATTTGTTTTTTATTTTCCAACACTAGACTAGTGTTATCACTGCACAAATAACAGCATTACATCTCAAATGAGGTATCTCTTATTAAGACATTACCTATTATTACTCATGAGTTCTTTTTTTCCAGGGGAGCACTAATTCAAAGATTAGCCTAAAACAAACATGGTGTACTTTTGTACATCTGACAATTTCAAACTGAAAGAAACCAAAAAAACAAAAAACCCCAAAACTCTCACCGTCTCACTGGAGATCTACTCCTTCTATGCCTTGGTGGAGGAGGCATTCGTCTCGGTGGAGTTCTTCTTCGAGGAGATGGCCGTCTTCTTGGGCTTGGCCGCCTTCTAGGTGAGTATGATCTGCCATAACAGAATTAGAATCTGAGTAAATCATGAGCAAGGAATGAATTCCTTAACATAGTTTTCTCAACAGCTACATTTAAAAAATGGATCTCAAGGGACATAATTTTCTACTTGTGTAGAGATTTTCAATGGAACCTAGAAAGTGTCCCTAAATTGTTGCTGGAAATCCAAAGTGTAACATTTGTGCTAAATGTTTTCCACAGCTTTGATATAATTTACCTAATTCTACCTAGGAGAGTAGCACATAAAATCTAAGATCTATGCAGATCTTAAAGCCACTACTCACCTTGATCGGGATCTATGGCGCCTTCTCGGTCGAGTATGAGAAGGAGAGCGAGAACGTGTCCGGGATCTTGACTTGGAACGCGACCGAGATCTTGGTCGGGTCTTCTCCTTTTCCTTTTCCTTTTTGGAGTTTTTCTCCGGAGAAGGTTCTTTAGGCTCTGGTACTGGTTCAGGCTTGGGAACTTTCAGGATGTCACTGTGTGGGGGGAAAAAAAGCTTATTTTGTGCCTTTTCTATTCAGACTCCTAAGTCTTAATACAGTAATATAAAAAAGCTGTTTCTTTAAAAAGTTTTCAAACTCCATGAAGACATCTAGAAAGATATATACACATCAGTGAAATCCAGTGAACTAACAATTCTAATCACATACATTTTTTTAAAAGTGCAAAGCTGTCCATAATAGTGGGGGAAAAAACGGCAAGTTATAGTATATAAAATATCTGAAGCAACACAACCAACAGATAGCAGTGGTCACCTTTGGGTCATCTTACTTATACTCCCCTATACAATCTGAATTTCTTTTCAACAAGCCAACTTTATAATTTAAAAAATCTACAAGTAAAACAAGTAAGTATTTTTTTAACACACAGGTATCATATTTACGGTCACTTAATAACAGCCTAAAATTGTGATATTTATAAATGAATTTTTATGTACTTGCCTAGTAGAAGTGGCCTCTTGTACTGAAGGTTCTTTTACTTTCACTGATGGCTCTGGGAGCTCTGGAGTTTTTTCCTTCTTCTCTGGAGCAGGGGAAGGACTCCGGCTCTTGGTTCTGTGACGGGGAGATCGAGAATGACTGCGCTTTCTCTCTCTCCTGACAGGGGAAGATCGTCTTCTAGGGGAAGGAGATCTGGATTTGCGTCTAGGATGAAAGCAATTTTTTTTCAGGTTTTTTGAATAACGTGGACTGGGGAAGACGGTCAAAAGGAGAAGTGAGATTAATCTTTTTAATTACACTATTATTGTTTATATCTGAGAAGTTCCTTATGGAAATAAGATATCCTATCACACTTACTTAATAGGGAAAGGGCCAAGAGAAAACCAGAAAAACAAGCAAATGAAGGATAACAACATTCTCCAGTATACCAGTTATAACAGAGGAACACATTGACGTAGGACTCTAAATTTAGGTTCTCAATCATTCCCAGAGATGAGAAGACCAAAGAACAACTTTTCAGAGGAAGCAAATGCATAAAAGGAAGGAAATATATAATAGTAAGTCAAACCTTAAAAAAACAGAGTTTAGGTGCAGACAGATCCCACCAGAGTTCATCAGGTAGAGTCTAGGTATTCCAGAAAAAATGACTAGTGCAATTAAAGCAAAATGTTCTTCAGAAGAGGATAAATATATCAAACTTGCATAAGATAGCTTTTTTGGAAGAGAAGCTCCCTTTCCATTTCAATAATAGTTTCCCTAACCTGAAGTAAAACAGTAGACCTGGTTCATCAACAAACAGTTATCATTATGATTTGTGCATAACTCTAGAAATACTGCTTCCCTGATAAGCAGCTTTTAATATCAAGTATATAAAGGGGACAAAGATATTACCTCCTCTCTTTACTAATTCCAGCACATTTATGAAGAAATTAGCAGAACCCTAAAAATGAAAAGCCTAATGGAATTCTCACCACAAATATAAAGCTGAACTGTGGAGCTGAAAATGGGAACCTAACCACAATCTCAATGGAAGGAAGAAGAAAGCAAATATCTGTTTTGGGTTCAGCACAACCATCTAAGAAACGCAGAACAGGGAATTAGGTAAGTACAATAGGAAGGGCTAGTGGGTA